>NC_080755.1:20675104-21309746 GCF_020826845.1 Diceros bicornis minor | reverse complement strand
GACATAAATGAGAAAAGTGGTTGTGATGAAAAGAATGATGATTTCCCAGAGAAAGTGAGACTGGCAAAATACTTCATATTCAAGAAATTCTTGGAGACATTTCACAACATTGAAAGTGCAAAGGATGAAATATTGGAAGCTGATCCATACTTAGAAAAGATTATGACAATTTGCCAAGCTATAGAAAAAATCCTAGCTCTGATTGTCAGTTATACTGTGAGGAGAAGGGAAGCACGCTGTTTAAACTACTCTTGATAAGATTTTTACAAAGAAGTAAAATTAATGGTTCTCAGTATTTCTAATGTTTTAAATTACAGTGTGGTAAATAAAGATTAGTTTTTCTCATGTCCCTATGTATTTGTAAGTGACATTAATAGAGTTTTTAGTGGTTTTTTATTTCTGGTGAGGAAGATTGTCCCTGAGCTAACATCTGTTGCCAATCTTCCTCTTTTTGCTTGAGGAAGATTGGCCTTGAGCTAACATCTGTGCCAGTGTTCCTCTATTTTGTATGTGGGTTGCCAGTACAGCATGGCTTGATGAGGGGTGTAGGTCTGTGCCCGGAATCTGAACCCATGAACCCTGGCCACCGAAGTACAGTGCGCCAAACTTAACCACTATGCCACCGGGCTGCCTCCAAGTTTTTAATGTTTTAACAGAAATTTTTAAAGACCATGGAACAATTGTACTTTTCTCCATTGATTATTAAGATCATTTTGCATGATTTCAGCTTGCGTGGTCATTTATACAACCCATACCACCATGCAAAGTGAAGAGTACAAAGTTTTGTAGATTCCCCCTTGGGGCTGGCCCAGTGGCGTAGCAGTTAAGTGCGCACACTCTGCTTCGGCGGCCTGAGGTTCGGCCCGAGGTTCACAGGTTCGGATCCCAGGCACACACCGATGCACTGCTTGTCAAGCCATGCTGTGGTGGCGTCCCATGTAAAGTAGAGAAAGATGGGCACGGATATTAGCTCAGGGCCGGGCTTCCTCAGCAAAAAGAGGAGGATTGGCATTGGATGTTAGCTCAGGACTGATCTTCCTCACAACAACAGAAAAAGAATCCCCTTTGGGAAAGGCTATTAAGTTTCTAACTTTATATAAATATTTTCAGGTGAAAACCGTCCTATTTTAAAGGTTCGTATAAGATACAGCTGTGTCAGATAGTGATAAGTGCTATGAAGAAAAATAAGCGAAGTAAAGGGAAAGAGAAAGATGAGGATGTGTGTGCTCTTTTAGGGTGGTGAGCAGAGACCTGGAAAAAGAGCATTGCACAAGCAGAAGGAACAGCAAGCAAGAGCCCTGAGGCTGGAGCATACTTGGTGTGTTTGAGGTATAGCAAGGAGACAAGTCTAGTTGGAGTTGAGTGAGTAAAAGTGGAGAGCAATAAGAGATAAGATCCAAGCTATAGTTGAAAGCCAGGCTATGAAACACCTTGTATTGTAGTCCATAAGGATTTTAGATTTTATTCTGAGAGAGTGGAGATAACTGCTGGAAAGTTTTGAGCAAAGGAATAACATGATCTGAATATATGTTTTAAAAAGATGCCTTTGGCTGCTGTATGGAAAATAGACTGTAGTTGGGCAAGTGTGGAAGCAGGGAGACCTATTAAAAGGCTCTTGCTGTAGCATTTGGGTAGGAGATGATGGTGACTTTGAATAGGGTGATACTATGGAAGTAATGAGAAGTAGTCAATTTTGGGATATTTACCATATATTTTGAAGGAAGAGCTGCCATGATTTGCTAAGATTAGTTATTGGATTGGATTTGGAGTACAAGAGGACAAAGTTAATCATGACTTCATTGTCAAAGTAATTGAGTGAATGGTATTACCATATACTAAGATTAAGAGACTGGAAGAATAACAGATTTAGGCGAATAATAAGAGTTTAGTTTGGCAGAACTTAAGTTTGAGTGACCTGTTAATATCCAAGTGGATATATCAGTGGGAGCTGGATATGTTAGTCTGGAGTTGAGGGGAGAGGTCAGAGTATTAAAAGCCATGGGATTGGAAGGGATCATTTAAGGAATGAAGAAAGGTAAAGAAGAGAAGAGATCTGAAGATTCAGTCCCTGAGCACTGCAGCATTTTGACACTGGGAAGATGATGGATTTCTTTCAGGAAGACTAGGAAGTTGAGCAGGAGTAGACAGTGAGTTGGGAGAGAAACTAAGAGAGTGTAGTATCTTAGAAGCTAAGTGAAGAAAGTGTTTACAAATGAGGGACTTATTAAACATGTAAAATTCTGCTGACCGTTCAAGTAAGATGAGGATTGAAAACTAACCACTGGATTATATGACCATGGTGGACAGTTTTGGTGTAGGGATGGGGGCCAAATCCTGACTGCAGTGTGTTCAAGAGAAAAATGGGAAGAGAAGACGTGGTAACAGTGAGTAAAAGACAATTCTTTTCAGTTATTTTTTGATACAGGAGAACAAAATAGGATTAATTGCCAGAGAACACATGTAAGGTTATGGGAAGATTTTTTTTTTTTTTTTGTGAGGAAGATCGGCCCTGAGCTAACATCTGCCAATCCTCCTCTTTTTGCTGAGGAAGACTGGCCCTGGGCTAACATCTGTGCCCATCTTCCTCTACTTTATTTGGGACGCCGCCACAGCATGGCTTGCCAAGCTGTGCGTCGATGCGCGCCCGGGATCCCAACCGGCGAATGCCGGGCTGCCACAGTGGAGCACGCGCACTTAACCACTTGCGCCACCGGCCCGGCCCCGTATGAGAAGATATTAAATCATATTTGTATACTGATAAGAATGATCTTTTAGAGAGGGGGAAATTGATTATGCAAGAGAAAGAGGAAAGGGACAATTGCAGAAGCAATGTATTTGAGTTGCTGTGAGGAGTGTGAGGGCACAGAGCTCTCACACAACTGCGAGAATTTAGCCAACTGCAAAGTTACAAGGAATGGTCCCCAAGACTGGTCTCAACTTCTGATGCCAATTGCAAGTTCTGGGGTTCCCAAAACCACCCTCAGGTTCAGTAATTTGCTGGAAAGACTCACAGAACTCACTGAAAGCTGTTATACTCACAGTTGTGATTTATTGTAGTGAAAGGATACATATTAACATCAGCCAAGGGAAAAAGCACATAGGGAAAAGTCCAGAAGAGGTATGAAACGTGGTGTTTCTCTCCCCATGGAGTCGGGATGCTTTATTCTCCTGGTCCCCTGTGACAGTACATACAAAGTATTGCCAACAAAGAGAGTTCTCCTGAGCCTCAGTGCACAGAGTTGGGGCTCCATTATGTAGATTTTATTGATTGATTGCCCACATTGTTTATCTCAGTCTCCAGTCTCCAGTCCCTCTGGGCATGACCAAAAGCCCCACCCAGGTTCAGGAGCTATAGGAATACCCAATTTAATAAGTTTAGTAAATCTTCAATATAAAAAAAAAAATCATGATAGTACACTGAATTTTTACAAATTAAGAAATTATTTCAAATTTTTTATTCCATAGAAATGTCATGTTTGACCTGTGTAGTGGATTTGAATGAATGAAAATTGTGTGTACACTCATTTTTCTTCACTGTTAACATTGGTACATCTATGCAATATTGCTAATGCAGGTTTCTGTTTACTATAGTTTTATGTATATACAGCCATTACATTATAGTTTAGACTATAATTTTTGTTTCTACATTTGATCAATGTTGCTATATTGGATGAATTTTTCAGGTTGTAATTTTTTCTCCACTGATGACATTTTTCTGGTTATAAAAATAACTAATATTTAATATGAAAATCTAGAAAATACAGAAAAACAGAGCATAAAACAAAAATCACCTGTAAATTCACTCTGTATGTTCTAAATTACTCCATGGACAAGGTACGGTCCACTTATGTATAGTAAGTAGCCTGTACTCAGGCTCTTTGTAGCAGCACTTGGAATACTTGTAATTACATAATTATTTGTCAATACCGGTTTGTTTTTCCCTAGACTCTAAGTTGTGTGAAGTCAGGAACTGTGTCTTGTTTTGTTCACTACTTTATCCTATTTGTTGATTGACAGATTAGCTAGATTTCCTCCTGCGATAACAAAGTAGAAAACCAGCATCCTTCTCTGCAGTGTTGTTATCCATCAACTGTCATTCCAGGAATGAACCAAAGAAGAAATTGTCAGTTACTGTCAGATAAAACAGATGATTGTCAGTTATACCAAAACATTTTGGGTTTGGGAGACAAAATCCAAATGAGTTTCTATTCAACAGATTATAAACTCAATTTCATTACAATTCATTTTTAAAAACTTTTTATTTTGAAATAATTATAGGTTTACAGGGAGTTGGTGAAGGTAATATAGAGAGATCCTATGTTTCTTCCCTCTGACCATCTCTAATCCCTGGCAACTACTATTATTCTTTTCTCCATTTCTATAGTTTTGTCATTTTCAGAATGTTATGTAAATGGAATCATACAGTATGTGATCTTTTGAGATTGGCTTTCTTTCCTGAGCATAGTTGTTTATCCAAGTTGTTACATGTATCAGTGTTTCATTCTTTTTTATTGCTGAGTAGTATTTCATGGTATGGATGTACCACAGTTTGTTTTAACCATTCACCTATCGAGGGACATTTCTCTTGTTTCCAGTTTTTGACTTTAACAAATAAAAGGTCTGTGAACAGTTGTGTACATGTTCATGGTTTTATTTGGACATAAGTTTTCATTTCTCTGAGATGAATACCCAAGAGTGCTTTTTAAACATTTTAAATGTTTGGGTTTTTTAAGAAACTGCCAAACTGATTATCAGAGTGGCTGTACCATTTTATAGTCCCACCAGCAGTGTATGAGATCTGCTTTTTCCAAAGCCTTGCCAGCCTTTGGTATTGTCAATATATATATTTTTTAATCTTAGCTGTTCTAAAAATGTGTAGTGATATCTCATTGTAGTCTTAATTTGCATTTCCCTAATGCCTACTGGTAGTGAACATCTTTTCATGTGCTACTTGCCATCTGTATATCCTCTTCAGTGAAATGTCTCTGCGTGTCTTTTGCCCATTTTCTAGTTGGATTGTTTGTTTTTTTACTGTTGAGTTTTGAGAAGTCTTTATATATTCTTCTAGGATTAATTTTTATATTTCCTCCCAATATTTTGTTATGTAAGATTTCAAACAGACAAGTTGAAGGAATGATACCTGTATAGTCACCATCTGTATTCTGCAGTTAATAATTTACTAAATTTGTTAATCATCCACCTACTGACCCATTAATGCATCTTATTTTTCAAAATGCGTTTCAGAGTAATTTGTGGATATCAGTACACTTTACCCATAAACATTTAGTTTGCATGTTAAGAGCTCAACATTTTTTAATTTTAACTTTTTTCTTTAGGTAACATTTACATACAATGAAATGCACAAATCTTAAGTGTATTATCCAGTGAGTTGTAACATGTTTGTAACACACACCCCTTAGGATTCATTTCATAACTGATATCCTGGGTGTCCTTATAGGATGCAGTCCTGCTCCAATTTCAACATTTTATATGAACTATATTCTGTTTTTTATGGTAAAAGGAGATGATTGGTATTCCTTCCCTTATAACCCTATCTAAAGCTGTGGTGTTAGGACTACTTGGATCAGTATCATCTGGGGGTACTTGTTAAAATATTTGTCTGCCCCACCTGCTAAACCAAAGTCTCTAGGGGTTAATTTTAGAAATTACATTTTAATAAATGTTCTAAGTCATGCTTATTTACAGTCTATTTCCTCGGAATTTTTCTGGGCAGGATCATCTCTTCTGTGCCAGATGGTTCATAACTTTCCAGCTTTCATGCTAAATGACACAAAAGCTATGTGTTCTAATATAGCCTGTCTCCATGGCTTTCTACTTGGGGCAAAGTAGGATCTTTACTTTTACATCAGATTGTCACTTGTGCCACATAAATCTGGAGCTTTTGGAGTTCTTTTTAGTCTACAATAAATGGTTAGCAGTGACTTGTTTTTGAATTCATATTATTATATAGTATGGTTGGAACTATTTAAGAGGGGTTGTCTAACCATAAGAAATTTTCTACCCTTTTATTTGGCTGGATTTATTAAGCCACAACACATCCCTTTTCTAATTTTCAATCACCAGAAAGCTAAATACATAATCTAATTCCCAGGCTAGTTTGTGGAAATGCCTATGATTTAAAATTATGCCCTTGAGAATTCAGGATTTCTTAACTCAGCACTGTTGACATTTTGAGCTGTGTAATTCTTTGTTGTCGGGGCCCTGTCCTGTGCATTGTGAGATATTTAGCAGTATTTCTGCCCTGTGCCCACTAGGTGGCAGTAGCACCCCCCCATACCAGTTGTGATAACCAAAAATGTGTCCAGACTTTGCTAAATGTCCCCTGGGGGACAAAAGCACCTATGGTTTAGAATCACAGCTTTAAGAAATGGTTAATATAAGGCACTACATATAAGGATGATGTGTATTACTAAACGACAATAACAAAAGTTATTGATACTATTACATTTTAATACTTAATACTTTCATGAGAATTTCTCAAAGTGTCATATTATGAAAAAGTTTGTATCTCTTAAAGAACTGTTG
Source organism: Diceros bicornis minor (assembly GCF_020826845.1). NCBI lineage: Eukaryota > Metazoa > Chordata > Mammalia > Perissodactyla > Rhinocerotidae > Diceros > Diceros bicornis. Next base: position 21,303,200 of record NC_080755.1, on the reverse strand, counting down.
TTCTTTTTACTAGCTAAAATCTATTATGGTTCTATTTTTTCATTGGTTCCTAGGAAACTCAGCTTGTGTTGGTTGCAGTGACTACTCTAAGCTTCTGGGGTTGTCTTAGTTACTTGGCTCTTGTTCTTTTATCCTTGGGATTGTATCTAAACGCCTTATTATGAACTACTTAAAACTCTTGGTGGGGCCGGCCCCGTGGCGCAAGTGGTTAAGTGTGTGCGCTCTGCTGCGGTGGCCTGGGGTTCACCGGTTCGGATCCCGGGCGCGCACCAACTCACCACTTGTCAAGCCATGCTGTGGCGGCGTCCCATATAAAGTGGAGGAAGATGGGCATGGATATTAGCCCAGGGCCAGTCTTGCTCAGTAAAAAGAGGAGGATTGGCAGATGTTAGCTCAGGGCTGATCTTCCTCACCAAAAATAAAAAAAAACAACTCTTGGTGAGGACAGATGTATGTTTTAGGTAAATAAGGAATCCTGTTCATTTTATTGATTGATTGATTGATTGATTGTGAGGAAGATCAGCCCTGAGCTAACATCCATGCCAATCCTCCTCTTTTTGCTGAGGAAGACCAGCTCTGAGCTAACATCTATTGCCAATCCTCCTCCTTTTTTTCCCCAAAGCCCCAGTAGATAGTTGCATGTCATAGTTGCACGTCCTTCTAGTTGCTGTATGTGGGACGCCGCCTCAGCATGGCCGGAGAAGTGGTGCGTCGGTGCACGCCTGGGGTCCTAACCCGGCCGCCAGTAGCGGAGCACGCGCACTTAACTGCTAAACCACAGGATCAGCCCCTGAATCCTGTTCATTTTAAATGGCTATTTAATAGATAATAGGTTAGCCAGTTGAGTTTGCTGAAAGACAGGGATTTTTTCTTGCAAATAAACTATTAGTAATACCTTCAAATGAGAGTATAGATGCTTTAGTTTGAGATTGAATAGTTAAGGAATAAGTAGTAAAATGTGAGCAGTAGATGATGAAATATGAATGAGAAAATAGGCTTAGGGAGGGTATTATCTATGCAGTTTCATGGTCTAATTCTTAGACAGATATAGGTGGGGTGAAGAAATTCTTTAGGATTTTTATATTATAGTGATATGTTATCTAGAACTATTTTCCTGGGAGGTATTACTTGGTAGAGTATGATTTGACTCTGGAGGAGAAGTACACAGAGTGGTTAAGAGCATGGCTTAGACTTGTCACTTTTTACCAGCTATGCAACTTTAGGTAAGATGCTTAATGCTTGTAAGCCTTAAATTTTCCTACCTGTAAAATGAAGTTGATAATAATACTGCCTGTGATTTCATAGGGTTTGGGGAGGATAAAAAATAGACGAAACTCTTAGCTTAGTGCCTGGCCCATACTAAGTACTAATTAATTGTTAGCTGTCACTTTTGACCTTTATTTAAAATAATTCATAGGTTAATGATATGCTTTATATACTGATAATGGTATGCTTTATAGAGTTTTAATATGTTAATTTGCATTTGAAGATGTGAATATACATGTATATGTATGTATGTGTATACAGAATTTTTTAAAATTACATAATTCTAAATTCTTCAGAGATCAGTTAAAACTTTGTTATCTTTATAGCTGAGTCTTAAAAAATTCTTCTTTTTGACCAGTGAATTAAGGTACAACTAAGTATTAACCATCTTATTGGAGCAAAGAATTCCAGTAATATAAAAACGTGCTGATGTGGGGATATTTTACATGTGTTTAAGATATAGGACATTGTTTCCATAGAATATCTATTAGGGTATAAAACTCAAAATGGAAAGAAATAATGTGGTTATTAACATTTGTTATGTGTCCTTTCAAAACATTTTTATAAGAACATTGTAGATAATTAAGACAGGATCTTTGTGTATGTAGTATCACACTTTGTAGTGCATTTTAATATCAAAACGATTTATGTAAAAGTAACCTTTAAGCATATAGTAATGTATGATGCCATTGTTTATAGAAAATTGTTACAAGACTCATTTTGTAATCTTATTTCACTCTGTAGTACAAATTTTTAGAACTTATTTTGGGGTAAACTTTTGAGATTTAGCTCTCTCATTTCTGATAGTATCTCAAGGGATAATACTCACACATTTACCGGTGTAGCATATTTCATTATCATAAGGAAAATAATATGCTTCCTAAACAATCAGAATTGAAGTCATAGTTTTTTTTTTCCCCTAATGGATAAGGCTTCAAGGAAAAAGATGAAAAACACCATGTTTTAGCAGTGCTCTCCCCTTCCATTCTCTGTGGTTTTAGGCTTGATCCTAAATGATGTTGAGGATGCTCAGAGGGAGGGAAGTGACAGAGAATAAAAGAAGGGTGGTAATTGAGCTCTTTGGGATTGGAACTGCTGACGTCCCAAAAGATAAAGCACAAGTGGCTTTATATATGGTCTTTTCTATCTAGGGTTTAAGCTAGAATTACTTTTCTCCTTTAGAGCAAAGCTTAGAATTCTGTTGTTTTTATATCCTTCTGGATTTTCCTTTGGCTGTTATGTTTTTGCTTTCTTCCTACTTGATTTTTAATTTTGATTCCAATGCATATGATATGCTTTAGTTTCATAGTTACCTTCTGTCAAGACAAGAGGTCTTTAATCAGTGTTGGAGAAGGAAGACAAGGCAAAACCTTTATTTACTGAAAATGACTTACATAAATGTCCGATCATGCTACTTATTAAATTATGAACGCTAGTATTCAACACTTTATTATATGCAAAATATATTTTAAAAATTGTAACCTCAATTAAACTAGTTAGTGTTTTGAAACTTTTTTATTGGACAGTTTGCTTCTGAACTGCTCAATTTGCTATAGCTTGAGCAGAGGCAGTGAAGAATAGTGGGATAAACATGTACTTTGAAATCAATCTTGAGTTTTGTCCAGTTCCCAGTTGATATCTATTAGCTATATAATCTTGATCTTTGGATTCCTTGGCTAAAAACTTGAAAATTAGGATCCTTACCACTGGTAGTTTTTAGTGGTTTACATCAAATAAAGGTGAAAGCTGCCTAGTAGTGTTAAATGTGCTCAGTGTTAAGGTCTCCTCCCCTCCCCTCTCCACCTAGCCACTTTATCTCTACTATTAAGAGTTTATTTTCTTGTTGAAAGACAAACCCCAGAGTAACCTTTGAAAGGCTTATATTTATGATAATAAAATTAGAAGGAGAAAGGAATTTGAAAAGAAGTAGAAGAACAGAAGATGAATAGGGAAAAAAGAGTTGGCTCTGATAAAGTAATTCTTTAGATAATACATTTCTTCAGATTGGAAAAGAATTGAATTCCTTCTGCTTACATTGTTCCTGCTATTGTAGGTCAGTAATATATTTAAAGAGGTGAGCTTGTTTTGTTTTGAATTTTTGTTTAATTACACAGTAAGCTTTTGGCTCATCTGGGCAATTTTGCGTGTAAAACTTTTCCAGGCTCTCTAGTCGTTTGCCTTTTGTACTTTCTTCATAAATGGTCCCCAAGTCAGGAAAGAGGGAGTATGTAGTTATTTAAGCAATAAACTGGGTGATGACTCATATATACTTTTGAGACTCTGATGGTTATAATGGTGGAATGATGAGCTCCCCATACCATGACTTGACCCAGTGAAGCTCTGAGGAGCTGCTTACATTGTTAGATAGCAACATAGAACTTTATGGCCATTGTTGATTATTTCATGTGATACATTTTTACTGTTGCCATTGTGATACTACAGCAGTGGTAGTTTGACTACCTCGGTATTGCTCACTTTGGAAACTGCGTAATTCTGATTTCTTTATGGCTTTTTGCAGTTCTCTGCCTAGGTGCTTTTGGTTATATGTGTGTTAGAACTTAATAAGAAGCACTACAGCCCTTTGATTTCAGGACCTTTTTAGTTTATAAATCTTACAGTTGGAAAAGGGAAAGAAGACCCTTTAAAATTTTGTCCTAAAATTAAAGTTTATGAAATTCCACTGATGTAAGTATATTCATAAATGTTTGTGTAGTTTCCCTATCTACCATTACATAATGAGTGGGCATTGAAAAAGGAGAAAAAAATGAATATCCAGTAATTAGGTTTCTTTCCCTTAGTTTGACTGCTGATTTGCTGTGTGACTTTGTGAAGTTTACTTTATTTTGGTGTATTTTCTTGTATAGCATAAGAATTCTATCTGTTCTAGAAAGAGTGTATAATAAATGTGGATATTATATAGTACATAATGAAAAATACATTCAAGATGTTCATACATTGTATCTACTTTGTTTTTTAAAAAATGACTAGGTCCAGTGGATTTCAAATCAACTACCATGGATTGGTTGTTTTCCTTTGTTTGCAGATCATTTTAGGCATTTATTTATTTATTATTTATTTATTATTTATTTATTTATTTATTTTTTCCCCAAAACCCCAGTAGATAGTTGTTATGTCATAGCTGCACATCCCTCCAGCTGCTGTATGTGGGATGCGACCTCAGCATGGCCGGAGAAGCAGTGTGTCGGTGTGTGCCTGGGATCCGAACCCCGGGCCGGCAGCAGCGGAGCGCACGCACTTAACCGCTAAGCCACGGGGCTGGCCCGCATGTGAACTTTAATTCAAAGTTTTGTTTTTCTTACTGGAAGTCAATTTTCATTACAATAAATTATATATTTTGGGGATTATATGATAAACTTTTGTATTTCTTTTAAGATCTTAAAATTATGTGCAAAAATATTATATGCGTATGTTTTGTCTGTTTTCAGGCCCAATGATGCATCAGCAGCCTCCTTCTCAACAATACAATATGCCACAGGGAGGTGGGCAGCATTACCAAGGCCAGCAACCACCTATGGGAATGATGGGTCAAGTTAATCAAGGCAATCATATGATGGGTCAGAGACAGATTCCTCCTTATAGACCACCTCAACAGGGTAAGATTCCATTTGGAAATTTTTTAGCTTAATATAAATAACAGTAGTTGAAAGGCTTTAAATTTTAATGAATTTTTCATCTAGACAAAGTCAGGGCTTTTTGTTTCTTTATATTTTTTTATTACATTTTATTTTCTTCCTAAAAGCTAGTGGCTCTAGTAGGTAAAAAGGGTCACAGAGTGGATAGGCGCTTCCTTGTGTACAGCTTTCTTTTCCCTTTTCTTTTTTGGGAAGAGTTTACATCATAAAATTTTATGTTAAAAGCTCACTAATTTATAGGAGAAAATGCTGTTTTATTTTTGAGAAGTTACTAAATGTATGGTCAGAAACAAACCCAATTTTATTTCAAACTGCTCTAATATCAAAATAAAAAGGAAATTAATTTTCTACCAATTTGAACCTCTTTTTAAGAAGTTAGTGTTTGTTTTTTTGAGTTGGTATTGTTTTATATTGCATGTATGGTCTCAACATTAATTTTTGTGAAGTGTGGTGTGTGGTGTGTGTGTGTGTATAAGAATAGTTAAAAGTATCTGAAATGCCGAAGCATGGGAGGGGAATCTACATCTGAGAAATAATCTCTCATAACATCAGATTAGAAAGAAAATCTTTGATGACATAGAGAACGAATTATTTACATCTTAACTGGTTGTGGTTTTTCAGGCCCACCACAGCAGTACTCAGGCCAGGAAGACTATTATGGGGACCAATACAGTCATGGTGGACAAGGTCCTCCAGAAGGCATGAACCAGCAATATTACCCTGATGGTAATCTCTCCTAATGTTACCTTTCCTATTTTCTGTCCCTGCCCAACATAACTATAGATAGCTTATTCAGAACATTTTAATGAGTATGAAGAAACTAAAAAGCTGTTTTCTTCTAGATTTAGACACACTTCAATAATCTAAAGTACCAATGATAGCATTAGTTTATAATCTATTTCACAGTATATTTTGTTTAGCTTCTCTATATTGGTACCATCAGGAATCACCTTTGGTCACTGGAATCCTTTCTTATGTAAAAGAGGATCCTTTTGTATTTGGAATTGTTTATTTGAACCAAAGCAAATGTTATTGATTTACTTTTTTAAGTAACAGCTTATTGAAATAATTCACATACCATAAAGTTCACCCGTTGGTTTACTTTTATGCATTGTGTAAGTACGTAGAGAATATAGTGCTCAAGTATTTTTCCAAGTTTCATCATTTTAGTTAATGTTGCATACTTCTCAAAGAACTATGGTTTATATACATTGGCATTTGCATTTGAGAAAAATTTTGGAGGCTAAATTATAGCCGTAATATAGCTGTATTTAGAGTTAAGAGAATAGGAAAGGGAGTTGCAAACCAGATTTTAATTTTGGTTGTTTAGTTTAGTGGTTATTATTATTATTTTTTAGTGGGAAGGTGGCTTGTGAAAAAGCGGTCAGTAAAGATGTACTGCACTTAGTAATAATGCAGGCATACAGGCAGACTTTCAACTGTACAGGTTTTCTGTATGTTTGGAAATTTTATGATACAATGTTGAAGGAAAAATAATCCAGACATACAAAACTGATAAATTTGAGGTGATTATTCACAAAATAAAATGATTTGTCTTGTTATGAAAAGGATTTGCCAAAATCTTCATTTACGTAGTAAGCTCCCTTAGGGTATTTAGGGTAAACTACTTGGCAGAGAAATTTGGGGAAACTAAGAACTTAAAGAGCAAAAGTGTTGGGAACATTGTGTAGACACTAATGTAAGCTAGCAAGAAGATATAATTTGTTGTATTTAAAAATTCATTTTGCCTACCATTTTTCATCAATATATGAAGCGTAAAGCTACATCGGTATAAGGACATTGATTTTTTACTTGCAGAGCCTGTAGAATTCTACATGCACTAAATGTTTATTAGTAATAGTATTGAAGTGTATAGATAATTCTGGTTAGAAAAATGACATATTTTTTTATCTCAGATTTTTTTATCTCAGATTGTCTTGTCCAGAGTTATTCAGAATGTTTTCTTTTCTTTTTCTTTCTACATGTAGACGTTGTATTGAGATTTTTTTAATCAAAAACTTTAGTAAGTTTATAGAGTATAGATATTTTAAAGAGGTGAAATCTGTGTTGTTAAACTTGATGCATTAGGAAGTTTGTTGAAAATAAATGATTTTTTTGTTTAATTTTTAAAATACATTTTAAGTAATTGAGTTGTATTTGACACTTTTATTTTAGTCTTGAGTATTTCCTGAAATGTGAGATTTGTATTCTTATAAATATGACCTTTCTATTCAAAATAGACAGATACATTATTTTTATAAATACCAGAGCTTTAAGATTTCTGTAAATAATTCCTTCTATTACATCAGGGGATTTTTTAATTTAAATGGTGTCATTTTTGCATAGGTGTGTATTAATGTTTTTGTCTGACGTTTACATAGCGTATTTATTCCATTTATAACAACAATTAATTTTATTAAGCAGCATTGGATTTTTTCTCATTATGTTCAGATACGTATGCCAGTAAATATGTGGATTAGGAGTTGACAAACTTTTCTCTAAAGGACCAGACAGTAAATATTTTAGTTTTTGCAGGCCATACGGTCTTGGTCTCAACTACTGAACTCTAGTTGTAGCAAGAAAACATCTATAGAAAATATGAGCAGGCATGACTGTGTTCCAATAAAACTTTATTTACAAAAGCGGGTCACTGGCTATATTTAGACTGTGGGCCATAGTTGCCAACCCTTCATGTAGATATTTATGAGGTGGTTTTGGAGCATTGGAATATTAGAGCAATTATACTGATTATAACATTTATTCGTAACTATATTCCTCCTTCCTTAATTAGGCAATCTTCTAAAATTAAGTTCAGATTTTAGCTAACTGAAAGGTTATTTCCTGCATTTTTTTTGTGCCACTTAGTTAAAAGGACTAGAGTGTTGATTTTCATCCAAGTCCAGTCATCTTGCAGGTGAAATTTAGTGTGCCTTAAAACTAAAGGTGTACTCTGGCACTTAACACAATATTAATTTTATGAAGGTGTATGTTTCTGGTACTCTAGAAATATTTTCTAAGGGCTTCTAGAATGGCAGCATTAAGCAATATATTTTTGCATCTGAAAATACTTTGAGATACATATACTTTATGAAGTAAATGGAATGTGAAAAATTTGTTTCAGTTTCTTTCAGGGGAAAAAAACTTATGGAGCTCTTATATATTTTGTATTGTTTTAGCATATGCTGTGGAATGCGAGATCAGCAGAACAGGTGTTTGACAAAATATGATAATTACTTCCTTTGTTCATTCTAATTTAATTCAAGTTATTTACATGTAAAAGGCCTAAATGCTTTCATTCTTTCTTTTTTAAAATAAAATGGAAGATAAAGTTTTTTTTCCCCCTTGATAAGGATTATCAGAGTTAAGACTAAGTGTAATGTTTCTAAAACTACTGTTTTTTGCTTTTAAAAAAATTTGCACGTTATCTCAATATGAAAACAATCACATTGGTAAATATTTGGCTAATGCAATTGAAATTATTTTTTATGTATTTCCATTTCTTTTTCTTTTTTTCAATTTTATTTGAAAGTTTAAATATATTTAGGGTTTTCACTCAGTGGCCATTAACGTTTCTTCCTGTCTCTTGTCGAATTGATGTAGGTCATAATGATTACGGTTATCAGCAACCGTCGTATCCTGAACAAGGCTACGATAGGCCTTATGAGGATTCCTCACAACATTACTACGAAGGAGGTATCTATATACCTTCACACACGTACACATATATATCCCCTTCTACAGGAACGAAAATTCTTGCATAAGACAACTTCTCCCCCATGCAAAGCTCTTGTAGAATACTAGTTGCTGGCTGTCTTGAAAGTTACAGGGAGCCCAGAACAAGCAAAATAATTTCCTTACAAAATATTTAAAATGTATAACCATGACTTGCCATTTCTAACAACAATAAGAAGACTAAAACATTTAAAAATAATTTTTTCCTCAGTGGAAATTTTCTATTTGAACATAAATCCATCAATCCAATTTTTTTTTCTTGTGTGTGTTTACATATGTATAATTTTACATATAAGTGTAGTGCCTTTAGGAAACAGCTTGCTGATCTTGTGTAGCTAGTGTGTGCTCTTGTAGCTGTCTTTAATTTTGTCTTTTTTATTTTATTTAGCATAGTCATGATCTTATGACTGTGATGTTCCAGTAAATGTAATGCTCGTATGGCAGAGACGCTGAAATGCTGCAGTTCAACCTTGCAAAATTGGCTTTAACTGCAGTTTGTTTGGCCGAAATCCTTCTGTTTGGTTTGAGTTTTTTCTTTGTTTTGTTAACTTTTAAAAATCAATATGGCATTTTATTTTGTTCTTGTGTTGTTGGCTATGCATCTTAGAGGAAAAAGATGAGTTAAGCAAACTTCTCAGTTTTTTTTTCTTTCCTCTTCTCCAATTATCCTGTAGGAAATTCACAATATGGCCAACAGCAAGATGCTTACCAAGGACCACCTCCCCAGCAGGGATATGCACCCCAGCAACAGCAGTACCCAGGGCAGCAGGGCTATCCGGGACAGCAGCAGGGTTACGGTAATAGCTTACTGCAGTTTATTTTTGTCACCAAAAAACAAGATGATTAATGTTTTAAAATATGGAAATGGGTATTTAACATTTTTGAAAATTCACAATTTTAGCTCAGTCCATCATTGTAGTGTTTATTTAAAATGTTGTTCTTAGATAAACTATTAATCCATTTAAAAAGAAACATAAACTAGAGATGGTTCATTGACCAAAGATAAGGTATGTAGTCATTTACAAGACAAGAAGAATTAATTCTTAAACCTGTTTGGCATTCACTACCAGCCAGTAGCTTTGTATCTGCTTGGAAAACTGATGAATTGGGCAATTATTAACCATATCTACATAAGCCGCTTAGCAAATTTTTTTCTAAAACTAATAACTATTACCATGAAAAAATATAATGTGATCTATTTGGAATGCATAAAGAAAGTGTTTTTGTCATTCTCTAGTTAAATAGCAACATACACATCCATAGGTATGTATGTATTGCAGTTACGTATCTTACAGAGTTTAAGGGAAGTATAGCCATATTTTCTGATTATGTACTCGCTATAATATCTCTTAGCTGGATATCTAACTTTAAATAACTTTATTAGATAGAGAGTGGGGAATGGTAAGGACTTTATCTCAATCTTAAATTTCAAGCTACTATGACTATTTTAGATATAGGAAAATATGGTTCTAATGATTAAGAAGTAGCTGCTTATTAATCTGACATCATCTCTTGCTAACATGGTCTCTTTTTTAATCAGTAATGTCTTCTCATTTTATTCATTGATTTAAGCTCTGCTGTTACTGTGTGCACCTCTCTCTACCTGTGATAGCAAGTCTAAGAACCAAGATCAGGCTGAAATTCTCTTGTGGCTTCAACATATGCAGTGAAATTTAGTCAGGTATTGGGAGGCCAGCGCTGGTGGTCTAGTGGTTAAGATTTTGCACTCTTCACTGTTACGGCCCAAGTTTGTTTCCCGATCAAGGAACCACACCACCCATCTGTCAGTTGTCATACTGTGGTGGCTGCTTGTTGCTGTGATGCTGAAAGCTATGCCACCAATATTTCAGATACCAGCAGTGTCACCCATGGGTGGATAGGTTTCAGCAGAGCTTCCAGACTAAGACAAACTAGGAAGAAAGACTTGACCACCCACTTCCAAAAAAATTGGTCATGAAAACCATATGAATAGCAGCAGAGGATTGTCTGATATAGTGCTGGAAGGTGAGAGGTTGGCGCAAAAACACTGGACTGGGTTCTGCTCTGCTGTACACAGGTTCACAGGGTTGCTAGGAGTCAGAGTCAACTCAATGGCATTAACCAGGTATTGGGAGTCAGGCGCTTTCCCCAAAATGATGAGTTTTGTTCCCTAATTCTAGATATGACTTTAGAAATACTTCATGAATTTCTTGTCTTTTATAAAGGGTCTTGCTTCTTTTTCTCAAATGGCATTTTCATTTCATGACCATTGAATATTTTTGCTTTGAATAAATAGAGTTTCTGGTTTTATTGTATTTGTGTGAAAACAAATATGATGTGACTAAATCAAGTAATCTCATTGATTTCAGAGCAATATTATTTTCAGTGGGAAGAGAAAGTAAAAGAAATTCAATATTTTTGGTTTAAGTAGTTAAATGCTGTTTTGTTAGACATTAAGAATTCTAAAGAAGTTCCCATTTTGCTTATCCATAGGCTTCAGCTGTCAAACTTTATTCTGACAGAAAATTTAGAGTTTGAATAATTGAATGTATAATAATTAAATAAAATAATAGACTGATGGAATATATTTAAGCTTGAAAATTTATTGTTCTCTTTTGGCACTTTTCTCTGTAGTCAGCGCTTTTTATGGCAGGTTTTGAATGGCTGTTATAGAAAACAGAAGAATCACAGCTTTTCAGCTTATGCTTTACAAAGCATGCTTCATAATAGACAATAGTAGAGTTTGTGAAATAGACATATTTATTTGGCAAGCCAGATTAGTCCCTTGCCATCTCTGGACTTTGAAATCATTTATTTTTATTGGTTAAGTATTTAAAGGTGATTGGTACACAGAGTGTAACTTTTGAATCAAGTTTTTCCATATGCAACCTGTGGCTTTTCAAGTCTTTAGATTCTGTTTGAAAGTATCGCGATAAGGTTGTCAATACAGAGCATAAATCATTGTTTTGGTGATTGCAAATATAACTCTAGAATTTATATGTAAAATCGTTCTTTGCGATTCTTTTTGGTGATTGCAAGTGTAAATCTAGAGTCACACAGCTGTAAATATCATCATTTCCCAAACTTGATTCAGAAATTACTTCAGTATTTTAATTTGAATCTGCTTCTTGCCCTTTCTTTTACCTCTTGCTTATACTGGTTAACTTTCTAATAGAGGTATAGATGATTTTTCTTAATTTCGAGTTAAGCTGATTTACAACTCCTGAGTCTCTTTTGTTTGTTTTAATATATACATTTTTAATGGCTCCCACATAGCACAGTAGTTACACTGAATCAAAGCATCTGATACATAGTGATATCTTTACAATATTTTTGCTCTTATTATAACCTTTGGAATTGGTTACAAAAAGCATTTGAGAAAAATCAAGACCAAACTATCCTTTTTAGTTTGGATATAAAAATATAATAATATCTAGTTCTGAACCCTTTCTGTAGTTCTAGGGACTTATATTTTTATCTATGCTGTTGTTTGTGTTAATTATTTTGCAGGTCCTTCACAGGGTGGTCCAGGTCCTCAGTATCCTAACTATCCACAGGGACAAGGTCAGCAGTATGGAGGGTATAGACCAGCACAGCCTGGACCACCACAGCCACCACAGCAGAGGCCTTATGGATATGACCAGGTAAGTTATTTGTCCAACTGTGTGATTGATTGCCCCATTATTTGTTGACTCTTGATTAGATTAAACTTTTTTTTTTCACTTGAAGGCTCATTTTTCACTTTTCCTGTTCATAGTACATGCGTTAACAAAAAAGTCTTTACTTTTTTAAGTCTTTTTCATAGAATGGTAGCACAGTTGATCATACTATAATGTGTAAAACATCTTATGTCTAGGCATCAGAGTTCGTTCATATTCATTCATTCATATTCTCATTCTCTTTCTCTGATCTTTACCTCAAGCATGCTTCCCTTAGCTATCCAAACATCATTCTCTGTTTTAAAGCCTCTAATTTCTCTTACTTCCTCATGTTTATTGCTGAAGACTATGCATTGACCTTCTGAGATGTGGAGTCGATCTACGTCAGTGCTCTTATTAGCTCTCGTCTTCACTTCAGCATATCCACCACACTTCCTTCACATCTGTGTTATCCCTTCTCTTTAAGTTGATATTTGCCACCTTGCTCTGTTGCCTCCTTCCATATACATATCCATTATTTCAAATATTAATAATCTGTCTTTCTCCCGTTGTCTTTCCTTCCACCTTCAAATATGTAGAGGTGTATCTCATCCTAAGACAACTGTATTCTCTTGAACCTAGTGTTTAAGTTCCTTCTTTTCATCAGTAAACTTCTCAGACTTAATCATCTGTGCCACAGTCATTGTTTTGTGAATCTTTTCATACATACTATAAATTATAATGGAAATGATTTATTATGTTGGCAGTATCTTTAGATTGATTTCAGGTTTGTCTAATGTGACTTCCTAGTGAGGATAATCTGACCTGCTCACCATTTAAGCTACTTAAAATACGTTATTTTTTTGTAAGTTAAGGTTCCAGAGCCAGTGTCGATGATCTGGTTTGAGGAACAACTCATATGCACTGCTAATTAGAGTTTGAGGCATGAACAGTTCTTTTATCAACGCTCTCTCAAGCCAACAACCCCCTTGTACTGACACTTCCTATTTAAGTGGTAAAGATAAAACAGATATATAAGACTTAAACTAAATGAGTAAGGACAAACAGGTAATATTTTTTTTTTAAAAATACACTAGAATAAAATCAAAGGATTAGTCAGAGGTTTTCTCTAAATTTTAAAAGTAAAGTCTTGGCTACCTAGTATTTAAGGGCAATTCTATCTGAGCAGATAGAATTTAGGCTCATTTTAATACATAAAGTGATGGAAAAGTGATATTCTGGTCATTTATTCCCTCATTCAACAAATATTTATTAATTTTTTATGAGTGCTGGACACTAGGTCCAGATGAGTAAAACAGACATGGTCGCTATGGCTTGTGGAACTATCTTGATCTTCCTTGACTTCACTTTAGCATTTGACACGTTTTCCTGTTTTCATTCTTGAACGGTCTTCTTTAGCTTCTGTATTACTGTACTGTTTTATTCCTTGTACATTTCTGGTGATTTCTTCCTTATTTTTTTACTCGTTTCTCATCTTTCTTTTACCCAAATATCAACCCTTGGCTCGGTGTTTTTCTTAGTCTGTGTGTTCACCCTGTCTTGTATTTTCAGTATGCTTATCCCACATTTCTCAACCCAACTTCAGCTCCATTTTTCCAACTGTGGTACTACAGAACATCTCTTTTCAATGTCTTGCCATTTCCCTCAACTTCAGTATGTCATGAACTAAACTAACCGTTTTTTCCTCTGAATCAACATATTTCTAAATCCCCTAAACTTAACATCATTCATTAAGTAAATGTTTCTTGAGCAACTTTTATATGCTAGGTACCTAAGATTTGGGGGTATATTGGAAAATGAGATAGACATGGACTCAGCCTTTGTGAACTTAAGTCTAGACAAGTAAGCAAATGATATAGTGTGAGAAGTACTTGGATGAGGAAAGGCAAGATTTTTGTGGAAGGGAGCTCCTAACCCAGATACAGAGAAAATGTTCCTTGGGAAGTATTCTATAAGTGGCAGGACCCAGAGAAGAGTAGGTATAAGCCAGGTAGATGTAGAGGAGGGAAGGATATTCTAATCAGAAAGAAGTGCGTTCACAAAGGGCTAGTGTAAGATGTGTGGTTCAGTAAAGCAGAAGCATGGGAAAGAAGAGGCAAGACTAGAGAGAGAAATTGGGGTAGATTAGGAAGACTCTTATAAGCCATGTTAGGGGACTTGGACTGTATCCTGACATCAGTGTGGAGCCGTTAGAGGGTTTTAAATGATGTATATAAAGTATCCAGCAGTGGCTAGCACTTGGTAAACATGATATGTATATCATGTGTGATATATATGATAGATATGTGGTATACTGCTTTTATCATTGTAATTATTCCATGCCATAAAGTTCTCAGGAATTTGGGACTGTACTGTAGATAAAAACCCATGATTTGGATAATTGCCAGCCACATCTCCTTCCCTACTAGAAAAGGTTATAAGGAGGGGAACATTTTAGCTACTCTAGTGTCAGTAATCTCACATTTATCTTATTTTTCACTTTATCTGTGTCCCCCAAACCAAACACCTATTCGTCTCTTCATTTTAAGGAAAGTAATTCATTTCTTCAAGATGGTTAAGGCAATGGGAAACCAATACTGATTTTTAAACCCAATAGTAATATAATTATAGTGGTGGTTTAGGCAGATGAATCTTGTAGCAGTGTGCAGGATGAATTAAAGGGGAAAATTGAGAGAGAAAGCCTTGTTAGGGGGCTGCTGTTCCTCCATCAGTCTTTCCCATCTCAGTAAACAGCAGCTCGAGTCTTCTAGTTCCTCAAGCTAAAAACCTGAAGTCATCCTTGACTCCCCTCTTGTTTGCAAATCAAACATCCGTCATTCCAAATAGTTTCTCTGTGCTGCTTGGAAATCCCTCCCCTCACCACCAAACCTTCCTTAGACAACCACTAATCTACTTTCTTTCACTGTGGGTTAGTTTACATTTTCCAGAATTTTATATAAATAGAATCATATAGTATGTTCTTTTTTGTGTGGCTTCTTTCACTCGGCGTAATTATTTTGATGTTTATTCATATTGTATGTATCAATAATTAATTCCTCTTTATTGCTGAATAAGTATTTCATTGTATGGATATACCACAACCTTTTTATCCTTTGAACTATAGATAGAAGTTTGGATTTCCACTTTGGGGCTATTACAGATAAAGTGCTATGAATATTCATATATAAGCCTCTGTGTAGACATATGTTGTTGACCATTTTCTCTTTCTCATGTGCTTATTTTCCATCTGTGTGTCTTCTTTTCTGAAATGTCTGTTCAAATCTTTTGCTCATTTTTTAATCCAGTTCTTTATTTTCATACTACTGAGTATTGAGATCTTTATATATTCTAGATAAAAGTCCTTTATCAGATGTATGATTTGCAAAGTGTTTTGCAAGTCAAGTCTGTGGCTTGTCTTTTCATTCTCTTAAGAGTGTCTTTTGAAGACAGGAACTTGAAAATTTTGATGAAGTCCTATTTATCAATTTTTTCCTTTTATGGATTGTGCTTTTGATATGATATTATATGTAAGAAATCTTTAGCTAATTCAAGGTCGCAAAGATTTTCTCTTATGCTTTCTTCCAGAAGTTTTCTATCTTTAGGCTCCACATTTAAGTCTATGATCCATTTGGAGTTAATTTTTGTGTATATAATATGAAGCATGAATTGAAGTTTGCATGGTTTTTTTCTTTCAAATGGATACCTCATTTTCTCAGCACCATTTGCTGAAAAGACTATCGTTTCTCTACTGAATTGTCTTTGAACCTTTGCTGAAAATCATTTGTCCATAAATGTGTCTATTTCTGGACTCTATGCTGTTACATTGATGTGTTTATCTATCTTTAGACTAATCTCTGTCTTGATTATAATAGTTTTATAATAAGTTTTGAAATCAGGTATTGTTAGTCTTCCAGCTTTGTTCTTTTTCAAAGTTTGTTTTGGCATTTTAGGTCCTTTGCATTTCTATATGAATTTTCAAATCAGCTTGTCAATTTCTAGAAAAAGCCTACTGAGATTTTGATTGGAATTGCCTTGAATGTGTGTATCAGTTTGAGGAGAAGTGGTATTTTTTTTTTCCAGCAGTATTATGTAGTTTTCAGTGTATAGGTCTTAGGCAGCTTTTGTCAGATTCATCCCTAATAAGTATTTTATATTAATAAGTAATTTATATTAAAAATTTTTGTTTAGATTTCCATTTCCAGTTGTTAGTTGCTAGTTATATACAAATACAATTTATTTTTTTATATTGATATTTTATCCAAACTGTAACATTACTGATCTCACATATTATTTTTTGTAGCTCTTTTGTAGATTCCATCAAAATTTCTACAGAGAAATTATGTTGTCTGTGATTAAGGGTCTTCTTCCTTTCCAGTCTGAATGTTCTCTCCCTCTGCTGCTTTATTCCCCTGACTAGAACCTCCAATATGATGTGAAATAGAAATACTGAGTAGGCATGAGAGAGTGGACATCTTTTGTCTTGTTCCTGATCTTAGAGGGAAAACCATCACCCTTTCAGCCTTACATAAGATTCTGTAGGATTTTTGTAGAGGTCCTTTATCAAGTAGAGGTTGTTGCCTGTATTCCTAGTTTGCTGAGAATTTTTATCAGGAATGAATGTTGTCAAATGATTTTTCCTTATCTGTTGAAGGAATCGTACTTTTCCTTTTTTAGTTTGTTAGCATGTCAGATCACATTGTTTCATTTTCAAATTTTAAATCGATCTTGCATACCTAGAATAAACTCCACTTGGTCATGATATATTATTCTTTTAATATGTTGTTGGATTTTTTTTTTTTTTTTGTGAGGAAGATCAGCCCTGAACTAACATCCATGCCAATCCTCCTCTTTTTGCTGAGGAGGACCGGCCCTGAGCTAACATCTATTGCCAATCCTCCTCCTTTTTTTCCCTTTTTCTCCCCAAAGCCCCGGAAGATAGTTGCATGTCATAGTTGCACATCCTTCTAGTTGCTGTATGTGGGATGCCGCCTCAGCATGGCCAGACAAGCGGTACGTTGGTGCGCACCCGGGATCCGAACCCGGGCCACCAGTAGTGGAGCGTGTGCACTAACCGCTAAGCCACGGGGCTGTCCCCTGCTGTTGGATTTGATCAGCTAAAATTTTAAGAACTTTTACATCTATTTTCATGAGGGATATTGGACTCTAGTTTTCTTTTCCTTTAATGTCTGTCTAGTTTTGTTATCGAAACAGTACTGGCTTCATGAGTGAGTTGGGAAGAATTTACCCCTCTTCAGTTTTCTGGGAGGATTTGTGTGAAAATGGTGTTATTCTTTCTAAAATGTTTGGTACAATTCACCAGTGAAGCCATCTGGGCCTGGAGTTTTCTTTGTGGGAAGGTTTTTAATTACAGATTTAATTTCTTTATTAGATATGAGATATTCAAGTTACTTATTTCTTCTTGAGTAAACATTTCTGTGTTTCAAGAGATTTGTCTATTTCATCTGTGCTGTTGAATAATTTTTTTATAGTCCTTTTAGTATCTCTAGATGCAGTGATATTATCGCTTTCATTTTTGATATTGATAATTTGTGTCTTCTCTGTTTTTTTTCTTTTCTTGATTAATCTGGCTGCAGGTTTTTATCTGCTTTATTGATCTCAAAAAGCCAGCTTGTAGTTTTATTGATCCCCCCCCCTTTTTTTTTCTGTTTCATTGATTTCTGCACTGATCTTTATTCTTTTCTTCTGCTTACTTTGGGTTTCATCTGTTCTTTTTCCAGTTTCTTAAGGTAAGAGCTGAAGTCCCAATTATTAAAGAACTGTCTTTACCTACGGTAGGTGTGTATTGCTGCTATATATTTCCCTCTAAGTACTTCTTCAGCTACATCCCACAAATTTTTATGTCATGTTTTTAGTTTCAGTCAGTTCAAAATGCTTTCTAATTTTGCTTTTGATTTCTTCTTTGACCGAAGAGTTATTTAGAAGTGTAAAAATTAGTTTTCAAGTATTTGGAGATTTCCGAGATATTTTTCTGTTACTGATTTCTAATTTAATTCCATCATCATAATAGAACATACTTAGTATGACTTAAATTCTTCTACATTTATTGAGACTTATTTTATGGCCCAGAATATGGTCCATGAGGGTCTTCTATAAATGTCAGTTAGACCAAGTTGGTTGATAGTATTGTCTCCTATGTCTTACCTGATTTCATTTCTAAAACTCTATTAGTTACTGAGAAAGGGATATTAAATCTCTGACCATAATTGTGCATTTGTCTATTTTTCCTTATAGTTCTATTCATTTTTGCTCTATGTATTTTAGTACTATTTTTTTTTTTTGGTTTTTGCTGGGAAAGATTTGCCCTGAGCTAACATCTGTTGCCAGTCTTGCTCACTTTTTTTTTCCCCTCCCCGAGGCCCCAGTACATAGTTGTATATTTTAGTTGTAAGTCCTTCTACATGAACTGCTGCCACAGCATGGCTACTGACAGACGAGTGGTGTGGTTCTGTGCCTGGGAACTCAGTGCAGGCTGCTGAAGCAGAGCATGCTGAAGTTTAACCACTAAGCCATCAGGGCTGGCTCAATACTATGTTTTTAAGGTGCATACATTTTTAGGATTTTTATGTCTTCTTGATGAATTTATTACTTTACCGTTATGAGATAGCCTTTTTTATCCTTGGTAATAGTCTCTGCTCTGAAATATGTTTGTCTGATATTAATATAGCCACCAACTTATTTTTGGTTGGTGCTAGAAGTGCTAGAATGATATATCTTTTTTATCCTCCTATTTTTAGCATATTTGTTTTATTTGTTTATTTATTTATTTGTTTATTTATTTATTTATTTAATTTATTTATTTAGGGAGGAAGATCAGCCCTGAGCTAACATCCATGCTAATCCTCCTCTTTTTGCTGAGGAAGACTGGCCCTGAGCTAACATCTATTGCCCATCCTCCTCCTTTTTTTTCCCTCCCAAAGCCCCCGTAGATAGTTGTATGTCATAGTTGCACATCCTTCTAGTTGCTGTACGTGGGATGCGGCCTCAGCATGGCCGGAGAAGCGGTGCGTCGGTCTGCGCCCGGGATCCGAACCGAGGCCGCCAGTAGTGCAGCACGCGCACTTAACCGTTAAGCCACAGGGCCGGCCCCAGCATATTTGTTTTTTTATGTTTAAATTGTATTTCATGTAAGCAGCACATAGTTAGGTCTTGCTTTTTTATCCAATCTGACAATCTCTGCCTTTTATTAGGGCATTGAATATTATGTTTAATGTGATTATGGATATGGTCAAGTCTCTCATCTTAATATCTTTTTTCTATTTGTCCCATCTGTTCTTTGTTCTCCTTTTCCTCTTTTTCTATCTCATTTTGAATTATTTTTTTCTGTTTTTAAAAAATCATCTTTTGAAATACAATTCATGTACCATTTAATGCGCCATTCTAGAGTGTACCATTCAATGGGATTTTTTTTTAAGTATATTTATTTCTTTCTAGACACCTGGCATTTGGAAACAGCTAGTTTACTTTCTGTCTTTATGGATTTTCCTATTCTGGACATTTAAGATAAATGGAATCATGTAGTATGTGGTGTCTTGTGATGGCTTCTTTCATTTAGCATAATGTTTTCGAGGTTTGCTCCTGTTGTAGCATGTGTCAGGACCCTTAAGTGGTATTATACCACTTTATGTTTAGTATAACAACCTCACAGTAGTCTACTTTCATTTCTTTCTTCTTGACCTTTGTGTTAATGTTATAAATTTTATTTCTACATATGTTATGAATGCCAGAGTATATGGGATTTGTTTTGTGTAAAAAATCAATTATCCTTTAAAGATATTTTAAATAAGAAAGAAACAGATATTTACTCTTGTAGTTACTATTTCTGGTGCTCTTCATTCATATGTGTAGATTCATATTTCTATCTGGTATCATTTTCCTTTGCCTGAAGGACTTCCTTTAGGATTTCTTGTAATCCAGGTCTTCTGGTGATAAATTGTGTCAGCTTTCGTATGTCCAAAAAAGTGTTTCTCTTTCATTTTTGAAAGATATTTTCTCTGGGTATAGAATTCTAGGTTGGCAGTGTTTTTTTTTCAGCGCTGTAAAGATGTGGCTTCACTGTTTTCTTGGTTACGGTATTTCCAAGGAGACATCTGTTGTTAATCTTTCTGCTCTAGTAGTTAGTGTATCTTTTTTCTCTGGCTGCTTTTAAGATTTTCCCTTTATCAAATTACTTGGCTGAAAAAAAATTTCCCTTGCTCAAACTGTGTTCAGCAATTTGATTACAGCATGCCTTGGTGTAGATTTCTTCATTTTTCTTATGCTGCTTGGAATTTGTGTAGCTTCTTGGATTTGTGGCTTTATGGTTTTCATCAGATTTGGAAAAATTCTGACCAAATCTTTTTTTCTGTTTCTACCCCTTTCTCTCTTCTCGAGACTCCAGTTACGTGTATATTTGGCTGTTTAAAGTTGTGCCATAGTTCACTGATCCTCTGTTCATTTTCTTAAATTCCTTTTTCTGTTTTATTTTGAGTCGTTTCTGTTGATATGTCTAAAACTTCACTAATCTTTTCTTGTTCATGGTCTAATCCGTTTTTAATTCATTCCCAGGTATCTTTCATCACAGATGTTGTATTTTTCATCTCTAGAAGTTCGATTTGGGTCTTTTTTATATCTTCCTTGTCTCTGCCTAAATTTTTGAACATATAGAATACAAGTATGGTAACTGTTTTAATATTTCTTTCTGTTAATTCTATCATCTGGGTCAATTTTGATTTTTTTTTCCTCCTCATTATGGGTCATATTTTCCTTATCCTTTGTATGCATGATAGTCTTTGACTGAATGCCCAGACATTGTGGATATTACCTTTATTTTGTTGGATGATGGATATATTTGTATTCCAAGAAATATTCTTGAATTTTGTTTTGGGATGCAGTTAAGTAATTTAGAAACAGCTTGATCTTATGGGGATTGCTTTTAAGATTTGTTTGGCAGGACCAGAGCAGTGTTTAGTCCTGGGCTAGTTATTCCCATTACTAAGGTAAGACCCTTTTGAGTATGTCATTGAAGTACGAGCTTTTTCACTCTGGCTAGTGGGAATGAACACTATTTCTGTTCCGATGTGAGCACTAGGTATTATTTCCTTTAATCCTTTTGGTCTGATTCTTTCCTCAGACTTGGGTATTTTCCTTGCATTCATTTGCATATCAGTACTATGCTGAATATTCAAGAGGGCTCCTCTGCAGATCTCCACAGTTCTCTATGCAATTCTTCATTCTCTGGTACTCTGTTCTATGAACTCTAGTTCCTTTTTTCTCTCCAGACTCAAAGCTTTATCTTCTTAACTCATATTCATCCTCAGTTCCCCTTCATGCACTGTAGTGTAGAAACTCTCAATGTAGTAAGATGTGATAGTCAGAGGGCTCACCTCTTTGTTTCCTATTTCTCAAAGATCGCTGTCCTTTGTTGCTTTCTGTCCTGTGTCCTGAATATGATTATTTTGTATGTTTTGTGTAGCTTTTGCTTGCTTTAGACTGGAGGGTAGATCTATCTTAACCAGAAACATGCTTTAATTTTTTTTGATACTTTATTTTTTTGAGCAGTTTTAGGTTCACAGCAAGATTGAGCAGAAAGTACTGCGAGTTCCCGTTTACCTTCTACCTCCACACATGCAGTCTCTCCCGCTATCAACATCCCGTACCAGAGTGCTACATTTGTGATAATCAGTGAATGTTCCTTGACAGATCATTGTGACCCCAAGTCCATAGTTTACATTAGGGTTTACTCTTGATATTGGTACATTCTATGGGTTTTGACAAATGTATGAAGACATGTATGTACCATTATAATATCATATGGAAGAGTTTCATTGTCCTCAGAATTCTTTGTGCTCCCTCTGTTCATCTCTCTCTCCTCCCTAATCCCTGGCAACGACTGATCTTTTTACTATCTCCATATTTTTGCCTTTTCCAGAATATCATATACTTGGAATCATGTAGTGTGTAGCCTTTTCAGATTGGCTTTTTACTTAGTAATATGTATTTAAAGTCTTTTTAAGGCTTGATAGCATATTTCTTTTTAGTGCTGAATAATATTCAGTTGTTTGGATGTACCATAGTTTGGTTATCTATTGATTTATTGAAAGACATCTTGGTTGCTTTCAAGGTTTGGCTATTATGAATAAAGCTGCTGTAAACTTCCGTGTGCAGCTTTTTGTGTGGGCATAAATTTTCACCTCATTTGGATAAATACCACAAAGCATGATTACTGGATTATATGGTAAGATATGTTTAGTTTTGTGAGAAACTGCCACACTGTCTTCCATAGTGGCTGTACCATTTTGCATTTTCACCAGCAACAAATGAGAGTTCCTGTCATTACACATTCTCGTCAGCATTTGGTGTTGTCAGTGTTCAGGATTTGGCCATTCTAATATGTGTATAGTGGTGTCTCTTTGTTGTTTCCCTAATGATATATAATGTGGACATCTTTTCATGTGTTTATTTGCCATCTTTATATCTTCTTTGATGAGGTGTCTCTTAGGTCTTTGGCCCAATTTTCAACTGAGTTGTTTGTTTTCTTATTATTGAGTTATAAAAGTTCCTTGTAGATTTTGGATAACAGTCTTTATCAGGTGTGTCTTTTGCAAATATTGTCTTGGCTTATCTTCTCATTCTCTAGACGGTCTTTTGCAGAGCAGAAAATTTTAATTTTAATGAAGTCTAGCTTATCAAGTGATTTCTTTCATGGATCATGCTTTGGTGTTGTACTTAAAAAGTCATCAACAAACTCAAGGTCATCTAGGTTTTCTCCTATGTTATCTTCTAGGAGTTTTATAGTTTTGTATTTTACGTTTAGGTCTATGATCCATTTTGGGTTAATTTTTGTTAAGGATGCAAGATCTGTGTCTAGATCCATTTTTTTTGCATGTGGATATCTAATTGTTCTAGCACCATTTGTTGAAATGAGTGTCTTTTTTTCCATTGTAATACTTTTACTCTTTTGTCAAGGTTAGTTGACTGTATTAATGTGGGTCTGTTTCTGGGCTCTCTAATTCTGTTCCATTGATCTATTTGTGTATTCTTTCACCAATACCATGCTGTTTTGATTGATGTAGCTGTATAGTAAATCTTGAAGTTGGATGATGTCAGTCCTCTGACTTTTTTCTTCTTCAATATTGTGTGGCTATTTTGGGTCTTCTGCCTTTCCAAATAAACTTTAGAATTAGTTTGTCAGTATCCACAAAATAACTTGGGATTGCGTTGAATCTATGGATCAAGTTAGGAAGAACTGACATCTTGACAATATTGATTTCCCTGTCCATGAACATGGAACATCTCTGTATTTATTTAGTTCTTTTTTGATTTATTTCAGCAGTTTTTTAGTTTTTCTCATATAGATATTATACATATTTTGTTAGATTTATACCTAAGTATTTCATTTTTGGGGGTGCTAATGTAAATGGTATTGTGTTTTTAATTTCAAATTCTACTTGTTCATTGCTGGTGTATAGGAAAGTGTTTGACTTTTGTATGTTATCTTTGTATCCTGCAACCTTGCGTATTAGTTTCAGGAGTTTTTTGTTGTTGGTTCTTTAGGATTTTCTACCTAGACAATCATGTCATCTGCAAACAAAGACAGTTTTATTTCTTTCTTCCCAATCTGTGTACCTTTATTTCCTTTTCTTATTGCATAAGCTAGGAATTCCAGTACAGTGTTGAAAAGGATTAGTGAAAGGGTTATCTTTGCTTTGTTCTTGGTCTTAGTGAGACAGTTCATTAGGTATGTGTAGATGCTTTAATTTTTCAGCATAGCGTTTATCTCCATATGACAGATTATGTAGTTATTGTTTATTGTCATACTCTCCTCCTTTAGAATGTCAGTTCTTTAAAGATATCACTATGTCTGTTTTTATCACTGTTGAGTCTCCATCACCTAATAGAACTTATCAAATAGTCAATAAATATTGGTGAATAAATAAAGTATAAGTAAGTGAATAAATGAGGCCTGTACTTCTAGATTCAAATGGTGATCATAAGAATAGAGAGAGAAACCAAGCCCTAAAAAGTATTCAGACAGAATAATTGTAAGACTTTTATATTATTAGATGAATGAAAGGAAGAAATTTAAAGATGGTTGGTATTGCTCAGTTTTCTAGCCTAAAGACTCTCTTCTCTTCAGTATACTCCCTAGACAATCTCATTTACTCAGATGGTTTCAGTGTACCATGCTGTTGACCCCCAAATCTCTATTTCTAGTCTGACTCTCTCTTCTGAAAATCAGATGCCTATTGGACATCTCCACTTAGATGTCAACATAGCCCAAGACAAATTCATAATTTTTCCACCCTAACTTATTCCTCCTTTCTGTATTTTCTGTCAAAGAGCAGAGTATTATTACCAACCTAGAATGCCAGGTGCCATATTTGATATTTGTCTTCCTCTCTCTCTCTTTCTTCATCTAATAAATGATGAAATCTTGTTAATCCTCTTTCCTAAAACATTGTTGAATCCATCCACTTCTCTCTAACTACTGCCTTATCTTAGTTTAGACTGTTGACATCTTCTAGCTTCATCCAACACTGTCTTCTTGCTTCCTTTCCCATTCATTCTTTACACTCTAGTCAGAGGAATTTTGTAATTAAAAAAAAAAAAAATCAAAGAAGCAGAGAGAGAGAAGCTGAGGCTTGTAGAGTTGGAATGATTTACACAAGATGACAGAGCGAAGATATAGTGGAGCTGGATAGCAAGTCCTGAGTGACTAGAGCCTCCACTGAGTAAAGTCTTCACTATCCCATGCTACCTCCAGTAGCATCATTGAGTACTTGAGTAGTATGCAGAGTGTTTTCATGTTTTTCTTCTTGAATAATTTTTTAAAGTGGGGATTATAATTACCCTCACTTGTTAGATGAGAAAATTGAGCAAAGGAGGATTCAGGTCGCTTGCTCAAGGACAAGAAACTGTTAAATGGTGGAGTTAATACTAGTAATTGGTTTCTGGCTCTAAAACCCATACTTTTTTTTTTTGGTGAGGAAGATTAGCCCTGAGCTAACATCCATAGCCAGTCCTCCTCTTTTTGCTGAGGAAGATTGGCCCTGGGCTAACATCCATGCCCATCTTCCTCTACTTTGTATGTGGGATGCCTGCCACAGCATGGCTTGATAAGCAGTGCATAGGTCCGCACCTGGGATCTGAACCTGTGAACCCCGGGCCGCCAAAGTGGAGTGCGCGAACTTAACCACTGTGCCACCGGGCCGGCCCCTAAAACCCATACTTTCAACCCTGGAATTTGCTAATGGTTGCAAATATTCAGTATGGTTTTTTTGGGCTTGCTTATGATTTGATTTGGACCTAGCAATGTGATCAAGTTACTTAAATTCTCAGTGCCTCAATTTCTTCATCTGTATAATGTTTACTGTATAGGTTATAGATGGACACAAAGTACCTATTATAAGTGCCTGACACATGGTAAGGTCTTAGTTATTGAGATATACTGAGAGTTAGCTATTGTTAATATTAGCCAGATTTCTTATTTTCATTACTGTAAGTTCTGTGTTACCAAATAATTAATAGCTTCTACTCCTTGTTATTGTATATTCTTTTTTATTCTTTACTTCTCTAAGCATTCTGTACTTATTGTTTCACCATGCCTTTGCTTTAGTTATTTCTTCTATTTGGATTATCCTTTTCTTCTTTTCTCTGCTATTCAGATTTTACTATTTTCTTAAGGCTCCCACAGTCTCTGAAATATTTTAGCTGTGTTAACCTTTTCCTTTCTGATTTCTTATAGAACTTCTGTTCTATAATTGTACTTTATTTGTAAGTCTTACCTTCCCTGTTTTCCAAATTTATGATGATGATGAACACATAATATTTGCTCAATAAGTGTTTATAATTGCTTGAATATAATATTCAGCATACTTTATGGAAGAAGTCTTATGTATCAGGCACTCTTCAATACTTGGGCATAAGAATGGTTAAGACCTATCCCCAAGTAATCATAGTATAGTGCATAAATCATAGCTGATATTTATATAGCACAGCAGTTCTTAACCTCTCACATCATTTGTGCAACTCACTTTCATCAAGATCGCTATACACACATTCACTAGGGGAACATTTCCCTCCATCATTGAGAGTTGCTTATTTATAATTCTTTATATTTTTGAAAGTCCTTTCTCATTTTCTCCCTTATTTAAGTGTCCTAAAAAACAAATGAGGTGGGAATTAATGTAGCCATGAATGGAGAGAAAATTGAGATCCAGAGATGGAGATGTGACAGTCCCACCTCGTAGGTGGAGAAACTGAGTCTCAGAGAGTGTTTTTTAGACTCAAATAGACAGTTAACAATAGAGTTGGGACTTAAATTCAGCTTTACTATTTACGTAATCTAATAATTGAATAATATATTCCTGTATGCTAAGCATTCACTTATATTTCTTATTTTGAGCTTTGTATTATAGGAGTCTTTAAACAAGTATGAAAAAGAGGAGCATCATGAATCCCTGTGTACCTGCCAACCAACTTCAGCAATTATCAACATTTTGCCAGTGTTGTTTTATGTAACTCCCAATGCTGTTTTTTTTCTTTTCAGAATATTTTAAAGCAAATCCTAGGTTTGATGTACTACCCATAAATATTTCAACATGAGCATTGACTTTAAGTTTTGCTGAATAAAATTATGTAAAGTGCATTAATAATTTTTAAATACCTTAATTCTATTTATAGTGAATTATTCCATTAGATAGTTACATTCCACAGATATTCCAGTATATCTACTTCTATGGAAATGTAAACTTGTAGGGTACTGTTTTTTATGGTACAGAAGTATTTCAACTCTAGAATACTTTCTTGATATGAAATGTGACTCGGGGGAAATTTAGCCAAAGGAAATAGTTAGCTGATTATTTGCTTCCAATGAGTACTGTTTTGAGGACGTAGATGCTTTCATAAGCATCTATTTTAAACATATTTAAGAAATTTTTGTTAAAATATGTATTTTCTGATATATCGCTCTTTTCTTCTATTTTTCTTCTCTTTTACCGGAAAAGGTATTCCTTCTCTTCTCTAAAAGCTAACCTTAACAATTTTATACTAGACATTATTTACCTCCCTTGTAGAATTTTGCTACTTCATTCATCACCTCTTTTATATCTTGCTCGCTTTTTCTCTCATTCTTTCAGTCTGTAGGCCTTCAAGTCTCCCTAATTAAAAGCAGCAAAAACAAAACAAACTTCCCTTGATTTTATGTACCAGCTGCCTGTCTGAATACCTGTGCTGACACTGCATCGGCCTCAGGGAAAGGCCCAAATTCATTAGGGGCCCAAATTCATTAGTATGGACTGCAAGTTCTTTTCCCTTTATGTCGCAGATAACTTGCCATTCTTGCCACTTATCCCAAATACCCTTGATGTTAATTCATAATAGTAATTATAATAAGCTAAATAGTCACAAAGTTGTTAGACTAGCATATAATTTATACACTAATGTATACTACACCGTAATTTAGAACTAGAACATCTCACTCATTCTTGCTCAATTTAGTTCAACAAAATTCACCAAACATTTAACTTTCCACTATGTGACGTGTACTATTTAGGCTCAAAGACTCTTAAAATCCATTTGCAATTGAATATAATATCAGAAGAAATTATAGAGATACTACATACCTAAATATATATGTTTTTGTTTGTTGTAGATGTAGTTGCTTTTGTAGTATGACAATGTTAAGATTTATTTGTAATGTTTTATGCCAAACTATTATCTAATTATTTTTTAATTTATCTTTTAGGGACAGTATGGAAATTACCAGCAGTGAGAAAGTACTTACATTCCAGTAGCCAGTATCTGTTGGCAGCCATATTGTCACCTCAGCACTGTGGACACCTCCCTGTGAAGAGATCCTTCCATTCCATCTAGTTTTTGGAAAAACCTTGTGGATAAGTGGCTGTTTCATCAGTAAGCAGCCTTTGTGGCTTAGTTATAAAAGGCTTTAGTAGCTCAAAAATACTCTTGATTTCACATTTCTACTCTAGATGGCAACATTGGACAGAAAATACAATGACATAACCAATTTGCAATGATTTTGGAACTGTGTTTCAAATGGACTGTTACAGACTGAAAGGTGTGAACAGCTTTGTATGTTTGTGAAGGTTAAGGGAATTTAATACTTTTCCACAGATTCTTTTGTAAGGGGAAGAGGGAAATGTACACTTTTTACAGCAGCAATATTTTGTATATTACGTTTGTTTCATGTGCATATGCAAGGCGGTACACTACGCACCGGACAGAATCAGAAATCCTCTGTTAATGTGGAATGGAGCATGGTGGATGCTGGATTGTGTTGGTCTCAAAATGGTGTACTATAAAGATAAAGGTGAGAGAGAAGACAAAGCACACCATACGTCCACTGTTATATTCTTTAGAGGAAATTCAGATCCCTTTTATCTCTTAGATAATCAAGGGCACTGTGATACAGTTTTGCGTAAAGACATTTTTTAAAAGCTTTCCAGTTTTGTGGACTAAAACCTTTTTATAAAGATCATTTATAATACCGTTTTAAAATGTGAGGCAATAAGAATTACTTCATGTTGGATCTGAAGAATCTTGGTAACAGTTTCATGTAAATGAAGTGGAAATCCTCCTAAAATAGCAATAACTGAAAATGGAAGTGTTAATTTTATTTTGTTTGAGTAGTCAGGGAACTTAGTAATATCAAAACATTTTATAAATGATGTCAAAGAAGAGTCAACATTGATCCAGTAATTTTATTTTTTAACATTAGAACGGTAATTGATTTATATAATAGAATAGTTCAGCAGACTTTACAAACCTTTATTTCAACTTTCTTAACTGGAAATAATGCCGTTTATAAAGGGACACTTTTTCCCTTTTTTGTGTTGGTTAACGTAACACAAAGAGATGTTTAGGAAAATGCATATTGATGAGGTTTATTCTGATCTGTATTAAAAGCGTAGAGGTGGCATTCTAGGTCACTTTGTTATTAGCATGGCATATTTAATCATATTTGAGACTGTCCTGTGCCTGATTATTTTAGCTAAATTCAGGGATATTGCATTGGGCAGGAAATCATGCATTAAGAAGTTTATAACCACAATTATTTAAGCATAATCTGAAAACATCTAGCCCAAAGGTAAGTTGCTATTTTCATCACAGTTGCCTATGCCCGGGGAATAAGGTGTATTGTTTATAATTGAATTGGTTTTTCTCACTTCTAACTGGAAACAAAACAGAAGGGGTGCCATAAATTTGAATAAGCAAAACGTGCTATTCTCAACATACTGTAATCAAAAGGAGGAATTTCAATTTGTCTCTGTGTGTGTATGAGAGAGAATGTGTATGTTTTAAGGTCAGAATAGGTTTTTTTCAAGCTAGTCAGTAGAAAATGGACATCAAGTTTGAACAGATAAAGCATGGACAGCGTTATTGTGATTGAAATGCTTATAGGTTCTGTGCCAATTTTCCACCACTGTGTACTTTGTTCCTATTTAAAACTGTATCAACTCTAACGGAAGAATAAATTATTTGTGATTTTAATTTTCTCATTTGTTTCTTTAAATTAGATCTCTTTGACTGTCTTGTTTTGTCTGGAGACTGTGCTGTGGGTTTTTTTGTATAAGTTAGTCCGGTATAAGCAGACTATATTTGTATTCTAGGACTTTATCAAAATTCTCTTGCCATGCCCAAGTTAATTAGAATTAACTGTTCAGTAATCAGCATGTTGTGTGGGCTGTTTGTTACAGAATTCTTTCTCTGAAAATGAAGTCCAGGAGGCTATAATCAAGATGACTGAATTAGATAAATGAGTTGAGGAGACAAAATTGTACTGAACCCAACCTGGTGTAGATATGTTATCTCATTTGAAAGAAGCTCAACTGACATTAAGAAATAATTTGTCTTGCCAACCCATCTTCTGTTGTCTTATTCTCCTTTTAATGGAAACTAAAATTGCAATTTTAATAAGCAGAATTTCCTCCAGGACTTTCTTCCTGGAGACTAGTGCATTTGCAAGGTTTAATTGTTTTATAACAGTCCTATTTCATAAAAGTTTTTAATTGGTGGTGACAAAAATTACCTCACTCCTTTGGTACCTAGTAAGAAAAATAACTTTACCAGTAGCTTTCTACCAAATTTTACATTCCCATGTAGACTATATATTCTAAAACTGAAATTTCTATTTTATCAAAATATATTATAATGAAGAAATATCATACCATCCTGTAAGATTCCAGAAGCAAAATGTTACAAAGAAAAGAGCAAGGTGGTTATTGATCAACATTTAAAAATATTTAACTGTACTTGTTTAGTTGCTTGAGAATATGTTAGTATTATTCTGTAGAGTTGTCGTGACACATTGTTTTGGGTTTTGTTTTTAATTTTTCCATGGAATTTTCAAACATAAACACCAAAGTGGAGAGAATGGTATAATGAGCCCCATGTACCAGTAACCCAGCTTATCCACTTGGCAACTCATGGCCAATTTTGTGTTGTCTGTACCCCAACCCACAAATTGAAGCAAACACTGTGTCATTTAATTATTTCAGTAAGTATCTCTAAAAGATAAGTACTCTTTTAAAAAACACCTTCATACTTAAGGACTCTTTCTGCTCCTGAAGTTTTGTATTTTCAGTGTTAACAATGAATTAGAAACCATCTCAGAATCTCTATGAGTAAATCACTGCCTTTAATTTTAAAAAGTCATTCATGTTACATAATTAAGACATTAGCAGAAATAGATTATACAGAAAGTGAACATTCTCCATAATTTCATCTCTTAAAGGTAACAATTATTAAAAGGTTTGATACATATATTCCACCTTATTTTACACACATAAGCCAACATATATTATTGTTTTGTCTTTTTAAACAAAAATGGAATTATACTAGCCATACTATTTTGTAACTTCCTTTTTTTTTTCTTAAGTTAGAGATATCTTGAATGCTCCCTATTCCTGTATTGTTCCTGATTTTTTACTATTGCAGAAACAAAGCTTTCATAAACTATCTGGCAAGGTTTTTTTTGTTTGTTTTTGTATACTTGTTGGGCTGTTTTTACACAGTAAATTTCTAATATGTTAGCTATAAGGCTATGTGCATTTTAAAAAGTGTCCTGCTAAAGGATATATCCTTGCCAACACCAGATTATTAGCGTTAATTTTTGCAATTCTGGTAGGCTTTAAAAAGTGCTATCTCAGAATTTAATTTGAATAATATTTGATTTAATTTTAAGTTTGAGCATCTTGAATGCTTAATGACAGTTTGTTTTTTGCTGAAATGCCTTTTAATGTCCTTTGTCCATTTTTCTATTGAGTTTGTTGTGGAAGAGAGAGGAAATAATATAAATACAAATACACAAATATATCTATATATAGTTCTCTATATGCACGTATTAATCCTTTGTCTCCTATATATTGCACATCTCTTCAATCTGTTCATTTTTTTTAACTTTGGTTATGATGTCTTTCACTGTATTCAAGTTTTAAGATTTCAAATAGTTTCATAGCTTCTTGTAACCTAACTTCTAAATTTATAAAAATATTCCCCATGCTTCCACTTTTCTAAAATTGATTGTACAAGGTATGATTGAGAATATTGACTTTTTTCCTATATGAATAACTAGTTGTTTCAATATCATTTATTGAATAAACCAGCTGATTTGAGATGTCACCTTATTCTGTTTGTTTAAAACATTAATTATTGTTAAGGCATGTTTGATTCATGCCATTTCAAAGACTAGTTTCATTTAAGTATAACTTCATTTAACTGGCATAAAGTTGAGAGGTTTTTTTCCCCTAGCAAGGTGTTTTTTGTTGGATAAGAACTGCAAGGGTATAAACAATGACTGGCTTCTTAATAGTAAGAGAATTACAGAAATGTGTTTTTTTAAACACATTTAATAGAATGACTTTTAATAGAATGACTAGAACCTCTTGGAGCATTTTGCTTGTTGAAGTTTTCAAGCTCTTTAATTTTTGTATACTACTAATTATCTTCATTGCTTCCAAAAAGTATCTCAATTTGATTACTACAAAAAAATTAAGAAATCAATACAAAATCTTTTTTGTTATTTAAAACTCCAATTCTCAGAAATAGACAATACAATTTTCATTAATTTAATAAAGACCTGTAAATAGATGATTGTGTAATTTATTGGTCAATCTGGGAAACTTTTGAGCATGAAAGGGGGATATTATACATAGACACACACACATACACGTATATATGTGCATACATACATGTGCATAGATATGTGTGTATATATATATATGCTTGTGTGTGGGTTATATATTTGTATGTATGTGGGGAAATGTGTGTATATATTTTTTATCTTTTTCCTGATAGAGGTCCATAGCTTAAGAACTTAGGTATGTGAGTGATGCATTTATGTTTAGGCTATAATCTTTAACAGTGATAATATACTGAGAGGTTTTTCATGAAGTAGTGCATTAAAAATAATTGTTTAATGTTAAAATAAGTGAATAAAAATCCTGAACATTTTGAGAGGTTTTCATCATTTTTGGCCTCTGTTAGGGAATACTGGTTATTCCTCAATATTCTTCTCTCTTCTTTTAAAAATAATCCCCAAGTTTTGGGTCGGCACATGGCTGCCTACCTAGTGACTACATTTAACAGCCTTCTTTGCAACCACCTGTGGTCATATGACTTAAAGTTCAGTCAGTGGAATGTGAGCTGAAGTGATGTGTGCAGCTTCTAGATCACATCCTTAAAAGTGTGCTCCATTTTCTCTTTTCTGTTTCCCAAGGGCTGGAACATGACATGTTAGTGGGAAGCTTTGGTCTTACAGATTAGAAAAATACTCTAGAGAATGGCAGTGCAACTAGATAGAATCAAAAGTCTCCTGAATGGCCTTATGAAGCATACTTCTCTACTGCCTATCAGCTTGGACTATGAGATGAGAGAAATAGCACTTCTAGACTCTTTGTTATAGCAGCAAAGCCTGTACTCTAATGCAGGATCATGTGGTGGAGGGCCAGTTCATAACTACCCTATGACATATGTGATAGTTTTTAGGAATGACAGGTTAGTGTATTGTGTAGTGTACTTCATAATCATTCAGGTAATATTCTTGACTAATGAAGTAGGACAAAATTCTTAATATTTCCTTTAAGATCATCCTCTGCTTTCCATCATTGGAATGAATTGAATGCTATATTTAGTAACAATAGATTTAGTTAATTTTAAAGTATTAGTAAAAATGTACTTAATATTTATCATCTTTTTGGCATCTCTGTAGTTATAAATTTTATAGATAGCATGTTTTCTAAGTACTTATTTTGAGAATTGTATTAGGTAGGACTTAATAAAATCTTGTGGATTTTTAACTTTATTTTGGCTTCTACTGCTTTAATTTGTTTTTTGGACTTTTTTCTCTAATGCTTTCTTGCTGTTTCCTTTGTTTTCTGACTTTCATGATACAAAGCGTGTATTTTAATTCCAGTTTTCCTGCCAACTTTTGAGGAAAAAAAAAGATGTACTAAAAGCATTTCGATTTTATACCTATTGTGGCTCTTATTATTCAGTGTAGGTCAAATAGAATTTTATATTTACAGGAGGTGTAACTATATTAGCTATGGAAGGACAGTTTGGAATAATCATTGTTTTTTCATATACTATTTCATACACATCATCAACTTTTTTAACTTTCAAGACTCCTGATATCAGTGGATCGAAAATATTGTTTATAGCTATCAAGGATTTTATCTTCTGTCAATATGACTATATTAGGGAATTAATTCTGTTAATGCTTAGTAAATTAAGAGCAAGGAAGTGTGGCTGTGGCTTTCTTTTCAGTACTAATATTATTCTATCCATAGAAATCCTGTTTCCTGTTCATTAATTTCAGTATTCCATTCTTTCCCAAGATCTCGCTTCACAGTAAGCTTTCATACTTCAAGCTCAACATGTTAGTGCTCAGTCCTCCTTCCCACATAAACACAACCATTTTGAAAACATGAACTGATATTAATTACCCCCTTGGCACCAAAAAGTCAGGATTTCCTGATGCAGCACACTAATGTAAAATGCATTAGTGCAAACGCGGGCTCCAAGGGGTAATACTCTCTAAATAAACACAGCAATGTTTTTCTTTATTCACGACTCTCAGGCTATTCTGAAAGTCATTCATCCTCCATACCCCACCCCCAAAGCATTTTGAGTTTTAATAAGTTATAACTGGATTTTCATAAGAAGGAATTGAATTCCAAGCTGCAGATCAGTGGCACTTAACTCTGGTTCTTTGAAATAAAATCTACCTAAATGTTCCAGTGATTAAATGGCTTGAACCATAATTTGCAATAGTCTATTGGAAGATAACAGTTTACATTTAATCATTAGTATCACTGAAAATGTGTCATTTTGACTTAAAAATTTCTTTGGAAGTAGAAAATGAACAAGAAGTTTAGTAACTTAAGGCCAGAAAGAATGTGTATGGGTTTTTTGTTTGTTTGTTTTGGTGTGGGGGGGGTGTGTGTTTGAACATTCCATGTAGACTTCTGGACAAGTAGGCATTATTTCATGCTTTGGTATACCCTCTCCAAGCACATACTACTACTACCACTGCCACCACCACCACATGTGTATGGAAGAAAAATGGAGCAAAAATTAGCTCCTGTGAAGTAACAGAGACTCAACATATTACACAAGATCAGATACTGGAGCCAGGTTACTGCCTGATGTCAGAGGCTAGAATATGACTCTCCCCCACTATTCCCACTTATAAAAGGAGGCTTAAAATAAAACTTTCTGCTGCTGACCATTACCTAGGGCCTTGTTTTGAGGAAGCTGAGCATAATGATGCTAGAAAATACATATGTAGCCCCTTGATCTGGAGCTGAACCAAAGGATTCTGAACCTTGGTAATTAGGTCTAAAATATTTCTAAAACAATCATTGTAGGGAAGAAGTTCTCAAAGGTTTGGTTCTGGACTTGGTGTAGGGGTCCAGGAGTACGAGTGTCAGTACAGAAGCAAGGAGGAAGGATAGGGAAGAGATTAAAAAAAGACAAGTAAAACTTCCTACTTTAAATAAACCCATGAACTAACATTTCAAAATATGTCAGCAAAATCACTTGGGAGAACATGTATTCCTACCACATAAAACTAATTTTATAGAACAGTCTAACATTTTGAAATATGAATGTTTAGGATGCTCAAGGAAATAAATCCATTCATTCACATAGATTCTCAAACACATATGAACTTATAGAACAAAAACATGGAGAAATAAAACAGATGTATATAAAAACTTGAGAAATCTTACAAGTAAAAAATATTGAAACAAGCTCAGTTGACGTAAACCGTAGGCTGAACATGGTTGAAGAGGTAGTTTGTGAATTGGATGATAGTGTGAGAAATTGTCCCATACCAAAGTACAAAGAAAGGAAAAGATGTAAAAAAATATATGTGAAGGAGCATTTAAGAGATATGGAAGTGAATGCAGAGTTTTAATAAGGTAGCTCCAGAAGAAGGAGAGGGATTGGTGGAAAAGCAATACATATAAAATAAAAGCTGACAGTTTTCCACAACTGAGTCTACAAATACTCTGATTGTAAATTCACTGTAAGTCCAATCAAGGCAAAAAAAAAAAAAAAAAAAGAATCCATATCCAGATACATTATGATGGTGTTCAGATCGAAATCTAAAAACTACCAGAGAGAAAAGGCACATTACCTATAAAGAAATAAACCTTAGATAGGAGAATTCTCTGCAACAATCAAGATAAAGGAGTCAAGTACTGAGGGAAAATAAGTCAGCCTAAACATTACTCTCAGCTAAACTATAATTCTATAGTGAAGGCAATATAAAAAATTTTGAAACTTACAAAGACCAAAAGAGCTTATCATTCGTAGAAGATGTACTTGAGCCAAAAATAATCAGAAGAAGGTATAGGATGCAAAAAAGAATAATGTTGCATTAAATTTATCAAGTGTAATTATTCATGGGAAACATCACTTCTTTTTTGGGTGCAAAGAAAAGGTGAAGTTAAATATGATAGATTGATTGCATCTGTGACCTCAATTCTTTACCTCTTTCGGAGTTCATACTCCTTTGCCATGTGATTTTGCAGTTCCTCTCATTGAAGAGGCAGAGTTAATTTTCTTGCCTTTTGATTCTGAGTTTGGTTGTGGGACCTGATTTGGCCAGTGAGATGTTAGCAGATGTGACTCATATAGAGTTTTGTAAAAGCACTGGTGCAGTTCTGCCTCTGGTCTGTACCTCTGCCATTGCCATGGAAATCTGCCCAGACTAACCTGCTGAAGGAATGTGAGAGACTTAGATGCAAAGCCACATCAACATAGCCCACACCAGCCAACCTCCAACCAAGATGAGCAGAGCCACCCAGCTAGCTGACACAGATGCATAAGAAAGTCCAGCCCAGATCAGCTGCAGGCTCTTAAGCTAAATAAATGTTTATTGTTGTATGCCACTGATTTCTTTGTTATGCAGCATTATTGTGGCAATAGATAGCTGATACAATAACAAGATACGAGATAGGAAGCATGATGAATGAATAGATGAAGCATGCTAAGGGGCTTTCACGTTCAGGAGAATAGACTGAAAGACTGTTGGAAAATTTTCAGGTAAAACGAAAGAGTAATGCTAAAAATATTAGTGTAAAAAAATGTAAGAGTCATTATTTTAAAAAGATAAATACAATTCAGAAATTTAAGAGCCAGAAAAGAGGAAGGGAGAGGAAAAAGGGAGGAGAAAAGAAATAGAGGAAATATACTAATCCAATGGAAGTAAGGAATAATGGAAGAAATAAAGCAGAAAAAAGTGACAAAGTCATAAAAGAATACGATAGAATTATATCTTTTTTTTTTAAATTTTTTATTTATTTTCCCCCCACAAAGCCCCAGTAGATAGTTGTATGTCATAGCTGCGCATCCTTCTAGTTGCTGTATGTGGGACGCGGTCTCAGCATGGCCGGAGAAGCTGTGCGTCGGTGCACGCCCGGGATCCGAACCCGGGCCGCCAGCAGCGGAGCGTGCGCACTTAACCGCTAAGCCACGGGGCCGGCCCTAGAATTATATCTAAATACATCAGTAGTCACAATAAATATAAGCAGGTTAAACTTATTTATTAAAAGACATTATTGGAGAAAACCCAACAATATTATTGTTAAGAGATAATACTAAAATAGAATATAACAAAAAGGTAGAAAATAGATACAAGTATATTAATATCAAAGAATTCAAAGCAAAAGCATTAATAGGAATAAAGAAAGATCCTAAGTAATAAATAGAAAAACCATTTAAGATATAGTAACGTTGGAATTTATAAAGCAAAAACAGAATTACAAGCAAAACTGCAAAAACTCCAAAGTCATAGTGGAAAAATTTTAATCTAGTAAAACTCGACTCAGACAACAGTAAGGATATAGAACAATTCTATCCAATAGAAATATAATGTCAGCCCCATATGTAATTAAAACTTTTCTAGTAGCTGCATTTAAAAATATAGAAATGGAAACTTTTAATAATTATTTTATGTAACCCAATATATCCAAAATGCTATTTCAACATATATAAAATTCATGAGACATTTCACATTCTTTTTTTTGTAGTAAGTCTTAGAAATCTAGTTTGTATTTCACATGTACACTAGTACATCACTAGTCTCTCAAGTGCTCAGTAGCCACATCTGGTCAGTGGCTACCATACTGGGTAGCCTTGATGCTGAAAGTCTAATAGATAAATAGAGAATCCTGTACCTGACAGGGTATACATTTTTTCAGGTACGTGCAATATTTACAAAAATTGACCGTATGCTAACTTACAAAAGAAGTCTGATCAAATTTTAAAGGATCAGTGTTACATAAATCACTTTGACAACAGTACATGTGCTAGAAACGTTCAAAATTTATTAAACAACTTGTGGTTAAAGAGAAAACCACAGTGGAAATTTAAAAAATTTAGAAGTGAGCTGCAATAAAAGTTGTCAGTATCAAAACTTGTGAGATGCTGATACAACAGTTCTTAGAAGTAAGTGGATAGCCTTAAATGCCTTTATGTAAAAACAAAAAAGATGGAAAATAATTTCAACTCATGAATATGGGTGAGGAAGCCAAAATTAAATGCAGATAAAACAATATAAATATAAGGAAGGATTTTGAAGGGAATAATAAAGATAATAGCATACATTAATGAAATAAGATAATAAAAAAATAGAGGATCACCAAAAAGAACCAAATCTAGTTTTTTTGAAAATAAAAGCTATAAATTGACCTAGAAAAAAATATGAAGGCACAAGCAAGCAATTTTAGGAAGAGAAAGAGGAGTATGACTACAAATGTGCTATATATTCCAAATGTTTGCTGAAAGTGTACTATAAAAGAGCTGTATAGCAAGCCTGATTATGAACTTTCTACATTTGACATTAATATCACAAAATATAAATAGATGTGATGTAGGATGTGGTCTCTGGCCCCTTTAGGAGCTGTGACTAGATTTAGGAATCAAACTGAATTCTTTAATCACCCATAGCTCATTTATGAATTTTCTTATTGCCTATAGGGAATCATTGTCAGCTCCTTGAAGTCAGGGAGTTTGTTTTTGTCTACTGCTGGTCACTCAGTGCCTAGAGTAATGCTTAATATGTAATGGGAGTTCCATAAATATTGGTTGAAAGAGAGTATCGGGACTGTTGGTTATGAATTAGGATGTATGCAGGAATTTGGATTCATATAAGTGAAGTAATAAAACAGATGCATTAGAGAGAAGAATCAGGGCCTTAACACAGATCCACAATGCCTTCCACAGTTCCACAATCCTGACCTATCCTGAGGTCATCTGGCTGCAAAACCTGGCCTGACCTATGGTGAGGTTATTTATAATCTGTCTTTATCTGACTCAGATTCCCCTGGAGGTACCATGTAATATACTGTGTATGCACACATCTGGTCTTAGGAGTTTCGGATAAGGGATTGTGAACCTATGTAAATGTCTTTTCTTAAGCCTGTATAATAGAAGGGTACCTTTCATTTTTAAGTAGGCCAGGGGTAGTTGCCTGGTCATATAGGTGATTTATTAATGAATTATAGCATTGCAATAATTTTATGGTTATAAAGTGGTAGGCATAGCTAACTTTGTCAGATTTTCCTTTGTTAATAAAAAAAAATCTCCTTGGGGGAATATATTTTTGTTGGAATGCAGACAGAGGAATTATGACATTGATGACAGCATTTCTCTTTATTTTGCTCTCTGTTGTCCTCTATTCTCTGCCCAGAACTAAACCATTAAGAGTCTACAACTTGCTAGGAAAACATGTGCTATTTTGCTCCATCAGTATAGCCAACTATATGATACATATAATGATCTTACCATCATGAACTTCCTTTGGCCTCCCCTCTTCACATCTCTCTCGTAGCCTTGGCCGCATGCCCATTCTACCTTAACAATGCTCCTTCTATTTCCCAGTGTTTCTCCCTCCCTCTGTATTACCCTCCCCAAACAATCTGTTACATTCCAGTTGGCTTTCCTTACTGCATAATATTCATTCAACCATGTTCAATCAAGTTGTCTGTTAAACCTGTTTCCTTTATTAACATTTTATGGCTTCTAAGCATTTCCAAGTTCCTCTAGTAGACAGTTCCCTTATGTGAGGGGTGGTGGGCTTCTGGCCTGGCCTGTAATAATTTTTCTTCTTCTATGAAAAATAGATAGCAAAAGCTCCTTGGTAACCAGTGTAGGATCTCACATTTGGGCTGATGCATCAATAAGTTTGCCCCAATAGAGAAAGGAAGATGTAAGAAAATTCAGGCTGAAAAGGATAAGCCATAATGACTTCATACTTGGAAGCTCCCTTTTAGTTTGAACTGAATATACTATATTTCATCTCATCTGAGACCCGTTTAGTTCAGATTTTAACATCTCTGCAATTGGGATTTTTTTCTTTCTTGATAATATGTAAAATGATGATGTGTCTTACTCTTAAATTAATGATGCTTTCAGCTAGATGAGTTACAATATAAAAGTTTTTAAAAGTACACCATATTATTTTCATCTCTTTTTATTTTTCTTAATAGACTAATGTTTCTTAGAACTTATAATAACCTAAATAATAAAAAGCCTGTAGTAGCAAAACCAATGTTTTAAAAATAAGCATAGTATATTATCTTTACTATCTTTTGCTTAATAATTTCTTCTATTATAGAATATTTGGCTTTTCTTATGGAAATTTCTGGTATCAATATTGCTGAGATGGGGGCCAGCCCCGTGCCATAGTGGTTAATTTGGCATGCTCCACTTTGGCAGCCCGGGTTCGTGGGTTCAGATCCCAGGAGTGAACCTATACCACTCGTCAGCCATGCTGTGGCGGCAACCCACATACAAAATAGAGAAAGATTGGCACAGGTGTTAGCTCAGGGCTAATCTTCAAGCAAAAGAAAAAAAGAAGAAGATTGGTAACAGTTGTTAGCTCAGGGCGAATCTTCCTCAGCAAAAAAAAAAAAAATCGCTGAGGTGAACATCTTTGTCCATATGCTTAGTCTATAGAGGGCCAAAATAGCAGAATGGTTAAGGACATAGAATTTGGAGTCAGACTGCCTAGGTTTGAATCTTGGTTCCTCTCTTACTAGTTGTGAAACCTTGGGCAATAACTGAACCTCTCTGTGCAGCAGTTGCTGCATCCCTGATTAGAGATAATATTATACTTACTAACCTCAGGGTTGTTGTAAGGATTAAATGAGTTAGTATACATATATTACTCAAACTTCCTAATGTCGTTACATGTTATTACATTAGATAGAGTAGTGCCTGGCACATAGTAAGTGCTATGAAAGTGTAAACTCATTATTTGGGGTTATTTCTTTAGGATAGATTCCTAGAAGTTGTCAAAGGGTATAAACATTTTCTAAGGCTCTGGATGAATACTGCCACATTTCTTTCCAATTATATTTTATTGATTTCCATTCCTGGAATGGATTGAGTATATATTATCCCACCCTTGCCAATTTTTAGCATTTTTTAAAGATAAATCTTTGTTAATCTCATAGATAAAAGTGGCAGTTTTTTCTAATATTTATTTCTTCAGTTATTATTGTGGTTGAATTGAAATATTTTCCTGTGTGTTAGCCATTTGTATTTTCTTATTTTTTTATCTGTCTATTTATCTATTGCTTAATAATTTTAAAGGGTTTCTTACATATTTCTTACATATTTGGATAAGTTCAATAGGGCTCATACAGATGTACAAATATTGCATTTTTGTTTATTTTTTAAATGATTGAGTATTTGATTGAGTACCAACTTTTTAAGTATACTGCTCTTTTTTTTTTCCTGAAAAAGATTCACCCTCAGCTAACATACGTTGCCAATCTTCCTCTTTTTGCTTGAGGAAGAGTCACGCTGAGCTAACATCTGTGCCAGTCTTCCTCTGTTTTGTATGTGGGTCGCTGCCACAGCATGGCCACCAATGAATGGTGTAGGTCCACGCCTGGGAACCGAACCCAGGCCACTAAAGCTGAGCATGCCAAACTTAACCAGTAGGGCACAGCCTGGCCCCTCTTTTTTTTTTTTTTTTAACAAGGAAGTATTAACAGTGAGAAATCTGGGTATACTGCTCCATGAACTTTAGTAAATTCATACAGTTGGAGAGCAATCACCACAATCCAGTTTTAGAATATTTCCATCACTCCAACACATTTCCTCATGCCCATTTGTAGACAGTGCCTGTTCCTAACCCTGACCCAGCAACCACTGATCTGCTTTCTGTTGCTATAGTTTTGCCTTTTCCAGAAATCTCATGTAACTGTAGTCATACAGTATGTTTTTTTCTTTCTGAATTTATTCACTTGGCATGATGATTTTGAGATTCATCCATGTTGTGCATATCAGTAGTTTTTCTCCTGTTTGCTGAGTAATATTCCAGTGTGGATATACCACATTTTGCTTTTCCGTTCATCAGTTGATAGACATTTGCATTGTTCTCAGTTGTAGGCTGTTATGAATAATCCTACTGTGAGTATTTGCTTACAAAGTCTTTGTGTGTCCATATATTTTCATTTCTCTTGGGTAAATATCTAGGAGTGGAATTCCTGAGTTTTATGGAAATGAATGTTTAAGTTTTTAAGAAACTTCTAAACATCCACAAAGATTTTAGAGGGACTATGAAGGGTTCAAGTTTGAGGAGCCTATGTGATAGCTAATTTGGAGCTGCTTATAGACGATTGCAAATCTAAGTGCAGAACCAAGGAGACGGGGTGGGGCTGGAGCTAGATTGTCATGAGCCATGAAGCGCAGGGGTGATATTTGAAGCCGTAGGAGTGGATGAGATGACCTGAGGAGTTCATGTAACAGAAGGAGGATTGAACTCCTCGACACGTAAGCATCTGGAGGAGTGGGTAGATAAAGAGAATTAATGAACCAATGTGAGAGATCAAGAGGTAGGGGAACCAGGAGAAATTATGTCACAGAAACTAAGGGAAGAAAATTTTATAAGTAAGTGGGTAGCTGTGATCTCTGCATCCAAACATACACTGCCAACCTTTCTGCAGAGGCTGCCTAGCCCTCTGACAGAACCCTCTTAGTCAGGATATATTCAAAGTTCCCTGGGCTGAGGTTCCTATTAAAGGCAGGACTTCTCAAACATAGCCTGCTGCTCTGGCTGTAGAGCAGACTTCACCCTGCCTCTCACATGCACACTTTTTTCTGGAGTGAGTCAGCCACCAGGCTGCTGTGTCCCCCAAACTCCATGAACTTCAGATGATGCATTCCAAAGTGGTTCTCAATGGCATCCGGGGCTTTCAATGAGGGGAATATGCATGGGGGTATCACTCACAGCCTCCTGAAAACTCTCTTCAGAGAAATTTCCATTCTCACATCACTTTACTCCTTTTATGCCCTTAAGGTGGGTATTGGGAGAAAACTCGTAGCTGCCTCCTAAGAAAAACCCTATCTAGGTGGGCTAGCACCTTTTTGGGAGTGTATTTTGGACCTCAGCCTAAAATAAGGCTAAAAGGTCCCACTGTAATACATAAGATTTCCAAGCACTTCAGAGTGCTCAGTAAAAATGAATTCTCAGTAAATGTTGAGGGAATGAACAAATGATCCCATAAATGAATTGGTAATTTTCATTCCTGGTCAGCACCTCTTGGTGTCATTTCATACTGTTGGCCATTCCCTCTTTCTTACGTCACTCTTCTCCCTTGGCCCCCCTGACTGCCTTCTGCTGCCTCCATTTCTACTTCTTCATCAGCTGTTTCTCATCTTCTCCCCATGCTCACTTTTTACTGCCTGCCCTTTATTGTTTATTTAATTATTTATTTGCTGAGAAAGACTGTCCCTGTGCTAACATCTGTGCCAATCTTCCTCTATTTTGTATGTGGGATGCCACCACAGCATGGCTTGACAAGTGGTGTGTATGTCCGTGCCCGGGATCCAAACCTGCAAAACCTGGGCCGCTGAAGCGGAGGCACACGAACTTAACCTCTATGCAACCAGGCAGGCCCCTACCTGCCCTTTAAATGTAAATTTCCTCCAGGGTTTCATCCTCACTACCTTGTC
Organism: Diceros bicornis minor; assembly: GCF_020826845.1. Taxonomy (NCBI): domain Eukaryota; kingdom Metazoa; phylum Chordata; class Mammalia; order Perissodactyla; family Rhinocerotidae; genus Diceros; species Diceros bicornis. The sequence continues at coordinate 21,259,435 of NC_080755.1, read as the reverse complement.
TTATGTTCTTATTAAATCTTATCTAATCTTATCTTCTTATTCTCCCTGGGGGAATTTCATCTATATCCCTGGTTTGACTACTACCCATACACTCTATGTTCCAGCCCAGACCTCTGCACTTCACTTTAAACCAATGGTTTGCTGCAGCCAGCTTGTACCAGCTCATGAGGGCCAATTGTTAAATTTTCAGGACTTTTGTGCATCAGTTGCTAAGAAGCTACTATTAAAATTGAATAAATTTACAATTAAATAAATTATATTGTAACTAAGCAAAAAGGGGCTCATTCTGCTCACTGCAATCTGGTGCCAATCAATTGCAGATGAGCTGGTGGTTGAGAAAGGAAAGCTTATACAGTTAGCTAGCATAATTGGAAGATGGCGGACTAGTGAAATAAAGAACCATCTTAAAATTGTACAGAATCTTGAGGCAGTTATATAGAGGAAATGGGCAGGGACAGAGGGGGTTTAGGGATGTCGACCATCTGGTGTGACGAACTTCAAGGCGCCTCATTATCTCTTTCTTCTGTCATTTACGATGGGTACCAACACGGAATTTTTCTTTCTGGAGGTCATCATGTTCCTGGGGAACTCAGAGAACAAAGTTATTGTCTTATCACAGCTGGGAGATATACGTAAGCAAGAGCCATAGAACTAGCAGATCATGTATTTTGCAAAAACGAGAGGTGCTTTATCATCTAGGCTAAGTGCAGGCTAGAATGTATTCACAGAGACTAGTGAGTCAGGGCCATATATAGTTAGAATATTGCTTCCTTTCCCTAAGATGGCTTCCCTCATGCTAACTTAAGATCTAGCTGTTACAATATTAAAAACAGAGGTAATAAATACTTAAAACACATTACTTTCTAACAAATTTGCTACATTTTTTATTATCAGTGCTCTTCAGATTTTGTACATCTATGGTATTTGCATGTTGGAAATACCATATAATGGTGTGCTACTGTATATCTCTTCCAACTCTGCTTTCAGCAGTGTCATGTTGGAACTTGAAAACTGCCACAGTGGGAGTATTTACACCATGGAAATCGGGAAGTGCTACAAATCAGGGCTTAATTTATTGTTTTGTTGATTGTCTAGACTTAAGACAGTGATTGAAAAAATGTTAATAATGTAGATTAAGCCTAATAGTATGTCGTGTCTATAGCTGTTATCTTGTGAAAAAATTGAGGCAATATTCTTCTAATATTCAAAAATTATCATCCAGTTCAGCAATGAAATTGCTCATATCATTGATGAACAAGAGAAGTTCTGAGTCATGTCTTTCTTATTTCATTTTCTCTTACTTCTTAACATAAACATAATATCAACCATATTTGTATCATAACTGCATTCATTCATCAATTGCAATCACAGGTTGGCTGTGGATACAAGAGCTTGGGAAAAGTCAACAAAAACGTTTTGTGAAAATTGAATGGTGATGTGGAATTTACAATAAAAAGTATTATATACTTTATTATTATTTGTAAGTTGGGCACTACATGTCCTTCATATCCATAAAAGGTATATAAACTTATGTACATATGTATGCGTGCATTCCCCCCTCTAGCAGAGAGCCAGTTAAATATTTACCAGCACATCACTTCTTGAAACCTTCAATATCAGATGCCGATTAGACGTTTTAAGTTTAATATGATAGGCATCTCAGACTTAACATGTCAAAAATGGAATTCATTTTTCTCCTGAAACCTTTCCTCTTAGATACTCTGTATCTAAGAGAATTACACTACTGTAGGAGGTGAAAAAATAAAAACAATAGCTATAGATTGTTTTTTCAATATGTCTCGTCTATGAAGGCCAGAAAGAAGATAAGAGGGAGACAAAAGGTTGATGGAGTTTTTTGTTTAGTTTAGTGTTAAGAAAGGATGATCTTGAATAATTTGTATGGAAAGAGGCCATGAAAAGGGGAGGATTGGAAGCTCCAGGAGAGAGGAGGAATAGACGACCAAAGTCTCTGGTGAGGAAGGAGAGGGCAGGATCCAGAGCACATTGGTCTCGGACAGAGGGGAGTCATCTCTTCTACACTGACAGGAGGAAAGGAAATCAGGATCAGCATGTGTCTTAGGTTTGGTTCCCTAGGAGCAGAGCCTGGGACGTGATTCTTGTTTAAGTGATTTTGGGGAGGAGGGTGCTCTCAGGAAAAGGGGAGAGAGAGACGTTAGGATAGGGTAGGGGAGGGAAGCTAAGCAAGAGTGTGATTTTCACTGGAAACCAACGTCAGTCTGGTTGTGGAGGGAGGGGCTGCATCACAAATTGCACCGTAAATAAGGTTACCTACCTTGAGGCAGGGGACTGGCCTTTTCCCCAGGCCAGTCACTCATTGGTTGGGTACCCGCCAAGGGAGTGGGGCATAGCCTTCCAGACTAGGTGGGTCCTGTCTGGCTGAGGGCAGTTCTCCAGGGAGCTACAGGCCGTAGCTGTGAATTTTAAACAACCTGCCTTCAGAGCAGCTGAGGGACAAGAGCATCTGCCAGTAAAAGGGATCTGAGCATCCACCATAGTGTGGATACACACATAGGTACAAGTTGGGGAGAGGCGGAAGGGGAGCAGAGATCGAGACAGTTCCTGATGAGCAGTCTCTCTCTCGCAAAGAGTAATCCAAATTAACTGCTGAGGGTGGGGAAGATCCTGGTGGGAGCAGAGAGCTTGACTAGGATGGGAAGATTTGGAGCAGCTGCTATATGTAGGCAATGGGAGAAGGGCTGCTCTGGGCAGTGGTCAGGGTCCAATCACTGTTGGAGACCATGGAGCGGGTAACGACAGCATGTGGCATTGTTATTTAACTATTCTTCAGGGGTCTCAGTGTAGCAGTGCAAAAGGCAGGTGGTTGGCTTGACCCAGTGTTGAGATTTTGCTGGGTGAGTGTAGTGCAAGCAGAAAAGGGTAAGGCATGAGGATGATGGTGAGAGTTATTGAAGGCCCTTACTATCTTTTGGGAAGGCAGAAATGTACACAGCAAATTACAGGGCAAGACAGTGTGTTCTCAGTGCGGTGACAGAAGTACGAAGCAGTGGGTAAGATCAGAGACGACAGTGAAGCATTTTCTGAGTTGAGGATGGGAATTTCTGTGGCTTCATATAAACGAGACCGCATTTGAACTGCCTCTTTAAGGGCCAGTGGTGGAAAAAAAAAATTCTCCCTGGGAGAGTATGGAAGGGAATGGTGTAGAAAACGCATGGAAAAAAATGCATGGAGCAATCTGGTTAGAGACTTATGATTTAGAAGTGTGATAAACCCTATCTGATGTGAAATCAGATAGAGTGGTTGGCGTTGGCTCTTGTCCTCATTCAGCCCCATTCTCAAACAAGGGCAGGTTAAGTTTCTTATACTGGGGCAGGGGTGTCCAATGGGTTGGGATGGAGGCCTGGCCAGGGGAATGGCAGGTAACCCAATTTTTTGGAAGTGGGGAGGCAAAGAGTGTGTTACCACATCCCAATAGTTTTCTAGACTTATTTTTGTGGCTGTGAAATGGATATCAATTAATCAGGAGATAACTGGGATAGTTGGCACTGCCTTTGAAATCCCAGCCAGCCATGAGCCCAGATTGTCCCTACTGGTATTTAAACCAGAGCAGACACCACTGCTAGTAGACAAACCAGACCTCAAACAAACCACATTTGGATCCAGCACCTAACCCAGAACTACCAGTGGCTAGATGCGCAGCCTCCCCCAAACTTTCTTTAACTTTACAATAACACATTTTATTCAATCGAATATTTTGGTTTCTGCACATGTGGGGTTTGGTGGGGTTTTATTGTGTTTAGGTGGTATGGAGGAGAGAGAATGTGAAAATAGTGAAAGGATATTTTTTAGTTGGAAAAAAATTATAAAAGTAGTACATATTGTTTATTTTTTGTTTTATTTTTATTTTTTGGTGAGGAAGATGGGCCCTCAGTTAACATCTGTTGCCAATCTTCCTCTTTTTGCTTGAGGAAGATTGGCCCTGTGCTAACATCTGTGCCCATCTTCCTCTATTTTGCATGTGGGTCGCCACCACAGCATGGCTTAATGAGTGGTGTAGGTCCACACTCGGGATCTGAACCCGCAAACCCCGGGCCGCAGAAGTGGAGTGCGCTGAACTTAACCACTATACCACCGGCCCAAAAAAGGTAGTACATATTCTTTATACATAATTCAAATAATGTAGGAGTATGTGAAGAAAACACAAAAATAATTATCCACCTACTCCATCAAAACAACTCTTCTTCCTAGAGATAATCATTAACAGTTTGCTATATAGCTTTTCATACATACATAAGCACATATGGAATTTACATGTATATATGAATATATATATAAATGTTATACATAATATTCTGGTCTTTATCCTGACACTTTTAAGTCAATACTATATCTTGGGTATTTTGACGTGATTAGTTTTATGTCATAGCTGCACATCCTTCTAGTTGCTGTATGTGGGACGCGGCCTCAGCATGGCCGGAGAAGCGGTGCGCTGGTGCGTGCCCGGGATCCGAACCCGGGCCGCCAGCAGCAGAGCACGAGCACTTAACCGCTAAGCCACAGGGCCGGCCCTTAACATGATTAGTTTTTCCTTTTCTCATAGCTACCTAATATTCCACAGTATAGAAGCACCATTACTTATTGAACAGATTCCCCATTGATGAGAATTTGAGTAGATTCTACTTTCTTATTATTTAAACAATAGAACAATGAACATTCTATGTATACTTCTTTTTGTATTTTGCTAATTATTTTAGATAAATTCCTAAAAGTGGAATTACTAGGTCAAAAGGAGTGTTATTTTTACATATCAGTTAACTGATACACATTGCCAGACAGCCTTCCAAAAATTTGCATAAATTTACTCCCCAGCCAATGGTGTAGAAGAGTGCTTGTTTCTTTACCAACACAGAGCATTATCAATATTTATATTTGATTCCTTAAAGTTATATTTTAAGAAACTATTTTTAATAATCCTGGTGATAAAAGATGATAATTTACACCAGAACTGCTGATATTGCAGATTGAAAATATTCTCTGGGTAGTTGAGTTCAAAAGTGTGTTTAGTAGTTAACTTTTCTGAGGGCCTGTCATGAGTTTTATTGAGTTGGTGAAGATGGTGTAGAAATCCTGGGGCTGATGCCTCCATTCCTCATTTAGCTTGAAACTCTCCCAAAATTCATGGAGGTAAAATTCACCTCTATGGTTGGAGGCAGTAACTTTCTAGAATCCTTTTTAAAAGTTTATTTGTGATTTACAGAAATGGAACTCTCAAAATCTTTTAGTATGTGGTGAATGCTTCTCAAAGAAGCTAAGCTCTCCATATTATAGAGCTATTGTAAAGTTCTTTAAGTTTAAAAAGAAAAATGCCTTAGATTTTTTTTGTCAGTAAGAAGAGAATATAGGTTAATGTCAATCATAAGAATTGTCACATGTGCAAATGAAAATATACATATAGATGGAAAAGAAATTGAAAACATCATCATTACAACAAATATTTTGTTAAAAGTTTGTGTTTCTGTATCTCAGGTCCATCTTGATCTCTGTCTCTGGACCATCTTTCCAGAGTTTTTTTAATATACAACTTTGAAACAAAATGTGGTTTGAATTCTTAGGCTCAGTTCTTCACCTTGCATTCACATCCTTGCTGGATCCTCATGACATGGATGGAGTGTACTTTCCTGCTCCTTGACTTTGGGCTTGGCAATATTTCTTGCTTTGGCTAACAGAACAGGGTGGAAGTTTTAGTTTTGAGTTAGTTTAGTTTTGAGGTGAACATGCCATGGCTAGCCCACTTGTTCAGGGAAAATGAGAGATATGTGGAGCAGATCCAGTCTTGTATGTGAAGCAGAACCTCCCAGATTGATTCATAGAACCACGAGAACAAGTGCTTATTGTTGTATGTTGCTAGTTTTTGTGATTGTTATGCAGCATTATTTTGGCAATAGCTAACTGATACACACTTATATATGTATATTTTTTGGTGAGGAAGATTAGCCCTGAGCTAACAACTGTTGCCAGTCTTCCTCTTCTTGCTGAGGAAGATTAGCCCTGAGCTAACATCTGTGCCCATCTTCCTCTATTTTATGTGGGAAGCCGCCACAGCATGGCTTGATGAGCAGTGGGTAAGTCTGTGCCCCAGATCTGAAACTGGGAACCCCAGGCTGCCGAAGCAGAGAGCATGAACTTAACTAACCATTATGCCGCTGGGCTGGCCCCCTGATACACATATTTTTTAAGTTCTTAGTGCTTCTGTAATGTTTCCACTGATTTTTAAATTCAGTATAGTTACCTCTAATATGCTTTGTATTTGATGCTGATGGTCTTTATTTTGTACAAGGATTTCTTAGTCAAATCACAGTCTAAGAGAAAATTCATCCAACTTTGTTTCCACATATACTGGTAAAAATAAAAAAGCAAGCTCAATTTTATTTTTCTCAAATCTCTATTTAATTGTAAATAAACTTTGCCTGTCCTTTTAAATTCTATGCTAGGGTCATGACAGTGAGAAATGGATACTAAAGTTCTTAAAATGTTTCCTTTTTGCATTCAGTTTTCAAAATTCTCTTCATGTGATGCAAGTCTGAAAAGTTAAAAATAACTGTACCTCCAGAGACTTCTTGGGCTGTATTCTTCCTTAGGTTCCTCTAAGCTTTTCCCACCCAAACTGGGTCATCATCCTCTCCTAATTTAAAAATCTCCCAGATCCAATGCTCTACGAAAATCAATGAGATCTTTCCCACCAGATAATCCCAGCAGCCACACATTATATTCTCTGGTCTGATTCTGTATGAGTTTGATTTTATATATTCTATTGTAATAATTTATTAACTTGATAAAATCTGCTGACTCCTCATGGAAAATATTCTGTTTATATTTTATATTTCCTGCAGCTTTCTTTCCATTGCCTTTATTATTAAGTATTTACATGAGAATAGGGTCTTTGTTTTTTAAAAATTCATCTGTGCCTGCTGTTTATTGTCCCCTGAAGTACAGCTCTCTGTTTGTGACATACATCGTGCTTTTCATATTGAAAGCACTCAGTGAACCCTGAACAATTAATCTTCCCATCACGTCTGTGAGTTATCTAGGTGAGTTGAATTAGCCCCATTTTTCAGGCAGAGTGACCCGGAGAGACATAGAAGGATGCTGAGGATGTCCAAGTTCAAGTATAAAGCCCTTGCATCTCTTGTACTAGATGAAGCCCCCTTTCCTTGATTACAGTTAGTTCTGCTGGGTTATTATCATGTATATCATATTATGCTTGCTTTTTCTCTGCAACATTTCTGAAGGAAAGATATATCATTGGGAAGGAAAGATGAACATTGGGTGACAAAAATTCACAAATAGTTACTCCAAACACTTCTCAGGGAAATGGTTGCTGGATCATCTGTTGGTAAAGTTGAGGCAGTGGTCTTACGTAATAGCATGTTTGCATGGACTGAGGGGCAAGTTCTGACTTTGAGCTCTCCTTATATGTTGTCTATTCCTGGACCACAACTTTGGGGTTATTGGCAAATAACAAACTGAATCATAAATAGAAGATCCAATGTATACACATTAGCCATTAAACTAGCATGATTTATTCAGATGGTTTTGATTGTTATGCCTAGATAACATTAAGAATTTTCTTTCTGATTAGTGATCAACAGCAGTGATGATTAAAACAAAACAAAATTTTAAAAATCTGTGGAGCAGTTTTAATACTCAATTTGTTTTTTCAGAAAAGGATAAGTCATACAGTTCTTATAGATGCGTGTTCAGGACCAAGGGCAATGGGATGGGAGTGTCCCATGTTTTCTTGCCCTCTGAGATGTCATCCACAACTTTCTATTCCTCTCCGCCGCCTCGATATATTCCTGTTAAGATCCTTCAAGGACCTTCTCAAATGCAACAACCTCTGTCTCTCAACCCATCTATTTCTTTTGAATCCACATTATATTCTTTTGAAGCTCTCTTATGTAAGTTATCACAGCCTGCTGTCTTATCCTCCTGTTAGATTATAAATTTCTTGGGGGCAAGGACTGTAATTAATTCATCTTCATATTCTCTGAAGGCCTAGGATTCCAGTAGTATGCTTCTGTTCTTACTGTTTGAATAGTATTCAATTCAATGCTAAAGTAACTAATGAAATGTAATACTTAAAAAAATATATATCCCCTTCCCCCACTTTGGGTTCAACTTGGATGGAGAATCTAGCCTCACAGTAAACCCCATGAGGAAAACCAAGTGTTAACAAAAAATTTGTTATAATAGTTCTGCTATGAGGAGCTTATCTAAACCAAATCCAGAATCACAGTTTTGGTGAATTTCACAATTTTTGTAGTTCATGTAATAGAAATTCCAAAACATTTTAGTTCCCATTTTCAAAAGGATCAAGTTGACTTAGTAAGAAATCAGGGACTGTGAATGGAAGCTCTGCTTGAGTGTCATCTATAAGAAAAAAACACGACGGGCTGTAAGTAGGAGGAGAACATGTTCTCACACGTACTCAAGAATTAATTCCACTGCTATTCACCAATCTTTAGGAATCTGGAAATAATATGCCTGTTGGCTATTTGTGTTAGAACAGATGTAAAATTAATCGGTCCAGCTAGCAGTACCAGGTCTACCTTGGCCAGTGAAAGATTTTAAAATAGTTTTCCCAAAACAGGAATCGTAAAAAAGTCCTCCAAATCGCATTGTTAGTAGGCCCATATATTGTCACTGTGTCATATTTACTCATGTTTGCCCTCTCATGAATCATTCTTACCATCTCCTAGGATGCACAGGGTCATTTCTTTCCATAACTTGCCCTTCCTGGAAGGCAGTTTTCTTGCCCACTGCATCAGTGCCTTCTTGGAAGGTATGGTAAGAATAGTGCATCTGACCTGAGCAGCTAGCTCTTGAGCTGCTCTTCCAGAACTAGGAGTCGCTGTCCTTGGAAAGACTAAGCAGCATGAGAGAGCCCTGTTGAATTCCAGGAACACAAGGTGCACCCTCTTAGCCATGGTATTTGTAGTACCATACCTCCTAATTTTCTTCTGCCTCCCCTACCCTTTTGCTGCTAACATAAAAGTGGAGATAAATTATTTCAGTAAATATTCTTGATCAAGATTGAGCTACACAGGGAAGTTATTAATTAAACTGTTAGATGAGAATGACATCTACAATTCATGAAATCGATTAAGGAAACCAAGAGCTTTATACCATAAAAAACAGCATTTGACTTTGAGGAGAGGACCTCAGCTTGAGTCCTAGCCTCAACATTTTCAGACTCATCCCACCCAACAGCCAGTCAATATAAATCTTGAACACGTGAACAGCTCTGTTGCTTTGTGCAATTGTCCAGAACCATCCTTGCTTGGTTTATGTTCACATGGTCCCAAGCATTCTATTTTTATGTCTTGTTCCTCTCTTAACTCCTAGAATTCTTTAGAACCTAGATTCAAACTCACTTCACTGCAGTTCAACCTCACTTCACTCTTAGCCTCTTTTAGCTAAGTTATCCAGCCCTAGCACTGACCCTGGGCGACCTCGTTCCTACACTGGCTTGCCCAAGACCCTGTGATGATGACTTCTTGGAACCTCAGATTTCCTCATATGTAGGATGGAGCCTATTTTATTCAACAAACTTATTGAGCACTGTACCTACCAGGCACTGAGATCTATGGATGAATAAGTTACAGTTTTCTGGTGGAGACAAACAAGAAGTCAAGGCTTATGGAGGAAGAGAGAGGAAGTTATGGGAGTGGGGGATTGCTCAGTGCAGTTATCAGTTTATCAGCTTGGGTAGGAGAGAAAGTGCATTGATAAAGTCTTCCGAAAGAAAGTCACACTTGAGCTGAGTTTCAAAGGAGTTGGAGTTAGACAGCTGAGGAAATAGGGTAAGACAAAGGGAACAGACAGGTGTTAAGAAGCAATGGCCATACCAAAGAGAGCTGGCTGCAGTGATCCTTGGCGAGTGGCTAAACCTCTCTGATCTTTAGTTGCCAAAACTGTAAAAAAAAAAGAGAGGGTGGCATTATTTATGACCCTGTGGTTGTATATCGGGTGTTATTGTTTCCCTTCCCTTTCTTGTTATAACTGTATGCTAATTTTGCTTTGGAGAAACCACCCATCTCTCATCTTTGAGCGAGCCTCATGAGGCAGAGTTCACTCCCAGCTTTGAGGGGAGACTGGATGTCTGGTGAAATCCTGCTTCCTAGTTCACAGACGATTCTCTTTTTATTGCGTGCTTATATGGCGGAAGGGGCGAGGGATCTCTCGGGGGTCTCTTTTATAAGGGCACTAATACAATACATGAGGACTCTGCGTTCGTGACCTAATCACCTTCCAAAGGCCCCACCTCCGAATACCATCACACTGGGGATTAGGTTTCAACATATGAATTTTGTGGGGACACAAACATTCAGTCTCTAGCAGAAGGAGAGAAATTCCAACAAATAATTCAGGCAAGAAATATTAAGGGCCTGAACTGAGGCAGGGGAGGAAGAAGGTTAGTACGGATTTAATAGGTATTGATAGGGTGGATTGGATAGATCTTAGTAACTGGAATAATAATGAAAATAACTTCAATTTATTGAGCAACTACTGAGTTCTGGACTCTGTTAGATTAAGGCTAAGATGTTTACATAATTAACTCATTGTCTACTAAAGCATGTCTTCCAGAGCGTAAGCAGCTTACTTTGTTCACTGTGGGACCCTAGTACCTAGCATAGCACTTGATACATTTGTTTTCCTAAAGTGATTAAATGAGCCCTTATGAATTCTTAAAAGTAAATATTGGTACTAGGTAACAAATATCTCCATTTTACATTTGAGAAAGTTAAGGCTCAGAGAGTTTAGTTCATTTGCCTAAGGTCACAAAGAGTCCAGATTTGAGTCCACGTTTGGTCTGCCCCTAGAGCCTCTGCTTTCTCATCCTGTTTGCTGACCATTCTCATATGAAAGTAGTCTGAGAGTGAGAGGAAGATCCAAGGTTTTAATTTACTCGACTGGGCGATGGTATGCTCTTCAGTGAGAGGGAATGTGGGCATGTGGAGTATGAAGGGCTGCGAGATAGCAAACGGAGAAGATGAGTGAGCAAGTACAAATAAAAGTGCAAAATCTAGAGGCAAGAGCTGAGCTGGAGACAGAGATTTGGGAGTCGTTGCTTGTAGGTGGTAGGTTGAGCCTTCAACACCCCAGCATTTAATGGACAAGCACAAGCAGCTGGTTGAGGAATGAGCAGAGAGGGGAGACAGCCGTGTCTCAGAAACTGAGAGGGCAAGACAATGAAGGGAGCAGCCAATCCCAGCAAATGTGGCATGCTGATGGAAGACAGGAAGGAAGGAAGGAAGGAAGGAAGACAGGAAGGAAGGAAGACAGGAACGAAGGAAGGAGGGAAGGAAGGAAGGAGGGAGGGAAGGAAGGAAAGGAAGGAAGGGAGGAAGGAAGGAATAGAGAGAGAGAAGGAGAGAGAAAGGGAGGAAGGAAGAAAAGTGAAAAATTGTCCACTTGGCTTTAGTGATTGAATGAGAAAAATTTCAGTGCTGTTGTATGGCATGGTGGGGACAGAATCCTGACTGGGGGAGTTGAACAGAAAGCCTGTTGAAGAAATAAAGGCATAGATTAGTCATCTAAGAAGCTCTCCTAATTACTGGTGTAGAGTTTAGGAAACGCATTTTCTCCCACCTCAAACTTTTCTGCAGAGATGAAAGCAAGTCAAAAGGGATATCAAGTATAGGATTAGTCTTAATGAGGCAAAGTCTAGGGGAAAGTAAATATGGGAGTGTGGACTTGACACTGATAATGTGGTTGTGAGAATGTGTTTACATGCATATTGTTTATGGATTTGTATTTATTCATTTATTCAACAAGTATTTATTGAGTGTTCTCTTGTGCTAGACACTGTTCTAGAAACTAGGGATATAGGAGTGAACAAAAAAGACAAAAATCCCTTTCCTCATGGCACCTACATCCTAGTGGGTTGTGTGTGTGTGTGTGTCTGTGTGTGCGCACGCAGTGGTTCTGGAGAAGAAGAAAGCAGAGAAGGAGGATAGGAGTTTGGGGGTGGATGGGTTGCAGTTTTAAATAGGCCATCAGGGAACATCCTAAGAAGGTGGCAATTGAGTGACCTGAAGGAGGTAAGGGAGTGAGCCATAATGACATTTGCTTGAAGAGTATTTTAGGCGGAGGGGACATAATGGTGTGAACAGCTCATTTTTTTAACATTAGCCAGTAGAGCCATTTCCTCTCTCCTTGAGTCAGACTGCATAACCAACGCAGAGTGGTGAGTATGAAGCACTTTAGAAAGAAATAGTTCTACTGAGAGGAACTTGTCACTGGGGCCACTTAGTCATTGCTTCCTTTAGCCAAGTATACCGGCCCTGTGGGGTTCTGGGCATAAGACTGACCAAAAGGGAGAGGCTTAGTCACCCTAAAGAGGTTAGGAAAGCGACTATAGAGACTGGTGAAATTTAGAATATCAAATTTCCCTTCAACTTTTATGTGTAAATTTACAATTATGTTTCACTAAGTATAAATGAGTTCATTTTGCCTTTGCTCAGAACCAGTTTATGAGAGAAATGTTACAAATCATCCTTTTGTGTTTGCTAAATCTGGACCTAATTCCATTTTTCAAGAAATTGTGTTTGCAGAAATAAGGCCACATGGAAATGAACAAATAATGAAAAATGGAATATAACAAACCCCTGAAGTCCTAGAGAATTAAAACTCTGCCAGAATTATTTATAAAATGTGCGCCAGTATCCAAAAGTCTTTACAATTTGCTCCATGGCTTATAAAATCTGGTACAATCTAAACATACTTGGTAGTTCCATGAGACCCAAAACATGTTTCTGAAATCCTGTGCCTGACTCCAGTACAAAGCAAAGAGCCCCATACGGTGGGATCATAATCTTGACATGCAAAATTCTTTGTAACTAGAGACCTTCAGGGTCATTCAGAATAGAAGTAGATTCTGAATCTACTGCATGTAACTCTGGGCTACTCTCTAGTAAGTCTACAAATATAGATGAATATCCAATTTCCTATGACTCAGTGAAGTTGGTGCAAGGTGGGGCAAGAATCCTGAATTTGGGGGTCCTGGGGGTAAAAGGGACTGGATTGCACAAAAATCAATGTGAGGAAGAAAAGTGAATGAAGATCATAAGGCCCTTTGAAATACAAAGGGGTATCGCAAAACTAAACAATCAAGTGATTTATTAATGTTTGAGTGATGTAGAATTAGATCAAGAATAGTTCCCCAGGATATAGCAGTGTTGGGAGGGACTCTGTGGAGGGATTTAAGTGTTCCTCCTCCACCACACATCCCTTGATCCCATGACCCAATCAGATGGTGGAAACACAATGCCATCCATCTGTACCTCTTTGAAACAAGAATCTCACATTCAAGCGTCCCTTTTAAATGGTGGATGCAAGAGCCAACTCTTGCTGCTAGCACAAGGTCTCACAAGGCTGTTAATCATCGAGTACTGATAGCTACTGCTCCGCGTTGGATGAATACCAATTAGAGAGATGGGGCGACCTGAGGAATGGAGAGGAGAGAGCAGTGGGGGATTGGCTTTGTTGTTTTGGGGAGGGGTTGCCAAAAAAATATTACCTGGGGCGCCAATGCTCTTCTCGCCAACCCTGAGGGGCGACTGATGAGAATGGCAGACTAATTTACAAAGTATAAAGTAGGGAATGTATCAGAAGCATCATATTATTATTAATAGGGTTTGTTTTTCTAGATAGCAATGACTGAATCGTATTTGTTTTTCATTTTAGAATCAGGCAGCATTTGTCTAAACTTTATAATTCTGTTTGCACTTTCTCTTATGGTATCTCTTAAAAGAGGTTGTGTGAAGCTCCAGGGAAGCTTAGAAGGAAAGGCTCTGGAAACAAAAAAAACTTACCATATGCAAAAGAGAAGAATTTACTAGGGAACATTTAGGAAAATAGAATGAAGAGTTCTTCCAAGTTAAAGAATGTCTCAATAGGAAAACAGTCCAAAATGGAGCAAGTAGCTTAAACCAGTAGGGCTTTCATTAAAATGAGATTTTATTTGCTCAGGTACATCTGTCTGCTCAGCCAATGACATACAAATCCAACGTTCAGCACAGAGACTTATTGTCTTGAGTGCCCCTCCTTTGTCTTGGGCAAGTTGCCGTCTGGTATCAGAAGTCTCAGCATCTTTCAATGCATCTTGGGGGCAGTGATTCTCCATATGATCATAGGATTTTATGACTGGCTACTAGATCAGAAGCAAAGTTACTGAGAACCAACTGTATACTCGGAAATAGGAAAAGAACAACATATTTCCCCCCAGTTTATTTTAGAGTTGTCTTGCACTGTCCCAGAGTGTTGAGAGCACAGCGTGGAGCTGCTCAGAAAACCTGATTAGGTCCCACAGTGCTAAGCACAGAGAGTTTCAAGAGGCTGAGAAATTGTTACCATTGAAAGTAGTATGAAAAATGGTCCATGTAGGGGGAGGACAAAAATTAAACTGAGATGACTAAGAAACATATTAACTAAAATTATGTTTGATTTGCCATCAAGAGCTCTCTCTTTTAGATGCTTGGGCGAGTGCCTCCACGGGGAGTTGAAAAGTGTTCAAGGCCTCTTCTGAATTGATAGTGCTCCCAGGGCTGATGTGAACAGTTTAGGAGTAGGGAGAGGCACAGAGACCTTTCAATTAGCTGGGAGGCCCTTGTGATGAATTTGAGAAGAACAGGCTTGAAGAAATGAGAAAAAAATCATTTAGCTGTAAGAGTTCTTCCTTTGTTCTTTTGTTCCTTGCATATAGTAGGCACTCAATAGATATTTAGTAAATAAAAGATTGTTTATTCTAACATATTGAAGTAGTATGCAATTTGAAACCAAGTAGTGGATCTGGCCAGATGTTGTTTCTCAGATTATTATCCCTTGACAAGAAACACCTCACTCTTTGTGAAAATAGAGTCAACAGACAGCTTTGTAGAAATTTCCTTTGGATTTGAGCTTATTGGCACATTATTTGCTCAAGAGATTCATGATCTTGAGATTGTGGAAGTCATAGCAAGACTGAAATTGCCAAGGAGAAATAAAAGCAACCCCATGTAGCAAAATCTTGGATTAAACATAATCATAGAAGCAGCTGACAAACAAGTGTAGTTTGGGGAGGAGGAGAAGAATATAGAGAGGCTGCCTCGAGTACAAAGGAGACCTTGGCCTTTCGGTTGATATACTAGTTACCATAGTGATTGATCGGACTTTGCCCTAATTAAATCTTTTTGTATCTGTATAAACATGGTGCAATGGACCTCATGTAGCTAGGTTTGTGTTTTTGTTTTTCCTGTTTCTTAAAGATCATGAGAGGGTATATGCCCTCATGTATTGATGTCCTTTGCAACCTTCCAACAAAACCACAGAGAATGGGAAACACGGTTCCATCTCTATTAATAGAGTAGGGTGACAAAGTGGGAGCCTGAGAAGGCCATGGAGGAAGGCACTGGAGTCATTCTAGGGAGGACACATTCCTGATTAGCCATGTATATAAAGGACAAATGTCACTTTACAAAGAGTTTCCTGTTCCGTAAAGACTATCAGATCAAAACCAATTACACCCAGACAAATGGAGAAGAAAAGCAGAGTAATATTTGTAGAAGAAAAACTGGAAGAAGAATAGAAAACTTCATAAACTTGGGCTGCCAAGTTGCAGCAGATTGTGAGATCAGGGGAGACATATGTCAGGTAGGGGGAGAAAAGCAATCCATCCTAACAGCAATTCAAGTGCAGAAAGATCAGGCTAAGGACTCACTTGAAAATGTATAGCATCGATATCTTGTCAATGTTTCTGTGAGGAGCTCAGTGAAAGCAGCTCTTCTAAAAAGAAGAGAGGAAATTCAATCCTCTGGACCAGTGGTATTTGTGAAGCATTCTTGGAAGCTGCCAAAATTATTGTGACTTTTGGGAGATCAGCTACATCGTGACAGTCAAGGAAGTGACTGACAAATGGGAAAGCAGAGAAAGGACGCAATACTGAGACACCGCTGTCCAGTGACTAAAAAGGCTTTGTGAATTTGGGCCACCCACCCTGGCTGCCTGAAAACGTATAGACATCAGAAAGTCTAGATCAGTGCTTCTCAAACTTAAATATGTGAATGAATCACCTGGGGATCTTGTTAAAATGTAGATTCTGATTCAATAGGCATTGAGTGGGGCTAAGATTCTGCATTTCCAACAAGCTCCCAGACTGTGCTCATAATACTGTTTCAAAGACCATATTTTGAGTGGCAAAGGGCTAGTTCCTGAGACCATACTTTGAGTGGCCAGTAGCAAGGGGCTGGACCATTATGTCTTAGTCTGGTCAATTTAAATTATTGTCAAAGAGAGGAGTTTAGCATGGTGGCGTGTTCAAGATTACATATTTTAATTTTATTAGGTAATTAGTTAACATGTTTTTAATTGTTAGTATTCTAAGTATATTGTATTATACGTTGCTTAGGCTGCCTTTGGTGACAACTATTGTATCACTGTCCTATTCAGATTACTGACAATTTGTATTTTTGGTTGTTGGGATTTGATCATCTCTCTCCAGATGGTATTATGCAGGGAAAATTCCAAGAAGTGACATTACCTTCATCTAATTCTAACTGCAATGGGAAGTACTAGGACGGCTTTCTTCCCCTTTCCTTCTCTTGATTTCTTCTTCTTCTTTTTTTTTAAACCACTACTGAGACCATGGAACTCAGCCAAATCCCTGGAAATAATCCAGACCTACACATTTCTCTTGCCCATTACCACTGAAACAGTAGTAACAAAATAGAAACAGCTCTATTTACTAAAACATTTTCCCCCTACAATTTAAGATTACAACTGGCATGCCAAATCGATGTTAGGGACATGTTTAATACACTTAGGTATTTTGGAGGTGGGGAATAGAAACAACACCTTTATTTCAGAATCAATTTGAAGGGGGTTGACTTCATACGTGAATAGAGATCTCAACCCATAATCTTGGGTTCCTGAGCACACAGCCCCAGTTAGGCTTCTAATTTACTCTCGGGTGACTTAATGGTATTGCTTAATTATAACAGTTGCAAACTCCATCCTCCAGAATATATCACAGGCAGCCAAACATCTGCAGTGTTTTGTAGTAGGGAGGATGCCAAAACGAAATGCTCATTTTTTGTATTATTTTGCTTTTATTAGTTTTTAATACATATACGTAATAAACAAGATGAGCAAGACAACACTTAAATATGCACCAATGGTAATCAAATGTAAGATATTAAGTTGCAAAAATGCCCATTCTATGGAAAGGAATATGCTCCTCGGGAGAATCTAGGCTGTGATAGGGGACATTTTAAAATAACATTAACTTTTCAGTGATAGAAAAGAAGTAGGAAGACTTCTCAACATTGGAAGTGCGGATCAAAGCTAGAAAACACCCTGCAGAATGTACTGAACACCAGCAAAGAAATTATTTTTTTTTTGTGAGGGAGATCAGCCCTGAGCTAACATCCATGCTAATGCTCCTGTTTTTTTTTGCTGAGGAAGACCAGCTCTGAGCTAACATCTATTGCCAATCCTTCTCCTTTTTTTTGTCCCCCAAAGCCCCAGTAGATAGTTGTATGTCATAGTTGCATGTCCTTCTAGTTACTGTATGTGGGACACGGCCTCAGCATGGCCGGAGAAGCAGTGTGTCGGTGCGTGCCCGGGATCCGAACCCAGGCCGCCAGTAGCGGAGCGCTAAGCCACGGGGCCGGCCCAAAATTTTGTTTTTTTGTGAGGAGGAGGGCTAAATGCTGACTGATTGAAACAGCTCCATCACTCAATACTGAGACTTCAAAATAGTCTTCAAGATTATGGAAATGCAAAGTGGTGTCAACAAACTCAGAGAGTTAAAAATGAGATTAGCTCTGGTTTGTCTCAAGCTTGTGACTGACAAATAACAATGAAAATAATCTGTTTTTCTTTTTGAGAGAGAAGATGTTTTCAAGATAAGCACAAAATACATAACCATCATTTCTAGAAATAAAAATTATACCTTATTTGACAAAGTAATAAATGATATAATTTTACATATACAATAGTTTTGGAAAATATTTTAGAGCTAGTTTTTCTTTATTTTGTTATACAAAATATTTTTTGTATACAAATATGTTTTGTTATTTTGTTATACAAATAATTCCCCATCATTAAAAAAATATGTAGCTCTTTCTACATTGTATAGGTCTAAAAAGAGAGGAGTATTCTTTACCATCGTGCCTTAAAAATGTCCTAACAAATAAAACTTCAAACATCACCAATGACTCATCTCCCTAGTGCAATAGTATTTGTGTAAATTTTAGAAAAGAAGAAAGAAAAGTACAAAGTATAAAAAAAATAGCCAATTAAAAAAATTGCTTCTGTGTATGCTCAGCAGGGATCTGGTAAAAATTAAGCTGGGGCTAATGAAGCTCCAAGCCCCTGCATAACGCCACAGAGGGAGGAAGACTGAATATTGCCTGCTATGAGGCAAACAGCTTAAGGAGCTCTGTAAAGTCTCCCTGAAACCAACTGAGCAAACACGCCTGTCCCCCAGCCTCCATGAAGAGCATCTCCAATCAGATAATATTGCTGCTGCCACGGAGCTAGGTACGACTCCAGTGTACCCTTACCTCTTAGTCACCTCGGTGAGATGTTAACTTAAAAGTCAAGGGAGCCTGGAAAGTGGGTCTTATTAAACAATCCAGACTCTAGGCTCTCAGCAATGCCCAGGTGGGTGCTAGGCATATAGATGGCTCATTATAAGACTCACCCATTCCCTTTGTTGCCCAACTAGGTTCGTTTTGCCCGCCGCATGATTATGCCAATCACCAAGATTTTGCAAAGAGAAAGGATTTACTCACAATTTAATTACAAGGATTTAATCACAAGGCAGCCAAGCAAAGAGGTGGGAGAATCACTCTCAGATCCGCCTCCCTGAAAATGGGGACTCGGATATTTATGGGGTAGGGGACAAGGTAGTCTGAAGTGTGGAGATAGCTGATTGGAGGTGAGAAGTGAGGTAATTGATGATCTGTACAAGCATAGTCAAGCTTCACGCCCCTTCATAGGATGCATATTCACAAAATAGCAGTGTTACCGTGATCTAAGGGTGGAGTTTTAGCTCCTTGATGTCAAAAAGGTCACTTGACAGCATTTGCACAGGCTCAGTTGATGGCTTGGTGGTCTCAACCAGCTTGAACTGGACAAGGGGTCTCGGTTCCTGAAAAACCACTCTTAATTACTCTGTTGATAAGATGGGGTCAATTGAACTGGTCCTGGAGGGTGATCCTCAGGCCAGCAGCCTCACAACACCTGAGACCTTGTTTGAAATGCGGAAACTCAGGCCCCACCCCAGGATGACTGAATCAGAAGCTGCTTTTTAACCAGAACCCAAGATAAAGGCTATACAGTCAGTTTTCTGAAGCACTGTTCTAATTCATTTTGGAGATTTTAATGACTGAATGAGTTGACCTACCCAGGAGCATTTGCATTAGGAAAAAGAACTTCTGGTGATGCAAACTTTTGTACTACAAGAACAAAAGTCTGTTATAAACAGGAATCTCTATTAAAAGGCTTTTGGAAATTGGGTCCTCTTGGGTGTTGCTGTAGACACTCCTCTCCAATTTTCACCAGCTAGGGGACCATCTATCTCATCTCAACTCAAGGCTGAGTCTTGGGAAAAGCCAGGGTAGCCAACCACGCCCAACTATGTCAATGGAACTGAATATAATTTCCTTGAAGTGTACATCTATTTTTCCATGGAGCAAGAGGTTAGCACAATCATTTGGCAAATATTTATTAAACTTAGGACTATAAAAACTGTAAGCAGTGTGACAATGGCCGTAATAACAGCCATTGGGCTGAGAATCTGGAGACCTAGGTGCCATTCTCAGCTTAGCACTAACCAGCTGTGTTGTTTTGGCCAAGTGACTTCACTCAGCCAACATCTATGGAGTTGCTACTACAGACCAAGACAGTGAGGGCCATACGAGAACAAAGGCCCATCTAGTGCCTTTTGTAAATAAGTGTACTGCTTTTGATCAGAGTTTTGGTTCAAAGGAACCCTTTAAAAAATTAAATGTTTTGTGGAAGCCTAATAATGAAGCAGATAAAATTTGTGCTATTCTGTTGGAAGCTGAAGTGGAAAATCCTGAGCCACGTGCTCAGTCTCGCCCTTATTCCTGGAGGTGGCCCTGAGGCATTCTTTTGAAATTCCATGTTTCCCAAGTTTGAAAAGAATTGAACTTGATGATATCTACAGTCAACTTTGACACTGCCAGATGTAACATTCCCCGATGGTCAATGTGTCTGCCACTGTGGAATTATTGTGGTTGTGGTGGAGCAGTGCCTCCCTTTTGTTCCCCAAAATGCATCATGCCACTCTCTTTTAAGAACTGGGGCCACCAAGTGGAACTGTGGCCACTTGAGGGGAAAGAATGATACGCGTGACCAAGAAACAATTTAAAACTTCCTTATGTTAGAAGAAAATGCAATACAATAAATAACATTAGAAAATAAACTGGGGGCCGGCCCAGTGGTGCAAGCTGTTAAGTGCGGGCGCTCCGCTGCGGCAGCCTGGGGTTCACTGGTTTGGATCCCAGGCGCGCACAGACGCACCGCTTGGCAAGCCATGCTGTGGTGGCATCTCATGTAAAGTGGAGGAAGGTGGGCACGGATGTTAACCCAGGGCCAGTCTTCCTCAGCAAAAAAAGAGGAGGATTGGCAGATGTTAGCACAGGGCTGATCTTCCTCATACACATAAAAAAGAAAATAAACTGGTAACTGGAAAAAAAACTACTTGAATTTATATGGTTAAGAGTTAATATACTTATTTAAGAAGGTTTGTAAATCAATATCAAAAAATGAAATCTCAATAGAAAAATAGGCAAAAAAAGAGTAGGCAATATCTCAAATAATAAACACCAATAGATAAAGATTAGTCAACCTCAAATTAAAACAAGAGTAAGACAACATTTAAAATTTTTTAGACATGTTAAAAAGAATGCCAATTCTTATTGTTGGTAAGAGTGTTAAGAAAGGGGCACTCATAAACACTGCTGGTGTTTGTTCTTTCTGGGGGGCAATTTGCTTTACAACCTCAAAATTATGCATACTCCATCACTGTATAATTCTGTTTCTAAGATTTTGTCATTAGAAATCAATCAGAAATATATACAGAGATGCAAAGATTTACAGGCATAATCATTGCAGTACAGAGACATTCATTGGCAAAACATACAAACTAGAAACAATCTAAATTTTTAATAATATGAGAATCATGATATATATATTCTGCCACACTCATGCAACAGAACACAATATGTTGCTTAAAATAAAGTGAATGAACAATAATTGATGTGGAAAGAAGTTTACACAAAAACAGTATATACATTATGATGCCAGTTTTGTAAAACAATTGTGTGTGTGGATGTGTATTTTGTAATTGTGCTAAAGTAAAAACAAAACAAAAAATCACCAAGCCGATGTAATGAAGAGGGCTGTACTCACCTGAGAATCAGGACGTTTATGTTCTTCTGTTGACTTGACTTCTAATTAGTTGCATGACTTTTGGGCAACCTTTCTTCTCTTATTCTTGGTTTCCTCATTTCTAAAATGGATAGTGTAGTAGGTTGAATAATGGCACCCAAAGATATCAAGTCCTAATCCATGGAACCTGTAAATGTTACCTTAAATGGGAAAAGGGTCTTGATAGATGTGATCAATTTAAGGATTTTGAGATTGGGAGATCATCCTGGATTATTTAAAATGTAATAATGGTGTCCTTACTAAGAGGGAGGCAGAGGGTGATTTTACACAGAAGAAGAGGAAGAGGCACTGTAACCATAGAGACAGAGATTGGAGTGATGCAGCCACAAGCAAATGAATGCTGGCAGCCACCAGAAGCTGGAAGAGGCAAGGAAAGAATTCTGCTAGAGCCTGGAGGGAGCCAATACCTAGATTTTGTCCCAGTGATACTGAGTTCAGGTTTACAGCCTCTAGAACTGTGAAAGAAAAAATTTCTTTTGTTTTAAGCCACTGAGTTTGTGGTAATTTGTTACAGCAGCTATAGGAAATTTATACAGGTAGTTTGGAACAAATTATTCCTAAAGTTAATTTTGTTCTAAAAGTATTAAAATCATATAATTTGCTTTGTGAGATGGAGAGAAATTAAGAGATAAATATTTCCATGAAATAGTTTGTGTAGAATAGATTCTACCCCATCATATGTTTTATCTTTCTTTTAAAATAGAAGTAAAGAAAATGAAATATTACAAATACAAAGTCATGTATGGAAGGGAGCAAATAGCATTATATTAGTTTATTTTATAGAGAACCAAATTGTGCTGTGTTATTATACTTAATTGCAGGGTTAACTTTATTTGCAGTTACTTGTAGACCACATTTAGCTACTTCTAGACAAACTGGAGAAGGGTGAGAAAAAACATAAAGAGGAGAGTAGTTTTCAGAGGTCTATGCTCATTCCCCAAATCTCTGGTGGCAAGAGAATTCTTCATTTAGTACCATGTTGGGGCCTGTGAGTTCTTCTGCACTGGCCCTGCGGAGCTATGTGGAGGAATGTGAATGCGTTTGGTCACTGAGGTAATTGTAGATGGAAGCCAGTCACCTGGATATGGCACTTTTAACAGTTTCACTAGAATTCTGTGTTATGATAGGAACTCCCAGGCACGTTAATATTGGTGCATATATGTAACATGTATTTTCCCCTCCTTTTAGATTGACTTGTACATGTAATATTGCATCTAAAAATATTGTATTAAAACAGTATACCTTGTATGTTTACTACCACTTTTTCCAATCCTGGCTTTGTTACATTTCAATATATTTTTAATGATCTCAACAGATGTTGCAAAAGTGTTAAGAATAGGATGTTAAAAAATGTGATCAGTTCTGGCTTAGGACACGAGACAATAGGTGCCAACTACTCCTGAGATCCAGACCACCAAGGCGGAATTGTAGAGGGGTTGTCTGAGAACTAGTTTTGTCACCCTTAGCTGATGACACAATGCTAGCCTATAAGGGCTGTTGCAGAGACTAGGAGGAGAGTTGGAAATAAGAAAAGGAACTTTGGGGCGAGTTTAGGAAATATTCTACAGTTCTGAGGGGAGAGGAGGAAGGAGTGTTTACTCTCTTCTCATGCCTAGAGAAAGATACAGGGCTGACTGGTTGCTTGCTTTGACAGAGGGGGAGATATATTGGTTACTGGGTGGGGGACAGCCTTCACACTCAGGATCTGTAGAGCAACAAATGCCTGATGGTTTCTCTGGAAACAGTGTGGGCCGTAAAAGAGAGAAAACTGGTGTGGGATTGCCTGAGCTCCTGTGCTAAAGGTCCACCTGGAGAAGTAAGGACACCTTGGCAGGAAGATGCTGGAGGAGTACAGCCAGATGGCAGAGACCAATGGAGGAGGTGTAAGCTCCCAGCCTAAGAAGATACTTTCTCCGAGATATGGGAACTACAGGTAAGAGATCCTCTAATGCCCAAGAACCCATTGAAGAGCTCCTGAGAGAAATAGGCAGCTCTGAAAGTTTTCCAAAAGACAGTTTCACACCAAATTGCTGCTCTTACCTTCCTCCTCCCCAACTCCCCTCCACTCCCTGAAGCGTCAGCTAGTGCTGAGTTGGGAATGGTGGGGAGGGGAGGGATAGTGCGGGTAGAGTAAATAGAGAAGTCAATCATACTCATCTTTGCCACCACCGATGTCCAGCCTGAATCAGGCTTAGCTGCAGAAGGGAAGAACACTTAACTTTAAACGTAGCTGGAAAATTTGCCAAGTATCAAGCATTGAACATTTTATTAATGAACTGGGACTACGTGGAGGACTAGAGTCACCAGAGGAACTTTTGTTACCTAAGAATATCTAGAAAAGCAATGGAACCTGTCCTAGTTTTCATCCAAGGAGATGGGAAAACCTAGCTCCAGACAAGGCTGATTTAAGGCACAGTGGGAGACAGGTATACTTGCTTTATGGCTACTGGTCCTATTTGTTCAAATGAAAAGTTTTACTTAAAACATTAATTTATTAATCCATTAATAGATCCTATTTTTGAAGTCTAAAAAGGGTATTGCAAAATCAAATAAACAATAATCAAGTTAAATTCTTAAACCTCGTGAGTTTAAGACCTTGTAAGTTTCATAAATGGTCATATGTGTTACTATAGAACATGTAATCGAGGTAATTTGAGAACATGCAACTGAACAGTCTCCTTTTAGGTTATGGATTATGTTCTCTCAGGTTAAAGCTTTCCAAACCAACTGGTACATGAATCTTTTTAAAGCTTCTGCTGGGTCATTTTAGCCATATTTGAGTCACGTGAGGGTGAAACACACCTTCTTCTCTAAAAAAAGTGCTCTGACATTTTGGGGCTTATATAACTCAAAGAGCTGAAGCCATAAACTTCAAACTGGGTGTGAGGGGAGTTCTCATTGAGCAAGGAAGTGAAGTCAAGTTAGAGGAAAAATGGTTCATATATTTTAGATGGGAATATGAAAAATTCAAGCCAATTCACATGGCTTTTTAGAGATACTCAGGTAAGGCTAAAACAAGGCACTATTTGCATTAACTTTTAACTTTGCTTTGTTCTCTACTGAGGAGTTTTTGTACTCATAAAATTAAATGCAAATATATATGTTAATAAAATGTTTAGATTGGAAAATGAAGCACTTTGCTTTGAAATTTTACTGAAATTGAAAAAAAGTAGAATTGGTAATGTGGCCATTTATTCATATTTTATGATGAATTCCGCTTATTTTAGTCTGGAGAACTTTAAGGGAGTGAGGGGACCAACCCATTCTCCTAGACATTACTGTAAAAACTAGAGTCATTTAAAAAAGTCTTGTTATTAAGTTTCTGACCAAATTACTAATATTAAATATGACCCAGGAGGCGTATACTCTTCTTGGTTTTGCCACTGGATTTTGCAGACTGTCTAGGGCCATTATTTGACTTCTTTGTTCCAAATACATTCATCTGCACTGATATTTTTCCTATTCTGTGATTTGGAGTTAAAATAAATGGGAGAGTGAATCTCATCCTTCAGAAGGAGGGATCCACTGATTGGTGTAAAAGAGGTTGAAGAATTGTTATAAGCTCCTAGAGAACCATTTGTTAGAGCAATTACCCAGTGAACCCAAGCCTAGGACCCAGTTAGAGCATTTTTGTGCTGGGACTTCTATCAATGATGGGTATTGCTACTTCCATGCCCCTCAATTTCCTCTCCCCAAACTGCCTCCATGTTTAGCGTAGTAGGGAGAGGGGAGAAATCTTGCTTTTTTAAAAGGTAGTGATATTTGGGGGGGATAATTCTTTCCTTTGATAATAATTTTTTCCCTTTTCTGAAATAAGTAAGACTCAGCTTTTAAAATATATTTATTGTCAACCCATAAGGAACCTGTCCACATTCTAAATCTATTCCCAAATATCAGGCTGTGAATGTAACAATCACTGTTTTTGTTTTTGTTTTTTGTAAACTTCTAATAGTTAGATATTTCTGTCTTGAAATCATGCTCTCTTGTACATATTTTTAGGATAAAACACCCTAGTAGGAGTCTTAACCCTTTAATTTGTTCCTCTTACTTAGATACTGCTAAAGGCATGTAGGAGTACATGTAGTAAAAATTTGATCTTATATATTTTTATTTAAAAATATTTTTTATTTGCTCTCTATTTTGACATAGTTTCAGACTTACAGAGACCTTGTAAGCATTGCAAAGATTTCCCATATAACCGTCAGTTAGATTCTCCAGATGTTTATATTATACCACATGTGCTTTATACTCCCCATTCTGTGTGTATGTGTATATATATTATGTATATACATAATACATACATGTATTATGTGTGTATATATACATGTATATACATACATAAATGCATTTTATTAGTTCTTTCTGAACTGCTTTTTGAAGAGTAAGTTGCAGACATGATGCCACTATACTGTTAAATACTTCAATGTATGTTTCCTAAAGCAAGAACATTCTTTTATATAACCACAATGCAATCATCAAAATCAGAAAACTAGCATTGATATAATACAA
Source organism: Diceros bicornis minor (assembly GCF_020826845.1). Classification (NCBI taxonomy): domain Eukaryota; kingdom Metazoa; phylum Chordata; class Mammalia; order Perissodactyla; family Rhinocerotidae; genus Diceros; species Diceros bicornis. The sequence continues at coordinate 21,233,425 of NC_080755.1, read as the reverse complement.
TCATCTAATCTATTTTATTCAAATTGCTAATTTTCCCAATAATGTCCTTTATAGCAAAAGAAAATTTCAGATGATGCATTGTATTCAACTGTCAAGTCTCTTTAGTCTCCTTCAATCTGGAACAGTCCCCAGTCTGTCTTTGTCATGACCTTGACATTCTTGAAGAGTACAAATCATTTTTTTTGTAGAATGTCTCTCAATTTGGTTTTGCTTATATATTTTTAAAAGTATAAAATATTCACTGTGGAGGAGTTGGAAAATTCTTTTTGCTCTAGAAACCCGTAACTTCAAAATTTATTGACTTATGTGAGCTCAAATATGTGAAATACTAAAGGGATCTAATTTCTGTATTTATACATCTGGTTCCTGAGCCATTTGCACATACATATACCTTCTTCAGATTCTGTACATTTTGTTCTTAAATAAAAATAATAAATGGCCCAAGTCATGACTTGAAAAATTTGTAATTCATTTTTAAGGTAAAAGTTCTAAGTTCTTGATTTTAGTATTACTATAGATTTTATTTTTTTTCCTGTTTGGGCTATTTGTCTTACTTTGTCTTAAGTAACAGATAGGAGGGAAAAGTTGCTAGTGAAAGGTTCAGGAGAGGTTTAATAGGTAATTGAACTAGTTTACTGAAAAAGTCCAGAAAGATTTGTCCTCCAGTGAACGCCTTTTTGAGGGATAGCTGGCCTATTGCTCTCCAGGGATTCTTTGTCTTTTTATTCCAAGACTTCTTTTCTTCAGTCATGTCTTTGTTTTGGTGAGTCTATAATATTCAGGCATGTTAGGCAAACATGACATTCTACATACAACATTGTAGGATTATTTTTATCATCAAATCAAGTTTTGGAATCTTGAGATCCCTCAGATGTGCCATGAGGACTTGAGAGATCAACATTCTTTCTCCTCTACTGTAATCAATAAACCAAAGCATGATGACTATCTCAGGAATCGTGTCTCTCCTTGAACAACAGATTTTTACTGTAGAGCTGGAGAGGGGGTCGCTTGAGTAACACAAATGTTGTTATTATTATTATATTGTTAGGATAACATCTGAGCATAAACTCGTTCCCACTGAGATTCACATGTACCCCCCAGGAAACAATAAGCTGATTTTTTTCTTTCTGTTTTTTTTTCAGAAAGACAAAAATAAATGATAATAAATAAATTAAAAAAAACACAAATAGTGAGTGACATTCAGGCCCCAGGTGGCTGTTGACTTTGGTAGAAGTGTCAACTAGACATAAGGAGCATTTTTGTGTTGGAACTTCTACAGGCCTTGTGCCTCTATGACCATCAATTCTCTCTCTCCAAAGATTTTCTCTATAATGGCAAACAGTTAGTGTAAGTGTTATTGAATAACTCTCTTGGAAAAACAATTGTAACTCTCCTCACCATTAAAAAATGTGACTGGACACTTGAAACACTGTACTTCTGGTTAAAAAAACAACAATAACCTATTGTACACACCTTTCCTTTGGATTGGTTCTTCTTTGCAAGTGAGACGATTAATTTTAGGATTTTTAAAATTGGGTTCAAACACTGCAGTGCTTCTCTCCCAGAAAAATCAATGCAAATACCCTCTTTGTTCTCCTGTTAATTGCTACCACCTGCCTTCTAGAGATGCCTGAGTTACACTTTTGGTGGTCTTAATATTTGCCTTATTTTGAGCAACAGTAGGTTAGTTTGCCACTTATTTACTTCTCGCCACCTAATGTCATCCAGAATTTTCTTGCTGAATCAACTTTTTGAGCTCAACTTTCTTTTCAATTGTCTCACCTCTTTTGCTGATCTGTCAGGCCTAGGGATTCAGCTTTGTTAAATCAACGCATACTTCAAAGATGTTTCAGAATTCACACTTCAAAATTAAAATATACATTTTCTTTTCGGTGACTGAGCCATGAAACAGAATCGCATGGGATAAGGAAGTGGTGGAGCAGAACAGAAAAAAACTACAACATAGAAGCCAGGACTTCCCAGGGAATTAACTTTCTCACACATGTGTTTCCCAGAGCCCGGAAAACACTAATTTCTGTGTTGTTGGTACTGTTTCCTTGTTCTACTCTGCCTCTTCCTTATCCCACATGATTTCATTTCACGCCTCAGTCACCAAGTAAGAAAATGTATATTTTAGGTTAGATTTTAACTTTAACCACATTTTTGAAGTGAGCCCCCAGTACTAAAAATGTTAGCACTTGGGGTATTAGCTGGAAGCTGGATGATAGGATCTGAAAGACTCCTCATGATCAGAAAAACAGGAATAACTATGTCATCTGGAGACAAAGACGACGGCTCCCTCTTCAAGCCATAGATCATTTAACTAGAGTCCTGGAGGGACCAATGGAACCTTGACACCTGAGGTGCCTGATGTCTAAGGTGAGAAGTTTCCATATTTCAGAACATCGCATGATTACAAGGCTGTTGTAATGGGGATGATATGTCCCACTGCTGTGCTGATGGGCGGCTGATTTCAAATGATTCCATATGGTCGCTGCCTGTTAGGAGACTTTCTCTTCCTGCCATCACCCTGAAGGTGATGACATTTACTCTCTGTTCTGAGAGGAGCTTACTAACATCCTGGGCCATCGTGGGACAAGGATTATGTAAGAGAATGGGTGGGGAGAGAAGGGCAGGCAAAATTCTGGTGCCCTTATGAGAGTCACTCCAACCTAGAGAATGCCTGGGTGATCTGTTGGCTGCTGTTGGCAAGGGTCCTCAAACACAGGAGCAAGAGGGTGGGCTTGGCGCTGTTGGCTCCAGCAGTTTTCTTCTCAAACGCTCCCCCAGTGCGATCTCTTTCCCTTCTCTGCTCCCATTCCCAGCTGAGAAAGGAACATTTTCTTTTTTCTAAGAATAGAAAAATCCAATGTGAAAGTATGCATTTGGATCTTTCTCCTTGGATTTAGGTTAGTAGATTTTCTTTTTTTCCCGGAATAGTTAAGTGCCTGAAGCTTTTCCTTATGGTTCTATTAAAGGAAAAAAATATTCAATGACACTTGTGAAAGATGGGAAGGCAGACTTTATTCAGGACCATCATGATAGGTATAGGGACCACTGCAATGGACTTTTACAGTGGGGGAGGGAGAGTGGGCTCAATTCTAAATACAGCATGGGAAGTAGGAATTTATAGCCACAGAGCAGGGTGGGGGTCTGTGGATGGACAGTAACTAAGTGGAAACATCAGGGCTAAGGGAGGTTCTGACTAAACTGACCTAACAAGATTCTTGCTGAAGACAGGCAGGGGGATCAGATATCACCGGGGAATGCTAGAGGATGAGGAACCTGATCAGATATGGCGGGTGAACACATATTGAGAGTGGGGGTTCTGGTTAGATTGATATAGTAGGGCTCTTGCTTAAACTAGATTTTATAAGGAAGTACACAGATGGGCCTGGGCGAAGGTTCAGGAGCCTGACTAAAGTTTGGTCAAGCAAAGAGTCTTTGTCCATTTGTAATGAGAGACTTCTGACCATGAGCTGAGGAGAAAAGATGCTCTCTCTACAAAAGTGGAAGAATTCAGTGGACCTGGGGTGGGAATGGGGAGAAGCAGGCAATAGTAGAGATAAATATTTCAAAACATTTTCCTTCGATGTGTTTTATGATCTCACTAAGCGTACAGTCTTTCCTTCTCCCAACTTGTCACCAGTGCATGTCTTAAATTCCAAAAGATTAACTCTAATGACTCTTAAGAATCTAATTTGAAGTATAGTAGACAGCACTAGAAGTATGAAGACCTTACCCAAGCTATCTGGGAGCCCAGGAAATTCCAAATATAAAACTTGGAATTTTTAATCATACTTAAAACTCTTGTTCAGATAGTTCAACAAACCCTAAATAAACCCCTAGAAAGTAATAAGCTTTCTGCTAGTGTTGAGGATTACAAAAAGGGGTAAAGATCTCTGCCTTCGTGGAGTTTAGAGTTGAGCATGAGAAATAAATACACAAAATGATACCGGCAGTAATAAAATCTATACAAAGTAAAGAAATAGTACAGAGTGGGAGTGATTTATTCTCATGGAGAGAGGGAGTGGTCAGGGAAACGTTTCCCAAAGTGATAATGCCTGACCTGGGTTCTGAAAGAGGAATAGGATTTTGACGGATGAACAAGAGAGAGGCAGGTCCATCCAAATGGAATAGGCACGTGCAAAGGCACAGACCTGCACTCCTCTGCTGGCTGCACTTGGGATCTTTGAGACCCAGAGTGATTCAGGAAAAGAAGTTTAAAGCCTACTGGGGCTTTCTGCCTCTGTTTTGTGGATTTAGGGGAATCTGGAGATTTCAGGGTAAGAAGTGAGTTCCTTTTTTCCTCCAGAAAACTCTAGGGAAACCAAGTTTAGAAAGTAGTTGTTGGAATCCTGTCTTGCTCCAGAAGGTCCACTTTTGGTCTCTGAAGTCCCTGTTCTTTGAATGACATTGGGTGCTCAGTACTGTTGCTCCTTTCTTTCTTTCTTTTGTTTTTTTTTGGTGAGGAAGACTGGCCCTGAGCTAACATCTGTTGCCAATCTTCTTTTTGCTGAGGAAGATTGGCTCTGAGCCAACATCTGTGCCCATCTTCCTCTATTTTGTATGTGGGACGCCACCACAGCATGGCTTGATGAGCAGTGTGTATGGCCGCGTCTGGGATCTGAACCCGCGAACCCCAGGCCACCGAAGAAGCACAGCGTGTGAACTTAACCACTACGCCACGGGGCTGGCCCCCTGCTGCTCCTTTCTTGGGGATGAGAAGCTAGGTTATCCCTAGCAGAAATCTGGTGATCAGGGTAGGACCAAGCCTGAGATGTTCAAAGGACAAGCCAGCGTCCATCCAGGGAACTAAAGGAATCCATGCTTTTGAACTTTTGGAGACAGAATGAAGAAGCATCAGCAGCTCTGGTCTGTCATCTGGCATGGTGGAAATGCACCTGGTCCATTTGGGAAGGTTATCCAGTGCTGCCAAGGGCTTTCAGTGGAGTTCAGGAGGAGCCTGCTGAGAATGAAGGCCTCTCCTGTCAGAGTATTCTTTGTGATCCTGTGTGGTAGTACTTGGTGAACTGGTTTGTCTTGTGCTGGTCAAGTGGGCAGCAAGTGTTGAATGAGAATTCACAGAACCCCTCTTAGTCCTGTTGCAAAGTTCTAGGTCACACAGAAGTATATCTGTGCAAAGTGACAGCTCAGCTGAGTGGGCATCTGAACTTAGGACATTCAGTTTTACAAAAATGTCTCTAGAACAAGGCTTCATTTCTTCTACAAATAGGTTTCTGTAGTTAGCAGCAACATTACATTAGGTAGTCCTACACAGACGAAAATTTGATTCTATGCTTTGGTGTTTTATTGAGCATTGACTTAAGGTATTTGTAAATCTGCTCTTGAATATATTCTTCTCAAATTATTCACTGTTCCTTTCATAAAGACCGATACAATAAATTCTCCTCAAAAATTAAAAAGAGATCTTGAAAAAATGATATCTTTTTTTTAAATCAGTTAATGAGAACGATGTAACCCAGGAGGTGTTACGTTTTGCCTTAGCTACCAGAAAGCTCACAGGTAAATATTCAGATCAATTCAGTCATTCTAATATAGTTTTCTAAGTCTCTTGCTCTCTTGTCCTTTACAAAATCCTTCCGTTGTATAGATATTTTTCCCTATAAGTGATTTCACATACATGTGTAGAAACAGTGGGGGTGTAGAAAATAAATATGTGCAGTGAAATCATAACAGTTTATTAAATGGTATTGTCTTATTTTCCAATGAAACATATATGTGGAAACTCTTTTGTATTAAGCACAAGCGAGGGTTCTGATTGTGGCTGTTATTCATATAGAAATATTATTGACAGGGTAGCATGCTCATTCCTCCTGGAATGCCTATGCAGATAGTTCCTCTGTTAAACCCTCCTGGATTAACTCGCTCATCTCTAGACACTCCTATCCCTTTAAGCACCTCTCAGCACTCATGTATATGTGGCTGGGTAACCATAACTGTCATTAGTTATGTATTTCATAGAACATAGAAATTTAGAGCTGGAAGGAATGTAATCACCCAAATCCCATTTAGCTAAAACGATAGATGGGCATTTTGCAACCTAGAAGAGATTACAGCAGAAGTTAGCATGCTGTAGGTTATTGCATGGGCTCTATGGGACTTTCTTCTAAATGTGTAGACTGGGCCTAGGAGACCCTGGGTGGTGTTTGCACTGTTCTTCCTTGAATGGCAAACAGAAACTTGGCTGTGGGACTTTCTTCTTGAAAATAAATTTTCATCTAGTTATTTGTTTCTGGTTTCTATTTATACATGACTATCTTCTCCTCTGGAAGGAGTGGTCCTTGAGGCAGGGGCCATGTCTTAGTCATCTTTTAGTCTTTTACACCAGCTTAGGTCCTGGCACCAAACAAACATGGAATAAAATTTGACTGAGTGAATGAATGAGTGGCTTACAGTCTCTTTTGTAGGACTGTACATTCATTGGAGGAAGGTCCTACCCCAGCCATTTCTTTTCTGCATGTGTAAGATGCGCTGCTCACAGTGAACACAATAGACAGTGACTGACAAAAATAGAGGATACAGCCAAGACTGAGCAAAGCGTTATCTTATGAGGTTAGCAAGTGGCTTTAGTTGCTGCTGTCACTATCACTACCAATCAGATAGCTGCTCAGGCAGAGCCAGGCTAGGAGGGATGAGCCGAAGCATGTAGTAATGAACAAATCAGAAAGACTTGGTGAAGGATTTGCTGTCTGATGACAGAAATAAAGAGATGAAGATGATGCCAAAGGTGGGAGGGGTTTCATGTCTGCAAGGGTAGTAATGCCGTACCTGGAAACTGGAGGCTGAGAGGAAGAAAATTTGGGTGGGCAAATAAAGTCATTTGTGGGCAGTTGTGCAGAGTTGTCAGGAGCCCAGTTTCCTTCTGCTTCCCTGGGTGTGGCCCTTGTCTGTGGTCCAAAATGGCTGCTAGTCCTCTGGCAAGCGCAGTGGAGTCAGGCATTAGAATGCAAGAAGGGCAAGAAGAGGGAAGAAAAAGGCCATGCATGAAGACTAGGTCATAAATAAGTTTCCTGGAAATTACATACTTATGCCTAAATTTTATTGGCCAGAACTTTGTCACATGGCTGTATCTAGCTATAAGGGAGTTGGAGAAATGCAATGTTATTTATTTATTTATTTATTTATTTATTTATTTATTTATTTATTTATTTATTTATTTATTTTTGTGAGGAAGATCAGCCCTGAGCTAACATCTGATGTCAATCCTCCTCTTTTTGCTGAGGAAGACTGGCCCTGGGCTAACATCCGTGCCCATCTTCCTCTACTTTATATGGGACGTTGCCACAGCTTGGCTTGACAAGCGGTGTGTCGGTGCACGCCTGGGATCTGAACCTGGGAGCCCCGGGCCGCTGAAGTGGAGCGCGTGCCCTCAACCGCTACGCCACCGGGCCGGCCCCAGAAATGCAATGTTTTAGATAAGCACATGCCCTAAATAAAATTGAGAGGTCTTTTACTATGGAAAAGGTGAGGCTGAACATTGAGGGGCCACTAACTGTCTATGTCACACAAAGCTAGACATAGAACTGGGTCTCTGACTCCTAATCCAGTGCTCTTTTAACTCTGCTACACAACTGAAGATGTGACCTCTAGATTGTGGAGGCAGAATGGGAGACTGAGAAATGCCCGAGGCTTAGTGGTCAATGTCCTGGCTCTGCCATTTACTGTTATCTTGGACATGGCATATAATTTCTCTGAATCCCTGCTTCTAAATCTGTAAAATGGTTTGTTGGATAAAGTGATCTCTGAATTTCTATCAGCTAAAATATCTTATGATTTAAAAAAACATTATTGAAGCTAAAACTGAGTGAGTGATTTAACACATCCAAGATGTCCATGTAGTTCTCTCATTTCCTGGTCAGAAATCCTGTGGTAACTTGACTCCAAAGATGGCTGCCGTGAATTCCTTCCCTTCTTGTATCCACATGCCACTCCCCCGTTGAGAAGTGGAGTCTCTAGAATCTGGGCTGGACTAGGTTTGACCCATAGGATATGGTAGAAGAATATGAAATAATAGAATATAGCTAGTTCCAGGTTTGGCATTAAAGAGGACTGGAAATTTCTGCTTCCTGTCTTTTGTGGCTGCCATGTAAAATGTTTAGGCTACTCTGCTAGAGAGAGAGGCCATATGGAAAGAATCCTGAAGGACGAGATATGTGAGCAAGGAAGCCATCTTGGAGACCATCCCAGCCCAGTTGAACCTATAGAACACTCCAGCCTCAGTCATTATCTGATTGCAGCCACATGAGAGCCTCCAGGAATGCCCAGCTGACTCTAGTCAACTCATAAAACTATGAGAAATAACAGTAAATTGTTGTATTAAACCATTAAGTTTTTGAATGGTTGGTCATGTAATAGATAACCAGAACAAATGTACTCAGGAAATGGCCCCTTCTCAGTCCCAGGAGGCAAATCATGATTGGTTTAAGCCAATTTTGGTGTTTCAATTCTTTTGCCAAAGTATTTTAGGGGGAAATATGTAACCCAGTTCCAGTCAATGAGATGCTGGATGGCTTTTCCTTACAGATAAAGAGACTTGAGGGAGGAAATGTGTATATTTTTCAGCCTGATATTATTGTGTCTACATCTGATTTCTAGAACTATGGCAGCTATATTGTGACTATAAGAGGACAGCTTTAAGGACCAAGCCAGTAGGATGAGGATGACAGAGCGAAAGGATGGAAGAGCTTATGTCCTTGAGGTCAATCCCCAAACCTCCCAAACCTTAGACTTCTTGTTATATGATATCATAAACTCTTTTTGTATAAATTAGTTTGAATTGGGTTTTCTATTACTCACAGCTGAAATCATCCTAATTGATACAGTGAGAAAGGAAATCTCCTTTCCACGGGTGGAAAAGGAAAAAACTGAATTACAGTCTCTTCTCTTTCTTCTATGCTATTCAACTGTGCATCCCAGAGTAGATAAGCCTTCCAGAGTCTTGGATATACAAAGGTAGCAGCTGAGTTGTGGGTGAGACCTAAGTTTCTTTGCATAACGAAATGAAAGGAATGGAGTTTTGAGAGGAGGCCAGAGAACAGAGAATCAGGGAGAAAAGACGAGAGTCTTGGGCCCGGACGTGTAGATGCGTGTGTGTGTGTATGTGTGTGAGCAGAGGAATGAGAAACAGGAGGGAAGTTGGATTTCAAGGAGAAAGGTGATCTTCAGTCAAGTCTGGTAGCACGAAGCCTTCACTGAGGTTGAGGATGAGTTCCAGGCTTACTGTGGCGTGGAGCAGAGGAAGGTGGAGGCGTGCCAGTGAAACGGGGAGTTGGAGGAAGAGAAGTCAGAGTCAGAGGTCGCCTGGGGAATGGGAGCCTTACGGATTTACAGGAATCTTGGAGCTGGCAGGGGGAGGGGAAGCTGACATGTCACTTTTTAAACAATCTTTAACTCTGGAAGCGCAAAATGACCCCCTCTGACATATTAATTGAAGACTAGCTTAGACAACTGTTTTGTACTAAAAACATGTTTTTTTTTTCAAGTTTCAAGTATTCAAATTCGACATGCAGATTTCTTCAGGTCCTTGTTGCTGTTTAACTCTTAGGCCATATCAAGACTCACTGAGCTCTGTCAAGATTGCCTGAAGTGATAGTAGATGATCTGAGTGAATGGGAAGTAGCATGATTAACAGAAAGAGAGAGGTGAGTGTTACCAGGAGGACGAGTTAGTTCTCTCACTAACTTCCTGAGCGACCCTGAGCAAGTTGCTTAATGATTCTGAGCCTCAGCCTCCTCATCTCTAAAATAAATAGCTAATGTATATCAATTCCTTTTTTTAAAATGAAAAAAATCATTTAAAAATGACCAAACTAGGTGGCGGCTAGGTGGCGTAGAGGTTAAGTTCGTGTGTTCCGCTTTGGTGGCCCAGGGTTCACAGGTTCGGATCTCGGGCGTGCACCGATGCACTGCTTGTCAAGTCATGCTGTGGTGGTGTCCCATATATAGTAGAGGAAGATGGGCATGGATGTTAGCCCAGGGCCAATCTTCCTCAACAAAAAGAGGAGGATTGACAACAGATGTTAGCTCAGGGATAATCTTCCTCACCAAAAAAAAAAAAAAAAATAGACCGAAGTAATACATCATTATTGTTAGGAAAAAATACACAAGGAATATACTGGCAGACTTGCCTTTAACATTTGCAGGTCCTGAAAGAAAACAAGTAGAGGTCCACATGTACTACGTCTAAATATCTAAAAGTTATAAATTAAGGTAACCAACTATTAAGTAAGATACGTTCTATCTGTAAGGACACATAAAAATTAAAAATAAGAGGCTTAATTCTTCCTGTTAAAAATAAAGGAAGAGATTTCCTTTCCGTCCTTTTTCTTATTTACTTTAGAAAACTTGTCATTGTAAGTTCTTTTTCTGTCTCTTTGAAATGTGTATAAATCTTTTTAGATGCTAATTAAGTCTCTTGTCCGTCTCTCTATGACCCAGGAATGTCTTCCTCATGGACCTGGAGCATCTATTTGAAATGTCATCATCAAGGAAGACAGGGCCCTATCTCCCAGTTCTGTGGGAGGGTAGGAGTCTAACTTTGGTGGGCACCTTGCTCCCCGTTGCAAAGCTACCTGGTGTTGTAAAGATAGAAGTTTATCTTTCCTTTGTATAACACCCATTAGCTAACCGAGGTAGTTGCCCCAATTACCAGGTGAATTTAGGATGAACTATGTGAATACATGGCGCTGTCAAGTCCTCTGACTTGAGGACTAGTTACTGTTTATCTTGAGAATGAGCAGGTAGTGGGTTGTATCTGCCTGGCTCTATAAAAGGGGAGGTTTCTTTGCAATCTCTCAATGCATTGCCTGTGACCCACATCATATTCTAGTTTAGTACTTGCTCAGTAGTAAAACTGTTTTCTTTCTCTGCTATCTTTGTGGAAAGGATTTCTAGGTTGGGAGAAGATTTTGTTTTAAATTATATTTCCCCATGACAAATATACCACCCTAACGAATTGGAAGATGGAGTTCAAATGAAAAATTCTCAGACTTTTCAGAATTCTCTTTCAAAACATGGCGTGGTGGAGAGAGCTGGCCCTGGTTCATCCCCCCATGCTGTCTTCTCTTCACACTGCAAGAGGCCTCGTGCACACATGTGTGGAAACCAAGTCTGCACATCCAACTCCATCTTCAACTCCCACCCCACAAACACCTGCCCTTTGTCATCTCTGAGGGCTGGGGGTGCATGCACTAGTGGGGTGCATCTGTCCTGGGGAGGGTGGACTTGGGGCAGAGCCCTACACAGGCTCTGGGCCCCTGGACAGGGCATTCCAGAGTCCCAGGTGCCTGAAACACAGTCATATTGTGGGCAAGGACTCTGGGTAGGCATATACTGTTGACCCTGAGAGCTCCCAGCCCTGGGAAAGAGGCATGGCCAGACAAGGGTCAGAGGGGGTTGTCTATAATGCCGGAGGAGGGGCAGCACACTTTCCTCCTTACTCATGTCTATGGGTGAATAGAGTACTGACGGAGAGAGTAAGAAGTGAAAATCCTGCCTAATTTCCTTTCACTTTCGCTCCCTGCCCCAGAGGTACCCACTCCCTATGGATAGTCTGGTGTGTATCCTTCTGTGATGGCTAATTTTGTGTATCAACTCACTGGGCCATGGTGCCTAGATATTTGGTCAAACACTATTCTGGATATTTTCTGTGAAAGTGTTTTTTGGATGAGATTAACATTTACAGTGGGACTGGGAGTAAAGCAGATTACCCTCCATAATGTAGGTGGGCCTCATCCAGTCAGCTGCAGGCTCTAACAGAACAAAGACTGACATCCTCTGAGCAAGAAGGAATTCTGCCAGCAGATGGCCTTTGGACTTGAACTGCAACTCACCCCTGTGTCTCCAGCCTGCCAGCTTCCCCCATCAGATTTTGGACTCAACAGCTTCCACAATGGCATGAGCCAATTCCTTAAAAAAATCTCTCTCTTTATATGCATACCCTGTTAGTTCTGTTTCTCTGGAGAACTCTTACTAATACACCTTGTCCTCATTTTCCTGAACATTTTCAAATATACACACTCAAACATAAACACACACACACATTTTGTTTTGTTTGGTTTTAACTTTAGTGGGATTCTATTGCCCTGCAATTTGCTTTATTCACTTGGTGTCTTCTTTCTACGACAGTGTCTACGGTTTAACTCATATAATGCAGTGGAGTCTTTAGCACTCTGCTTGGCAAAGTTAGCACTTGATAAATGTTAATGCAGCAGTACAGGGAGCATCCAGGGTTATCGTCAGAAAGCCGTCGGTTATTATCTTCTGACCATTTAAAGTTTATTCAGTGGGAGATGCTTTTCCTCTGCTCGTGGATGAAAGTTCTGGGAGTCCCACAACTCTTCTGATCATCTTCAGGTAATAAAAGATCCTCAAGTCACTTTGAGTTGTAAACACAGTGTCAATTCAGAAATCAGAATGTCCAGGACCGTGTAAGAAACAAAACTCTGAACTTGATTTACAATTAAACCTCAAACCTCTCCCCTCATTCAACCAGGACCTGCTGTAGATGGGAAGTCTACTCCTGGGAAAGGCGGGTTGAGTTCAACTTCTTCTTTCTCCACATTCTTTATCTTATCCTTCCTCCCCTCTTCTGACATCTTCTCTGGTCTCTGACACCTCCAGGGTTGAAGCAGGGAGAAGGGGTAGCGGTAAGGAGGCAAGACAGTTATTTCCTGTTTGAATGATTTTGTGCTTTCTGAATCTGACCACTTTTAACAATGGACCCTTGCTCTTATGGATGTTTGCATGGGTTCTTTGGGATATTTTTGGCCACTGGGGACTTCCCACCTGCATTTCCCTTGACGAGAATGATGAACTCACTGCCAACTGGCTGCTTTCCCATTATGCAGTCCTTAGAAATACATTACTATCTTCAGCTTCTCTCTGCTGAGGCCTGTCCACCCTCTCAGCTGGCCCAATTGGACAGGCCCCAAGAAGACATCAGGCTGGTGGTTTCTCCCCCGCAGTTCACTTCTTACCCATGGGAATCACTCAAGTCTTTTTGTTTGCATGAGCTCTGGCAGTGCAGGCCACCCCTGACACAGCCACCTCTCCTTCCACTCATCCATCCGTAGCTCAACAGCCTGCCTCTCCTTTTTGATTTCTCAGATGGCATCAGACCCCAGTTCACTCTATCCCCCTAACTTCAGGGGATGTTTATTTTTCTCTGTGTAGTCTCTGTGGAGTCCCTCTCTCTTCACTTGAGATACACAGGGAGCATCTCAAATCCTTCCTCCTTGGTGACACTAATTGTACATCAACAGCTCTCAGCAAAAATGTTTTCCCAAATTGTCCTAATTTCCCATCAATTGATCCTTTTTTTAATCTTAGAATAGAGTGAGATGTTTAAGAGTTCAGTAACAGGTTTTTGGAATATCTTCATTGAAAATTAGACTGGTATCTGACTTTGGTATGCTATATTTAGGCATCTTGGTGCGCCAGTTAAAACTTCCAATTTAACATTCCATTACATCGGCTATCACTTTTATCATTATTGTTTTTGTGGTTATCTACCATTTAAAAAAAATAATTTCATAGTATCCCATAGTATGAATGTTATAATTTATTTAAATCTTCTACTGGTAGTCATTGAGGTTGTTCCAATTTTTCTTTACTAAAAATGATGCACAAAGATATGTTCAGGGATGTTTATCTTTGTGCACATGTTGGGAATTTCTGTAGAATAGGTTCTTAGAAGTAATATTTCTGTGTCAACAGGCAAATACAATTTAAAATTGGAATGGCTGCTCAGTCTCTACTTCCATAACAGTGCTTTCTCACCTTCTTGATAATACCAATATTTGCATTTTTACCAGTGTTATGGGTAAAAATTTTTTTCCTTGTTTCAAATTACATTTCCCTGATTAGCAGAGAAGTTCATCAGCTTTACATATCTTTATCGGTCATTAGTATATCTTCTTCAGTGAATTTCCTTTTCATAACCTTTGCATACTTTTTTCCATTGGTTAATTTGTCATTTTTCTTGTTGATTTCCAGATGCTTTTAATATATTGTGGATATTAATCCAGTCCCATGGTTTTCAAATTGCCTTCCATGGAAGCCCAAGTTTCTGTGGAGCTATGGGATATGTTTCTAGGAGCACTTCCTTGAAAATGAGAGGCAGAACAGACAGGGCTCTCATTCCTTCAACCTATGTTTCAGTCATAGAAGCTCTCCTTTACTTCACTTCCTTATAGCAGCCTTTATAAGACTGTGTTTTGGGGGAGAAAAGAGATCTGCTGCTAAAAATGTGTTTAAACCAGATCATCTTTAAGTATCACTATTGTTTTGAAGTACTACCACCTTTCATTTTGTAAATTAAAAAAAATAATGCTATAGTCTGTCAGGAATAGGAGATAGAACCAGGGGCCGGCCTGGTGGTGCAAGTGGTTAAGTGCATGCACTCTGCTGTGACGGCCCGGGGTTTGCTGGTTCAGATCCTGGGCGCGCACGGATGCACTGCTTAGGAAGCCATGCTGTGGCGGTGTCCCATATAAAGTGGAGGAAGATGGGCACGGATATTAGCCCAGGGCCAGTCTTCCTCAGCAAAAAAAGAGGAGGATTGGCAGATGTTAGCACAGGGCCTATCTCCTCACCAAAAAAAAAAAAAAAAAGGAGATAGAACCAGAATTTTGATAGATGATCATATTTTTCAGAGCTTTATGTGTTTATCTAGTTACTAAGTATTATTGGGCACCTACTTTGTGCTAAACACTATGCAAAGTGCTGATACAGTTGTACACAAGACAGCCATGGTTCCCAACCTCTCAGACTATTGGTTGGTGGGGAAGAAGATAGTAAACAAATAATTACAATAAAGTATGTTGAGGATTATGAGTCACATGTGGCATGTTATCCTAACGCAGTTTAAAGGGCAGAGATGGAGAAGTGATGTTTAGCTGTAACCTGAAAGTGACTATGATCTAGACAGGTGAAAGAAAGTGGGCTAGAGATTGGGGTGGGTGGGCAGGACACAAGACAATAAACAATGTAAGTAAATTTTACTGTTCTTGAGTATTGTCTTGATTAATGACCAAGTCTTCAAATGAGCAAATCTAGAGAGATTTTTATTTACTTTCCTATATATAAATTATAGTGAATTACCATTCCTCTCCATTTTCTTCCCACCCTCCTCTTCTTTTCCCCTCTCTCTACCTTTTTAAGGCATAAGTAAACCTTTACTTGGGTAACTTACAAATTAAAATTATATTTCTAAGATGGCATATATCTAAATTGACACTCTTCTGAATAATAATAAAATGAAAATTTGATTGAGAAATGAGATTTTTGACAAAATTCCAACAATACAAAGAACGACTTGTCTTGAATTCAACCAAAACAATCGGTCCAGAATTTACAATCATTGAGAGACTTCAAACAGAAGTTAACATGCTCTCGGTTATTATATGGGCTTTATTGGGCTCTCTCCAAAATGAATAGACAGAGCCCAAGAGAATCAGGTGGTTTTCACATAGTTCCTACCTGAGTAGAGAACTTGAATTTAGCTTTAGAATTTTGCTGTTGGAAATATGTTTTCTGGACAGAGTTGGGTTACCCCTTAGCACCCTTCCATCTTTCTCTTTCCTTTCACTATCAAATATTTAAAAGGGAATAGTCTATCCTTTCTGTTTCTATTTTCTCATCACCACTCACTACTCATCTTCTGGAAATCCACCTTTAGCTCCTATCTCTCTAAAGAGATGTTCTTGATGTTCCCTGGTAACTCCTTGATTGCTAATCTAGTAGCTTTGGCTCAATTCTTCTCAGCCTGGTGTTTCCTGTAGTGTCTGGTACTGTTGTTCTTATGTTTTCTCCAAACTGACTTGAAAGCCTTTATTTTGGTGATGACATCCGATTTTCTTCCCTGTATGCCTGTGACCCCTTCACTGACTCCTTCACTGACTACCCTTCCTCTTCGCCCCCTATAGTAAACGTATTCCAAAGACTGTCTTTCTCTGTCTTCTTTTCCTTCCCTCCTTATGGAAATGAGTCTCATATTTCTATATCCAGACTTGGTCAGGCTTTAATCCTTTGTTGTTTGCTCGACATCTCCACCTGGTTACTTCCTCCCCCTCCCTATCACTCAAGTGTGTCTTGCTTCTCTTAACAGAACCAGTATTCTCCAAGTTACCCAGCGTTCACTGCTAATATTTGACTCTTCCCTTCCTCTTGATCTCTTGAATCTGGTGAATTGCTAAGTCCTTTTGCTTTTTGTCTTTACATTTCTCTTTCATCTTTCTTCCTTTGTCTTTCCATTGACTGGGGTGACCACACAGTTTGCTCAGGACTGTTGTGATTTACACCCAGTGCCCCGTTCCATTAGCACCATCTTTCACTCACAAAGTGTCCTGGTAAGGCCCATAAATTACGTAGTCACCCTACAACTCACACGACACTAGTTCAGGTCCTGAGTGGCTCTTGCAATACCTCCTAGTGGTCTCTTACCTCTATGCTCTCCCTGAATGTATGCGACTGGAAAAGACTGCTCTTTTTAAAGTACTTTTTAAAGATAAATTTACTTGTCTGCTTTAAAATCTTTGCTAACTCATCACTGTCTTTTAAATAAAGTGAAGGCCCTTTGGTCTTTGTGTAAGGTCCTCCACAATTTGGCTCCACACCAGGTTTTCAGGCCTACTTCCTGCTTCTCTCTGAAATGAAAGTACAGGGCATCAAGTATGAGGCACGTGTGGGTCAGCATTTCAACGCGGTTGCCAGAGTGGGCCTACAGAAGATATTTTAGGCACTGCCAGAATTGGGAGAGGCCCAATTTTGGTTCTCTCAATAACAATGAGACATAAATTTCAGGACTCCACGAGACCCGTCACTTGTTTTATTGTCCCTTTATTCCCAGTTCCAGGCAATGCGGAGGTACTGTTTGAGACCTCTGCCGAAGGTGGAGAGCTTCACTGTACGAGCTATCCAGCACCCCTGAACCAACGTGTTCCTCTGGGTTCAAGGGATGCCCGCAGAGGGCTTGCTCACACCCACAGCTGAGTTCAAGGGCATGACCAGGCTAGCGCTTCCAACGACAGAGATGTTCTGGCCTCCTGAGGCAGATACAGAGTCTGAGGCGACATCCAATCACAACTTTCTTACCTCATATAAGACTGTCTTTTTTTTTTTGTGAGAAAGATTAGCCCTGGACTAACCAATCCTCTTTTTGTTGAGGAAGATTGGCCCTGGGCTAACATCCGTGCCCATTTTCCTCTACTTTGTATGGGACGCTGCCACAGCATGGCTTGACAAGTGGTGGTCTCTCTGCGCCCGGGATCCGAACATGCAAACCCTGGGCTGCTGAAGCAGAGCACACGAACTTAACTGCAATGCTATCAGGACAGCCCCAAAAGACTGCCTTTTTAATCCTCTAATGGAAACATTACCCAGGAAGCAAGAATAATTTCAACATAAGGATGGACTTGGTTTATCCAATAATTTTGGATACATATCTTCCTTCGCTGTTGTGCATGATTTTTTCATGTTCTGAGTGGGACTTTTGTGCATAGAAAGAACCATTTGTAATACTTGAGTTTTAAGTTAGCAATTTATAAAAATGGAAAAATGTTAAATCTATTTTATTAAGCTTTAAATTTCACCTTAGAAATCTTGTGTTCTCTATAAAAATTGATTAAATTAAGGGCAAATAACTCCACTTTTTTGTAGGTTAGTTATTTAATTAACTCAAGTTAAAAAGACTAGAAGTCCTTAAACAACTCATCCTATTTACAAATCTAATTTAATTCCTTAAACATTTAATAATGTACCAATTTTTTTTTTCGTGAGGAAGATTAGCCTGAGTTAACATCTGTGCCCATCTTCCTCTACTTTATGTGGGACGCCTGCCACAGCATGGCTCAATAAGCAATGCGCAGGTCCGTGTCTGGGATCTGAGCCTGCGAACCCCGGGCTGCTGAAGCAGAGTACGCGAACTTAGCCACTATGCCAATGAGCTGGCCCCTGTATCAATATATTTAATAGATTTTATTTTCTTTTATAGAAATTTGAATTCCAGACAAGGCAAATTATTGACTCTAATAAGGGGAAACTTCTCAAGCACTTAAAAAACTCTTGTAAATCTACTACAGTAAGTTTGCAAACATAGTAAAACAAATGATAAACACAAATTCTTTGAAACATGTCAATATTATTTACCATGCTTTGTAAAATTCTCTTAATCCTTTCAAAACAATTGTAAAAGTATTTACATATTTTATGTTGGAATCACAAAGCTTAATAACCTGTCAGAATCTTTAATATGCCAAATTCTTTTAGAAATACTTTAATACCAGATACATACTGATTGTCCTAATGATAAAACTTTTGCCTGAATATACCACAAAATCGTTAATACTACGGGTTTGATTTATTTCATTATATTTATATTTCATTCTAGCCATTACCAATCTGGAAAACATACTTACCCATTAGAAGATTCCCTCCAGTGGGTAAGCTGAGGTTGGTTATTGGGTTGACAAGTCATGGCCAGGATGTTGTCAGAGGTAGGAGATGGGATCTGGGGCTTGAGGACTGCATGCCTCTGTGATAATTCTGTGTCACCAACTGAAGGCTTAGCTAATCTTCCAAGTTGCTATGTCAGAGAGAGAACTCCAAATTCACACTTTGACCCAATCCTTTTATTTTATGTGAGTCTTCCCCTCTGTCCAGATTTCGGTTAACTTCATTCAATTAATTTCTTTACTGCTCAGTTTAAATCAGCGCCCTTTTCATCCAGGCTTTGAAAGTATCTAGGGCAACACTGTCCAATAGAAATATGATATGAGCCATACATTAAAATTTTTCAGATAACAACATTAAAAAAATTTAAAAAACAGGTGAAATTAATTTTAATAATATATTTTACCTTGATATATCCAAAACGTTATCATTTTAACATGTAATCAATATAAAAATTGTTTTTGTTCTAAATCACTTTTACTTTACTACTGAAACCAAGAGAAATGAAATTAGAATCAAGATAGGAGCTGGGTGGCTGTAAATAGAGTGTGTTTCAGGATATATTTTAGTAGGAAGTCCAGAGATTGCTGCCGGGATGTGTGTGCCTAGACATTTCTCTTCTCCTCCAGAAGATGAAGCATCCTGAAGGTAGGAAATATTTTCTTGTTGCCTCCCAACGCCTGATTCATTAGCTAATAAACTCTAAGTAAATATGTTTTGAATGAATGAGTGAAAGAAAGTAAGAGATAGAATCGCTTCAGTCCTGGAGTGGACCTCATCAGACCTGAGAGTAAGGATGCCCAAGGACAGGAAAGCTTCCACATTATACTAGCGCACCTGGGACCCGGGACATGTGTCTCTTTACCAGGGTTGGAGGTTCAAATTCTAGATTGCATGGAAATCCTGACAAGGGGTTCTCCTTTAGCCCATCGATGTCTTAAATATCACATTCAGCTCACTGAAGAAAAGAGTCTTTGAAGACTGTAGGAACCACTTAGATAATAGCCATATAATGGCTAATCCATTCTTGGGGCTGCTGAATGCTGAGAAGGTAGACTGTTTATCATAATTTGTTGTCATTGAAGGTGATAATTAAACAATAGTCAGTGTGCTTGCCCTTTGACCAGGAAATTCATTTCTGGGAAAGTAGCATAAGGAAATATAGAAAAAGTCTGTATTAGTTAGCTTTCGCTGTGACAAACCACTCCAAAATAACCTGGCTTTAAATAATAACAATTTATTTGGCTCATAATTCTGTGGATCACTGGCCTTTCTTCTTGTCTGGGCCAGCTCTGCTGATTTCAGCAAGGCTTGCTCAAATCTCTGTGTTCTGTTGGTGAGTTGGCTGGCGGCTGGGTGATCTAGGATGGCTTCACTCACATGTCTGGTGGTTGGCAGGTCTGCAGAAGGGATGAGAGCAACTGGGCCACTTGTCTCATCATCCAGCAAGCTAGCCTGGGCTTGTTCATCTAGTGACAGAGTTCCCAAGAGAGCAAGGGAGCAAGGTCCAATGCGCAAACATTTGCGTGTATCAGGGTTGGTAATCTCCTATTTGCCAAGCAAGTCACATGGCTGAGCTTAGAGTCAGAGCAGGAGGGCACTTACATTTGCATGGCAAGAGGGCATGGACACTGGAAGGGGAAGAACTGCTGGCATGTTTGCAATCAATCTGCATAGGTGGTCAACACATTATGCGTTAAGATGTTCATCACAGTGGTTTTTATAGTGTAGCAATACATAAATGTAATTCAAATGTCCAACAAAAACAATACAAAATCATGACATTCTGGGAGGACTATTTGGTAGCTGTCATGCAGTAACACTAAAAATGCTTTTGATATGCTGCTAAAGGAAAAAAGAAGAATATACAATTTTAAGTACCCTATGATAACAACTATATAATAAACATTAATTCAGATAAAAAATGTTAGAAAAAAATATTCAAAAATTTTAATAATTGTGTTGAGGAATGACATCATAATCAGTCTTCTCCTCATTAATTAAAAAACTCAAATATTATACCACGTGTATATTATAAAATTTACTTAAAATTTTATTCAGAGTCAACTTTCCATGTTTATTAAGAAGAAATAATTTTGTACATCTCTACATTATTAATATGTCATATTATAGACACTCAGAAAATGTGTTTCAGCAACACGTTCTCTTGGTATAAAGGAAAATTTTGCAATTTCTTCTTATGAAAGAGTAATATAAGCCTGCAAGAGCAAGAAGTAATTTAAATATGTTCAGGGACCATTTTCATCTTCAGAATTAAGGATTATTTTAATTTTACATCATTGCCTTCTCTCTTTTACTTTCCTTTTTAGTTTTATCATTTTAGGATTCCCTATTTTTAATTTTCATACAGAGATTTCTTTAATTGATCATTATAATTAAGCATAAAGTCATAAGTTACAAAGTCGTATTTTGCTGGATCCTAGGGTTCTAAATTATTCATTCCACTTACTGCTTTTAGATTAGTTTATTTGAAAATTTCCAGGTTATCGTTGTTGTTTTTTATTTTGTACAAATAAGAAGGCAGAAAAAAAGGAGGGACATTATAAAATAAATCTTCGAGTTTGTGGATCTCAAAGTTTATATTATTTGATGCTCTTGTGTCCCCAGACATTAATTTTCTCCCAGAAGCTCTTGATTTTATTTTCTATAAACCTTGATGTACTCAGTGTATTCCAGCAAGCCCTCACCATTTCTTCCTGGACCCTAACTTCTTAACTAAAGCCATTTATTGATATACTACTTTTTTTCAGTGAGGTAGCAAATCAATAAATTAAAGATTAGTTCAGTGTGTCAGCTTTTCCTAAGCATTCTGGGACTCATTAACTACTTTGGCCGACATGGAGGCCAGGGCAGCCTCACACAGAAATAATGGGTTTCCCTGTCAAACATTTCTAGAAGTCACCTTTCATACTAATTATTGAGTTCCAAACTGTTTTGGACAAGAAACTGGATGTAGAACATAACTTCATATGTACTAGCATTTCTAGTTAAAAAAATTATTTTCAGTGCATCCTGTTTCATATTACCCCACCAGGCTCAGAGCCAGTTTTAGGAGGATTCTTTAGGGAGATAGTTTGTTCATTACATAAAACAAGGCTGCTGCCATGGCCTGACACAGCCTGTATTTTTTTCTTTTCTTTTTTTTTTTTTTTTAGGCACACATTACCATAAGCTCTCTTCCACAATCCTATTTATATAACTATGTGGGTGGGATATATTAGCGCTACACTGGATTTCATCAATCTTATCTCTTGGAATCGGTACAGTCTATTTACTCTGATATTGTTCTGTTCACTCCTGCTAGCTTTTACCCAGCTTTCATTCCTCAGAGGTCCGTTCAGGGATCTGAGCTGTTTACTCTGTAGATCTTCCTGTTAGTATCACAGTCATTGCCGAGAACTCTCCCCTCAACTGAGAGTTTTACAATTCAAAACCTCATTGCATATTATAGAACCATATTTGGAATCTCTATCACCAACTGTTTGAAATTGCCTTTATTTTTACTTAAGAGCATTTAAGATATCTGATCAGAAACATTTTGTGTGGATGAAAAAGAGGAGATTAGACATAGAAAGTGAGGATATGGGAGCCACATTAGAGCAGCGTTCAGTGATCAGATTTAATACACTGATGGCCAGTTTTGCCTGACAGGTTTACAAAAGACTTCGTGGGAACACGTTTAATACTAGTCATGCCGTTCATTTACTGGCTTAGAGAAAATGGTCAGAACAAGTTCTATTCCAAAAAGACAGAATATAGAAATAATGGGAAACCTAGTATAGAAAAATGGCAAAAAATGCACTTTGATATACCACTGGTAGGAATATAAATTGGTATATTGTTTCTGAAAAATAACTTTACAATATATAGAAAGCCTTAATTATTGGCTAATCTCAATGACTCAGCAACTCACTTTACGAGATTTTACCCTAAGGAAATCATTCTGAATTTAAGCAAGGATAAAAGGATGTTCAACATTATTTGGCTAATGATAACAAAATATTGGCAACAACTTAAACATCCAGCAATAGAAGATGGTTGAGTAACTGTAGGTATATGCATTGTATGGCATATTATATATCTTTTGAAAATTATGCTTGGAAGAATGTTTAGTGATATAGAAAAATGTTTGTGACATATTAAGTGTAAAAAAGCTGTTTATAAAATGGTATACATAGTATAATGCTATTTTGGAGGGAAAAAAGTGTATTTATGTGTAGAAAACCGGATTAGAAGTATATGCACCAAAATGATGAGTGTTTATCCCTGGGTAGGACTTATGAATGATTTTTATTTTCTTTTTGTGCTTTTCTTTATTTTCTCAATTTTCTGTAATAAACACGTATTCCATTTGCAAGTAGGAAACAATATTATTTTAGAAAATGATGGGAATCAGGAGGGCAAAAATGGCTCAAAAACTGTATATAGTGCATAGATATATGCTTGCTACAAGAATTCCCATTAACAAAGAGACATTAACATTTGCAAAGGAGTGCATGCAGGCTGCTAAAATGTGATGTGTGTATGTATGTGCAGAGCTAGTGGTCTGAAAACCCAATGATCTTTATGCAAAAAGGCATAAACAGAATTAATAATCCATATAATTTTCTCTTTCCATAGACAGATTGACTTAAACATTTTTTAAGAGCAGAATTTGGGGGTTGGTAAAACAAACCATGCAAAGCAATGTGGAGCTTTAGACCTCCCAAATTATAATTTATTCCACCCACGTCCTTCCTGCCCAGCCTCTCATTGAGAAGAGCTGTCAGGGTTTCCGGGTGTGTCCGTGTGTATCTGCGGACAGAGAGTGGCCTCTGATGTTTGTCTTTGTGGGCTCCACTGTACAGCCCTGTGTCCTAATAGTGGAGACTGAGCAGGAGAACCTGACAAATGCTGACCCACTTCAATACATAAAATAAAAACAAATAAAATAATTGTATAAGTAATTGGAAATATTTTCTTTTTTCTATTTCAGTTCCGTGACAAGGGACCATCAACTCAGATGGGGGGCATGTCGGCATTTCCCGTCTGTCTACTCTGCTCCCCACAGAACACCATGGGTGACTTTCCTCAGATGTCAAATAGGGTAAAATGCTCTCCTCTATCTGCAATTTAGCCTTTATTTCACTTGGTAAACCTATTATCATTGAACGCTGGGCTGAACAAGCTACTCGCCTGGCTACTTTGTGAGCCATGGTGTTGGGGCCAGTTCTGTTCCTAAACACCTATTTTCAAATCTGGTTCATTTACAGGAACTAGGATTAACGTTCTAATAGGCAAAGCCAAGAGGCCCTGTGATAATTTGCAGAGCCCGTAGCCCTCTCCGTAGGCCCCTCCTCAGCCTGAGTTTTTTACAACATAACCTTGCTCAGTGGTCTATGGGGAGACGCCCTTTGGAAAGTGGTAGCAACTGGAAATTTTCTAGGGACCAGTGCTCTCCTCAAAGTGTTCACCCCAGAAATTCAACATTAAACTTACTTCATTTGAGAGATCTGTATCTTTCTCAGTGAAATATTTGGGGGCACTTTTTGAGGAATTTACTGGAAGTCATTTACATAATGTGCTAAATTTTACTTGCTCATTCTAATTCTCCTCTACTTAATAAATTAAAATGCCATCAAGAATTCTACCACTTTGGCCAAGGGCAGGTGAACCCAGGCAGCCTACTCTTTATTGGTTTTCTGGTATACACACACCCCTCCTCATTCTTCCTGTTACTTCCACAGACCTGGCTGAATCCATCAAACCCACAGCTGGAAAATCCCTCCTACCCTTTTCAAGGGGCACCTACAAGTTCCAGTCTTTGAAAACAGGGACTAATGACCATCTCCAAACTCATTGTCAAGAACATCTGCAACGCTTTGGCAGTAAAGGCAGTCGACGTGCACAGAGACATCGTCCTGGATTGTTCTTCACGTCCCCCTGGGTGAGGTTTCCCATCATGACATACTGGACAACTGTGTTTCATTTCTTATATTCCTGGCCCTGATTGGAGTTCTTTATTTTTGTTTCCTTCATCTTTTTTTCTCAACATGTTGTTGTTGTGCCTGACTCTGTGGTGGAGGGTTTTAAGGGCGCTGGAAAATCACAGCATTTGTTCTCTACTTATTGCTTCTTATAAAGTACTTCCTAGATTATACATTCTTATTATATCAGTTGATTCATTTTTTTTTCACCGTATCTTTAATTTTTCCCTTTCTCTGGCTCCTTCCCTAAAACATGTAAATGCTCCCAGATGTCCCCTATCTTAAATAATTCTGTCCTTGGCCAAGATACTGCTATTCCTCACTAGAGCACATTTAAGCCTTATTTCTTGAAAGAGTATCCTCCCTGGCATTTGTTTCTTCCTCCTTTTCGCTCACTCTTGGCAATCCATAATATTCTCTGACTTCTGCTTCCACAAAACTACCAAGTTGCTCACATTTGGTTCATCAGGGGCTCCTGATTGCTCACTTTCAGCTTCCATCCTATGTGACCTCTCTGTAGCATAAGCTGTGCTGTCACTCCCTGTTTCATGAAACTCTGCTTTCTTGGTGCCTAAGACACCATTTCCCTCCAGTTCTCCTGTTTCTGACTACTGTCTACTGCTATCAAACAGCCTAGTTTCCGTTCTATCACCTCCATGAAGTCTTTCCTGATCTTTTGCCTGGAAGTCATCTCTCCTCCTTTGAGCTCTTTAGTCCTACGGCACTTTATACATTTCTGTAGTCTTTCCGATGCCCATCACAGTACCTTATACCTACCAGATGCTTATTAAAAGGATGAAAGACTTAATGCAGGCTTTTTAAAACTGTGTAACATGAAGCCCTTGGGATATTAACTTTACGTCCAAATAAAATGTCGAAAAAAATTCCACTTAATAAATAATTTAATATTTAGCAAACTAAAATTAAAAAGTAGATCTATTTTTATTTATTTATTTCTTTTACACCATAGAAATGTTCCTAGAACCTATACAGAGCAGATTAGTATATGGATCTGACAAGGGAACTGTAAGGTATTAAAGTAAAACCAAACAAGGTTGCAAGATTGGGATAGTTTTCTATATATTGGCAGTTGGTAATTTTCAACATAATCTGCCATTTTGACAATGTCTGTCATAATTTCATTTCTAACTCAACAACAGTTTGCTCTAATGTATTAGACAAATGGAGCCCTAATACGGTTAAAGGTAGTAAGACCAGATTAATGTAAGTATTAAAAGAGCATATTTGACTGCTATATAATAAGCGTGGTTATTAAAAGATATTATCAATTTCAGGATCATCTGATCCTATATCAGTATGTATGTAATTGTAGCTTATGTTGACCTTATTTACCTCTATCACATGAACATGGCAGCTATTGATCAGAGTTCTGTGCTCCTTAGCAGTGAGACACATTTCTAAAAGTCTTTGGGTTAACTATATTTTCAATGCACATGTAATTGGTCTGCACGTCAGGCGGTGACTTGGCACGAAGCCATAGGTGAGCTGTCAGGCACACATGCAAAGTGGGGTCCTTTGTCTGCAGTTGTAGACCTGGAGTGGATACAGGACAATTTGGAGAGGATGCTATTGCGGAAGAATTGGGAAGATGTTTTTTAATCTTGTATTTTAGCTAGATTTCTGATGGCCACTAACACAGAAAAACCTGCTAATGAGTAGGCCACTTGTGTAATTTATTTTGTACTTAAAGTAAAATGTAAAATGTCAGGCAACTATCCATGACTTACTCTAGGGAAGCGGACCAGCTGATGATTAGTCTTCTGTTTACAATTAAAGTCTGATTTCTTTTCCTAATTTTGGTTGACTTGCTCTTGGTCCTCTGGACTCCTAATAGTCCTCGTGGATGCTGAATAGATTGTGCTTTGACTCCCAATTACCATGCTATTAAAGGACCTCCAAATGCTGCCCTGTAATTTTGTTTAGGTTCATTTTCTCTAGGTTTTTATTCTGTAATCTACTTTTAGTTACCCTATCAGTTCTTTATAAATTTGTATTTTAATGATACACTCCCCCAATTTTCCAATATAGCTCTTCTTTATTTGAGAAAACAACCTAAGAAAATCACCAAATGGCTGCATAAACTTTGGTGGAAACAAGTGGTATAAGAATGGACTCAATCAGGAGGGGGCCAGCTTAAGAATGTGGGTTTGGGGCCGGTCTGATGGCATAGTGGTTAAGCTCCTGCGTTCTGCTTCAGTGGCCCAGGGTTCGCCAGGTCGGATCCTGGGCGGGGACATAACGCACCACTCATCAAGCCGTGCTGAGGCCGGGTCCCACATAGAGCAACTAGAAGGATGTACCACTATGACATACAGCTATGTACTGGGACTTTGGGGAGAAAAAAGGAAAAAAGGAGGAAGATTGGCAACAGATGTTAGCTCAGGGCCAATCTTCCTCAAAAAAAAAAAATTAAAAAAGGAAAAGAATGTGGGTTTGGTAACTAGCGCCAGCCCTGGAACGAGGGGGTGAAAACCTTGAGTCCTTTGCGCTAACAGTGCCTCCTAGGTTTAACTGAAGAGAGACGTTTTGTTTGTTTTCTAACGTAAGGACCTGTTTTGTACATTCTCCTGGAGACTGTGCGTGAACTTAATAGTTAGGTGGCTGAATAATGGATAGTCAACCCCTATCCTTTCACCATTCAGGGTATAGTCCTGAGGTTCTTTACAAAAACCCTCTCTTGCAGGGCCAGATTTTCTGAGCCTTCCTAGGTGATGGCTAGCTAAGCTGATAATGGGAGAAAATTAGGCAAGATTCCCCCTGGCAGGCAGGCCACAAATATACATTCTGACAGTGACCTTTAAGAGACCATGCCCCAAACACCCAAAGAATGACTCAAATAGTGACTAATTAAGACTTTTTCTGAAAGCAGCCTAAAAAGCGACTTCAGTATTAGGGATTTCAGGAGGGTAGAACACCTGGTACCTGGTGGGGCCTCTCAAATCATACTTGGTCTCTTCTAGCTCCACAGAGTGGTGGCCCTAGACCCAAAGATCTTCAAAGATCTAAAAGGCTATAGTAAGAAGCCAGGGTAGGAGTCCTTCATGAAGATCAGTTCAGCACAGTAAGCACTAATCACCCTCAGGCCTTGCAGAAAGTGCTGAGTTACTTTTCCTTCTGCTTTCTCCTGATGATTCAGAAGGGTAGAGGGGAAAAGTCACTGATATGGGCTACTCCAACTCATAAATAATTGAAAGAATATGGAATGCAAATTCAAATTCATTTCATTTCATAACAACCCCACTTAAACAGCTCATTCAACTGTGTATGCCAGTAAATGGAGTGGAATTGGAATTGACAGGAGGGGTTTCTCTTGATGGTACTTGAATACACCAACTGAGATGCAGAAATGCTTTCCAGGGCAAAACAAAGAAATCAGCAAATGAAGGCAGTCCTTTTGAGCTAGCCCACTTCTTTCTTCCCTTCCTGATGAAGCACCTAATGAAATGTGAAGTGGTTCAGGAGCTGGAGGCAGAAGAATGCCTAAGTGGAATAATGGAGAGAAAGGTGGTTGCTATAAAAATGGGTCCAGGCTGATGGATGAAGGTGTAAAACATACTTCCAGTCTGGGGATAAGCAAAAAGCAAGGCTCGTGATCTGAGAACAAGGAAAACAGCCTGGAGGGAAGGCATCTTTCAATCACTAATGTCTTCTGAGATTTAAGAATAAGACAGTTCCAAATCAGGTAATAGCAGATGCAAATGTGATGGCATTTTAAAATATTAGCTGATGTTTTTCCCTTTCTTTTTCCCCTGCTATTATCTCCCCTTTCCCTCTACTGCCCCACTCAATTAAGTCAGTCCTCTAGAGTCATTGCCTCAAGGGAGGGATGTGACAAGATGTCAAAGAGAAAGAGGGAGTGGCTTTGGTTTCTAAAATCTAAACCCTGGGAAGTATTGAGAAGATTTAGGGTATAGGTAGAGTTTGGTAGAATAAGGTTTCAGGAGAGAAGGCTTTCTCTTAGACTAGGGAAAGATTCCCTTGGGCCAGGGAGTGGAGGCGACTGCTTGGAGCAAGGATAAGAGCAGAGATGTTGACGGGTGCTGGAAGGAGGGCTCTGTGCCCTGCTTCTTGGGCCATACCAGAGGCAGGGGGCAAGGCTGCCAGCCCTCAGAGACTATGCACAGCTTTGTAGAGATTCCTGAGCCATAAAGTGGCACCCAAAGAGCGAAGGGTTCTTGTGGCCCAGCAAGTGCTGTGGGAGCTGTGGAGAGAGCCAGTGGGCCCAAGGGGGCACAAAGGAATAAAGAACAGACACTTTATGGCTTCCTGTAAGGACCAAACATGTTAGCACTGTCTGAGACCTCCTTAGAATTTAAATACAACCCTGGGGAAAGAAGATGGATTCCAAATTGAGGGGCTGAGTTTCTAGCGCCCTGGAAGAATGTGGTATCAATATAGAAATTAAGTGAATTAGTATAGAAATAAAGAGTTTATGAAAATAAAAAGTTATAAACCACAATTTGTACCTGCCATGAGTGGTGACTGATCCAGGAGAGTGCATGGAAGACTGATTATAATCCCCCAGACTGGAGGACAACCATTTTGAGGTAAAGGCTACGACCCTGGTACGGAATTAGTGGGCAGAGATGACTAGACTCTTGGAAGTAACCACAGAGTTTGAAAATACAGGTGGATTGTGAAGAAACCGAGTTGAAGAGTCTCATAGACTGCTTTAACCCCCGTACACAGACCCAGAAAAGGTGGCAGAGGGAAGAAGGAGAGCAGGGGTTATGCAGTAGAAAGCAGAAGGAGGGTGCCTTATTGGGGTCCAAAGAAGAGATTAAAGTATTTGATTCTCAAGAGAATCTTCTAGAAAGGGAGTGAGAAGTGGACTTAATGGCTCCAGCTCAGTTCTAGACAGGGCTGGTGGCAACAAGTTGTAAGCCCCAAATGACGCTTTTCAGGCTTTTTTGAAAGGCAGGTAGAATCCCTTTTCCCCAGAGCTGGCCCAACACACAATGCACAAACAGGGACACACCTTGTTGCAGGGGCCTGGGGCCTGTGAGCTGAAGGAAACTGTGCCTTGTCTGCAGAATGCTGCCCACCCTCAGAAAGGCAATGTTTTAAAGATAGTTCCAAGAATTTGGAGAGATATGAAATCCCCTCTTTTCCTTTTCTTGTAGAAAAAAGTGAACTTTTCATGGTAGACTATAGAGAACCACAGCTGGCAATGGCAAAACTAAGGAAGAACTGAGGGGGTCTTGGGAAAGGAGACACAGATTCTGATCTTGACTCTTGACTCTTGGCTTCTTGACTCAGAAGATTTGAGAATCAGGTGAGAATTGCTTCAGCTCTTGTACCAGGCACCCTCCCAGACTCAACTGAAGAGGAAAGGAGCAGACTGAGCTGGGGAACCCAGCCACCCATGATACCAAACCTCTTAATCTCAAGTTCTGTGCCTGATGTACAGTAAGCCGATCACTGAGACACCGTGGTTGGAGGGAGAGAAAGGTTTATTCTAATTGGCCAAAACGAGAAGGCAGGAGGATAGGGTCTCTCAAATCCAGCTTAACAAAAAAAGAAAGCAGGGGTTTTTTAAGGAGCTAAGGGGCTTGGGAGATCAAGTTTTGGAACAAAGGGGAAATCCGTGTTCCTTTCACTGCACATAAGCCCTTGGGCACCCAGACTTCTGGGCGTCAGCGGCAGCTGGGGGCTGGTTATCTGGTGGTCATAACTTCCTTAAAGGCATTCTTTTTCTTCTGCAAAACAAGCTCATAAATCCTGGTGACCCTTGAGTCGCCCCTCAGGTTAAACAAGAAAACAGCAAATTAACAAGATTAATTTCTTTTTATCTGTGTCTGTGCTGGGAACAAGCTAGAAGCGTAATCATGTTCTTATTGAATATTTACAGTAACCCTCAGGTACGCGGCTTCACCCACAGGGCCCACCGTCTTGAAGCCAAGCACTGACAGGAAGCCCACTGAGGCACACACTGGCATAAAATGGTCTTGCCTGTGGCCGGACTCCCTGTGGTGTGGGTGGGGCTGTAAATGCAGAAAGGAGAAGCTGAGGGTCTCCTAGATTAAGTGACCCCCAGGTAAGGGAGGCAGGAAATTTGCTCCAAAAAAGGGCTCACCTGCTTGAGTCTGAGGAAGCTAGCACCTGCGCTACCATGGGATAATTTGCTCGAGAGAATCACTATTCTGAAAGACTAGATTTGGGACAGAGACCCAGTTTCTGGGGGCACCTGGAGGAAGAGCAAGTTTCCTTTGCAGGAATGCAGAGATTTATTAGAACAACAAACGTGGTGAGAAAATAACTTCGCACCAGTGTTTATTTCTTTCTTTCTTTATTTTTTTTGGTGAGGAAGATTAGCCCTGAGCTAACATCTGTGCCAATCTTCCTCTATTTTGTATGTGGGACACCACCACAGCACGGCTTCATGAGCAGCGTAGTTCCGGGCCCAGGATCTGAACCTGCGAGCCCCGGGCTGCCGAAGCAGAGCACACCAAACTTAACCACTGCACCACCGGGCTGGCCCCAGTGTTTATTTCTTTCTCCATCTTTCTCACCCTGGCAGTCCTTCCCCATCTGCCATAAACGCTGGTCTCTGGTTTCTGTGTTTCCAAAGCTTAAATCTGTGCTAAACCTAGCATGAGCAAAGTTCTCATGAAAGAGGCAATGCCATTGATTAAGACGGGAGAGAATTTCCTCTAAGAGGGCCAGTAAAGGACTCCCCTGGGCTGCTTAGCAAGGAAGAAAGGGGAGTAAAAAGGAGAAAGCTTAATTTGGGGGTGGGGTGGGAGGAGATGTCTTCTGAGACCCAAAGGAGAAGAATGGAGGACGCCTCAAATGTCTTACACATTCTCTGGGATCTGAGAAGTGGTGCTGGCAGAAGGGGCAACTTTTGGGGTCAATATTTCAGAGTTTGAACTGGGTCCAACCTGGCAATGCCAGTGTCTCTCTGTACTCTGTCTGGTCTTGTGGTGCGTGAGCTACCAGTTGACGTTCTGAATGATCTTATTGCCTTTGGCTTTAGAACTTGAGCATCCCCTAATTGTTAAATGGAATAGCTCCCTTTTGTTTTGTCTTACTTGGTTGCAAGTTTCTCAGCAGAACCTAAGGGAAGATGAAAAGTGCCTGGGCTCCCCCTAACTCTTTCCTCTTGCTTAGGATGGGGCCTATTATTTATTAATCTAAAGAACAATTATCAAGGGCCTCATCATGTACCAGGCAATTGTTTGGTGCTAGAAATCAGATGGAAGCCCCCTCACTACTTGATGGAGAAGACAGTCATGAAGGATGAGAATCACAGTCTAGTGACAAACTTTGGGGGCTGAAGGGGGTTGATTCAGCCTTTGGGGCCCAGAGGGGCTTCCCAGCTGGAGAAGGAGGATTTTTGTTAAGGAGGTGATTTTTGCAAGAGCATCGTAGAGATATCGACTTACCAAGTTGACATCATTGAGAGGCGGAATCAATCCCCAGAATTTCCTATCACAGACTTCTTGTCATTTGAAGTAATTAAATGTGTTTATTGCTTGGACAATGTCAGATTTTCTGTAGTTTTCCACCAAAAGCAATCCTGGCTGATAGAATATTTTTTGCCAATTTTCGATGTAAAGCATGTTGAAGAGAAAGTTGAAATTCTGCAATGTTTTGGCTGTAATTACCAGTCTTTTTTACTTGCATTGTAATTTATGCAAGGAGAGAAAGAGGTGGTTTTTTAACTCCAGGAAAATAGGAACAGACTTTTCTTCGTTTCTTTCTCTCTTCTCCCCCGCCCCCACACCTGTCTCCTTCCCTCCCTCCCTTTCTTCCCTTTTTGCTATTTGATTTATTTAAAATAGCGTCAGTAAAGGAAAAATCAGTGGGTTCAATATTACATTGTTGAATTAATTTAAATTCATTTTCATATAACAAATGAACAATGAATAAAGTTTCCTATAACAAGCAAATAAGCATACTTATTAATCTCAAGGTTAGAGATTATATCACAATAAAATATTGTTTATAAACTAGAACCTCACAGAAGAGCTTCTTGCAAATGACCTATCCAGGGTTCAATTTTATAATGACAAGACACTGGTTAAGTATAAAGATGATAAGAAAGAACCTTCACTCCAACCTGGGGAGTATTTCTATTCTTAGTTTTTTTCCTTTGAATTTTAAATATCCTGCAGTTTTTTCCTTATCTTTATCTGAGTTTTAAATATAAGTACCCAAGTTTTAAGTATAAGTATCTGAGTTTTAAATATAAGTATCTGAGTTTTAAATATCCTGCAGTTTCTTCCTTATCTTTATAATAAAATGTTAAAACCTTGCTCAGTGATTTGTTTTCTCAATATTCTCTCAATATTCCTGCTATTAAAAGCTTATGACCTCTGATTTTAACTTTAATTTTAATTAAGGCTAAGTTTAAGAAATTAGGGTTTACAATGTTTTGGATCTTCTGGTGTCATCTTTTTTTTTGCTGAGGAAGACTAGCCCTGAGCTAACACCTGTGCCAATCTTCCTTCACTTTATATGTGGGTTGCTGCCATAGTGTGGCTGACGAGTGGTGTAGGTCTGCACCCAGGATCTGAACCCACAAACCCAGGCCACTGAAGTGGAGTGCACCAAACTTAACCACTATGCCGTGGGGCCGGCCCCCTGGTATCATCTTTTTCTTAGTGATTTGCAAGAGGGCTTTATGTATTAAGATATTAGTCCTTTGTCATATGTGTTGCAAACATTTTCCTATAGGTGTTATTTGTATTTTAACCTTGCAATGATTTTTGCTTTAGGGTGTTTTTATGTTGTCAGATGTACAATCTTTTGATTATAAATAAAATCTTTTGATTTTATCATTTCTGGCTTTTACATAAGTTTAAAGAGGCTTCCTTCAAACCAGGATTATCAAAATAGTTATCCATATTTTCTTCTATTATTTTCATGACTTGATAGATAACTTTGAAATCATTGATCCATCTGGAATTTATTTTGGTATAAAAATAAGGTAGGTATACAAGCATATTTATTTGGAAAACAGCTCATCTATTGTTTTAATAAAATTTACTAAGTGTATCTTCTCCACTGCTTTGAAATGCTACCTTAATCAGACACTAAATTTTCATATCTCCTTGATTCTATTTGTGGAATTTCTATTCGATTTCACTCATCTGTCTGTCTACATACTCATGCCACTATCTTGTTTTAAAAATGACTATAGCTTTAAGGACATTATAATAATTGGTAAGACAAGTTCTTACCCATTATTCTACTTTTTAAGGAATGTCTTGGCTCTTCCTGCATTTTTATTCTTTCAGATTGATTTTTTAAAATAGTACTTACTATACCGGGCATTTTATTTATTTATTGTTTTTTTTCTGTATTGATTTTTCAGGAAAACAAATTACAAAAGTAGCATATGCTTGCTATAACAAAGTCAAACAATACAGTCATGAGGAGAGTAAGCCTTGACAACCCCCATCTCTTCCCTTTAATGACACATCCCAGAGGAAACTCCGGTTAGCAGCATGTTGAGCATCCCTCCTTTCAGATGTTCTCCCATTCTTACGCATAAACACATGAAGAAGTGCTCCCAAAATATCAGTGATATTTTGACTAGGATTTTAATAAATATTTGTAAAGACATATTTTCTTTCACATTTCTGCTTTTCACATCATGTAATGCCTCAGCATTTCAGTTTTCTTTATATGTACGGTGGTGTAACACTACTCATCCATATCACAGAAATTGCATGAGGCAGTTCATGATAATAAAACAGATTTCAAATATGTCTTATCTTGGCGTTTCTCAAAGTATGTTCTATAATACATAGATCCTGCAAGATACACTGCAAAGAAAATAAGGGTTCCCTGAGCAAATGAGTTTGGGAAACACTAGGTGGTATAGCTTCCTTTTGGATATTTGTAACGCAGGGCAACTTAGAAATTCTGCTAAGTCCTAAAATAAAAGTTTTACTTTGTCTGACCCAGTGTTTTCCAAACTTATTTGATCAGGGAAACTAGTTTGCCTGTTGATGGGATATTCATAGAACACAATTTGGGAAATGCTGAGTTACATAGATTGACCTAGCTATTGCCTAGCGTGAGGTAGTAAAGAAGCTAGAATAACTCCAGGTCTCTGGCTTTGATAAATGGATGGTTCGTGGTGTCACCGACTGAGATAAAAAATAGAAGTGGAGGATCAATTTTGGACCTATTGAATTTTGATGCCTCTGGGAGGTTCTAGTGAAGATGTTTATTAAGCTGAGAATATACAGGTCTGGAACTCAGGTGAGAAGCCAGAGCTAGAGAATGGTGAGTTGGAAAGTTTGCTTTGGATTAAAGTGTGTTGTCTAAAAAGGCCCATTTTAAAATGCACATATATTACCTAGGAAGGGTAAGCATTAAATTATTAATATGTATTATATTATCATATTAGCTTACTATCATTTTAAAGCAGAGATCAGGCCCCTGAAGGAATGGAAATCAGGACTGGTGAATTTTGAGTGGAGGGTCAGCAAAGAAACAATCTGAAGTAATGATTTCCAAACTTTTAGAATCTGGGGCCTCTTTTTAATGCTAAAAAAAAATTTTCAACCTCCCCATTGCCCCACATATTCTACTTTTTATATTCTTTGATTGAGAAAATATGCCCTGACCCAAACTAGGATGAATTAACTTCGTGAGGAATCAGTACAAATTTAGTAAAATGTTTATTTCTTCAGCTTACTGACAGTGGCACTGCATACTGATTTCTGATCCTCCTGTTACACTGTGCTTGCAGGCTAAGATGGATTCATGGAACCTGACTTTCAGCTTTGAGCAAACACTGTGTTCTCCCACTTATTCAAACTTGTGTCAAATTCAAACAAGAAGAGGCAGAGGAAGATGCTAGTAGAGTTTTTAGTCAGTCATTTGATATCTTTTGTGCCTGGGTCCATTTTAACCAAGACTCAGCTCTTCGCCTGGCTTTCCCCATCACTAACTAGGTGACCTCAGAGAAACCTCGCTGCCTCCTTTGCCTTAATTATCAAAATGGGATAATAGCAATAGCTTTTCTTGCCTCCCAGGGCCCTTGTGCAGAAGTCAGTAAGATAAATAGTTGTGAAAGTGAGTGGGAAGGTTAAAAGTGCTCTAAAATGTGAGGTATTTTCATGGCTGCATTTTAATATGGCTCACCACTAAGTATCCTGAAGGTAGCAATTCCCTGGGAGGGGGTTTAATCATCCAGGCTCACCATAGGGTGGACTCCATTTAACCTGTGTGTCCTAGTTGATTAGGTTATTGTGTGTAGATTGCAGGAATTTCAAGCTCTATTCCATCTTTTCCTTTTGATATAATTTTAATGAGATTTTCCCCATTCTTTTATTGCATGGCAGGCTACCGCTAGAATAAATATAAAGAAGTTTTAAAAAATGCAGAAAACAGGAGGGCTGGGGAGATGGAAAAAGGCAGGGGGTAAGGCAGGGGATGAGGGTAGGAAGGCTGTTCTCAGATCTGCACGGGTCTCCTGATGACTTTAGAATTCCTGGGGGCACTTCCTTATGTGCCAGGCACTCTGAAAGATAAGAGAGGAGGCCCACCGAAGGCCGCTGAGAGAAATGTCTTTTTCAATTGTTTAAAGAGCGCCACATTCCTTCCATGAAGCTTCATCACCAGGCCCAGGAATCCAATGCTTTTCTTTGTATTGTATAAGCAAAGTCTGCATACTCCAGACGGTTCCCACACAATGGCATCTAGTGTGTTTCTCTGAATGGGCAGCTGTGTCGGATACCCCAGGACATTTAAAATGTATGCGTGCATTGGAAGAGCATATTTTTTATTAGACCAATCTAGGTAACACTTAAAAGCCGTTTATCCTGAGTTAAGGTTGTTATTTTTCATTGATCGAGTCCCCTTCACTGAATACTAGTAACTGTCACTGACTAATGCGTCACTAACTAGCAAATCGTTTCATCACTAGAGCTTCATTCATTTTCCTCTCCTGGGAAGGAGTGTGTATGAGTGTGCATGGATGTGTGCATGTGTGTGCGTGTGTGTTGAGGTGAGGAGCATGAGAAATGTGAGTACCTGATAAATGTCAGCCACACATCGAGGTGGAGCATTATTTAATCCAATAACCCAGGTAGGCGTTAGTTCTCCCATTTCACTGACAAGACTCAGAGAGATGGAGTAACTTGTTCAGGTCAACAGCTTAGAGTAGCTAGGCTAGAATTTGAACGTAAGTCTGATTCTAGGTCAAACTCTTCCCACTGTACCAAGTTGTCTTTTGTCTGATTCAGAGATGGCAAAGAAGTTTCTACTCATATTTCAACTCTGGAATGGCTGCCTGGAGGTGGGTCCTCGGGAAAGAGCACTGTGATTAATCACTGATATTTGAGGCAGTTAAGGATGCGAGATGGGTCACATAAGGGAAGTAAGTGCCTTCCCTTGTTTAGAAGATCTCCACCAAGCTTTCCAATTTTATGGTCCTGTGCCTCTTTCTGGGTGAATCATGGGTCTCTGAAAGAAGGAAGAGAGGCAACAAAACATTCATGGAAGAGAGAGAGGACTCCCTACAAGCCTGAACACCCAAGATTAGAAGGAGAGGTCACAAATGACCTAGATAATCCCCCCCAACATTTCATAACTTCTGTTATCACCAATTTTTTTTTTTTTAGTCATTTATTTCTATGCAGTAGTGAGTATTTTCGGCTGGAGAACATTTTGGCCACTCAGAGAGATGGAGTAACTTGTTAAGGTGAACAGCTTACAGTAGTTAGGCTAGAATTTGAACCCAAGTCTGATTCTAGGTCAAACCCTCACCATTAAGTAGAGTCCCTTTTGTTAAAGCATGACAGCTTGTCCCTGGGATGAATGTACTGTACTTTCTGGCATTGGGGAATTAATGCCTCTGTAAAGACAGCCTCTGATCCTATCTATGCCAAGAATAGCGTGGAGTAGAGTGTGGCCGAAGGAGTGGGCAGGGTCTGCCACCGTAGACATCATCATGACATAAGGGGACATAATTGACCTGGCTTGGGTGAGCCATATCAATTAAGACTGACAGTGGGGGGTGTTCAAAGTATGTTTACAGTGCCACTGTCTGTTTTTCTTATTACTTGGGGGCAAATTTAGCAGTTTATTTTGGGACAGAAATTACTTACTGTAATTTGACTCTGCCAATTTTACTCACTATTTACTTAGAGCATTTTGTAGCTGCCAGCACTAGAACTCCATCATCAGCTTACATCCTCTTGAGGTGTTTGAGTACAAAGAATCCCATTCCCCTGGCTGTAGGCTCTCCATCAGTGGTTCTCAATTCTTACTGTACATTAGAATCCCCCGAGGGGCTTTTAAAAATACAGATGACTGGGCCCCATCCTAAGAGAGTCTGATTTAATTGGTCTAGGTGGGACCCTCGCATTGGTATTTTTCAACAGCTCCCCAAGTGATCCTAATGAGCAGCCAAAATTGGGAACTACTGCTCTGGATGGTTGACTCATCCTACATAACCCATCAGCTGGAGTCTCTGTGGCTTCTGGGGCTGTGCAAGTACATTGGTGCCTTTGTGTGAATTAGAAAACGATGTCCCTCTGCCTGCACACAATAGAAAAATGTGCTACTTATTCTGGATTGACACAGCTCCACGGGCACATGGTTTGATGAGCAGAGTGCACAGTTTTAACAACTCTGCAGGTCAGTCTTGGTGGCTTCCAACCTTAGGTTCCTCTTTGAGCCTTCTGGTTTGGCAGAGTTCTTCTTCTAAGGGTCTCTCCTGGGTCTGAGCTTTAGGCAAATCTCATTTGTTAAAGAAATATAGAAGGGCCATTCTAAAATGGCAGTTTGAGGAGCTCCACTGATCTTTTCCTCAGCTACACAACTCATGAAAAATTTAAAAAATAACCATTTAAAGTTTCCAGAAATTGTCCTAAGGGCATACAGAAGATGGAGAAACATTTGTTTAAGAAAATCTACTAAATTTCTGTAAGACCAATGAGTCTGTGGCATGTGAGCCACAGGCCATCCCTCTCCCTCCTAGCTCGGGGTGAGGGAAGCTCTATTCCAGGTGAGTGTGGCCAAGAAGGGCTTCCAGTCCCCCCAGTT
Source organism: Diceros bicornis minor (assembly GCF_020826845.1). NCBI lineage: Eukaryota > Metazoa > Chordata > Mammalia > Perissodactyla > Rhinocerotidae > Diceros > Diceros bicornis. The sequence continues at coordinate 21,194,931 of NC_080755.1, read as the reverse complement.
CCCAGTCTAGGGCTACAGTTTCTTCCCTGGAGGATCAAGCAGCCAGAATTTCTCATTCCCCACCCCTAGCTTCAGGTTGTAGAAGCTCTATCCCAGGGATGTTGAGAATATGGGGGCCTTCACCCCTGCTCATTCATAGAGTCATGGTTCCATGTCAGGAGAAGCAAGCCAAAAAGACTAGGGCTGCCATTCTCTCCCAAGCCCCACTTACAAAGTAGGGATGTCACTCCAAGAAAAGCAGACCCCTGTCCCTGCCCCCAGCTCCAGAGTAGTGGCACAGAGGTTTTGCCAGAGAGAGGCAGGCTGTAAGAACAGAGGGCTCTGTAGCTCTCCTTAAGGGCATTGATTTTATTTGGAATAGAGTATGGTAAAGTTCAAACCTAAGGATGCTATCAAAAACAATGGGGATTTTGGTAGTAAGCAATTGTGAGGAGGTTGGTAACTCCATGATAGCAACAAGCTAAACTGTAGAACAGCTAGAAGCATAACTGAAAGAATTAGAAAAAGAGACAGTTAGGAAGAGCTCTCTTGGTATTGGAACAAGCTTCAAAGACTGGCCTCAAAGACTGTCCCTGCAAAGAAGTCTGAATTTAATTGAACTGGACTATGGAGCAATTTGTGGCATACGACATTGCTGAAAACAAGAGAGAAATGAGCTAGCAATTTGTGGAGGCTAATAGCTGGGTGTGATATCAATAAAGGCAGATGAACAGGAAGCTAAAAAAGAGATCAAGGAATGAGACAATCAAGAGAATCCTGGTAAAGCAACTGTCACTTCAGGGTTACTGTAAGTGTGTCCAACACTGTGCCCTCTGAGAAGTGATTTTAGAGGCTGCACACTGTGAGGGAAATAGACTTTGTAGAAATAGTCCTGTCAAGTGACTGAACATATAAACAAGCAAACAACAAGAAAAACAAGACCCAGAGAGGTGGTGATTGGGGAGTTAGTACACAGAGTTGCTACAATCTATTATCTAAAATGTCCAGTTTTCAACAAAAACTCATGAAACATGCAAAGAAACAGGAAAGTGTGATTTGTATGTAAGAAAAAGAACAACAGGCAACAGAAATAGCCTTTGAGAGGACTCAGATGTTGGACTTGGCAAAGACTTTGACTCAACTATTATAAATATGTTTAAAGAACTAAAGGAAATGGTACTTAAAGAAGTCATGGAAAGTGTGATGACAAGGTCTTATCAAATAGGAAATTTCAATAGAATTAGAAATTATATAAAAAGAATCAAATGGAAATTCTGGAGTTGAAATGTAAAATAACAAAAATGAAAAATTCACCAGAGGGGCTCAACAGTAGATTTGAGATGGCAGAAGAAAGAATTGGTGAACTTGAAGATGAATTGATAGAGATTATGCAATCTGAAGAACAGAGATAAAAGAATAAATAATAACGAACTGAGCCTCAGAGAAATGTGGACACCGTTAAGCACACTAACACATGCAAAATGAGAGGTACCAGAAGGAGAAGCAAAAGAGAAAGAGGAGGAAAACATATCAAAGAAATAATGGCTAAAAACTTCCCAAATTTGATGAAAAAGATCAATCTACACATCTAAGAAGCTCAATGAACCTTAAGTAGGATAAATAGAGAGATCCACACCAACACATATTATAGTAAAAATGTTGAAAAGAAAGGGAAAATTTTGAAAGCAGCAAGAAAAACATGACATGCCATGTACAAGGAAGCCCCAATAATAGTTATAGTTGCTTTCTCATCAGAAACAATGGAAGCCAGAAGGCAGTGAGACAACATACTCAATGTGATGAAAGAAAAATAGTCAACCAAGAATATATCCAGCAAAATTGTCTTTCAAAAATGAAAGTGAAATAAAGATATTTCCAGACAAATAAGAACCCATTGCTGGTAGACCTATTGGTAGCATCTTGGAAGCAATGCTAAAGGAAATTGTTAAGGTTGAAAGCAAGTGACACCAGATAGTACTTTGATTCTGCATGAAAACATAGTGTATTGAGTAAAAGTAACTATTTGGTAATTATAAAAGACATTATAAGTATGTTTCTTCTCCTTCTTTCACTTAACTTATTTAAAAGCAATCATATAAACAATATATGTATTATAATATATCTATAATATATAATATATATAAGTTGTTTGGCCTATAACATAGAAAAATGTAATATATATGGCAATAATAGTACAAAGGAGGTGAGTGGGAGCAAAGTTGTATTGGTGTAAAATGATACCATATGATAACTAAAAAAAAAGGACAAATGAAAAGAACCAGAAATGATAAATAAGAAGATTTATATAACAAACTCTATAAATATGTACTTGCTCTCATTTATTCTCTCAGCTCCTTAAAAAACATAAAGTTACATAAAGTAATAATATAACAATGTATTCTTAGGTTTGTAACATACATAAACATAATATGCATAACAATAGTAGTAAAAAAGGGGAAATAGAAATAGAGCTAAATAGGAGTAATATTTCCATATCTCACTGAAATTGTTACTATAAATCTGAAATAGATTCTGATAAGTGAAGATGTATATGATAAGCCTTAGACCAAGCAATAAAACAAAACAAAACAAATATAGTGAAAAAATCATTAAAAATTAAATTGTTACATTAGATAATATTTATTTAATGTAAAAGAAAGAAGTAAAGGAAGAACAGAGGAACGAAAAAGACCTGAGACCTACAGAAAACAAAAAGTAAAATGGCAGATGTAAATCTAACCATATCAATAACAGCATTAAATATGAATGGATTAACAATAGACTCAATATCAGAGACTGTCAGACTGGATATAAAACAAGATCCAACTTCATACTGTGTGTAGGACTCACACTTTAGACTCAAGATCAAGTAAGTTGAAAGTAAAAGGATGGAAAAATATATATCATATAAACAGCAATCACAAGAAAGCAGGAGCGGATATACTAATATCAGACAAAACAGACTTTAAAACAAAATATGTTACTAGAGATATAGGTGGGCGTTTTTATAACAATAAAAAGGTCAGTCCCTCAGGAAGATGGACTGATATATCAGGAAGATACATATATATAACAACAGAGTCCCAAAATATATGAAGCAAAAACAACAGAATTGAAGGGACAATTGACAATTCAACAATAATAGTTGGGGACTTCAATTCCCCACTTTCAGCAATGCGTAGAACAGCAAGTAGAAGATCAATAATGAAATAGAAGACTGGAACAACATGATAAACCACTACCCCTATTAGATATCTATAGAACATTCTACCTAACAACAGCAGAATGCACATTTTTCTCAAGTGTACATGGAACATTTTTCAAGATAGACTACATGCTAGGCTATAAAACAGATTACAACAAATTTAAAAGGAAAAAATCATACAGAGTATGTTTTCTGAACACAGTGGAATGAAATTAGAAATCAACAACAGATAGAAATTTGGGAAATTCACAAATATGTGGAAATTAACAACACACTTCCAGATAACAAATGGAAATTAGAAAATACTTTGAGATGAATGAAAAAACAACATACCAAAACTTATGGGATGCAACTAAAGCAGTGCTTAGAGGGAAATTTATAGCTTCAGATGCCTACATTACAAAAGATTTCAAATGAATAACCTAACTTTACACTTTAAGGAGTAAAAAAAGAACAAACTAAACCAAAGCTAGCAGAAGAAAGGAAAAAATAAATACTAGAGCAGAGATAAATGAAATAGAGAATAGAAAATCAATAGAGACAATCAATGAAACCAAAAGTTGATTCTTGGAAAATATCAACAAAATTGTCAAAGCTCTGGCTACAGTGACCAAGAAAAAGAGAGAAAAGACCCAAATTACTAAATCAAAAATGAAAGAGGGAACATCACTATCAATCTTAAAGAAATAAAAAGGATTATAAAGGAATACTATGAACAACAGTGTGTCAATAAATTAGGTAACAACTGAAAAGTACATATTCCTAGAAAGATACAAAATACTGAAACTGTAGTTAAAAATAGATAATCTGACTAGAACTATGACAAATAATGAGATTAAATTTATAAAATTCCCACAAAGAAAAGCCCACACCCATATGGCTTCACTGGTGAATTCTATCTAACATTTAAAGAATAATTAATACAAATTCTTCACAAGCTTTTCCAAATAATGGAAGAGGAGAGAAAATTTCCCAACTCATTTTATGAGACCAGTATCACTCTAATATAAAAAACCAGGCAAAGACATTAAAAGAAAAAAAAGACAGACCAATATCTCTATTGAATATAGGCACACACACACACAAAATCTTAACGAAATACTAGTGAACCAAATCCAGCAGCATAAAAAAAGAATTATATATAACGACCAAGTGGGATTTATCCTAGGAAAGGAAGATCAGTTTAACATCTGAAAATCAATTAATGTAGTAAACCATATAAACAGTATAAAGGACAAAAAAACCACATGGTTATCTCATTAGATGAAGAAAAATTATTTGACAAATCCAATACACTTTCACGATAAAAACATTCAACAAACTAGGAATGGAAGGGAACTTAATCTGATAGAGAATATCTGTGAAAAACCTATAACTGATATCATATTTAATGATGAAAGACTGAATACTTTCTCCCTTAGATCAGGAAAAGACAAGGATGCCCACTCTTGCCATTTCTATTAAACATATCCATATCCATGTCTATGTCTATGTCTATGTCTATGTCTATGTCTATATCTATCTATCTATCTATCTATCTATCTATCTATCTATCTATCTACCTACCTACCTACCTACCTACCTACCTACCTATAGATTATTATAAAGAATTGTCTCAGGTGATTATGGAGGCTGATCTGCAGTCAGAAACTGGAGACTCAGGAGAGCCAAGGGTATAGTTCCAATCTAAGTCCGAGCGTGAAGGCAGAAGACTGATGTCCCATCTCAAAGAGAGTCAGGCAGAGAGGGTGAATTCTCCCTTACTCACCCTTTTCTGTTCTATTCGGGCCTCCGATGCATTGAATGAGGCCCCCTCAAATTGGGGAGGGCCATCTACTTTTCTTAGTCGACTGATTAAAGTGTTAATCTCATCCAGAAACACCCTCACAGGCACATCCAGAATAAGTTTAACCAAATATCTGGGCACAGATAAAATTAACACATAAAATTAACCATACAAGGGTTTTCTTTTTGGTTTGTAGACTGCTGCCTTCTTGCTGTTTCCTCACATGGTAGAGAGGGAAAGAGAGACAGTGAACACTTGCTCTCTGGTGTCTATCTTATAAGGACACTAATCCTATTGGATCAGGGATCTACCCTTATGACCTCATTAACCTTAATTATTTTCTTACCTCAGATACAGCCACACTGGGGGTAGGGCTTCAGCGTATGAGTTTTGGGGGGACACAGACATTCAGTCCATAATACTGCCAAACAGGTTATCACGACTTTGCAGCTTAAAACACACCCATTTATTACCTCACAGTTCTGTAGGTAAGAAGTACAGGCAGGCTCAACTGGATTCTCTGCCCAGGCCTCACAAGGTGGAAGTCGAGATGTTGTCTGGACTAGGCTCCCACCTGGAGATTGTGGGGAAGAATATGTTTCCAAACTCATTCAGGTTGTTGGCTGAATTCAGATCCTTGTGGCTGTAGGACCGAGGGCTTCACTTTCTTTCTGGCTGCTACATGAGAGCATTTCTCAGCTCCTAAAGAGCACACGTATTCCTTGGCATGTGGCCCCTTCCATATCCAAAGCCAGTACTCACTCTTGGGCTTCAAATCTTTTACTTCCTCTTCTACTACCAGCTAGAGAAAATTCTTTGCTTCTAAAAGTCTCATGTGATTAGATGGGGCCCACCCAGGTAATATCCCCTTTGCCCTATAAGGTAATATCACATAATCATGGGAGTGGTATCTCTTCACACCCATACATTCCCCGACCCTCAAAAGGAAGGTGATTGTTCAAGGGTGAAGGTCGTTGGGGGTCATTCTTAGAATTCTGCTTACCACACTCTCACGGAAGAAATTCTGCCTGTGGATGACAGCTTCAGCCCATGCCCTTGAAGTTCTGTCCTGCTTGTGATCTTCTCTTCCTGCCCGCCAGTTGATGAGAACTTCCTCCTGTGCCCATGAATTTGAGCCTGCCCTTGATCTTCGCTTCCTGACTGCCTATGGATTTCAGACTTGCTTAGCCAGCCCCCACATCTGTGTCAGTCAGTTCCTTGTAATAAATCTCTTTATATCTATATCTCCTATTGGTTATACTTCTCTGGTTGAACCCTGGCTGATACCCTGCATTTTAGGCTTGTGACGATTAAATGAGTTAATATATAGAACTATGTTAGAAAAGTTCCTGACTCATGGGGCTCCTAGTAAGTTCCATGTTGGTGTTAGTTGATACTATTATTACTACATTTATTATTCTCTCTCAAATATTTTTTTAAGATTTGCCCATTTTGTTGTATGTACATCTAGACTGTAGCTTCCATCTGCTGCATAGCATCCAGAACATGTGTTCTCCACAGTGTATTTATCTGTTCCTTTAGTGAAGGATGCCCAGATTGCCTTTAAGGTCCCACTACCACTCCTGTCCTTGTACACCCATCCCCTGGGCTTGCAGTTTTTGCTGGGCTCTCTGAGGTTTCTTTCAAGCATGTGAGCATTAGCAGTCAGCCAGTGATGTTGCGAGACTTTATCTCTGCCTTTCTAAGCTTCTCTCACCTCTAACATTGTCTCGTTCTAGCTGGTTTGCTACCCATCCTGAACCCAGACCACCACCTCCAGCAGGTAAAGCTGAGGGTTTTACCACCTGAGCTGGGGTTGGCCGTAGGCAAGAAAGCCACAGTCACCAGACTTACCCAACACAGTGGCAGTTTTCATGAGTAAATGCTTCTCAAGTTTTTTCTACCTTTGGCCGTTTTCCTGTGATCTGAAATGGCTGTTTTTAAGAAAGTCGTCCAGTTTTATAATAGCTTCTATGGAGGGTACTCTTCTGATCTTCTCATATGGCCTTTACTGGAAGGTGAGTCTTGGGACATTTGCGCCTGGAACCTGGTCACTGTGCTGTAAAGAATCATAGGGACCATGCAGAGAGGCCATGTGTGGGCGCTCTGGCTGACAGGCCCCCTGGTATCCCGGATGACAGGCAGCACCCACCTCTAGACATGCGAGTGAGCCCGCCTTGTGCTGGTTCTGGCCCCAGATGCTGAGTCATGCCCAGCATTTGAGTCTTCCCAGCTAAGGCCCAGATACAGCAGAGCAGCGACAAGAAACCTCTGCTGTACACTTTCCAAACTCCTGACCCACTGAATCGGGGATAGTATGAAATTATGCAGCAATAGATAATTTGAGTAGCATAGTATGGCAACTGGAATATTTTTCATAAAATAGTGGGCACCTGAAGATAGAACTGCAGCCTCCTTTCTAACATCAATTAATAAGGAAATCAGGTTGCATTTGCATGTTTCACTTATAGCACTTATAGAACCTACCTGTTTGACTCCTTTGTAGAGTTATATATATTTCCACTCTGAATGTTTGATTTATGACACAATCCAAATTGTTCTCAATACTACTGAAAAATCCAAAGGAAGAAAACATGTTTCTGATTATTTGTAAAATGTCTCTATTTTGCTGGAAAGCATTACTCCAAAATTTAAGTCTAATTTTTGCCCCATAAGAGATGTTGTAGTAAAGAAAGTACTGGGCTGGGAAACCAGAAAACCTGGACTGGAGTCTGGTTGCATGACCTCGGACCAGTCACATCAATTCTATAAGCCTCAGTACTGTACTAAAACACAAGGGTTTTTGACTGGGCACTTTTAAGAATCCTTCCAGTGCCTAAATTTAGGATTAGTTCCAAAGGTCTGGTAACTTCTTAAATATTCCTGCCTTTTTGAAAGAATTTGGCACTATCTTCCAAAATTTATTATTAGCACATCCTTGGGCCCAGGAGTTTCACTTTTAGATGTATAGCCAAGAGAAATACTTGCGTATGGTTACCAAGATAGTTCAAGGGTTCATTACAGTATAGTTTGTAATAGGAAATATTAGAAATGCCCTTAAGTCGATAGGGAAATGACCCAATAAATGGTGATACATCCTATTGTTCAATGCTGTGCAACAATTAAAAAAGGACAGGGGTGGGGGCTGGCCCGGTGGTGCAAGCGGTTATGTGCGTGCGCTCCGCTGCGGTGGCCCAGAGTTTGCCTGTTCGGATCCCGGGCGCACACCAATGCTTTGCTTGGCAGGCCATGCTGTGGTGGCGTCCCATGTAAAGTGGAGGAAGATGGGCATGGATGTTAGCTCAGGGCCAGTCGTCTTCCTCAGCAAAAAGAGGAGGATTGGAAACGGATGTTAGCTCAGGGCTAATCTTCCTCACCAAAAAAAAAAAAAAAAAAAAGGACCAGAGGGGCCGACCCAGAAGCATAGTGGTTAAGTTCGCATGCTCTGCTTCCATGGCCTGGGGTTCATGGGGTCAAATTCCAGGTGCAAACCTATGCACGGCTTCTCAAGCCATGCTGTGGCAGGCATCCCACATATAAAGTAGAGGAAGATGGGCAGGGATTTTAGCCCAGGGCCAATCTTCCTCAGCAAAAAAAGGAGGATTGGCAATGGATGTTAGCTCAGGGCTGATCTTCCTCACCAAAAAAAAAAAAAAAAAGACCAGAGAAGTCTATGGGTACCAATGCAGAAATATTGTCAATACATACTGTTAAGCAAAAGAACAAATTGCAGAGTGACACGTAAAGGAGGACCCATTTTTGTAACAAGAAATGAACCCAAACTGTTTACTTGTTTATATACGAAGGATTGGAGGAAACACAACAAATGACACAAGTTGCTTTTTGTCTGGTCATTTTCTAGTGATCTGAAATGGTTGGTTTTAATGAGGTTGTCAGGTTCTATACTTATTTCTATGGAGGGGATGCTCCCAGCCTCTTCATGCTTTGGTGGGGGGGGGGAGAGAGTGAGATGGGTGGGGAGGTGGGATATAACAGGGTGGTCACGATTTAGATGTTTCTGTGTTGTTGAAATTTTTTATGGGACTATATTCGTGTATTTCTTATGTAATTAAATACATATATGAAAGTTTATCATCTGTTGTGGATTTCATTGCTACCTTCTGAAACCAAAGTTTTGGTTCAGAAAAAAGAATTTCTAAACATCCATGAAGTTCCTATTTGCCTGGGAGGGAAAAACAGACCAGAAGCAGCTGCCAGGGTCGAGAGCATGTTGCCAGTTGAGTAAAACAGCGGGGTGACCTGCTGGTGACCAGATTTGCCCACCCCAGTGCAGGTACCACTGCCGTTAATAAGAATTACTATTTACTTTTTTTAAAGAAGAAAGTTGGGAGATGGAGGACTAATATAGATAATCTGTTGGTAATAAAAAGGAAATAAATATGGCTCAGTTATTGAAATGAAACATCGTTCCCTCTTCCTTTGACCACCACTTTTGTTGTTAGCCGTCTAGGTCCAAGACCTAACATCACTGGGTAGAAAGAAGGAGTCATTCCTGTGAAGCTCCTGTCTGGTGTTTAATTAAACTGTAATATGTAGAAAAATAAATTAAACATCAGTGAAATTACAAGTAACATTGCGTGTGGATTGGGGTGTTTTAAAATGATGGATTCATGAGAGCATTTTATCTAGACGAGCTGAAAATATCCCAACCTCACCATTTTTAATCCTTTCTTGAAAGCACTCTTGTGCAAGTTATGTTTGTTGAAGAAATGTTGTTGGAGAGTGAGAGAATTTAATTAAGAGTTACAGAAGCCAAAGGTTGTAAATGAAGGAAAATATAAAAACCCACTTTAGAATTGTTTCCTGGATATTGTATTTTAATCTATTATATCAATACATTCAATATATTGTATTAATAATTTTAAAATATAAAATACATTTTGTATTTTGTTACCTTTCCCTTATTTCACATTTCAGTCAACAAAGATGTGACCTTATTAATTAAGATAGCTGTAATTACAACATCTTGACTTATTTTTCTATCCACCTATTAAAAATAAACCATTGCATTTGTAATTGTACTGGTATTAGTATCTAGATACTTACCACTGGTACCCACTAGGGGTCAGGCTACCTACACGGGGAAGTACCGATTGTAGTACGGGTATTGTTACTGTGGCTGGATGCAGCAAGGATTCTTTTGAATTATTTTCATTCACATTACTGTATAGAGGAAGAAGGTAGCACTGTTTTTCCTTGATCAGTGCTCAGAGTTTCTGTCCTCTAAAGAGGGGAAGTTATTTGGGAAATCACAAAAATAGATTTGAGAAAGATGTCATTGGAGAAAGAGGCCTTCTCTTGTGGGGAGGCAGAGAGAAAGTGGGGGCAGACAGGTCTGAGAGTGAATGTTAAGTAGGCCAGTAGAAGCAAAGCGAAGAGAATGCAGTGTTTAAGAGCACAGACTTCTGTGTTTAAATCCTGGTTCTTCTACTTGCTAACCTTAATCTCTCTCTGGACCCTCATTTGTAGGAGGGAGATCATGCTACCTACTCCACCAGCAGGTATAGGAATTAAAGGATATGCTTGTCCAGTGTCTGGCACATAATCAATGTTAAAAAAATGGAAGTTGCTGTTATTACCAAAAATAATTGCCTTCATTTTCTAACTTCAAAATAGCCAGATTTCAAGAAAAGATTTCTTAATTATTGAGTTTCTTTTCTGTGTTCTTAAGATGAATAATTAGAAAGAGAAATTTATCTTTGTCCTTTTCTTTTGAAAATTTTCCCGCTGAAAGATTGTGTATTAATTAGAAAAACATTTGAGCGAGAAATTTACTGTGCAAGGAGCCAGGGAACAAATGTGAAATAGAGATGGCTTCTTTTCTTCTCTCAACAACAACACAAACTTTTGATCCAGTAAGGAAGAAAAGAAATGTTCACAAAGAACTAGATTCAAGGCAACTTGTGATCAATATTCTAAAAGGTATATAAATACGAGTAATGTGGTATAGGGTTGTTTGGTGGAAAGCATGTGCTTTTAAGCCTGACATGCAAGGGTCTCATTCAAAAAAGTTCTCTGATGAGGGAACATTTGTGCACTGTTGGTGTGAATGTAAACTGGTGCAGCCACTATGGAAAACAGTATGGACGTTCCTCAAAAAATTAAAAATAGAACTATTATATGATCCAGCAATTCCACCTCTGGTTATATATCCAAAGGAAATGAAATCACTATCTCAAAGAGATATCTGCTTTCCCAAGTTCATTGCAGCCTTATTCATAGTAGCCAAGATATGGAAACAACCTAAGTGTCAGTTGATGGATGAATGGAATATTATTCAGGAATATTATTTAGCATTCAAAAAGAAGGAAATCCTGTCATTTGTGACAACATAGATGAACCTGAAGGACATTATACTAAGTGAAATAAGCCAGACAGAGAAAGACAAATACCATATTGATCTCGTTTATATGTGGAATCTAAAAAATCAAACTCATAGAACCCTGGAGTAGAATGGCAGTTACCAGGGGCTGGTGAGTAGGAGAAATGGGGAGACGTTGGTCGAAGGCTACAAACTTTCAGTTATAAGATTAGTAAGTTCTGAACACCTAATGTACAGCATGGTGATTATAGTTAATAATAATGTATTGTGTACTTGAAATTTGCTAAGAAAGTAGACCTGAAGTGTTGGCATGGTATACACAAAAAATGCTAACTATGTAGGGTATAATGGATATGTTAATTAGCTTAATTGTAGAAATCTGTATTATACCATGTATACGTATATCAAAATATCACCTTGTACACCTTACATATATACCATTTTTGTTTGTCAACCATACCTCAATAAAGCTGGGGAAAGAAAAGAAATTCTCTGAACCTCAGTTTCATTATCTGTTAAATAAGGATAATAATACCTGCCCTTGTAGGATTGTGTGAGGATTAACTGAGATAGTTGTAAAGCAATTAACACAGCTATAGTTTGTGGCCTTTCTTCATCTGAATGTCAAGGTTTGTTTTTCTCTGACCTTCTTCAAGGAGGAGGAGGTGTATTTGAAAAAGATGTTGTTTCCCTTACTACGGGAGTTTAGCAAGAAAATTTCTGGTCAGGGGATTAGGGAATGCTTCACCAAGTAGGTATATTTGAATTACGCCTTAAAGTTTGTGTAGGATTATAACAGAAAAAGCTAGAAGGAAAGATATTACAGATGGTGTGTATGATGTGTAAAGACTTGGAAGCATCTTGGTTTCCTTTAGTGCCCTGAATATTTCACCTTGACTAGAATTATGATACATATAGGGAAAGAGTTGGGTGAAGTCAGATTGAAGCTTAGGGACATATGGCAGGCCTTAAATGCCACGCTAAGGAGTTTGGCCTCTTGGTGAGGAAAGGAGAGCAGTTGGACATCGACTCTAGAGAACAAAGATTTGGGATTTTGAAAGAAAATCTTTTCCCCTGCAGTTGGGATTAGGATGGGAGTAAAATTACTCCTGTGTAATATATTCAAATTTCATACATATATGTATGGATTCCCGAGAACCAATCTCGACTACCTACCTGTAGTTCGTATGCCAACATGTTGCCTTCTTTAGGTTGCTTTAGATGGTAGGTTCTAGGGAATCGAAAGTGTCAGGGTGACGCTAATAAAAACAGCAAGCTCTTCTGCCTCCATACGCATGTTTAAACTGGCAACTAATCAGCTCCTGTGTCCCTGGGCAGGTGTAAGGGCAGCTACATTGGTCTTACCGGGACACAATGTTCCTTACACTAACACACCATAAATTACTATTCCTTTTCATCATCTATCAGATGAGATCAAGTTAAAATTACATTTCAAGTGAGGGAAAAATACACACACACACGCTTCTTAAGTTGCTCTGGGGTGAAAGACTGTTCCTTACCAAGAAAGGAGGGGGCTTCCCATTCATGTGGTTTGGGGATACATTTCAAAATCCCATTTGCACTTATTCTTCACTGCACTTGATTTGTTCTGGAGACAAAGGAGAATGAAAATCTTGGAAGAAACTTGTGAAAATCCCACTATGGGTAGCTGGTGGATCACAGCACTAGAAATACCAACAAAAGTAATACGTTGATTCATAATGATTTATTCTCTGTAGTTTTGGGGGCCTATTCTATCATCTCAACCCCCAAGAAAGGAACAGAAGAAGTTTGTTATAAGAGGAGGAATTCCCACACTCATTACTTCTGCCCACTGCTTTCAGATGTATTTATCAGGACAAGCTTGCTAGGTAAAACTGTGCAATCAAACAGGAACACAGCTTTGGAGGCAATTAAAGCAGGAGACCAGGTAAAAATACTTTTTTTTTTAAAACACCAAATAGTGAATACCTACTTTCAAATTATTAGGGTTTTCTTTTTCGAAAAAGGTATGTGCTTGTGTGTCTGTGTCTATGTGTGTGTCTTCAAGGTAAATGAGTATCACTGCAGACGGGGACGTTATTACTTTATAATCCCCAGGGAATATTACTCAGACAGGCTATATTCAATTGATATAGATATGAACACAGTATTGTGGTTGGGGTTGATTTCCAGGAAAATGAAGCTGGTTGATAGGCTTGTATGGTCCACAAATGTGTGACAACTCTTGCCAGAAATGGGGTGATATTTGGAACCAAGGATATTGTGAGGCAGGAATAAGAACAACAATGACAACAATATTTAAGTATTTTTACTGTTTACAAAATCCTTTCACATGATTTATTTTAACATCTGTACCCTTCAGCACAGTACACTGAAGCAGGAAAAAAAGATGTTAAGGCACCTTGCAAGGAGCCCTAATAAGCTGATGGCCCACTTGGGGTCCTAGACCAATCTTTTAACAGTAGCTCAAGGAATTCTCTAACTTTGAAAAAGAGCAAAAGGATTTGTTGAGACTGGCAGAACCCATTCTCTGGAGTACCTATTTTACAGTTTACCAAACAGTTAATTTAAAATTAAGTACGTATACCACAAATGACAATTACAATAAAGTGACTATGGGGTCAACTCCAATCTGTCTTCACAAGGAACTGACAAACTCATTAGGAGAATAGAGCTCTGTCTAGATTCTTTCCTTTGATTGACCTAGCTCTGCACCATTTGCTGATCCTTTGTGTCTATCATTGTCCTGCGTCCCACGCAAGTCACCTACTTGGATGAGGGAGATACAAAGAAGAAATACTGAGATCTCAGATTTTCTGATGGAAATTACTCAAAGTTGAGTCTTCGTGATCATATAATTATGACTCTAGTGATTGCACTTCCTAATGGGCTGGAGCACTGGTTCATGCAATACTACAGGTAAATTCACAGACTCTATTAACTAGAAATCTGGCAATCGAGGTTTCACATCCCCTTCCCCCACTCACTTTATTGACACTGCTTTCTACCTGGCCACCATTGTACTCCAAATCACCAAAAGCTAGGACAGTGTTTTTTGCAGGAATATTAACAAAGTGGTCTAAAGCCATGGCGTTCTGCAACATTGTTTCTACTAACTTAATCCTAAGAGTAACCCTATTTTGTTTCCCTACAAAAATAGCCTGTATGTGCTGGGACCCTGGATCCTACTAGGAAGTAACTAAATTCTGCTGCAGTCTGTCACTTGAAAAGTCCTGTGCCTGTTACTCTACAGTGAATTTTGCTTGAATCGAGGAAGACTCAACCCAGGCTGGCACTTTACATTCAGTAAAAATATTAACATCTGTCTTGAGCTTTATGAATTTAGAAAACTTGCTTTAATAATTTGATTTTTAGCAAGGGAAAGTTTAAATCATCTAGTCTTAGGTGTTTTTTTTTAAAAGTTAAAGCGTAGAGACAAATCTTATTTGTTTTTGAGAGTTAAATGTATTATTGAGAACAAGGGTGCTTCTGGACTCCTGTGGGTTTACTTTCCTTCTTGGGCATAGACAAATTCCTCAACTCCGCTAACTATTTGCTATAGAAAAACTAATTTCACTTCTGCCAATAAAGTTCTTGGACAAGTCTGATTTTCTCTTGATGAAAATTAATATTCTGGTTGCCCCCGGTTTTCTCTTTGCTGAGATACAGTAGAGGCTTACATTCTCTCACCCAGCACATGATTAGGACATATTTGTCCACAAAGAACCTGGAAACTCCAGGTGGGCTCACCTTTCCATTGTATTCTGCCACTGATGAGTTTAAACTATGTATTTTTTTTTTCTGAGGAGATCAGCCCTGTGCTAACATCTGCCAATCCTCCTCTTTTTTTGCTGAGGAAGACTGGCCCTGGGCTAACATCCGTGCCCATCTTCCTCCGCTTTATATGGGACGCCGCCACAGCATGGCTTGCCAAGCAGTGAGTCAGTGCGCGCCCGGGATCTGAACCGGCGAACCCCGGGCCGCCGCAGCAGAGCACGCGCACTTAACTGCTTGCACCACCGGGCCGGCCCCTAAACTATGTATTTTGAAAGCCTTGTATTTAGTAGGTGAGATGTTTTGAAGATGGATTTTTATAGACATGTAAACATGCACTGAGCAACAAAATACCAACCTTTTCTTCATTTTTTTCCTCCTAGTCTTTGTAGTAGAATTTTTTTTTCCCTTAGCCTAGTAAAATGTTTTAACAAAATACTAAAAAAAGAGTAGGGGCCGGTAGGTGGAGAAGAAGAATAAACCCTTCTAAGACTGAGGTTTACGTTGTAGTCACATTTTTGTTTTATCTTTTATAGAAATGGAAATTGATGTTGCCTGTACTTACTGGATTCTGGGGCTCTAAAAATTTCAGGGGATAGTTATTCCATTTCATTTACAAGCTGAGGTTTTTGTTTTGTTTTCGAAAGTCACCAGGATTGAAGGAGCTTTGAATTCATGCACAAGCAAAAACCAATCATGCTGAAGACTTACCGGTAAATAGATTTTACTCGACTCACGGTAGGCTACCAATTGTTTACCAAAGGCTTACCCATTAGGATATTTGGGGTTGCCGGCAGGGCTTGAACCAGGCAGAGTCATCAGGTAGGATGCGCTTTCTAGGGAGGCAGTACTGCACAGGGGAAGAGCCCGGCTCAGGAGACTGGTGGAGCTAAATCTGGTCTGAGCTCAGGCACTTCCTGGCTGTATGATCTTGAGTATTTTTTATTGCCGCTCACTTGCTATCCCCTTACTCTGCTTCACGTTTCTTCTTAGCACTTATCACCATCTGCTATACTATACATTAATTTCTAAGATATGCATTGTCTCTCTACTCCAAGTGTCCTGAGTTGGCTCCATGAAAGGAGGGACTTTACCTGTTTTGATTTTTGCAATGTTTCCATGAACTAGAAGAGTACTGAGCATATATATATAGCATGTACTCAATAAATATTTCTTCAATGAATGAATGAATGAGTGAATGTCAACTGGGAATAATAATCCTGCTTTACTGGGGTAGTAGAGTTAAATACAGCACATGCACAACAACTAGCCCAGCAGCCAGTACTACACAGAAGTATTTGCTAAATATTTGTTTCTTTTACCATTTCTCCCAAGTCTTACCCCCCTAACTTTTAGGCATCCAGGATTCAGGTGACCCTTTCAAAAACTCTTCTCAGGAAAGTGATAAAAGATCTGAATACCTAGGGTGAATTTAAACCAAGGGATTCCCTCTCCCAGGAATATGTACGTTTTAAGCCTTTTTTCTAATTATGGAATAAAAGGAACTTCAGATATTAGCTAAGCAGATGGAAGAGGGGCAGGAGATGGATGGAAATGTTAGGTGCCTCTGATATTATGCTACACTGGTGATCTACTCTGCCTGTGAGCAGGGTTGGCCCAGAGCATTTCTTAGAATTCTTGGCTGGTCTCATGGTCCATGATGAGATCAGATGTGTGCCTGCTGCTGAGATGGATTCAGTTCCCAGTGGAAAAAGCATTTACCTGTGAATCAGGAGACTTGAGTTCTAAGTCTTAAGTCTTCTAGTCTTAAGTCTTCCATTAGCTGGCCTGGTAACATACACATATTTCATTTGATAAAACGTATGTCTGTAAATAAAATAGCGGTGACAATCTTCAAGGCCTTCAGCTAAGACACAATAGCACAACAATGTCATTTATCTATTTCCAATGGGTTATAAGGTTTAAGAATGACTTGACCCAAATCTAGACTGTGGTTTGCTGCAGGTAAACTGTTTTTAATGACTTTTTGGTATGATGACAATAATAATACGTGTTTGTCAGAAGAAATTTGGAAAATGAAGAAAAGCATAAAGAAAATAATAAAAATTACTTGTAATCTCACCATCAAGATATAACCATTATGAACATTTCAGTGTATTTCATTCTACTCTTTTTCTTTATCTCTAATCTATGTCTGTATCTATATTTGTACAGATCATCCTGTATAAACAGTAATGTCTTCTTTTTTCACTTAACATATTATGGACATTTTCCTATAATAACTGTTCTTCAAAACCATGATTGTCATGGGGATGTAATATATGTTTATACATACCATAATTTAGTTAACCATTTAAAATGCTGTATATTTAGTTTGTTTCTGATTTTTACTGGTATAAATAGTGCTAATATGGAATTCTTGATTTACCATCAAACTTGTTCCCCCTTCAAGCTTCCCCATCTTAGCAAATGGCATCATCATCTACGCAGCTGCTCAAATCAGAAATACGAAAATCATCCTCTCCCTTATTGAAACTCCACTTCCTACCCATCACCAGTTATCATTAGCTCTGTCTCCAAAATGTATGTCAGCCTGTCCTCTCCCCGTCTCCACGGCCCCAGCCCTGGGCTCGCACCTGTTCTACTGCAGCCATCACTTAATGCCTCTCTCTGCTGCTCCCCGTGTCCCCTCCTCTTCTGTTTCCATGTGACTTTTAAACACACAAATCAGGTCGTGTCTGTCCCCTGCTTCGGATACTTCAGTGGCTTCTTACGCACTTGCATAAAATTCAAAGTCCTCCAGGCCCTCCAGGCCCTCCATGCCCCGGCTCCTGGCTCCCTTTTCAATCAGTCTGCATGCCATTCTGTTTCTTGTTTGCTATTTCCTAGCCACATCAGCCTTTGGTCATTTCCCAGGCAGGCCATGGGCTGCTCTTCATTCTTCAAGAATGTTGCACCTGCTGCTCCTCTCCCTTGAAGGCCCTTGGCTTGGCCTTGTTCTTTCCTTGACTGTCTCCTTATCTGTCATGGCTTGGCTTCGCTGTCGTGTTCTCAGCAGGGACTCTCCTAACTCATATTGTCTACCAGCACTGCACTTTATCACAACACAATGCTTCTTTTCTTCATAGACCTTTTTGCAATTGATATTTACTTATTTATTTTATTTTTCATCATCTGTGTTTTCATTAGAATTTGTAAACTGTGCCAGGACAGAGACCATATCTGTTTTATATACTTTTATGGCCCCGGGACATAGTATAATGCCTGGGAAATGACAGGTTCTCAATCAAATACTTACAAACGCAAAAACTTCATTAATAAACCCCAAACTGGAAATTAAAACACATTTAGCTGGAACTCTTAATGACGGACACTCCTAGCATCGGTAAGGCTGTGGAGAAATGAACATTTTAGTAAGTTGGCGAGAGGTGAAAATTGCTATCACATTTCCAGAGGGTAATTTTGCAGTAGGTACCAAAATTAAAAATATTCAAAATTGCATGCATGAGGATATTTACTACAATATTATTTATGGTGATGAAGAAAGGGAAATGAGCAAAAGCTCCAAAAACAGCTTAAGTCAAATCTGTTATAGCACATACATGTAAGAGAACCCAATAAAGCACCTTCAAAATAAGGCTGTAAATCTGCACTCACCAACATCACAAGACCTCCCCACCATATTGGTAAGGGGATAAAGTAGGAGACTAAACCGGAGTTTAATTCCATTTAGGCACAAGGCAAGTGTGTATTATAGACAGGCACAGCAAGTCTTCTGGAAGGTTTTCACCTGATCGCTAGCAGTGGGCATATGTGGCTGCTGAACTTTCCAGCAGTTTTCAGTTTCTTTCTTTAAAATTCTCTTCTTTTTTTTTTTTTTTAAACTATGAACTGTATGGTAATAAGATATGTATACAATAAGAAAACGACAATGTTATTTTTATCTTTGGGAAAAAAGAAAGAAAAATATCTTCACTTCAAATCTACCACATTCCCAGTCCTGAACTATGCACTGAGGATACGGGTTGTCCCGGCCCTCTGTGAGCTCAGTCGAGAGCAGACAGTGGAGAAATAAGAGTCATCGGACGGGGCGAGTGGCATGGCAGAGACAGAGAGGTTTGCGCAGTGCCGGAGGAGACTGCTCCCTCAAGCCCATTTGGCCCCACCTCTCACAGCTGCAGGACTTTGGATCCCCCATCTCTTTCTTTAGGTTCCAATTTTCTTAGTTTGAAACATGAAGGTTAGACCTCTGGATGATCTCTAAGTGCCTTCAGGCTTTAAAGTTCTTCCATCATTTTAAGGTTTACGGGTATAGAGCAGCTGCAAATTTCCAAAGCTTGTGTCTTACTGCTTCTAGCAAACTTCTAGGCCACACTTAATCCATTGGTCTGTTCACTTGAAACAAAACCATAGACATCACCTCTAACCAACCCTCTCTCCCCAAGTGGGGAGAGAGAGATGGTAAAAGAAGATCTACTTGACAAAAATGAAAAATTCTGGGAAGAGCTAACCACTTGACGACCCTCCCTGCTTAGGAGTTGATTCGGAGCAGTTATAGGTAATATAGGTGTATGAGTTCAAAGACTGAGACCAGACTGGAGAGGTGAAGTTTTTACTAACAAGGTTTTATGAAATCAATGAGGTAATTGCAAGACCCAGGATGTTCCGAACCTAATGGGACAACAGTGCAATGGAACTCCCAAACAGCTGTCATTCATTTTGGGATAAAACTTGTGAATTAATCCCTTGATATCTTTTTTTCACTCGATTTCCTTTTGGACGGTAGGAAGTGTGCCTCAGCTAAAGGTTAAACTTTTAAAACTGTTCAGGAGGCAAATCCTTTCAAAGCTTTGCATGGAAAATATTCTTTCAATTCAAATTTGGTGAGAGTTGCCAGGCTAGCAAATTAAAGATTTATTGTCTGGGAATTTTTGGATCACAACCTAACACAGGCCTTGTTGTTTTATTCTATAATGTTTGGAGGTTTTCCAGCTACCGAGCTTTCTGCTTGGGCTAGGTATTGGAAGTGCAGCCAATGCATTGATTGATTAATCAAAGCAAGGCATGTCGTGAGTTCTGTTTCTGTGGCAGATATTCATAAAAAGAAGTTGTAGATCTAGCTGTTTAATGATTTTTCTTGCCAGATCATTGCACATTGGCAATACTTTCATATCACGATAACCATACCAAAGTACCTTCTAGGTAGGCAGGTAAAGCCTGGGAAGATCAATGCAGTTTTGCAAGAAGATGAACTCGTCAAGCAATGGCACGTTCAAGATCACAAACAAAAACAAAAAGGTGGTGCTGGGTGACTGTGCCGTGTAGCTGCTGAACCCAGATCAAATGCAATAGGGTGGAAAGGTATTTTAAACTTCAGAAACTTCAGGATAAATGAAATGTTACTGATCTGAACTCCCACAAGGCACCCGAATGGATGCACTTTTACTCTGTTTTGAAATTAATTCCAAGTCCAGGGAGCAGAATACATAATGTCTGCAATAATTTCGGAGTGAATCCCAAGGAAATTAAACATTAAATCTGGCTGAGATTTCACATTATAGGAATTATCGAATGTGTGCCATTAGCAAATATCATTCAGCAACTTACTGTATTTGAAGCTGTGAGGTTTAAACAAATGCTCCAGTGTAACATTTCACTTATTAGGAGGCGTGACCAAACAATCAAATTACCACGAATAAAATGGGAGTTCTAAACAGCCTGGTGTTGTAAATAAAACTACTTTCAGCTTTGCACTAGGTGTTGCTCTCTTTTGGGTACCTTTCAGTCCAAAAGCCAAGGGAAAAGTGTATAAAATAAGTTTAAGGTCTTCTTTCAGTAGGAAGAAAGATTTTTTTTAAACCTTATTTCCCTCCTTTCCTCCTGTTGGCATTATTCCATTTTGCTTCTTCTCTCTCTCTCTCCCTCAGCCTTTCCTTACAAATAGTTTATCTTTCCTGAAAAACCTTATTACAGAACAGAAAAGACTGGTAACTTGTAGCTTGCTGGTTGAGATGAATACTTACTGGTAAGTTGGCTTTATGAACTTAGATGACTGACAGATTGCCAGTTCTTTGTTTAAACTCTGACTGAATTAATCTCACTTAGTTTCCCTCATTTTAACACCACTGTGTCTCCACATAGCGGTCAAGGACCTGCTTTGTGCATATGGTCCCCCTGTCTGTGACATTTCTGACAAAACTCTCAGGTTGAGCCATACCCAGAGGCGGCCTCCAGTCCACACTGAGCACTAGCTGTTACCCGTCGTGGGGAAAGAGACCACAAGCTCATTGGTGGTGAATGAGTAGTTTCCAGCTTCCACAGTGCTTCCGGGGGCTCGATGATCACTCTGGCCTTCAGTAGAGTTTCTCACCCCCCAGGAGCTAACTGTATGGCTAGTATAAGGCTTAGAACAATAAAAAAATTACAGACTCAGGCAGCATCAGGTCAAATCCCCAGACATGCCGTGTTTACGTGGAGCCATTCGTTCAGGTGGTGAGCACATGGCCGGCTTTAGGAGTTAGGTCTGGGGTCTGACAGCATCCCTCTCTGTGGCAGCTGCAGGAACAAGCCTGTTGTTGGCTTCATGGGGAACCAGGAGCAGGAGTGGGGATGGACTCCAGAAGTCTATCCCCACTCCTGAAAAAGAACACCAAACTGCTGAAGCTGACGGCCAGCTAATACATACACATGGTGAGTGTGCTTTCTGAGTGAACCAAAATCAGTCCATGCCATCAGACAAATCTTTTTTTAGCTATGTTTTTAATAAATGGCCTTTATTGAAAGGAATGTAGTGACAGGTGATTGGAGCCATTGCCGAAACCTGGGATGTGTGGTTCATGTAGCTAAGAAGGCCGTGGTTGTTTCCAGCTCTTCCCTCTAGAGCTGTAGCTCTCTTTGTGCCGTATATGAAGGGATCTTTTCCCTTTTGAAAGCCCCTGAGTCTTTAACGCACACAGGTATATTGTAACTTGCAGTCTGACAGCAAAATAAAAGTCACAATGTAAGGCACACCACCTCAGTCTATTTTTTCCATGTATGACAATGTGGAGATGGAAACCCTTTTAAACTAAGCAGAGAGCACCCAGGAGCTAAATCCAAAGTACATAAAACAAAAATCCCAATTTAACAAGTGAAGGAAATGTCACATTCTAGCTACACTATACATAGCATTAAGAATTTTATTTTCTGCTTTTCCAGGAAAACCTCCCTGAACTTTAACTCCTGGTGACTCGCAGAACCAAGAAAAAGGTCTTTGCCCCCAACCCCAATCCCCCTTTCCCTGATGCAGCCTGAGCCATGTGCCTCCTGTGACGACCTGCCATCCTCACCCGCTCAGTAATCACCAGCCCTCCTTTCCCTTTCCCAGGACTGGAATGTTTTTTCAGCTGCTGTCATTCCTCTCTGGGTTCTAGTAAGACGAGGGCGTGTGCAACGTTGGGAAAAGGGCTTCAGGAAAACAAACGACCTGGGTTGCCCGAAGGAGTAAGTTAGTCGGAAATAATGACACCACTTGGAGATAAAAATTCAACAGCATCTTTTCCTTTTCATTTAACACATCACTGGGTTACCAAGAGTCTGACTTCAGTGTGTCGCAGATTAATCTTTTCCCTCTGTTGTACTTCACCTTTAAGGAAGTGTCCACATCTGGACGCACTAACTGCTTTGCTGACACTCCTCCAGGGCAGAACTCTTGATGCACAGAGCAGCCTAATCAGCAGAAGGGGTGAGGGGCAGAACGTCGGAGATGCTCGCTGAGAGCATTTAGCCAGATGGAAAGGATCAATGTTTGCTTAGATGTAAATATCCCTTGTATATCATTGCACTTTTCCTAGGAGATTTTCCTGGGAGAATGGCTTGCTCAGGAACTCTCTATTTGTGACCTTTATTTTGGGGTATAAAGAGTCTGAATGGCTAATATTTTGTGTCTGCCTCTCAGTGCACTGTAATGAGCCTTATCTCAGCTAGCTCTCTTTTAGGATTTGGTTAATATTTGTCCAATTTTTCCATAATAAGGATTAAGAGCCATGGCTCTTCAGGATGCTTCCACCTTACGTCCAGATTAGAATATTCCCCTTAAGGGCAAGTGAAGGCAAAGGCTTTGTATGGACTCAAAGCAAAGGGTAAGCTTTGGCTGTTCTTCCTGCTACTCTGCTTCTAGCCTGGCCCAGTCCAAGTCCCCAGAGCTATAATTAACTTGGCCCCTTGCCATTTATATATTTAATTGGGCCAAGTGACATTAGGGCTTGAGTAGCTCTTTTGCGGAAATGAGTAAAAGCAAGTACCTTTTCTTTATAGTTATCCTGAACTAATAACTAATGATCTCCTTTTTTATTTTCAGCATGCTCTCATTGCAAGGGCTTCCAAGTTCAGGTATAGAACAATGTAAAATGAATAACTTTAACTACAGAAGTCTTTCCGTGGTTCTTAAGAGCAGCCAACAGAAATTGGTAAAGGTACATTTGGACATTTGACCACTTTTTGAATCATTGCTTAGACTACCAGTTTCCAAATGAATCTGGTCCCCAAGACATTTTGTGGGTGGAGGAATGGGAAATATAAAAATCCCGAGTCCGTTTACTCTCTGCCCCCAATAAACCCCTCCAAAAGTTGAATCTCTTGGGAATTAATGAGGAAACCAGAATTGATTTATGTTAGATACCGTAGCATAGATGGTTTATCAAAATAATATTTATGTCCCTTCTTTGATAACGTGGAGTAACTAGGAGATAGCTGTCTAGCTTCTCTTGCGTCTGCTAGTGGCCACGTGACTGGTTCTCTCTGATAAAGATGAGTAAAGGGGATATGGAGTCACCTTCAGGCCGGGGGTTTCAAGTAGATTGGGGCTTCTCTTCTCTCTCTTTTCTCCTTCCCCTGACTGGAAGCAGAGGCCTCCAATGCCCTAGGGGATGGTGGTAACACAGATGGAAGGACCTTGATCCCTAAACACCGTGTAGAGAGGAAACCATACAAATGACCAGGAAAACCCTCATAGGACTGTTACATGAATAAGAAATAAATTCTCCTGTGCCAAGCCACTAAAATTTTGGGGCCTATTTGTCATGATAGCCAGCATGACCCAGTACACCAATAAGATGGTGTCTGATTTTTGTATCTTAAATGAATTAATAATTCATTCAGAACAAAAGCTTAACCATTTTGTTACTGCGAATATTCATAGTACAAGATGATGGAGAACCTCCTAGAAGGCCATTGAGACCACCAGACCTCCATTCAAGAAACAATAGTCAATCATTTTTATTTCCATACTAATTCACCTCTGCTCTTACATGGTAGCTTCAACTTGCCCTAATAATGGCATATAAAAATTGGCAAATGGATACCTTCTTTGTGATATAAATTTGTATTTTAAAATCCGAGAGCATCAGTGCATTTTCTCTGATGTCTGTGTGTTATAGAGGTAGATGTTATGGGTCCATGTGTTGAATGTCCATAAGGAATAAGTGTCGCACGAGTCCAAGCTTTATGAATTGAGGCATTTGCTTTTGTCTTATGAAGGAATGCTACAAATTGCAGTTAATTTGGATCTTTTCTACTTTTCCAGAGTTAGCCAGTACCTGTGGAAGTACTACTTAAAGGCCAGATATCACAAGAATTTGCTTTTGTGAGGAAAATCCTAACCAAAGTATAAGATAAAAAAATAATAGTTAAAATAAGTCACGTGGTTTATTAGTAGAAACCCATGCATGGTCACTGATGTGTTTTCAACAATAACTCTAATTTTCAGAAGCACAGATGTTAAACTGCTCTGCCTCTCCAGCTGTGCTCACACAGGGGTCCATCAAAATGGAGCAATATGTAGTCTAAAACACGCTGCCCTCTCAGAGAACAGGGAGGTACTTACTTATTCCAGTTGTCCAACATCTTTGTTTTTCCTCCAACAAAGATCAAAACAGAGCTCTTAATATGTGTTTGGTTTAAATTTAGTGACATACAGTATTTACTCCCATCGGCACTTCCTCTCACCTGTGGAGATAAACTGTGTTATTCTACTACAAATCCAGATGGTTTCCATCTCAGTCTTGCCTGCCTTGGTGTAATATCTGTTTACTGTGGAATGGTCACTCAGTTCTGTGAACACTTCATGCAGAGTGCTAATAGGCTGAATTTTATATTTGCTTTTTTCTGTTCAACTTGTGTTAGCACCATCTTAAAATAAACACAAATTCACTGAAAAATATTCTTGACCAGACTGAGCCTTAAATATTATCAACTAGCTGAGACAGGAAAGTTTCATGAAATTCTGTAATTGCTTGGAATATCAGTTTTTTCCCCTCCCCCACTTTTATACTTTTTTTTTGGTATAAACTCTAATATGAAAAATGTATTTTTTTAGGAAACTATTCTGACTTTTCTCCAAAATATTTTGAGTGCTCTCCTTTTTTTTTTTGGTCTATGAGGGGGTAATAATTCTTGTGATGGACATTTTTATGGCATGATGGGCTCAGATTCCCTTTTATGAAAGAAAAGAAAGAGGAATCAACATTCATTCATTGATTTAATTCAATTAATAAATGCTTATAGGGCACATTGAAAGCGCCAAACATAATACGAGGAGGCCCTGTACCTCCAGGAGTAGATAAAACACACATGCTATGTGCTATAATAGGACTTAACAGGTAGTAAGAACAAATAATTTTAAATGTGATGAGTGTTGCAAGAGGGGAAGTTCGGGGCTCTAGTGGCTCCTAAGGTATCAGTTGCTTCATTTGAGATGTGTCTTCCTCTGATTAAGAGAACCCAGGAATACTGCAAAGTTAACAGGCCATTAGAGTAGAGTATTTTACAAGTGCACTGGGTTATAGACCAAGTATAATAGGTAGACTAAGTTAGCTTTCAGACATTAAAGAATCTCACGTTGGAATAAAGATCGATTGTCTTTCTGACTTGGTGGATTACGGTGAAATGTGCAACAAAAGTGGTACAACAACACAACAAAAATAATGATAATGTTCCATGAGAAAAAGCTTGCTAGGGCTTAATGCACTGTACTCTTTATCAGGTTCCTTCTACCCCATCTCTCCCCCTTTCTCTCCCTTCCTCCCTCCGTCCTTCTTTTCGTATAAAGCAACAGTAGTCAGAAATGAAAGAAGTTTAATTATGCTCCCAACATTTAAGCAAAACAAACTAAACAAAAAAAAAAATGAAGAGAAAAATAACTTGCTTTTGCTTTCCATGATCATTTTAAACTGGACAACACAGATGGTGATTATTTGAGTGTGAAAATTGGGTTGTAAAATGAGTATCTTCAAAAATGTCAAGAGTAAATGCCCTTTTGCAGGCAAACATGGTACTGAATGTGTTCCAACAGCACACTGCCCAAGGATCTTCCTTCCGTGTAAATTGAGCTTAGAGGAAAATTTGTCTCTAAGAGAGAGTTTTTGATAGTGCCAGAGCACACTTGACTGAGAAGAAAAGGAGGTTATGGTTTTTGAGTATTTTATGGTTTATGGTTGAGAAAAAGATATCAGGTTTTGGGTCTTTTTTTTTTTTTTTTTATGAGGAAGACTAGCCCTGAGCTAACCTCTGATGCCAATCCTCCTCTTTTTTGTTGAGGAAGGTTGGCCCTGGGTTAACATTTGTGCCCATCTTCCTCTACTTTATATGGGATGCCGCCACAGCATGGCCTGACAAGAAGTGCGTGCGTGCGCGCCAGGGATCCGAACCTGTGAACCCCTGGCCGCCAAAGGGGAGTGCGCGAACCTAACCACTGCGCCACTGGGCCAGCCCCATGTTTTGGGTTTTGAGGTGCAAAGAATCTG
This sequence comes from Diceros bicornis minor, assembly GCF_020826845.1. Classification (NCBI taxonomy): domain Eukaryota; kingdom Metazoa; phylum Chordata; class Mammalia; order Perissodactyla; family Rhinocerotidae; genus Diceros; species Diceros bicornis. Next base: position 21,168,100 of record NC_080755.1, on the reverse strand, counting down.
TGTACTTACTCTGGAAAATGCACAAAACACAATTAATGGGATCAGGTAGTCCAATAGTGAAGCTGATCTCATCCATCTTCTCTTTCCGAATGAGATTGGGAAAGGTAGAAATCTGGGTAAGAAAAATGGATTCATCCCTAACAACTCAACTATCTCCTTTTAAAATAGATATACAGTCTGGTTATGGGGTATATGTTTTAAGAATAAATCAGTGAAAGTACATAGCTCCTTTAGATGCACAAGGGATGGAAGGGAATGTGAACAATGCACTTTTACAATTACGTACAGTGCAGATTCCAATCTAAGCCCTTACCTTCTCGTGTGTGCTGGAGAGAGAGAGAGAGTTCTGTACAACACGTGGATGCGCATGAACACATGGTTGGAAAGGACTATCAGAAGAAAAAGTTTCAATCAAAATCTACAAAAGAAAAAGTCTGTTTCTTCCTCACTCGAACAGCCTTTTCTCCTTAGGAAGCGATAGAGAAAATTAGGATAAAGAATCGAGAGCTTAAGTAATACTCTTCTCTTTTTGTTGACGCTCTGGGAGTTGATCGCCTGCATTAGACAATCCTTATGGTCCTTAGGGTTTCTAAACAGATCTCTCCCCCTTAAATGGTGCCACATTTCCAGCTCTCGGCCACGTGAAGGTGGATGAGTCTGGAACTGCTGAAACCAGTGCAGGGAAGAGGCCAAGGGAAGTTTCCTGGGGACATGGGGCCAATTCTGACTTTCCTCTCAGAGAATGGCTGACTGTGCAGGATACTGGATTCCAGCGGGTGGGACATACTTAAGTCTTAGCAGGTGGGAGAGGAGGGTATAATGGAAAGATTTCTCTGGGACACTGCTGCTCTTACGATGTGATGGGAGCCCATCTAGGTCATCCCAGAAGGAGATCAGAGATTATGTGTAAGAAAGAAGATGAAGACTAGCTCTAGGCTGCAAGAACCCAGCGAAAGAGTCGGGCTTCAACCTACTGCCTGTGGTGCAGGAGTAGGTTCTAGTTCCTCCCTGGAACCTAGAAGAAAACTGGACACCAGAAACTAGGGCAAAAGGGCTAGTTAGGGCATACACAGAGGGGGTAAGCAGGGGAGCGCTCACCAAGTGCTCCCAGAAGTGCCCGGCTGCCTAAATCTGTCTCCGACGCACCCCAGATGATGATCTCAGAGCTACAGACGTGTCTACACTTCCTTTGCTGAAGGTGAAGGGATGGGAAGGTGTTGACGGTGAAGGTCTCAAATGCACGACCAGAACTGGCTCTCTGGTCAGACAGGGGCCAAAGGGAGCTCTCTCTGCGGGGGACAGATGCCACTGAAAATGTATATGTGTTGGGAACTTGATGGTAAAATTCTGGGGAGACCCTAAATTAATAACTGCTTAAGAACCATTGGAATTTCAAAGAAAGATTTTTCCTAAGCTATACTATGTGAAACACTACTGTTGATCATTCCACAAAAGAAAGGCTGTGAGACCCATTTTACAGGTACAGAAAATAAGAGGAAAAAAATTAGAAGTGATCACTTCAGGCCACACATTTAATCATAGTGAAAATTGTTTTCAAATTTGGTATCACAAATTTGTTTTTCTATGTGACTTCTGTTTATTATGTATCAAAATGTTTTATTTACTTTGCTCATACATCTGCAAATCTTTTAAGAGTCTATTATCATGGAAAAATATTTTAAAAGCTTTGTGTTTCTGAGAAATGCTTTGGTGTAGAGTCTTTACCAGAACTTCTCATTAGTAGCTCTGCACCAGACTAATGCTTCATACAGCTTGATTAGTTGAATAACAGCCTTTTTATTTTTAATAATCAGTTATTCATTTCTGTTAGGCTTAGGGAAGGATTGTGAAAGAGGTAGGTTATATGGATTGATTCTTAAGTTGCAGTTGACATTGCTTCTCTTTCTGATTTGTTCAGCCCATTAGAGTTTATTTCAGAGAGTTCTGTAGAAAATAAACAAAACACTAACACAGGGCCAAAGAAAAAAAAAAACCCAACAAAACCCCAAACAAAAAAAGAAAACAAGCAAAGAAGGCAAAGGCTCAGGGAGATAAAGACAGCCTCACTAATGAGTCCCCAACTGATTAAAAGTAAATGCATTTCTATTCCTAGAAAAGTGTAAGTAACATTTGTTGCCACAAACTGTTTAACTTGAGCAAAAATAAAGAGTTGCCTTCAAATTTGTTAGAGGAGGACAGCAACACTGCAGCTAATTATTTCCCAGATGCCTCTGGTCTGAATTTAGAAATGAATTACTACTGGCAACATGTGGAGTGGGCCCTTCTTTGGGCCCAACTTGACAGATAACTCATCATTATGGTTATCTTTAAGGGGACACTACCACCATTGAACATTGACTCTACCCAATGGTACTGTTTAGATTCATGGGGGTTTCAGAGCACAACATGGGGTTAAGCACTTGGGCTCTAGAGTCAAGACCCTCTAGGTCTGAATCTTAGTACTGCCTGTGAGATTTTGGGCAAAGTACCTGTGTCAGTTAGCTTTGCCTGGTTAACAAACCATCCCCAAACTTAGTGGCTTAAAAAATGATCATATATTTGCTCCTGATGTGGTGGGCTGACAATTCACCTGGGCTCAGCTGGGACGGTTTTTGTTCTTCACATGCTCACTCATGTCTGGGGCCTTGGGTGGGGCCCTTCTCCGTGTAATCTCTCTTCATCTAACAAAGTAGCCTGCGTTTCTTTATTTGGTGGCCCAAAGTTCCCAGCAACAAGAGAGGGTAAATTCCAATGAGCAAGCATCTTTCAAGCCTTGGCTTGTATCACATTTGCTATCATCCCATTGACTAAAGCAATCACATGACCAAGCCCAGATTTAAGTCTTAGAGACATAGACACTACCTCTTGAACAGGCATGCATATGGGAAGTTCTGGCCCAATTTGGGACCATACTAACCACAATCTGCCACACGACTTCTCTAAGCTTCCAGATTCTCAATGGTAAGATGAGGATATTATAGTACCTACCCACAGGGTTCTTGTAAAGATTAAATGAAATAATCCATGTAAAGTGCTCAGCATAGGGTTCAATAAATGTTAGCTGCACTCTATGGAAAACGGTATGGAGATTCCTCAAAGAATTAAAAATAGAGATGCCCTATGATCCAGCCATCCCATTACTGGGAATCTATCCAACGCACCTGAAATCAACAATCCAAAGAGGCTTATGCACCCCTATGTTCATTGCAGCATTATTCACCATAGCCAAGAAGTGGAAGCAACCTAAGTGTCCCTCGACTGACGATTGGATTAAGAAAATGTGGTATATATATACAATGGAATACTACTCAGCCATAAAAAAAGACAAAATCGTCCCATTTGCAACAACATGGATGGGGCTGGAGCGTATTATGTTAAGTGAAATAAGCCAGAAAGAGAAAGACAAACACTGTATGATCTCACTCATATGTGGAATATAAACCAACACATGGACAGAGAAAACTGGACTGTGGTTACCCGGGCAGTGGGGGTGGGGGGTGGGCACAAGGGGTGAAGGGAGTCATATATGGGGTGATGGACAAACAAAAATGTACAACCCAAAATTTCACAATGTTAGAAACCATTAAAACATCAATAAAAAAAAAAATAAATGTTAGCTGCAATTATATTACTAACAATGAAAAAAGGAAGAGTGAAAGAGAAATTAGGGAGAAGGAATAGAATGGAGGAAAAGGACTGGGGATAAATCTTGAAGGCTGAGGGAGGGGAGGGTTCTGTGGAGAGTATGTTGATGATGCTCTGAGGGACTAATACTTAGTTGGTTCTTGCTTACCTGTTATCACTGACCTCTGAGGTTCTTATTAGTTCTTCAACAATGAAGAACTTCACACAGTTATTTCCACACCAGGAAAACAGATTCTTCTAAGTTTAAACTTCAAGAGTTTTCACTTTTTAGTAACAGTGATTGTGTTTGTGTTACGATGGTGAGACCATGGGTGGATTTTCTTTTCTCGATTTTGCACATTTTCTATAATGGGGTTATATAACTTTTATAAGAAAAAGAAAATATTATAAATACTTTAGTTTTAGAACAAAAGTTGTTTTTAAAATTCATTTGGAATTCTAAACAATTTTGTATTTCTTTGTAAAGTTGACAATTTTTAAAATTTCCTTTGTTACCTTAGCGATATCAGTCAGTTTTCTCACTATACCCTGAAAATTCCCTCGACACACACAAACTATTTGCTGATCTACTTTTTTGAGAAATTAGAGCCTCCTAATTCCAAAATGCCTGAAGGTTACATTTAGAACAAACATTTGTTTATGTGATGACATAAGTTAAAATTCCATTTAGATTTCTGGTCTGCTGGAGGTTGGGTTCTACAAACTTAAATTACCTTTACAAGTGTGGAGTTGGAGTATTAACAGTATAAATTTGAAGAAGAATGTGAAATAAGTAACCACACTCATTCTGGGCTAAATTAATTAAACTAACCTGGAAGTTTAAATGTATCCTCCCCGCCTCCTGCCAAATTTGTTAGAAAGTGTAAAAAAATCACAGCTGCTGTTGGGGCATTTAGACCAGATTTTAATTTAAGGAACTTTTTAAGAGCACCAAGATATGCTTATGTCTTCGTGCGTCTGAAGAGCCAGATCAACCCCCGTTTCTCAAAGTGTGTTCTCTGGACTAGTTCGTGTGAGATCTCCAGAGGGGCTTTTTACAAGTCAGGCTGTCTTTGGGGGGCCCTGCACCTGTCTCTGGATTCAGGCCTGAGGCTTTCAGCACTTGTCCCTGCTCTCCTGGCAGAGCGCCCTCTGCTGTCGTTCCTGAAGCCCCTGCTCGTCCCCAGCTCACGACCCCAACATGCTATCTCTTTGCTCTGAGTTTCTATTTTAATGTGGGCTGATTATGTGTCTAGACCAGTCGTCTGAAAATGTTTTCTGAAAAGGGCCAGAGAGTAAATATTTTAGGCTTTGCAGGCCATAGCATCTCTGTCACAACTACTCCACTCTGCCGTTGTAGCTCGAAAGTAACCCGAGACAATACGTAGTGAGTGAGCATGGCTGTACTCCAGTAAAACCTCATTTACAAAAACTGGCAGCTGGACAGATTTGGCCAACCCCTGATCCAGATGGACTCTGGTCTGGAACCTTTTAGTTTTTTTCATCTCCAAGCTCAAGACAAACTTTTTTTTAAAAAAAAAATACAAGTTCCGCTCAGTTCTTCAGATTACTTAGATTTATGCAAAGTAAGGTCAGAATACATCTTGGTAACCCCACAGCTTTTGCAGAAGAAACAGAGGAGTTCGAAATAGGTTGTTCTGATTTTCTAGCCATGGGCATGGGTAAAGTAGAAGGTTTGGACCACAGTGGTTGAAATGACTAACTATTTTCTAGATGGAATAGGAGGGAAAGGACAGCAAGATTAAGCGAGTTCTGTAAGGTCATCTATTGAGCAGGTGGCTGGGTTAGGAGCTGGCTGTGAAGATTTCTCTGTATTCTCTAGAGCAATGGTTCTCTGACTTGAACTGGCATCAGAATCACCCGGGGGCTCTTAAAACACGGGTTGCTGGGCCTTACTACCAGAGTTTCTGGATCAGTAGGCCTGGGAGGGGGTCAGAGAATCTGCATTTCTAACAAGTTTCTGGGTGGTGCTGATGCTGCTGGCCCGGGGGTCCCCCCTTGAGAACCGCTGTGCTACAGTAAGCCACTCCTATCACATCTGGCAGCAGCTGAGCATTTTCTTGTTTTATGAAGTTTTCTAGGAGCTTCTGTTTCTTATTCTTTTTTTTTTAATTTTATTTATTTATTTTTATTTTTTTCCCCCCAAAGCCCCAGTAAATAGTTGTATGTCATAGCTGCACATCCTTCTAGTTGCTGTATGTGGGACATGGCCTCAGCATGGCCAGAGAAGCGGTGCTTTGGTGCGCGCCCGGGATCCGAACCCGGGCCGCCAGCAGCAGAGCGCGCGCACTTAACCGCTAAGCCACGGAGCCGGCCCATTCTGTTTCTTATTCCGATGAACAGATTTAAAGTGCTTTCCAGATTCAAGACTACAGAATCTTCATTTTCCTTCTGGGTACCAAGCTTCAGCACATCTCAGAGTGGCACTCCACATTGGCATTATTAACTTGTGACCTCAAGTCCATCTAAATGTGGTAAATACACCAATAACTGGTATGTTAAACAGCCTAACTGTAATGAGGCTCTGGCACCAATGCTGCTTGCTCCCAAGAATGAATACACAGTCACTTGGCCATTTTCTGGAGCAAGTTCTTTACCAGCTTCCCATGGCATCCCCACACTCTTCTTCCACCCCTCCTGTTTTCCTGATATGTCGGGTCACATTTTAATGGCTGAAATGGCTTTGAAGCTTTCCCTGCGGAACCAATTTTCACCCTCGGCGCAGCGCAGCTCCTGTCCTTCAGCAAGGAGTCGACTGCAGTGATAAGTTTTCACGCGAGTCCAGACCTCATATGCATTTTGATCGGGGTCCTGATGGCAACGCTTTAACCTCGGCACCAGAAGTAGATTTGTCGTGGAGCTGTTCTGATGGGACAGGCTCTCCCAACTAATCGAGGCTCATGGCAGATTTTGTCAGCGAGATGAGATGTTGCCCACAGCTAGTCAGTCTGCTGGAATTTTTGGTGCTAATGGCAGGGTGTCACTGAGAGATGTGTTTAGGAAAGTCACAGCTAATATGATCCTAGCTCCTCCCAGGAAAATGGCGGGCTTATAAACCACAGGACACTGACATTAAGGCAGCTGTTTTACTCGAGCGGAAAATTCATGTTAAGATCCCTTAATGAATTCTTTAGAACAGAGGGGATAAAAGCCAGCCAACCAAACTGTTCAACCGAAATATCAAAAGCTTGAAAAAATCTTAAAAAGTCTTTAAATGTATTACACTTATTTCCAGAATTCTGAGCAACATCTATACATCAGTTTAAGTGCTGCTGCTGATTGTAATCCAACAAAAATATCATACCTCTTGGCTTTGCGCGGGGCAAACTTTTCACTGAAGTCATTCGTTTTGCTTTTTGTTATGGTTACCTAACCTCAGTCAGGATGCAGCAAGCTACCAAAAATGCGAGGCAGAGACTTTTCCAGTTCCTAACATGTCTCTGCTTTGGAAATAGCATGGACTCCACTGACTTTTTCTGAATTTGGTTTTTATTTTAAAGATAGAAAAAAGACATGATTAGACACAGGAGGGGACTCGAATGTCAGCTTGAGAGGAGGACAGTATGTCTCACGATACACACACATGCCTGGGATCACTAACTTGGCTGGCCGCCTGGAAATACTTGCACCACCCGTCTACTTCTCCCGTTTTCTTAGAGGAAAGCCCTAGGATAGTGAATCTCAGCAACAATTCCTGTTCCCAACTGGACACTCTTTAAGTCTTCCACTTCCAGAATCAGGACATTATATTGTTTTAAACTTTATAGGGTACATTATAAATATGTGGCTCTTTCAGATGTTTTCAACTTTAATAAATTTGGTCTGGTAATCACCCTTACTGAGAGCTCATTTACTATGGGCAGTGTCATCCTTAACTAGTAACTGAGACTCATGATAAAGACTCAAGAGAAATCAATCCTCTTTGCTTTTTTATTTCCATGGGCAAATCCTTCTATAGCCCATCTTCATGGGCTCATTCATGCCTATATCCAATACGTATTCTGTGTTTATAAGTGTCTGTCCTGGTGCTGGGAAATAGGGAGTCACTGATGAGAAAGGTATTTTTCTTGTCTTCTGAATTGGAGTCAGATGTGCAGACAAATAATTGTAAAGTTGGATGATACATGCATAGTAGAGATTTACATTAAAACCTACAGGAACACGGGGAGGGGAAATAATTGTCTGAAGAGGTCATGTAGGTGACATTTGATCAGAATCTGGAAGATGAGAAGGTGTTTACTAGGAAGAGAAGAAGTGGAAAGATATTCTGAGCAAAGGGCATAGTATATGTGACAGAGACCGTTTGAACATACTAATTGTCCATGTGCTCCCCTGTATTTTTCAGATTTCTTGCAGATGGATTGGATCCATGTGACTGAATCTTAGTGAATGGGATTGTGCATTAGCAATTCATCAGAAAGGATGCATTGCTTAGTATCCTAGGCACTTAAGCATTGATGTGCCTTGTCCATTTCTCTCTTCCCCTGTTGCCGCATACTTGGTAGTTATATGTTGAAATGGCTGAGTCACAAGACAGAGGGGACCTGGGTCTCTAAGTCACTGGATGGAGGAGAGCCCCCTCTGAACTGCCTCACATTTCATGTAAGAGAGAAATAGACTTTGACTGTATTAAGCTTGTCTGTTGTGGTAGTGGGCACTAATTACTCTGACTAATATGGTATGTGAAAAGATTTGGAGACATAGAAGAGTATGGCATATTTAGACAATATTTGACACTTCAGTATAGCTGGAGGCTATGGAGGAAACACTTTACGAGTAAGTTGGAACCAGACAGGGATTGTTTTGTAAGCCGTGATAAAGAAATAGGAGCTCATTCTTGAAGCAACTGGGAGACACAGGAAGTTTTTATGCAGGGTAGTCATGTAATCAGGATTGAATTTTGGAGATAAAATTATGGTGGAGTGCATAGGATGAATCAGAGTGGGGAGAAGCTGAGGCCAGAAATCAGTCAGAAGTTACTATGATAGTCTGGGTAAGAGATGGTGAGGGCCTAGGCTATGGAAATATTTCTTGCTTTTTACATCACATTACTTAGGTAAAGAAGAGAGGCTGCCCTGCTTAACAGGTTAGATCATGGGTCAGAAAACTACTGCTCACTCGTTTTTGTAAATAAAATTTGACTAGAACGTATGTATGTATTGTCTATGGCTGCTTTCACCTTGCAATGACAGAATTGAGTAGTTGCGGTAGACTGTATGGCCCGCGAAGCCTAAAATATTTACTATCCAGTCCTTTAAGAAAAGGTTTGTTGATCCCTGGGTTAGGCTGTATGGACAGGCATCAGTTGAACTGCTGTGCTTGTTCAGAGATGCCTGTAACCTGGCAACTTGTGTCAAGGACTGCTTGTACCAACTAAGTTCAAATCTATGATTACACACCTGTTTAGCTCCCCTGTGTAATGACATAGTTGTATTGGGAAATAAGCTTCTTTCCTCTCCACCCCTCTCACTGGTGGATTTCAATGGGAATAGGAGATATATGTGAATGGTGAGGTATCAAGAGTGTGATATTTATTTTCTCTGGTGGAAGGGGTTAAAAACTTACAGGTGGCTACATAGGTATGGCCCTCTTTTATTCAGTACTCTGTTCTCAACATGGAGTGAGTTGAGCTATAATTTTTTTTTTGTGTGTGAGGAAGATCAGCCCTGAGCTAACATCCATGCCAATTCTTCTCTTTTTGCTGAGGAAGACCGACCCTGAGCTAACATCTATTGCCAAGCTGCCTCTTTTTTTTCCCCTTTTTCTCCCCAAAGCCCAAGTAGACAGTTGTATGTCATAGTTGCACATCCTTCTAGTTGCTGTATGTGGGACGCCGCCTCAGCGTGGCTGGACAAGTGGTGCGTTGGTGTGCACTGAGATCTGAACCCGGGCCGCCAGTAGTGGAGCATGCGCACTCAACTGCTAAGCCACAGGGCCGGCCCCGAGCCATAAGTTTTTAAGTGACTAGCTATTTAATTATCTTCTCTGTTGTCCCAAATTTCCCATATGTAGAGTCTAAAATCCAGACTTGATGGGATGATGTAAAAAACCTGTTTTGGTCTCTGGTGGTGTGTACATACATGTACACAGAAAGTTGACCTACACTACATACAGTTATGCACCTAGCTTTTAAAATTTAACTATGTAGCTTGGAGCTTGTTCCTTTTCAGTAAATATTCAGTAAAAAACTGCCTCATTCTTTGTATTGGTAATAAAATCAGTATTTTGGTCTTTCTTTGACTCTTAAATTGATTCAGAACTCAGAATGGAGAGGATGTACAAGTTAGCAGCCTCCTCAAACTTCAGCATATATAAAGTCTGGAAACCTTAAGATTGGACGCTGGACATCCATTTGGGGACCTAAACATTGTGCGAGGAGATTAGAGAGAGATTAAGGATACTGGTGGCATGGTTTGGAAGAAGGCTTTGGAAAGGATGGGTCTCTCTGACTTTTCTTTACAATCTGTGACATCTTTATTGCTGGCAGTCAGAGGTGTGTGGCTATTTTTGTCAGGCACAGGCTATGGGAGCTAGGTTGCTGTTTTTGACCTTAGCAGGTTGACTGGGTATAAAATAAAAGCACGTTTTGGTTGTACAGGTTTTTTGGTATTGATAAGTGGAAACATCTTTGTTCTCTTTACATATTTCTCTGCAGGCCAGGACTTAGGAACACTAGTGTGTATGGTTCAAAACTTTAAATTATAAAGGGATTGATAGCAATCACTGATGAGCTGCACAAATCCTGTTCTTTAACTTGTTTTGACCTGTAACCACTTCTAGGGTCAAAGTGGGGACAGTGACAAGACCATCCTCTTGGTATCATGTGGTTTGTTCATGGGCTGTTGAAGCCAATGCCCTTCCTTACCTGATATGGTCTCAAATCGACTTACCTTGTTAATTATGCAACCTCCTATTATGGTTGTAGATTTCAAGTACCCAGCCTGTTCAGACACAGGCAGAATTTTGTTAGTGAATCTGTAAAGAAGAATGGGCCCTTACAATATAGGGATGCCAGCCTTTTAAGTTCGGTGGAAGAAAAACTCAATGGAATTATTGCAATCTCATCTTTTTAATAAAAGAAAATTAAAAAGCCTTGTGTAGGTCTCTGGGAATCAGATTTGCTGAGACTTTCCAGGAGGAACTGGGTAGGTTTAAAAGCAGGCTTTCATCTAGAAGTAGGAACAGGAGCAGAGGGAGATTGAAAAAAAAACAAACTGATTTTGATTAGACTCACGGAAGAGAAGTCTTAAAACTTCTCTTTTCCTTAAGAAAAGACTGAGATCAAATAGCTGAAGCTAGACAGATAGGAAAAAGAAAATGAGATCTACTAGATCATAAGGGAAGGTTGGGATCTTAGATACCGGGTAAGACAGATCTGAAAGGAGGAAAGAGGTTGAGATCCTGGAGACCAGGTATTCTAGAGACTCTTGGTCGAACTCTTCTCTGTAGGCCTGATACTCCCTTAAATCCCACCGTATATTTGATGATTCAGTCATCCCTTCTCTGTGGAGAAAGAAGGAAGTAATACATTGGGACAGTTAGCTATTGTTCTCAAGTTAAATCACATCAAAATTTGTGTGTACTTTTCCTGCAAGATAAATTTTATATCATCACAACATATGGACTACATAATGCTTGCCAAGTATTCAAAAATTGTAGTAGCTTAATCTTTGAGGTCAGTCTATAAAACCTACCTCAAATGATTGGATGTCATCATTGCTAATCACTTCTAGCCCAGGAAATTTTATAAAGAGGCCTGGAGCACACCCACCTGCTGCCCCAACTTGCAGCAGCGGTCTGGTTGTGGGCCAGACCTCCAGGCCTGCTCCCCTCAAAGCCCAGGGAATCCAGGCTGTGTGGGTGTTTAAAAGCATTCATCTCACAAGCAAAAGGCTGAACCCCATGAAGAACATCTAAATGTTGAGTAGTCTGTGTAGAGTCAAGGAGAAAGTGGCAGTAATAAACCAGGTATTGCCTAGTCTGAGTCAGTCAATGGTTCAGGCCTGCAGACACTGGTCTGTGGTCTCTAAGTTTCTTAGTCTTCTGAAACGTCTGCCTCCTTGACTGTTTTAAAAGAAACACAATTTGATCTTGTTCCAAAGATGTTGGCAAGCACCTGAAATACCAGGCTAGACTGATGGGAAAGGGAAAAGGAAATATAGCCAGGCATGTTGTTTGTCACAAGGAGGTTAAGAGAACTATCAGGTCAGTGAAGTGCCCAAGGTTCAAAGAGATTCAACGGAGGAGGATGGGAAAGATCTCAGAGAGCCCCGAGGGAGTCAAGAAGCCCATGTTGTTAGGGGCTTCTTAATGTGGTGGATACGAAGTCAAAATAAAAGCCATGGGGAAGCTTGGACAGTAGGATGGTGATAGAATTTTTGGACAGATTTGAGATAGGAAGACTAGGGACGTGAGCATTGAAATTTTTAATCAGAATTAGATCAGTTTCGGGATAGCACAGAAATTTTCGGTGGGAATGCAGCTGTTGTTTATCCCTCCAGGGAATGTTCCTGGGAAATTTATGAAAGAAGAAGAGAGAAGAGATAGGGAGAGGGAGGCACACTAATTGAGAGTAAAGGATGAAACAAGAGATTGTGTGTAGTTCTTGTTAATTGTCGTCTGATGGGGAGGTATTTCCTGATACAGGATTATCCAATTTAGGGATTAGAGGGTAGACAAGATTAGTTTGAGCAGTGGATGCTTTTTCCAGACCAACCAAGAAATCTTTGACTTTATTTCTTTCATTGCGTGTGTGTGTGTGTGTGTGTGTGTGTGTGTGTGTGTGAGAACTCCAAGACAATATGCAAGATAGGTAAGAAAGATAAGTATCCGGGCTAGAAAGAAAAGGGGAAGCAAAATGAAAGAAGATTCTGGGATTTAGTCCTACACATGAAAGAGGAGGAATGCACTCAGCTTAAAAATTAGGTTAAGATTGGAAAGACTCAGCTCGACTGCCTCCTGCATTGAACAGGTGGACAGCAGAGGGAAATGGAACAGAGAAAGCTATGTTTCTGTGTTGCTGAAGTGGTAAATGTTATTCTCCCTCTGTGGATCTCAACGTGTTGGTTGGCTGGGAGCTAGGAAGAGTAGAAAACCCAAAGTGGCCTTGAGTCAAGCCAGCTTCTCCAATCCAGTTTCACCATTTGCAAAACTAATATTTGGATCCATTTGGAGGCCTGAATCTGTTCCTCAGTTTGCCCAGAACTCAGTGTGGAGAGTGATCAATTAGACTAAAAAATACACAGACTTTCTATGTGATAGGCTCTGTCCTAAGTTCTCTACATGCATCATTTTATTTAAACTTCCCCCAGCCCTGTGCAGTGAATTGAAATGCCCTCAGTGCATTATATCAAGGGATACATGAGATCAACATGACTTATTACTGGTGATGTTAACCTTGACCACTTGGTTAAGGTGGTGTCTGTCAGGTTACTCCACTGTAGTGTTACTCTTTTTCCCTTTTCATATTCCATTTGTTATAGACTGAATGTTTGTGTCCCTCTGAAATTCATATATTGAAATTCTAACCCCCAATGTGATAGTATTAGGAAGTGGAGCTTTCAGGAGCTGATTAGGTCATGAGGGCACAGCCCTCATGGTTGGGATTAGCACCCTTATAAAACAGACCCCAAAGAGCTAGCCTTGTGAGGATTCAATGAGAAGTCGGCAGTCTGTAACCGAGGAGAGAACTCTCACCAGCACTTGACCATGCTGGGACCCTGACTTCAGACTTTCAGCTTCCAGAACTGTGAGGAATAAATTTCTGTTGTTTATAAGCCACATAGTCCATGATACAGTACTTTGTTACAGCAGTCTGAACAGACTAAGGTACCCTGTGAGGTTGATATGACCCCATTTTACAGATGAAGAATGTGAGGCTCAGAGAACTTCGTTAATTTGTCCAGGGTTCAAGTGTCAGAATTGGAATTAGAGTGTAGATGCCATAGCTCCAGAGTTTGTACTCTTAATGCTTCCCTTAAATCCGTTTGCTGAAGTGCTATTAGCTTGAGCTCAGGGATCTTTTCTGAGATGGGACCTTCGATATAGATGCTCAACTTTCTATTGGTTTATTTTCTTCTTGTAGGGGTTTTTGGGAGGAGCCATAGGTGGTGCTACTCATATGTGCTCCCTCTGCCCCAACCCTCCATCCCAGTATGGGCCTTCTTGCAAATAATCACCAGGAGATACTTGGCATGACTGTCCCCTTCAAATTCAAAGGCTCATTAGAGTGGAAAACAAGAGACTAAAAAAGTCAAACTTCCATTGCTATCCTCTTTTATTAGGCTGTGTTGGGCAACTGACATTGAGACTTGTGAGGTCTAGACTGTAGCAGATGAAATGATGTGACCAAGACCTCCTTATTTCCCGGCATCTGGAGAGTGGTGATTGGGATGGAGCAGCGGGAAGAGAAAGCTGCCTGCCACATAAGGTATCCATCCACTCAGTCATTCATTCAGTCAATTAGCCATCAGGCAACCAGTTCTGAGCATCTTTTGTGTACCAAGCACAGTGCTAGAGTCTGAGGATAAAAGATAAGAGTGATGGTAATAATAGCAGTAATAAATCAAAACAGCAGCTAATATTCATTGGAGGCTTATGTTGTACCAGGCACTTGTGCTAAGAAATTTCATATGCATTAGTTTTATCCCCACTTTTAGATGATAAACCAGTGCACAGAGTGGGTAGTCATTTGCCCAAGGTCATACAGCTTTATAAATGGTGGAAATGAATAAGAACCTTATATGTGCTTGAGGAATTCACATGCTGTAGGCTAAGATGTGAACAAAAATTATAGTGGACAGGTATACTTTTGGAAATAAAGGAGAAAGACTTTTTAAAAATATAAAGTCCTTATGTTTAATATGCATCGAGTTTGCCAGGAGTCAGCATGCCTGGGCCTCTTTCTTAGACTCTGCAGGATAAACATCTCCCGTTTCTCCTGGGAATTTTCAGTGTTACAGGGGACGTGGTGTTTTGAATTGCCCATTGAGTTCCAAGCTCACACCAGGGTCTCCTGGCCTGGGGAAGAACCCAGCCCCGCCCACTTTGGTAGTCTGGGACAGGTAGACTGGCTGCATGGGGGGAAGGAAAAGAGAGACTGTTTACTGTCTCCTCTGTGCCAGGAACATCCATTACAGTGTTTGCTGCACAGAGATGCTGCAGCTGCCAAGAGGGCTGCAGAGGACTCCCAGTGTAACTTCTCCTCATCTGCACAAAGGCCTTTTACTGGCTCTTTGTTGGTTTGCCTGGCCTGATGGGGTCAAGGCACAGTGGCATCCTTGCTGAATCTCTTTTAATTAGTTGCCTTATAGCCACTGTTCTTTTTCTCGCTACCATGCTGCCTTCAGGAGCCTCGCTTTCTTGTAAGGCAGCAAAGATTGAGTTCAGCCTCAATGGTAGGCATACCCTGATATGCTCCCATATCCCTGGGGTGGGCAAACCAGCCTCCTGTTTGCACACACTGGGCAGCTGTACGTGGCTTTTGATCGCTAAGCACACATTTGCCCACTGGGGTTTCTGAAATTGCAAATATGGAGGTGGCATGGCAGTCTGTGGGTGGATGGGGGCGGGTTGGTGTGTGCTGCCTGTGACAAGTGCCCCCATTGTGGCTGCTTTTGAATGTGCAGTCCTGGAGCTAATGACACCTCTCAATTCAATTGCAGTTCTGCCCTCGGTAGCTTTGCCCTATTGTCCAGGCCGCTTGACCTGTCAAGCAGAGAGGAGTGGGTGTGTGGGAAAGGAAAATTCCCTCCCCACTCACAGGGACAGAAGCCAGTTCACATTCTGAGGGGCCCTCAACTTTTCAGAGCTGGCTCAGCCTATCTCAAGACGTAATCGGATGCAAATTAAACAAAGCCTTGGAGCTCTGGCTGTGCAGTGTTCTCTCTCTGCACCGCGAGTCACTGTGCCCATAGTAATGGCTTGCCTTGGAAGCTGCTATCAAGTGTGTGTGTGTTTTTCTTTTCGAGAGATGACAGTTCCCAAGTGAAAGGACACTTCAGCTCTGATAAAACTTTCCTTCTATTGTCTGAGTTTTGTGTTTGTTTTCTGGCAAAGCCCACAGCTGCCTGAGCATTGTGTGCTGCGGAACATTTTCCATTTTTGTACGGCGAGGCCAGCCAGGGTCTTTGGGGGGTTCTTACTAGTATTGCCTGAAGCGAATACTACAGCTCAATAGCAATTTAATATTGTAATCAGGGAGCAAACTGTGCAGTTTTGGCACATTGTGATAATTATTAACTACATCTATTAGTGTTACGGTTCTAGTAACTAATATTTACAAAAGGTTCCCTGTGTAGGGGAGACCTTGCCCAGACACAAATGTCTGAATTATTCCTAAGTGATTGTCAGAGGCCCTTTGAGCCAATGTTCATGTTCACTGTTTAAAGATAAAGCATCAATCCTGAGAAAGAAGACTTCAAAAGGCCTGCTTCATGAATAACAAATTCTCAGGGTGTAAACCTATGCAGAGGTTTGGAACACTTTGTCGACTTTTTGGGAAAGTTTTCCTGGGGAAAAAAATCGAAGAGATAAGTTGAGAGAGAGCGAGTGAGAGAGAATCAGAAGACAAAATAAAAAGGAAATCCTATTTAATTGGTATCACCCAGGAAAAGTTGACAGGATGCTCCCCTTTACGTGGCAGTGGAGGAGCTTCGGAGCAGTGGTGTTTCGATCCTCCTGGTGCACTAACTGGGTGCAGTGGGTGTTGGTGGGTGGCTTTTGGGGGGGATGCAGTTGCGTGTTACCACCTCTACCCTTTACACGGAGAGTCAACAACATCAATTACCCAGGGTTAATGACGCTGATGACGGCAGAGGTATTCTCTAAGTCCCAGGTGTCTGCTAGTTCAAATGATAACATCAAGGCCTCATATCTGTCAGTTACAAAATAGCATCATATGTATTTTCCCTGAACCTTCTTCAATAGACATATTTAGTGAATAGAGTTTATTGCTAAGAAGTATTCTATGTGAAAACCCGAAGGATTTTACGAACTAAAGAGAATTGCTCCTTCACAGATTTGTTTATGTATTGATTATTCATTTATTGTACACCTACTACGGCATTATTCTAGATATTGGGGATACAGCATTGAAAAGGCAATCCTTTGTCCCCATGACGCTTGCATTGCTCTGAGGGAAGAACCAAAATTAATAAATGAATGAATAAATAAATAAAAATAAAATCATTACAGAGCAGTAACTACTATAAAGGAATAAAGCAGTCTTGGAGAGTGA
The DNA here is from genome assembly GCF_020826845.1 of Diceros bicornis minor. Classification (NCBI taxonomy): domain Eukaryota; kingdom Metazoa; phylum Chordata; class Mammalia; order Perissodactyla; family Rhinocerotidae; genus Diceros; species Diceros bicornis. Next base: position 21,151,218 of record NC_080755.1, on the reverse strand, counting down.
CTACAAGTTGGTCATGGAAGTCCTCTCTGAGTAGATGACATGTGACCAGAAACTTGAAATGAGAATGAGAAGAGCCATGTCCCTCATTGGAAAGTGCTTCTTGAAAATCATCTATTTGTTGTCCCACGGTGTTGGATTTTTAACCTGGTGTCTGTGGAACTCTCAGGCAATGTTTCCGAAAGTGTGTTTTAAGGACAACCTGCATCAGAGTAACCCTAGGTTTTTGCTTAAAATGCAAATTCCTGGGCTCCATTCCAGACCTACTCAAAATTTCTGGGATGGGGCTTGGAATATTCATTTTAAAGCACCAAAATGGGATCGATGAGCCCTCTCCAAACATGTGCAAAATGTTGTGTATGCGTGTCTATATGTCAGATCTCAGAGGGTTCTCTGTCCCCCTCAACCCCCCACCCCAAAAGTTAAGGAGCAGAAGAGGAACTCGGAGCCTTTCCTATGTTTCATTCCATCCTAAGAGGGAAGGAATTTGGATATGGGCCAGGGACAACATAGATTCTCCAAGAACACATAGTTATTTGCTGTAGCAGAGGTATAGTTCTTACGGGAGGAGGGAAGTTGTTCAAAGTCCTTTTTTCGGTATCACATGGGATTGGATCAGGAGGAACCAGGAAGATCAGCGTGAAGGTTGTGTGGAGGTCAGAAGTAATGGGTTAAGGGCCAGTCTTAGGCCTGAAAAAAACCCACTTTCTTCCCTTCCTAGTTGTTGGATGGTAAGGTAGGTACTGGGATGCCTTTTGCTGAGGAAGTACCTTTGCTTTCCCTGGTAAGGCCAAGCAAGGCCAAGTGGGGTCCAGAGGTGGAAAAGCATGGAATGGATGGCTGGGGTTGGCTTTAGTCTTGACTGGAGTTGGAAAATACAAGGAAGACATGTCATCATTTCCCCTTCTAATCCCTTGGCAGCTATCAGTCATCAATCATAGCAGTTTCCTGCCTTGTAATCACTCTAAATGGATGCTCCAGGCATTCACTAACAAAAGATTGTTATTAACATGAAACTAGTTGTTATCTTTGGGTCTTAAGAAGAAAGGCAACAGGTGTCTTTGAGAGTTGGTCATAAGTCTGCTCCGGTTTTCATTCATTCATTCAACAAGTATTTATTGGGATTTACTATGTGCCAGATATTATACTAGGTGCTGTGGATATGGCGGTGAACAAAATAAACAAAATCCCTGCTCTCTTGCAGTTTTTGTTCTCATAGGATGAGAGAGACAATAAACAAATAAAGAAGTAGATATATACATATGTGTATATATAGACAGAGAGAGAGAGAGAGAAAGAGAGAGAGGGAGAGTGAGGTAGTGATAAGTGCTATGGAGAAAAATAAAACAGAGTAGATGGGATGAAGAGTATCAAGTTTTCTCTTTTAGAGAGAGCTTCTCCATGGAAGTGACATTTAGTAGAGACCTGAATGAAATGAGGCAGTGAGCTATGTGAATATCTCCATGGCAGGAGACCAGAAAGACATTTCTAGTTGAAATGCTGATCAGTAATAAGAGTGTGAAATTGTCTAGAGAGACATCTGGGCCATACGTTTCTTAGAAACCAAGCATCAAAGAGGCAGGCAGCTGAAGGACAGCTTAATGAGGATGCAGAGCTTCAAGATGATGATCCCTCCATCTTCAGGCATAACCACATCATGGGAGCAGTGAGATAAGCTTCTAGACTCAAGACGCTATGTGATTAACTGAAAGTGAACTAGCCATGAGTCATCTATAATTATGTAATAATGACGAGTATTTGAGTGCTTGCTATGTGCCTGGCTTTGTTCTAAGTGCGTAAATTGTGTTGACTTTCTTTAATTATCACAACAATACTTTGAGGTAGATCATTATCAGCTCCACTTTACAGATAAGAAAAGTGAAGCACAGAGAGGTTAAGTAACTTGCTCAAAATTACGTGCCAGTAAATGACCCAATTGGGCTTCAAACACAGATACTCTGACTCCAGAACTCTGTTCTTGCCTCTCAGCTTTACTGTGTAGTATGGTAATATCTTGGAGTTTTAATCTTTATGTTCTTAGTTTTGGAATTTCATGATTTGACTCATCCTCTGGTTTGTAGCTGCATTTCCTTGGGGAGATTTAGGATTGCAATTGTGGAAGACAGACTCAATACTCAGTCTATTTGACTTTCAATATAGGCTCTTGAGAATCAAAAGAGGAGGAAAGCTAAGGATGAATTTTATACCATCACAATAGATTGGAAAAAGAATACAGAGAAAATCAGATCACCTTGGAGGAATTAGGGGGCAGGGCTGAGAAGAGAGGGCTGGAAATGGGGGGAAGTCTGTGGTGAGTTTATTGAGATACTGCTGAACGCCATCAGTGGCATTACTGGAGAAGCCCATGGAAGTAGAGCCAATCCTGCAGCAGGTTGCCTGTAAGAGAGGGTGGGCAGTGGCCTAAGTGGAGGAACTGGAAGAAATGGACTTGCTCTTCTTGGGACTATCAGATGAGCGTCATCTACTGCCAGCTGCAGTAGATGGAGGTGTACTTGTGCCCAGAGAATTTGTTGAATTGTACTCAAAGGGCCCTGAGAGGGCAGTCTCCCTGTCCCCTACTCTTCAGTGACCCAGAGGCAATGGTGATATAGAAGAGAAAGCCCAAGTAGTGGTGTTTGTTGAGGTATGGGCAGGTGTGTGTGAGTGAGAGCTGATATGATGAAAAGCAGTGCATTGCAATGATATGAACCAGTATCATCTGTAAGAGAGTTGAGGATTGATTTCCTGCAGTGACATCACATGGCAAAAAAAGTAGAAACTTGGGTTCTGGAGTTTGGAAAAATCAGAGGAAGCATTGGAATTCCAAGAGCTACTGAATTTCTGCAATCATGGAGAGTGAATTCTCAATAAATATAAAAATGATCTCATTTCACTTTTGCTTTTTGTGTTTTCTTTCTTTTTGATGCCATTAGATGGTCAGTGGGGCCATGAGCTGCAGGCATTGCCTGTCTTCTTCTCACTGGAGTGGCCCCACTGTTGAGCACAGGGCCCAGGGCCTAGTAGGCACTAAATAATATCTGTTGAGTGAATGAAGGCTGAGCCCTATATTAGCAAATAAAAATACTGTAAAATACTTAAAAAAATTTAAGATTTTCTTCACTAGATGTTGCTTTCCTAGATTGTTTGTTATAAACCCTCTTTCCTTTCGGAGAATTATTAACTGCACAAAAATTGATAGCATTTTTGAATACCAGCAATTTATAATTTTCAATTAGAAAATGTAATAGTACAAAATACTTCATTTATACATATATTTATATAATCAACAAAACTACAAAATATCTTAAAATTCATATGAATAATATTCATAACACTTTTTGGAAGAGTCTTACAAACCTTTGGAGGACTGGAATGAAGACTGAATGGAATGAAATACTAACTTAAACAGTAAGGTCTAGAAGACTGGCAGAAATAAGACCATCTCAATGATACCGTGTTGGTAAAGGAATGGTGAGACAGGAGCTTGCTTACACAATTTATGGGAAAGGAAAGCGGTATAACCACTGTGGAGAATAATTGGCATTATTTTAATAGTGATAAATTGGAAATGACCTAAATGTCCATATATGAATAGGGAAATGGATAAGTAGGCTCTGGTTGCAATGGATTAAAACCACAAAGCAGTTAAAGATGAATAAACTATATCTATATGTATCACTTTGATTATATCTCAAAATATAATGTTAAGTGAAAAGAATCGAGGTACGTAGAGGTATATGCAAAAATGCCGCTCGTGTAAACTAAAATACACAACACAGTATAATACATTCTTTACGATCAGAGAGATATATATGTAGTTAATGTATGAAAAGGCAGACTGGTTTTCTCTGAAGTGGGAGTAAAAGAAATGAGACAAGAGGGGAACAGCAGGCTTGGACTATCAGGTTGGTTTCTTGTATATAAAAAGAAATGCAAACATTTATTGGGTGATAGATACACAGGTATTTGTTTTATCATTCTTTCTGTTAAATAACTTTACAGAACATTTTCAAACGAAAATACACACACACACACAGATATCTAACTCATTGTAATTCTTTATACCAAAAAATATTGATCTTGTCAGCTTTCTCTTTGTGTAGCACATGATGGAGTAAGGTCTTTTGGCAACGCTCCTCAAAATGAAATAAAAATTTACATAAATGTACAAAATAGTATGACTGATTAGCAAGGTTAAAATAAAGATATATACCTAGGAAAGATAATAGAAAATAAGAAAAGATATTCTTTAAATATTTCATTAGTCCAAAAAGGATGCTCAGAGAAAATTTTACTTTGTAATTGACGGAGAAATATCCCCTGTATGGTCTCAAAGGGCAAAATTCAGGTTAGTGTAAGAAGACTGTAGAGAGAGAGATTATGCATCAACATAAAAAAAAAACCTTCGTAATAGCTAGTGGTTTAACAGCAGCAGGATGCATCTCTTCTTTACGTCACAGTCCACTGCAGGTTGGGTAACTGTCCTGGGAGGCACCCTGAGTGGTTGTTCAGGTGTCCCATCTCCTTTCCTCTTTAGTTGCCACCTCATCAACATGCCATGCCCACAGTTGTCAGCAAAGGGGAAGAGAAAAGATAGAGAGAGTTTTGTGTCCAGGCCAGAAAATGGTGGCATCATTCCTCCCACCATTAGATTGGCCCAATCCCAATCCCATGACCTCAATTTAATGCAAGGGAGTCTGGGAAATGCAGTCTGCCAGTACTGCCAAGAAGAGAGGGAAATGTGATTTGAACACGTGGCTTTGTATCTGCCAGAGATGCTAAAGCAAAAGAGAGTGAAAAAGTAGAGCTCTTTATTTTATTTATTTTATTTTGTACAAGGTCCTCTTCACTCCCCTACTCTAGGCGGAAGATAATATCAGCTCTAAATTGCTGCCTGGAATAAGTCCCAGTTATGATAGGAGGATAGAAGGCCAAAGGGACAACATAGTTAGAAAACTTAGAAAAACCTAATATGTTTGAGTCAGCAGGACCTGATGGCTTGCCCTGTAGGACACTGAATGAATTTTCAACTTTCATCTTAGGACTATTAGCCGCTGTTTCCCTCAAATCACAGAGGATTGGAAAAGCCCCTAAGGAGAGCAAAAGGGTAAATGAGGTGCCTATCGCCGAGAAAAAGACAGGAGGACCTGGAAATTTCAGACCTGTGAGCTCAACATCAATACCCGGGAAGATCTTGGAATAAATCATCAAATAATCAATTGGCTAGCACCTGAAAGAACATAAAATACTAAGTAGCAATCAGCAAAGCTTTGTAAAGAGCAAATAGTGCCAGGCCAATTTAATTTCCTCCCATGATTGTGAGAGGCCAGCTACACCAGGGGAATCGATAGATGAGATCTCTCTCAATTTTAGTGAAGATTTTGATTTTTTAAACCAGGCATTGTCTTTGACATGTTAGAACAGTATGTTCCTATCTACACTTCTGCTGGAGGCAGGACAGCTTCAGCCCAAGGGGAATTATCAATGGCCGGATATCAATCTCAGGGGACATATTGAGTGCTGTCCCAGAGGTATTAGGGCCAGGATCTATCCTACTCAATAACTATATTGATGGCCTGGATGAAGGAATTAAGACTATGCTCATTAAATTTGCAGCTGGCACTAAATTAGGTGGGGTTGTTATTGCTCTGCAAGACAGAAGTAAAATTCAAAATGGCCTTGACTCGTTGAGAAAATGGCTCTGCGCAACGGGGATAAATTTCAACAGGGACAAGTGTAAAGTGGCACAGTGCCCCCCAGCCCTAGAACAGAGCCTTGGGCATACTTGGCACTCAGCAAATATCTGCAGTGCCTTCCTTGTGGGGTTGTTGTGAGGATCAAAGCGTGATAATGTTGCGGAAGTGCTCTGTAAACGGCAAAGTGCCCTACAAATGGTAAAGGTCTGCACCAAGGCGAGGAAAGTTATTTTTAAAGGCAGGGAAATATGTCCTGTGAGGCAGTGTTAAAGGAACTGGAGTTGTTTAATCAAGAGAAGAGAAGAATAAGGAATGATTTCATGAGCATAACCATTTTATCAAGGTTTTAACAAAAGAGATGATTATCTCTTCTCTATTTGTCAAGGAAAAATGGGCTTGAATGATGCAAAATAGATTTCAGTTAGATATGAAGAAGAACTTCTTATCTAGGGTGGGTCCACCTGTGGGGGGCACCCACACTTCTCTTGCCTCACAGATGTTACACTTCTTCAATTGTGGCCTTTCCAGTTCACTGTGACCCCCTAAGAGCAGAGTCTCTGCAGGTCCCTGTTGTATCTCCAGTGTCTAGAACAGGACTTGACATGGAGTATAAGCATAATAAATATTTGTTGATTGAATGAACGTCAGGGGCATAAAATATTGGCTCAGATCTTGGGGAGTCATCATTCTCGGAGATCCTAAAAAATAGGGGTGACTAATTCTAGGAGACAAATTGATCTTTCCAACATTGATTTCATGATTCTATGTATGTAAAAAAGAAGAGAAAATATTTATGATGTATTCTCAGCCCAGTCTTAGCTTTGGTTTGTAACTGCTGATGGGTGGGATTATTGGCGAGAGGGAAAAGGAGGCAAAATCTTGATCTCAGTCCCATCCTCACCTCTTCTCTAGCTGTAGAACCCTTAGGAATAGAAAAAGAAGAGCAAAGGAGGTGCTGCAAATTGGATCTATTTTCTGCATCTCAGAGGTTTGTTGGCACATTTGTGTTTCTAGAACCTCTGATCCAGGCCACAAAAGCCATAATCAGAGACATTCCCTTCCCAACTCTGCCCTAAGGCTTGGGAAGGGGCAGGATGGGCTAGGGAGGTCCCTACCTCCTTTGCTGGGGTATTTATTACTGACAGTCTCAGTTGGGATTCTAGACTAATTTTTCCCCACTGAAACTTAATTTTTTAAATGGATTATTGCAGAATTAAGATAGATCTTGTTTAAATAACATGCATTATTTAGCTTTTAACTAAAGCCATAAATTTTACACATAAGTGTTCCAGAAGTATGTGCAGTATGGGGCAGTTAACCCAGGTGGTTTTCTTGCAGCATCCAGCATTACCATCAGTGGCTTGGAGCTGGAGGTGTCCAGCCCCCTTCTCAGCTGCTGGGTAAATGAGATGAACTGAGCATGTCTGAACCATGCAATTGAAGGAGGGGTTCTTAATCTGGGGCCCGTGCATTGGCTTCTGATGGGTCAGTGAACTCTGTGGCCAAAATACATTTCCCTGTGTATATGAGTATGTGCTTTTTCCTGGGGAGAAAGACTGTTGGCTAAGAAAGGCTGTCTGGAGTTTTAGGAGAAAGTCAAGTGGCAAGAGGGTTGGATTGTTCCTACCAAGATGGCAGAGAAAGTGCTTTGGTACAATTTGTGATATAGGGAGCAGCTACTGAAGGTGGCTGTTCAAACAGGGGAGTCAGATGGGGAGTCGCTTGTCATCTGAGAGGTCTGTCCATTGGCAGCAGAATGCCAGCCAGCAGGTAGAATTGTAGGCCAGTCCCAGGAGGATGGATGCTGCCGAAATGGTGGGAGGAATGGACCTCAGTCCCAAATTCAGAGGTGTGTATAAAATTATTTGTTTTCTAAAATGATGTAATTCTATTAGAATCTCATATCCCACTGGGCTATTAGGAAAGTTAATCTCAATTATTTCAGAGTTCCCTCTGCTTTAGAGCCATGACAAGGTTCTAGAGGGCTGATACAATTTCGAGGCCTAGAGAGACCTTGTGGAGATTGGTCATATGTCTTCATAAGTCATTGTTGAGGTGTCTGTTGTCCAATTTATGTCTGGGCAAATAGGAGAGAGAACCGGCTAGAATTATGGGGCTTATGGATTGTACTCATGTGAGGTGGGCACAGGGGCTTGTTGGAGAGCTGTAACTCAGATGAAGCTGACCCCAAGGAGTTTTGGGGAATCTAGGGACTGGGTCTGATTAATGAACAGGAAAGAATTTAGGGAGAATGTGTGAACCCTGCAGTCATGACTGGGCCTATGGCTAGTCTAAGCTGATGCTGGAGCAGCAGGATGTGCTGAGACAATTGATACACTTTTGGTCTTAGGCAGAACTGGCTCAGGAATTAGGGTGGGCTTGAGTCTGGAAATGAGGGACATTATAAGCCTCCCTGGGAAGGTCTGGAGGAAGCCGAGGCCAGAGACATGACCACACGCACTAGGAAGAGCCTGCGCATGTCTGACAATTCCGCTCATCCATCAAATAACGAGTCTGCCTTTACCTTGAACTACGATGCTTCCATTTAAGAAAAGTCATGCTTCAACCTGCCTCAAACTTCAGTTTTCTCTTTCCTCCAACTATTGGATAGAAACATTTCACTATGCAACCTTTTAAAATAGCAACTGCGAGGTTTCTGTCTAAAGTAGGGAGGCTCTTTAATGGTAAATACATTGAGGCTAACTGGCACTACCAATGTAGAAATGTAGAGCAAAAATAGCAAAAACATTGAGAGTGATGACGGTGTCTGTAGCGCTCCTTGAGCTCCTCGGATGTCACATGAATCCTGATTATTGCTGCTTTCACATTATTATATTAACAAGATGAAAACCAGCTGAATGAAAATGATGCCTTTACTCAAGTCGCCTGCCACTTAAGGAACCCAGGAGATCAGACATTAGGGAAGTGTCACCATATTGGTGGTAAACTAAGGCAGGTAAAGATTAAGCAATTTGTTCCAAGTCCAATCGTGGCTCAGTTGTGTGGAAGAGACTAAGGCCAGTGTTCCTAATTCCCAACTTCTTCCTTGCACTAACTATTAAATACCATAAGCCCCCCTCCCCCACTCTAATAATGTGTAATCGTTTCCAAGTATACATTCTCTTTTTTCTTTATTTACTCCTTTCCCCTTGTTCCTTTTCTCTCAAACAAGTACAATTCCTCTTAGAGTAATGTTTATATTTTTAGCCTCACTTTGCCGTCAGGGAAATGGTAACTGAGAGCTTCGGCAATGCCCTTGTCTGAGGCAGGATAAAGGGGCAGATGTTCCTGGGACTGATTTTCATTCTTAGGTGCCCTGATTATATAATATTCAGAGCAACGTCCTCCTGGAAGTCTCTCTCTTGGAAGCTTCTGCGTTTAGAATGATGCTGCTCTGCTTAAAAAATGATTTTAAATTCCCCTTTCAACCAGTAAGTATCCCAAGTGAAATTTCATTTCCATTTAAATAAACTAGGGTTGGAAATTTTAGGGTGGATCTGTTAGGAGGCGTGGACACATGAGGGTAGCTGGGGAAATATGTATTAGGAGAGCAGGGGACATGAAAGGGGAGCTTCATACCCTGATGGCAAATATGACTTACCATTAGATGGTAAAAATGACTTACTGTAATATGTTCCAGCTCTGAGTTTATCTCTGCATTCTCACCAGAGCAATTTCTGAAGGGATTTAGTTTTTTATCCCTGCTGCTATTAGTCTTGATTTTTCCGTAATAACAACAGCAGTAACAGCAGCATCTAAACTTACCTTTTTTTTTCCTGGGTGCCAGGAACTATTCTAAATATTTTACATATTTCAACTCATGTAATATTGCAACAATCTTATGAGGCAGAGATTATTATCATCCTCATTTCAAAGATGATGAAACTGAGGAACAGAAAGTCTAAGTAATTTCTCTCAAGTCACACAGCTTGTAAATGTGAGAGAAAGAATTCGAACCCAGGCAGTTGGTTCCAGTCTTTAATCTTCTCTTTAGATGTGTGGCTCTTCTCTTGGTTACTTTGGGAGTCACCTTGTGTCCTCTTTCTTCTCCGCAGCGAATCTATGCTTAAGTCCTGCTGATTTTTCCTTCGCAGCATTTTCCCACTTACCCCTTCCTTTCTATTGGAGCTACCGTTAAGATAAGGTCTCGACTACTTTCCTCTGGCCTCTAGGGTCTTCTCTAATCCAGGCAGCATATTTCTGCGTTGTAAGATATCCTTCCCCTGAACACAGATCATAAATGGTTCCCATTCCCACATTTACAGAGGAAAATCCCTCCCCTGGCTTTGTAGACCTTCCTCATATGCCATAAACCTGACTTTCTAACCACATCTCCCAATGCCCTGCACGCATCCCTGCTTCAGCCAGTTTACGATTACATTGAATCCGCCATATGCATTACTGCCTGTGCCTTTGCTCCGCTGCCTGGAGTGTCTGTTCTCCTCTCATCACCATCTTAAGTCTATTTGTTCTTCAAAGCTAAGCTGAAGTGTCAACATCTCTTAAACTTTCCCTTCTCTCAACTCCTATTCCACTTATTTATCAAAGTGGTAGAGTATTTTTCATAAAATTCTCTTTGTGACTATTGAAATTTGGGGACTGAGATGAAAGGGAATGCTTGTATGTGAACACTGCCCTTTTCAAATGTGTTTTTCTCCTCTATTTGGAAAAGACAGACGTCAGTGTCATAATAATGAAGATTCAGAGAGTGTATTGGTTCAAAAGACTTCATGAGTCAAAAGATAACTTTGTAATGGGAAACAGGATTCACCCAACTGGATGGACCCAATTGGAAGATTGTTCTGATTTATTAAACTTTTTCCTCCTAAGTTAGATAAGGTAGTTGGGCAAATAGTGACTAGTCTCCCTGTCCTCTGCCTACATTCTAGGAAGAAATTAGCCAACGCAAGAAAAGTTCCCTGTTTCTGAGGCAGTGGGAAAGAACTGGAATGGGAAGCCAGTTCTTCCTTGATGGCCAGACTGGGACTAGGAAACACATTTTAAGTTCTGAGCCCTGGTCATAGGCAGGGACTGATGTAGTTTATGTTTCCTCCACTCTGTCAAGACGATGCCCTGGGATCTAACTTTATTGTCTAGCATCCCCCGTGAAGGGAGAGATGGGGTCTTTGAAGCTGAGCTTTAGCCACACTTTTGGTAGTGTTAGTCATCTTTTTGGAGGGATATACGTGGTCTCCATCTCTAGATCTCTCTTCCTCTCATGGTAGAAACAATATGTTAACCTTTTGTACCTCTACCACAATTTTATCACAATGCTTTGTATGTATGCAGACAGTAGGTGCTTAATAGATAAATTTATTGATTATGGTCATATCAATGAATCTTATCTTCTCTCAAGTCCAACCCATACTTAATGATCTTCATGCTGGAGAACGTTTGCTTAACTTTAGACATGATGTTTGTGTGCTAACACACCTTGAGAAGCACAGTTTCTATCATGTTTTTTCAGGCTGTGTGCGAACAAGAGCACAGAAAGCCACCTGCATCAACATTCAAATAAGGGCAAATTCCTACAATTAATGAAAATGTATCATTGTGTATTTACTGAAATGCTCTCATTGTGAGAAGAAATGCAGAATTCATCAAGATTCCCAGGTAGATGGCAGTGAACTGAAAATTTGTATAAGTTAGGCGAAAGAAGCCATAGACAAGGAGTTTTTTGTTTTTTTTTTTTTGTGAGGAAGATCAGCCTTGAGCTAACATCTGCCAATCCCTCTCTTTTTGCTGAGGAAGACTGGCCCTGGGCTAACATCTGTGCCGATCTTCCTCCACTTTATATGGGATGCCGCCACAGCATGGCCTGACAAGCAGTGCATGGGTGCGCGCCCGCTATGCCACCGGGCCGGCCCCGACAAGGAGTTTTGACTCTGCAGGTATGTTAGGAAGCAACTTGGTTGACTTGGGAGAGTTTCGAAAGGTATATAACTTCACAGTACAGATTTGACTGAAATAAAGGCTGTGCATTTAAAGGAGGCCCAGTGTGGCTCTTTGTGCGTCTATTTTAATCGAGCTAACTGAGTAACCGGGAATGAGAAGCACCCAGAGCTGAGCTCCAGGGCCTAGGCCTTCCATGAGGTGGGCTCATATGTGGCAGGCCTTGGCTCTCCACCAGGATGTCTGCTGACCTCAAGACATGTTTTAAGAATTGATGTATGTATTCTTACAGAGTGTTTTGAAATTTTGGGTGAAAATTTTCTTCAAAAATGTCTGCAGAGATGAAATGAATTTATACTTCTATCTTTCTAGCCAATAGATTTCTAGTGTGGGTTTGTTCATTACTCATTCATTAATTCATTCATTTGTTCATTCATTAATTCATTCAATATGCATAAAGTATGTGCTAACCTCTGAGGCTATAAAAGATGAAAAAGATCAGGCTTCCCTCAAGAATTTTATCACCTAGAAAAGGAAGATACAGTCATTTAAAGAAACGCACTAAAATGTTATAGATGCTGATAATAGTAGGTATGGCTTTCCTGGTGTCAGTGACAGAGAAAGAGAGAGGGAGAGAAAGACTGGCCACTGGGATGTGACGATGGTCAGAAAAAGAATTCATTGAGGAAGAAATTCTTGGACTCAACTTTAAAAAGATAGTTATCAGATCAACAGATGAGAAGGCATGTGGAACAGAGTAGAGAAGGCATTCAAGGCAGAGGGGGAAATAACAGAAAAGACAAGAAGGTGTGACCAGCTTAGCTTACTCAGGGGCCGTCACTCAGTTTGGGACAGCTGAGAGGAGAGAACAAAGTGGGAGGTGGCAAGAGAGGGCAGAAGAGGCATCTGAGTTACAATCAGAGGGTCTGCTGTGCCCACCTCAGGAGTTTGTACTTTGCTGTTTAGACACTGGAAGGTGTTTTTTAAAACTAAACCACAGATTTTATTCACATTTCACCAGTTTCTCCACTAATGTCCTTTTTTTCTGTTCCAGGGTGGAATTCAGGATCTCATATTGCATTTAGTTGTCACATCTCCTTAGTTCTCCAATTTGTGACAGTTCCTCAACCTTTCCTTGTTCTTTATGACCTTGACGCTCTTGAAGAGTGTGGGACAGGTACTTGTAGAATGTCCTTGATCTGAGTTCATCTGATACTTTCTCATGATTAGACTGGGATCACAGATTTTGGGGAAGAAGATGCCTTGTCAGTGCATCATATCAAGGGATACATGAGATCAACATGATTTATTACTGGTGTTGTTGATCATGACCTCTTAACTAAGTGGTATCTGTTGGATTACTGCACTGCAATGTTATTATTTTTCCCTTTTCATACTCCATTTGTTATGACCGAATGGTTGTGTCCCCTTCCCAAATTCATACATTGAACTCCTAAACCCCAAGGTGATGGTATTGGGAGATGAGGACTCTGGAAGGTGATTAGGTCGTGAGGGTGGAGCCCTCATGAATGAGATTAGTGCCCCAGAAACCCCAGAGAGCTCTCTTGCCCATTCCACCATGTGAGGATACAACAAGAAGATGGCTGTCTATGCACCAGGAAGTGGCTCTCACCAGACATCAAATCTGCCAGTGCCTTGATCTTGGACTTCCCAGCCTCCAGAACTATGAGAAATAAATTTCTGTTGTTTATAAGCCACCCAGTCTATGATATTCTGTTATTGCTGCCCAAACTAAGACATTATTCTTTAGAAGTGAGTCACTAAGTTGAGCCCACACTCAAAGGGTGGGAAACTAAGTTCCACTTCCTGGAGAGAGGCGCATCAAAGCATATGTGGACATATGATAAAACCACCACAGTAATTAATAAATATATGGGAGATACTTTGAGGCCATACAAATATCTTGTTTCTCCTTAATGTTTTGTCTTTTTTTTTGCTGAGGAAGAGTTGACCTGAGCTAACATCTGTTGCCAGTCTTCCTCTTTTTGCTGAGGAAGATTGGCCCTGAGCTAACATCTATTGCCAATTTTCCTCTTTTTTTGTATGTGGGCTGCTGCCACGGCATGGCTGCTGATGAGTGGTGTAGGTCCACGCCCAGGAACTGAACCCAGGCTGCTGAAATGGAATGTGCTGAACTTAACCACTAGGCCACCAGGGCTGGCCCTCATTTTTTTTATTTTTATTGAAGTATAGTTGACATACAATATTATATTAGTTTCAGGGGTACAACATAGTGATGTGACGTTTACATACACTACAAAATGATCACCGTGACAAGTCTAATAATCATCTGTCACTATACAAGTTATTACAATATTATTGACTATATTTCCTATGCTGTACATTACATCTCCATGAGTTATTTATTTTATAACTGAAGGTTTATGCCTCTTAATCCCCTTCACCTGTTTTGCACATCCCTCCACTCCTCCTCCCCTCTGGCAACTGCAAGTTTTTTCTTTGTATCTATGAGTTTGTTTCTGTTTTTTTTTTTTTTTCTTTTTTTTTTTTTATTGATATTTTAATGGTTTCTAACGTGAAATTTTGGGTTGTACATTTTTGTTTGTCCATCACCCCATATATGACTCCCTTCACCCCTTGTGCCCACCCCCCACCCCCACTGCCCGGGTAACCACAGTCCAGTTTTCTCTGTCCATGTGTTGGTTTATATTCCACATATGAGTGAGATCATACAGTGTTTGTCTTTCTTTTTCTGGCTTATTTCACTTAACATAATACGCTCCAGGCCCATCCATGTTGTTGCAAATGGGACGATTTTGTCTTTTTTTATGGCTGAGTAGTATTCCATTGTATATATATACCACATTTTCTTAATCCAATCGTCAGTCGAGGGACACTTAGGTTGCTTCCACTTCTTGGCTATGGTGAATAATGCTGCAATGAACATAGGGGTGCATAAGCCTCTTTGGATTGTTGATTTCAGGTGCGTTGGATAGATTCCCAGTAGTGGGATGGCTGGATCATAGGGCATCTCTATTTTTAATTCTTTGAGGAATCTCCATACCGTTTTCCATAGAGGCTGCACCAATTTGCATTCCCACCAGCTGTGTATGAGGGTTCCTGTTTCTCCACATCCTCTCCAATATTTGTTGTTTTTTGTCTTGGTGATTATAGCCATTCTAACGGGCGTGAGGTGGTATCTTAGTGTTGTTTTGATTTGCATTTCCCTGATGATTAGTGATGTTGAGCATCTTTTCATGTGCCTATTGGCCATCTGTATATCTTCCTTGGAGAAGTGTCTGTTCATTTCCTCTGCCCATTTTTTGATCGGGTTGTTTGTTTTTTTGTTGTTCAATTGTGTGAGTTCTTTATATATTATGGAGATCAACCCCTTGTCAGATGTATGTTTTGCAAATATTCTCTCCCAGCTGGTTGGTTGTTTGTTCATCTTGATTCTGGTTTCATTTGTCTTATAAAAGCTCTTTAGTCTGATAAAGTCCCACTTGTTTATTTTTTCTTTGGTTTCCCTAGTCTGGGTAGGCATGTCATCCGAAAAGATTCCTTTAAACCCAATGTCAAATAGTGTGTTGCCTATATTTTCTTCTATGAGTTTTATAGTTTCAGGTCTCACCTTCAGGTCTTTGATCTATTTTGAGTTAATTTTTGTGAATGGCGATAGCACATGGTCCACTTTCATTCTTTTGCATGTGGCTGTCCAGTTTTCCCAACACCATTTATTGAAGAGACTTTCCTTTCTCCATTGCATGTCCTTAGCACCTTTGTCGAAAATTAGCTGTCCGTATATGTGTGGTTTTATTTCTGGGCTTTCAATTCTGTTCCATTGATCTGTGTGTCTGTTTTTGTACCAGTACCATGCTGTTTTGATTACTATTGCTTTGTAGTATGTTTTGAAGTCAGGAATTGTGATGCCTCCTGCTTTGTTCTTTTTCTTTAGGATTTCTTTAGCTATTCGGGGTCTTTTGTTGCCCCATATAAATTTTAGTATTCTTTTTTCTATTTCTGTGAAGAATGTCATTGGGATTCTGATTGGGATTGCATTGAATCTGTAGATTGCTTTAGGTAATATAGACATTTTAACTATGTTTATTCTTCCAATTCACGTGTATGGGATATCTTTCCATTTCTTTATGTCATCGTGGATTTCCCTCAATAATGTCTTGTAGTTCTCATTGTATAGGTCCTTCACCTCCTTGGTAAGATTTATTCCTAGGTATTTTATTCTTTTTGATGCAATTGTAAATGGTATTATCTTTTTGAGCTCTCTTTCTGTTAGTTCATTATTAGCATATAGAAATGCAACTGATTTTTGTAGATTGATTTTGTACCCTGCAACTTTGCTGTAGTTGTTGATTGTTTCTAACAGTTTTCCAACAGATTCTTTAGGGTTTTCTATATATACAATCATGTCATCTGCAAATAGTGAGAGTTTCACTTCTTCGTTACCTATTTGGATTCCTTTTATTCCTTTTTCTTGCCTAATTGCTCTGGCCAAAACCTCCAGTACTATGTTGAATAGGAGTGGTGAGAGTGGGCAGCCCTGCCTCGTTCCTGTTCTCAGAGGAATGGCTTTCAGTCTTTCCCCGTTGAGTATGATGTTAGCTGTGGGTTTGTCATATATGGCCTTTATTATGTTGAGGTACTTTCCTTCTATTCCCATTTTATTGAGAGTTTTTATCATAAATGGATGTTGTATCTTGTCAAATGCCTTCTCTGCGTCTATTGAGACGATCATGTGGTTTTTATTCTTTGTTTTGTTGATGTGATGTATCACGTTGATTGATTTGCGGATGTTGAACCATCCCTGCGTCTCTGGTATAAATCCCACTTGATCATGGTGTATGATCTTTTTAATATATTGTTGTATTCGGTTTGCCAATATTTTGTTGAGGATTTTTGCATCAATGTTCATCAGCGATATTGGCCTGTAATTTTCTTTCTTTGTATTGTCTTTGTCTGGTTTTGGTATCAGGGTGATGTTGGCCTCATAGAATGATTCAGGAAGTGTTCCATCTTCCTCTATTTTTTGGAATAGTTTGAGGAGGATGGGTATTAAATCTTCTTTGAATGTTTGGTAAAATTCACTGGAGAAGCCATCTGGTCCTGGACTTTTATTTTTTGGGAGGTTTTTGATTACTATTTCAATCTCTTTACTTGTGATTGGTCTATTCAGATTCTCCATTTCTTCTTGGTTCAATTTTGGGAGGTTGTATAGGTCTAAGAATTTATCCATTTCTTCTAGATTGTCCAATTTGTTGGCATATAATTTCTCATAGTATTCTCTCATAATCCTCTGTATTTCCATGGTATCCGTTGTAATTTCTCCTCTTTCATTTCTAATTTTATTTACTTGAGCCTTTTCTCTTTTTTTCTTAGTTAGCCTGGCTAAGGGTTTGTCTATTTTGTTTATCTTCTCGAAGAACCAACTCTTTGTTTCATTAATCCTTTCTACTGTTTTTTTGGTCTCAATATCATTTATTTCTGCTCTGATTTTTATTATTTCTCTCCTTCTGCTGGCTTTGGGCTTTGTTTGTTCTTCTTTTTCTAGTTCTGTTAGGTGTAATTTAAGGTTGCCTATTAGGGCTTTTTCTTGTTTGTTAAGGTGGGCTTGTATCGCTATGAGTTTCCCTCTCAGGACCGCTTTTGCTGCGTCCCATATGGTTTGATATGGCATGTTATCATTTTCGTTTGTTTCCAGATAGTTTTTGATTTCTCCTTTAATTTCATCAATGATCCATTGGTTGTTCAGTAGCATGTTGTTTAATCTCCACATTTTTGTCACTTTCCCAGTTTTTTTTTCCTGGTTCATTTCCAGTTTCATAGCCTTATGGTCTGAAAAGATGCTTGTTATGATTTCAATCTTCTTAAATTTATTGAGGCTTGCTTTGTTTCCCAACATATGGTCTATCCTAGAGAATGTTCCATGCGCGCTTGAGAAGAATGTGTAGTCAGCTGTTTTTGGGTGGAGTGCTCTGTATATGCCTACTAGGTCCATCTCGTTCAGTTTTTCATTTAAGTCTAGTATTTCTTTATTAACTTTTTGTCTGGATGATCTATCCATTGCTGTAAGTGGGGTGTTAAGATCCCCTACTATTATTGTGTTGTTGTTGATTTCTCCTTTTAGGTTTGTTAATAGTTGTTTTATGTACATTGGTGCTCCTATGTTGGGTGCATATATATTTATAAGTGATATGTCTTCTTGATGGAGTGTCCCTTTTATCATTATATATTTCCCTTCTTTGTCTTTCTTAACCTGTTTTATCTTGAAGTCTACTTTGTCTGATATGAGTATGGCAACACCTGCTTTCTTTTGTTTGCCATTAGCTTGGAGTATTGTCTTCCATCCTTTCACTCTGAGCCTGTGCTTGTCTTTAGTGCTAAGATGTGTTTCCTGAAGGCAGCATATTGTTGGGTCTTGCTTTTTAATCCATCCTGCCACTCTGTATCTTTTGATTGGAGAGTTCAATACATTTACATTTAGGGTAATTATTGAAATATGAGGGTTGAATGTTGCTGTTTTGTCACTTATTTTCTGGTTCTTTTGCATTTCCTTTGTTTCTTGTCCCATTTGTTTTGGACTGCCAATTCAGTTTGGTTGTTCTGTCTTATGATTCTTCTAGTTTTCTCTTTGTTTATCATATGTGGTTTTAATTTGATTATTTGTTTAGTGGTTACCTTGAGGTTTGGGCGAAAAATCTTCTGTATGAGATAGTCCATTATCTGATAGCCTCCTATTTCCTTATACTAAGTCAATTCAGTCACTTTCCTCTTCCCCTTCTAAGTTGCTCTTGTTATACCTTATTCTATCTTGTGTTGTGGCTGTGTGTTTACAGTGATGAGGTTAAATTTATTTTTGGTGAATTTCTTCCTTTGATCTTTGAGTTTAGTATTTAAGTGGTTGCTAACCTATTCCGGTAAAGATCTACTATTTCTCTGATTTTGTCTACCTACTTTTCTCCTTACTCCAAGCTTTGTGTTCCCTTTCTCTTCTTGTTTTCAGGCCTGAGGGTCTTCTTGAGTATTTCTTGTAGTGGCGGTCTCGTGGCCATGAACTCCCTTAGCTTTTGTTTATCTGGGAGAGTTACTATTTCTCCATCATATTTGAAGGATATTTTTGCTGGATAGAGTATTCTTGGCTGAAAGTTTTTGTCTTTTAGTATTTTGAATATATCATTCCAGTCTCTTCTAGCCTGAAAAGTTTCTGTTGAGAAATCCGCTGAGAGCCTGATGGGAGTTCCTTTGTACGTTATTTTTTGTTTTTGTCTAGCTGCCCTTAATATTGTTTCTTTGTCGTTGACCCTGGCTAGCCTTACCACTAGGTGTCGTGGTGAAGGCCTTTGTCTGTTAATATATATAGGCGTCCTGTTGGCTTCGCTTACTGGTATTTCCTGCTCCTTCCCCAGATTTGGGCAATTTTCAGCTATTATTTCCTCTTTCCCTCTCCTCTCCCTCAGGAATACCTATAATTCTTATGTTACATTTTCTAATAGAGTCCGATATTTCTCGGAGTCTTTCTTCATTTCTTTTTAGTCTTAGTTCTCTCTCTTCTTCCATCTGGAGTATATCTGTATTCCTATCCTCTAAAGTACTAATTCTTTCCTCCATATTGTCAGCTCTGTTCTTTAAAGATTCCAGATTCTCCTTTATCTCCTCCATTGTGTTCTTCATCTCCATCAGCACTGATAGGTTTTTCTTTATGATTTCAATCTCTTTTGTGAAGAAACTCCTAATCTCATTTAATTGTTTGTCTGTGTTGTCTCGTATTTCGTTGAGTGTTTTTATGATAGCTATTTTGAAATCTCTGTCATTTAGTTTATGGATTTCTGTGTCTTCGGGGTTGATTTCTGGGTGCTTGTCATTTTGTTTCTGGTCTGGTGATTTCATATATTTTTGCATTGTGGTTCCTGTGTTGGTTTTGATTTTCCTCATCCTGGAAGTCTCTGGTTGCAATTTCCACCTGCCGCCACTGTCTGGTGGTAAAGGGCTGTGTAGTCTAAGCCCCCTGCGCTCTGCCCCAGTTTTTCTGCTGCGATCCGCAGTTTTGTTTTGTTTTGTTTTGTTTTTTTTCCCCACTGCGATCCACAGGTCCAGTCCAGTTTATTCAGGTCTGCCTCGGACCGCTAGATCTGGTCGAGCTGCAGACTCCGGGTTGCAGGGAGGGGGGAGCTCTCTCTTTTGCCCTCTGGGTCCCTGACGTGGGAGGCTTCTCGTTTGCCCCTCTTTATCCGCTCTCTGGGTTGCTCAGATGTTGATGGTAGCCCTGTGGCTCCTCTGAGCCCTCTGTGCGGGAGTTTCCCACTGGTTGAGAGAGCCCGAAGAGCTACAGTTTCCCGCCGAGGGCCGCCCCTCCCCCCTCTCTGGGAGCCGCGCGGACCGGATCGCTGATCTGATGGGGAGGGAGCGGAGTTCTCCTTACCTCTCCCCACTTCCTCCGGGGGCCCAGCACGTTCCACTCTCAGATGTGCGGCAGTGTGGATCCCTCCGCTCTAGCTTTTCACTGTCTGGGATTCCGTTGTTGGTCTGTGGCTGTTGCTTTTGTTGTATCTTGTGGGGGAAGAATTCACGGGAAAGCTCACTCCGCCATGATGCTGACGTCACTCCCTTGTTTCTGTTTTGTTTGTTCATTTGTTTTGTTTTTTAGATTCCACATATAAGTGAAATCATACAGTATTTGTCTTTCTCTGTCTGACATTTCATTTAGCATAATACCCTCTAGGTCCATCCATGTTGTCACAATTGGCAAGATTTCATTCTTTTTTATGGCTCGGTAATATTGCATTGTATATATATACGACATCTTTATCCATTCATCTATTGATGGACACTTAGGTTGCTTCTCTATCTTGGTGAGTGTAAATAGAGCTGCAATGAACATGGGGTTCATATATCTTTTCAAAACAGTGTTTTCATTTTCTTTATATAAACACTCAGAAGTGGAATTGCTGGATAGTATGGTAGTTCTATTTTCAATCTTTGAGGACCCTTCATACTGTTTTCCACAGTGGCTGCACCAATTTACATTCCCACCAACAATGCACGAGAGTTCCCTTTTCTCCACATTCTTGCCAACACTTGTTATTTGTTGTTTTTTTTGATCATAGCTATTCTGACAGGTGTGAGGTGGTATCTCATTGTGGTTTTGATTTGCATTTCCCTGATTATTGGTGATGTTGAGCATCTTTTCATGTGTCTGTTGGCCATCTGTATGTCTTCTTTGGAAAAATGTCTATTCAGGTCCTCTGCCCATTTTTTAAATCAGATTGTCTGTTTTTTTGCTCTTGAGTTGTATGAGTTCTTTATATATTTTGGATATAACCCCTTATTGGATATATCATATACAAATATCTTCTCCCATTCAGTAGGTTGCTTTTTTCTTTTGTTGGTTTTTTTCACTGTGGAAAAGCTTTTTTGTTTGATGTAGTCCCATTTGTTTATTTTGCTTTTGTTGCCTTTGCCCGAGGAGACAGATCCAAAAAACCATTGCTAAGACTGATGTCAAAGAGTTTACTGCCTATGTTTTCTTCTAGGAATTTTATGGTTTCAGGTCTTACATTTAAGTCTTTAATCCATTTTGAGTGTATTTTTGGATGTGGTGTAAAAAGGTGTCTAGTTTTGGGGCCAGCCCGGTGGTATAGTGGTTGAATTCACGTGCTCTGCTTTGGTGGCCTGGGGTTTGTAGGTTCAGGTCCCTGGCGTGGACCTACACACTGCCCATCAAGCCACGCTGTGGCGGCATCGCACATACAAACTGGAGGAAAATTGGCACAGATGTTAGCTCAGTGCCAATCTTCCTTACCTCAAAAAAACCCCAAAAAACAAAAAAACCAAAGTGGTCCAGTTTCATTCTTTTGCATGTAGCTGTTCAACTTTCCCAACAGCATTTATTGAAGAGACTGACTTTTCCCCATTGTGTATTCTTGCTTCGTTTGTCATAGATTAATTGACCATATAAATGTGGGTTTATTTCTGGGCTGTCTGTTCTGCTCCATTGATCTGTCTGTTTTCGTGCCACTACCATACAGTTCTGATTACCAAGGCTTTGCTGTATAGTTTGAAATTGGAGTGTGATACCTCCAGCTTTGTTCTTCTTTCTCAAGACTGCTTTGACAATTTGGGGTCTTCTGTGGTTCCGTATAAATTTTAGGATTCTTTGTTCTAGTTCTACGAAAAATGCCATTCGTATTTTGATGGAGATTTAATTGAATCTGTAGATTTCTTTGGGTAGTATGGACATTTTAGCAATATTAATTCTTCCAATCCATGAGCATGGTATATCTTTCCATTTACTTTTGTGGTTTTTGTCTTGTTTTTTCCATCAATGTCTTATAGTTTTCAGACTACAGGTCTTTCATCTCCTTAGTTAAATTTATTCCTAGATATTTTATTCTTTTTGATGCAATTGTAAATGAGATTATTTTCTTAATTTCTCTTTATGATAGTTTGTTATTAGTGTATAGAAATGCAACTGATTTCTGTATATTAACTTTGTGTCCTGCAACTTTATTGACTTCTTTTATTAGTTCTAATAGTTTTTTTTGATGGAGTCTTTAGGGTTTTCTATATATGGTATTATGTCATCTGCAAATAGTGACAGTTTGACTTCTTCCTTTCCAATTTGGATGTCTTTTATTTTTTATTTTTTTGTCTGATATTATGGCTAGGACTTCCAATACTATGTTGAAAAAAACTGGTGAGAGTGGGCATCTTTGTCTTGTTTCTGATCTTAGAGGAAAAAGTTTCAGCTTTTCACCATTGAGTATGATGTTATCTGTGAGTTTGTCATACATGGCCTATTATGTTAAGGTATGTTCCCTCTCTACCTACTTTGTTGAGAGTTTTTATCATAAATGGAGGTTGAATTTTGTCAAATACTTTTTCTGTGTCTGTTAAGATAATCATATGATTTTTATCCTTCATTTTGTTAATGTGGTGTATCACGTTGATTTGTGACTAGTGAACCATTTTTGCATCCCTGGGGCAAATCTCACTTAATCATGGTGTATGATTCTTTTAATGTATTGTTGAATTTGGTTTGCTAATGTTTTGTTGGAGATTTTTACATCAAAGTTCATCAGGAATATTGGCCTGTAATTTTCTTTTTTTGTGGTGTCTTTGTCTGGTTTTAGTATCAGGGTAATGCTGGCGTTGTAGAATGAGTTTGGAAGCATTTCTTCCTCTTTAATTTTTTGCAATAGTTTGAGAAGGATAGGTATTAATTCTTCTTTAAATGTTTGATAGAATTCACCTGTGAAGCGTCTGCTCCTGGACTTTTGTTTGTTGGGAGATTTTTGATTACTGATTCAATTTCATTGCTAATAATCAGTCTGTTCAATTTTTCTATTTCTTCCTGATTCAGTCCTGGAAATTTGTATGTTTCTAGAAATTTATCCATTTCTTCTATGTTGTCCAATTTATTGATGTATAATTGTTCATAGTAATCTCTTATGATCCTTTGTATTTCTGTGATGTCATTTGTAACATTTCCTCTTTCATTTCTGATTATATTTATTTGGGCCCTGTCTCTTTTTTTCTTTATGAGACCGGCTAAAGGTTTATCAATTTTGTTTATCTTTTCAAAGAACCAGGTCTTAGTTTCATTGATCTTTTCTATTGTCTTTTTAGTTTCTATTTCATTTATTTCCACTCTGACATTTATTATTTTCTTCCTTTTACTAAATTTGAGCTTTATTTGTTCTTCTTTTTCTATTTCCTTTAGGTGTAAGGTTAGATTAAGTTGAGAATTTTCTTGTTTCCTGAGGTAGACCTGTATTGCCATAAACTTCCCTCTTAGAACTGCTTTTGCTTCTTCCCATAGATTTTGATATGTTGTGTTTCCATTTTCATTTGTCTCAAGGTATCTTTTTATTTCCTCTTTGGTTTCTTTGTTAACCCATTGCTTGTTTAGTAGCATATTGTTTAGACTCCACGTGTTTATGTGTTTTCTAGTTTTCTTCTTGTAACTGATTTCTAGTTTCATATCGTTGCAGTCAGAAAAGATGCTTGATAAAATTTCAATCTCCTTAAATTTACTGAGACTTCTTTTGTGGCCTAACATGTGATCTATCCTGGAGAACTATCCTGGTGCACTTGAAAAGAATATGTGTTCTGCTGTTTTGGGATGGAATGTTCTGTATATATCTATTAAGTCCATCTGACCTAATGTGTTATTTAAGGCCAATTTTTCCTTGTTGATTTTCTTTCTGGATGCTCTATCCATTGTTGTAAGTGGGGTGTTAAAGTCCCCTATTATTATTGTATTACTGTCAATTTCTCCATTTGTGTCTGTTAATATTTGCTTTATGTTTTGGGTGCTCCTATGTTGGGTGCATAGATATTTACAACTGTTATATTCTCTTGTAGGATCAATGCCTTTATCATTATATAATGCCCCTCTTTGTCTCTTGTTATGGTCTTTGTTTTAAAGTCAATTTTGTCTGATATAAGTATAGCTACCCCAGTTTTCTTTTTGTTTCTGTTTGCATGGAATATCTTTTTCCATCTGTTCATTTTAAGCCTTGTGTGTCTTTAGATCTGAAGTGAGTCTCTTGTAGACAGCATATATATGGTCGTTTTTTTTATCCATTCAGCACCATATGTCTTTTGATTTGAACATTTAGTCCGTTTACATTTAAAGTAACTATTTATAGGTATGTACATTGCCATTTTGTCAATTATTTTCTGGGTTGTTTTTGTAGTTCTTTGTTTCTTCTTCTCTTCCCGTGTGGTTCGATGGCTATCTTTAGTGTTATGTTTATACTCCTTTCTCTTTACTTTTTTGTGTATCTATTACAGGTTTTTGGTTTTTGATTACCATGAGGTTCATATATAACAACCTATGTATATAGCAGTCTATTTTAAGTTGATAGTCCCTTAAGTTCGAACACATTCTAAGAGCACTACATTTTTACTCCCCTCCCCACGCTTTATGTTTTTGATGTCATGATTTTATATCTTTTTGTTTTGTGTATCCCTTAACTAGTTATTGTAGATATAGATGATTTTATTACTTTTGTCTTTTAACCATCAACCTAGCTATAAAGATGATTGATCCACTCCCTTTACTATATGTTTGCCTTTACCAGTGAGATTTTTTTCTTTCATATTTTTCTTATTTCTAGTTAACGGCCTTTTCTTTTCCAATTAAAGAAGTCCCCTTAACATTTCTTATAATGCCAATTTAGTAGTGATAAACTCTTTTAGCTTTTGCTTCTCTGGGAAACTCTTTATTTCCCCTTCAATTCTGAATGATAACCTTGACATGTAGAGTATTCTTGGTTATAAGTGTTTTTCCTTTCAGCACTTTGAGTATATCATGCCATTGCCTTCTGGCCTGTAAAGTTTCTGCTGAAAAATCAGCTGGTAGTCTCATGGGGGTTCCCATGACCTTAACTATTTGTTTCCTTCTTGCTGCTTTTAAGATTCTCTCTTTATCTTTAACTTTTGACATTTTAATTATAATGCATCTTGGTGTGGGTCTTTTTGGGTTCATCTTATTTGAGACTCTCTTTGCTCCCCAGACTTGGATGTCTGTTTTCCTCACCAGGTTGGGGAATTTTTCAGCCATTATTTCTTCAAATAGGTTTTCTGTAACTTTCTCTCTCTCTTCTCCTTCTGGGACCCCTGTAATGCAAATGTTAGTATGCTTGATGTTGTCCCAGAAGTACCTTAAGCTACCCTGATTATTTTTATTTTATTTTTGCTATTCTGATTGTGATTTCCACTACCTTGTCTTCCAGATGGCTGATCCATTCTTCTGCATCATCTAACCTGCTATTGATTTTCTCTAGTGTATTTTTTTATTTCAGTTAATGTATTCTTCAACTCTGATTGGTTCTTTTTTATATTTTATATCTCCTTGTTGAGGTTCTCACTGTGTCATCCATTTTTCTCCCAAGTTTAATGAGCATCTTTATGACCATTACTTTGAACTCTTCATCTGCTAGATTGCTTATCTCTGTTTTGTTTAGTTCTTTTTCTGAGGTTTTATTTTATTCTTTCATTTGAAACATATTTCTCTGTCTTCTCATTTTGCTTAACTCTCTATGTTTGTTTCTATGTATCAGGTAGATCACCTACATCTCCCGGTCTTAAAGGAGTGGCCTTATATAGAAGGTGTCCTCTGGGGCCTCGCAGTGCAATCCCCCATGGTCACCAGTGCCAGGTACTCCATTTTGTCTCCTGTGTTGGCTGTGTGCACCTTCCTGTTGTACCTGGGCCATGATTACCGTGAGGGCACTGGTGTGTGGGGCCCATCCCCTAGGGGAGCAGCCACTTTGGAAGGGCTCTGGTGCTGGCCAGAGCCATCTACCATGTAGGGTGGGGGGGGGACCTGCTTTGGAGAGGCATTGGCCAGAGCAGGCCTTCAGGGGACACTAGGGCAGGGTAAGTGGTGCTAGTAAGGTAGATGGAGAGTACTAGAAATGTTGCCCACCAGGGCCGGGTCAGCTAAGTAGAAGGAGAGTAAAAAAAATGGTGCCTGCCAGCACTTTCATCCCTGGAGAAAGTTCCTATCAGATGTCTGCCCCTCTGGCACGTGCCCTAAAATTAGTTATCGAATCTCCTTCAGGTATTACCCAGGCGCTTTTCAAACTACTGCCTCTGTGCTGGGACTCAGAGTGAGTGAGTTTATGAATGTACTCTTTAAGAGTGGAGTCTTGGTTCTCTTTAGTCCTCTGGCTCTCCTGGGTGTAAGCCATGCTGTTTTTCAAAGTCAGACATTATGGGGGATTGTCTTCCCAGTGCAGGTCCCCTGGGCTGGACATCCCAATGTGGGGCTCAGGCCACTTGCTTATCTGGGAACACCTCTGTGGTTGTGATATCCCTCCTACTAGTGGGTCACCACACCGGGGGCGTGGGTCCTGCTAGACCACATCTCTACCCCTCCTACTAGTCTCAATGTGACTTTTTGTTTATATCCTTAGTTGTGGAAAATCTGTTCTGCTAGTCTTCAGGTCATTCTCAGCGATAGTTTTTCTGTATGTAGTTGTAGTTTTGGTGAATCCATGGGAGAGGGTGAGCCCAGGATCTTCCTACTCTGCCATCTTGGTCTGGCAATTTTATAGTTTTCTTTCAATAATCTTCACCTTCTAATTTTAGTATTCATCAGTGGATCTTACCTGCAGCAAAGATTACTATGGTGTTCTATTGGGGATTTTCTATTTCTGTCTTTTTTTTTTACATTTATTATTTGGAATTCTTCTGTAAGGAAGGTTTGTCCCTTCTCTCTCACTTATTTATTAATTCAACCATTTATTTATATTACTATAGACTCATGGATATTTATTAATTCTTTGGGGAGTTTTGGGTTATCACCAATACTATTGTTATTTATTTTATTTCTCTAATTATTTTGGCTTTGGACATTGGGAATTCTTTCAGGTTGTCTCATCCTATATTGCTTTGACATGCTGCCATCATTGTGAATGTGTGTCTGTGTGTGTGTGTTTTGAGCACTTCCTTGCTTTCTGACATTACAAGATGCTCGAGGCTCATATTGTATCTTCCCTTTCTCAGCTCTAAAATCAGCCATTTTTCCAAAGAGCCCTGGTTCCTTTTACTGAAGAATGGCAATTGGAAACCCATATTTGGACGCACGGTGTGCTTGTTGCTGCCACGTCACTGCTTCTAAGTTTTTAAGTAGAGAAATGCCATAACTATAATTAGAACATGCTCTGGCAGGCAATTGTCAGAGAGTGGCACAGGAACCAGGAAGATGAGTGAAGATGCCGTGCTAATTGTCCGGGTGAGAAACGAGGAAATGCTGAACCCCGGCCGTGGTGGCCTTGATGGAAAGGAGAGTGAGGAATTTTGTGGATTATCCAGACATTGGTCTCCAGCAGACGTAGCCTGAGTTTTGCTCTGCTACTTGCTGGCTGTGTAAACTTAGACAAGGCATTCAACCTCTCTTTGCCTTAGTTTCCTCCTCTAGAAAAAGAGGCTAACAACACCTGTTGATGGAGTCAACTGAAACAAAATGTGAATGTCCTTGGGGATGCCAAACCACCATCCAAATGTGAGGAATTTAAGTTTATTTATAAATTCTCTTTAGCTGTTCCGATTGCTTTTTTGGTAGCAAAGGACCTAGCATTTAGAGAGACAAGGAAACATAGGATCTGGCATGGGATAGGCAGGAGGAAGAGGCCTAGAGAAAGGCTGACAAACACCTAGCCAATCTGTGTGCTATGGACTGAATGTTATTCAGCTTCATATATTGAAGCCCTAACCCCCAATGTGACTGTATCTGGAGATAGGGATTTTAGGAGGTAATCAAGGTTAAATAAGGTCATAAGAGTGGGGCCCTAATCTGAGATGATTGTGATTTTATAAGGAGAGGAAGAGAGAGAGAAATCTCTCTCCCCAACATGTGAGGACACGGGGAGAAGGTGACTGTCTGCAAGCCAGAAGGAGGGCTCTCACCGGGAACTGAATTGACTGGCACCTTGATCTGGGACTTCCAGCCTCCACAATTGTGAGAAAATATACTTCTGTTGTTTAAGCCATCCAGTCTATGGTATTTTGTTATGGCAGCCCAAGCTGATAATACACTGCTTATAAACCAGAAATCTGCAGGCCTTGAGGGAGCTGGGCGAATCAGTAGAGCTTATTCAAGATAATAGTGACTAGCAGAGGCCGACAGCTGAGGAGGAGCCTGTGCCCACAACTTCTACATAGTTCCTGTGGGGGCAGGGTTTCCCCAAGCGTGGCTGGCCTGAGCCTGGGAAGTGGAAATGACTGAGAACACCTGGCTGGAGTGGGAGCGAGAAGGTGGCTCCTAACAGTGCTATTGGCTTTAACTATGCGTCATGAGGTACAGAAGAATGTTCATCAGGAATGTGTGACTTGGCTGGGACAAATAAGGTCAGTGAATATATTTTCCCTCCTCCACCCCCCCAGTTAGGATTTCTGGTCTGGGAATGACTTTTTCAGATTTGTGCTTTACGCTATGTAGAAAACATAACAATGTGCCCAAGCATGCTATCCCTATACGGAAGGCATGGCCAGTATTGCCCTTGCCACAAGTGATCTTGGTGTTAGCCAGCCAAGCACCCACTCTAACACCAAAGATGTCTTGGATTCAGGATTTAAATAATATATTCCAAACCATTTTGGAGCCTTCAAGAGGAGCTAGAGGGGCCGGTCCAGTGGTGTAGCGATTAAGTTCGCGCGTTCCACTTCCGTGGCCTGGTGTTCGCTGGTTCAGATCCTGGGCGTGGACCTACTCACTGTTCACCAAGCCACACTGAGGCAGTGTCCCACATAGAAGAACTAGAAGGACCTACAACTAGGATATACAACTATGTGCTGGGGCTTTGGGGAGAAAAAAGAAAGAGAGGAAGATTGGCAACAGATATTAGCTCAGGGCCAATCTTCCTCAAAAAAAAAAAAAAAACGGCAGAGCTAGAGATTGAGTGGCTTTTCTGCTCTGTTCCACTGCCTTTGCCTCCAACCATTTGCCTCACTGGGGTGAGCCCCGGTCTAGCACACTAATTGTAGGCAGAGGAACTTCTTTCTCATTTGATCCCCTCCCTCCTGGGACCCTCTCCTGTGCCCCTCATCTCCTCCTTGGTTTGCCACCCCCAGAGTCTCACTTTTTCTTTTGCTGGCAGTCAGTCCTCCTGCTCTCTCTGGCTCCTCACTGCCTCTCAGGAGGGGTAGGGGGAAAGGTGCCTTCACAGAGTTAGGATGAAGCATCTGCAAAATAATTAAATCTTTTCTGAACATGGGCTAACAATCCTTTGGGGAATTAGGCTGAAAGAGGTCTCTGTCTCCCTTAGTCATTGTAGTTCAGTATGTGCAAATCCTAGGAGGAGGAAGGGGGAAGGAAAAAAATACGTATTTTCAAGAATAATATAATACCTAATATTTGAGTATGTTCAATGTTCTAAACACTTTTCATGCATTAAATAATGGTCTCAGTAATCCCATTATGTAGGCACCATTATTATCCCCATATGACCAATGGGGAAACTGAGGCTCAAAGAGGTGAAATAACTCATTCACATTCTCGAAGTTGGTAAGTGGCAGAGCAAGGTTTCCAGTTCAGGTCAGTATGATTCCAGAGTCCACCCTCTTAACTATTACACTCTGTCTCCATGCAAAGTTAAAGGATTAAATCATGTATGGTAATACATTTAGTAAAGTACCTTTACTAGGACGGATATGCACCTCTGATATCAGAAATGTCTGAGAAAATTGGGAGTGAATGGGTGCTAGTGAGAGAAGACATATGCACCTGAGTGAAAGATGGGTAAATGACAACATGTGACAGAACCATGGCTTGGCTGGAGAGGGAGCTCTGCGGTAGTGTGGAGGCCCGTGACCCCATTTCCTGCCCCTGGACTGTGGTTTCTAAGCTTACATCTTTTCCTTATACCACCTAGCAACTATTTTTCTGTAGCAGCTCCTTTAGTTCAACACTGCAATATAATCTAGTCTTCTACATAATTTAAGAACTTCTTTGGTGTTGCCTGATTTGCTGTGTTTGTTATCTGAAAGGTATCTGGGGGAAATTTCTTGTAAGTGGGCTGTAGTGAGCACTTGGAGTTTAAGGCCTAATGATTTCATCCACACCTAGTGCTGACTTCCCCACGTCCACACAGCTCCGATTCATTTTGGACTACTTGGTTGTTTAATCCACATATCTAGTTGCCTCATTTTCATAGCTATACTAGAAACAGCTCACAGATGTCATAAGTTCTTTTGATATATGGTAGAATGTCATTCTCTTCACTTTCTTTTCTTCCTATGACCCTGTATAGGAATGATCTGTTTTGACATTTTGGTCATACAGAGGTTATACCAGATTTTCCATTTGTCACAAGCAGAAGTTGTTTGTATACAAAAGAACCAGAAGATTTGAGATATTTACATTGTATGAACCTAATTTTTCATGTACCTCTTGCTGCACAACAAACCAACCCAAAACTTCTTGGCTTAAAAACAATTTCGTATCATCTCTCTAAGATGAGATTGACGGGGCTCTGCCGAAGTGTTCTTGTTTAGGGTATCTCAATTGATTGAATCAGACACAGTTGAAGCTGGAGTCATCTGAAGGCTCGACGGGGCCAGATACCCAAATGGCTTCTTCACTCCCATGTTTACCACCTCAGCTGGGAGGCCTTGGCATAGCTGAGGGCAGGCCAGGCATCTTTCTCTCTCTTTCCATGGGACCTATCCTGAGCATGGCACTCTCAGGATAGCTAGACTTCATAGTGGATGGCTTCTCCTAGAGTAAAAGCTGCAAGGTTTCTGATGAAGTAATAATTTTGGAAGTCATACTGAGTGACTTTTGCCACATTGTATTGGTCACACATTCGCTGTGGAAGGGGATTATATAAGGTCATGGATACCAGGAGGAGTGATTCACTGGGGGGCCATCTTTGAAGAGTAGTTACCTTAGTCTACATTCTCTCTGTAATAATTCAAGTCATTCCACGTACAAAATACACTCATCCATCCCCACAAGACACTCCCCTCCCCCACTTCCCTTGCAAAATCTTGTCTCGTTTTGGCATCAGGCTCAGTGTTCTGGTTATTGATTGCTATGTAACAAAGCACTCCAAAACTTAGTGGCTTAAAACAACTGCCGTTTTATTGTTATGATTCTGTGGGTTGTTTGGGCTCCTCTGGGAGGTTCTTCTGCTTCCCATGATATTGGCTCAGGCTGTAGTTATCCATGGCTTGACTGGGCTGGAATGTCCAAGATGGCTCACTATACAGCTGGCAGCTGATACTTGTAGTCCA
This sequence comes from Diceros bicornis minor, assembly GCF_020826845.1. Taxonomy (NCBI): domain Eukaryota; kingdom Metazoa; phylum Chordata; class Mammalia; order Perissodactyla; family Rhinocerotidae; genus Diceros; species Diceros bicornis. Next base: position 21,119,890 of record NC_080755.1, on the reverse strand, counting down.
GGCTTTTAGCATAGAATGATAAACACCTGTAGACTTTGACTACTTCTGAGATAGTTCAGTACTGGTTCAGGTCTCTGCCTGGACCAGAGTCAGGCTAATCTCAGCTATGGACATGTGACTCTCATGAGGTTTCCTTCAGCCTGACATCATTTTTGTAATGAGCGTTTAGGGCTACAGGGCACTCGGGAGCCAAAAGGGTGAGTACTACCAAGAGCCACCTCACACCTCACATGAGGTAGATAGGGAGAGACCAATGCTTCTCATCTCAGGGTCCTCATCTTCAACTCTCGCTAGCTCCTTTAGTGACCACCGTTGAGTATATTTTCTCTCTTTCTAGCATGTGCTCTCTGGCTTCCATTGTGGAAGATGTGTGTACCATAAAGGAAAGTCATTAATGCCCAGCCATTGCCCCAATTGACAGCCACTGTTGCCAGAGCGTCCTGGATCCATTCAATTTCTCTATTTCTATCCTGCTTACCCTCTTATTCTAATCCATATGCACATGTGGAGTTCCCACAGTTACCCTGGAGGGTACCATGTTGTGGTGAGAACACAAAAACAAACCAGAAATCATCTCTCACTCCAAGGAGCTAATTGTTACGCGAGGAAGAAAAGACGAATTTACAAATAACCAGACTATATCGCGGAAACCAATGCTGGCTGTAAGAAAGGTGCAAACTGCATATTACAGGAGGTCAAAGGACAGAAAAATTCCACTTCTGTTTTCTGTCTTTGATTCTCCTCCCAGCTTTGGACAAATTATTACATTTCACATTCCAATTTCCCCATATGTCTAATGGAGAAAACATACCTTCTTTTACACGTCCTACCGGGGAACAATGAGAGTCGGTGACAAGGTATCTGTAAAGGCTTTGGGACTTTATTTTCAGAGAGTCCCAACACATCTTTAAGCTTACAGCACATGGAATGTGCAGAGTGGGTGAAGTGGTTTAGATCTGCTCATGTGTGCATGCGTGCGTGTGCATGTGCAAATATGTGACTGTCAGGCTCCAAATGAGGCCTCAGGGGGTAATAAACAGAAGGCCTGCTGGGACCACCAATTTCTTTTTCCCATCTGTGATGGCTGGGGCCCCATGCTTCACACTAGGAAGAGTATCTGCAAACTCTCCTCTGTCTTTTGGTGCGGCCACCTTTAATTCATATTTGCATGTGTTGTGAGACTAGCCAGGCAGTTGAACGACTGCCCAGGAGTGGAGCTTGTGATGATGTAGAGAAATGAAATCACTGTTTAATGAGGATCGGTGAGATAAGGTTCACAGATGGACCATTCGGAGGGCTGTGTTTGAGCCACAGTATTCCATTCATTTTATAATAGACCTTACTGTGGGCTTAAATTGCATTCTTGGAAAATTTAGCCCAGCATGACTAGTTCTTCTTAGGATAGCATCACTAACATAGCGTTGTGTTCAATAAGCCTGTTGCATAAAAGGACATCGTGTAATTTTTCTCATTATAAGTCCCCGGTGCTTCTAGAACATATCTTCAAAAATAGCGCAGAAGGATATTTTTGATGCAATTGTGTTTTGAAGTAAGTTCTAAAAAGCCATGGCTACAAATCCTATGCCTCAGTTTACCTTTTGGAACATTGCTTCCCTATTTTTATAGAAGTTCTTTTTATAAATCAACTTTCTAAAACAATATAATAGTGGTATTTTTCCTATAACATTTAATCTTTCACTAATGTTTTAATTGTGTATTTTTTCTCTATTTTTATCTATGTAGCACATTTGACCCTAAGCGTAGAGTTTGGAGTCAGACAAACTGAGTCCGAATCCCAACTCTCTCCAATACTAGCTGTGATCATGGGCAAGTCACATAATGTTACTAAGTAATAATTTTTTAATGGAGTTGAAATGATTGGAGATAAGGTAGGTACAAAACACTTAACACAGACTATCATGTCATAAAAACTCAATAATCAATTCTAGCTATTATTGTCATAGTAAGAATGATAAAATCGCTGATTGAGACCCTCTAACCTAACTACAATTAAATCTTTCTTTGAAAATTTCACCTGACTTTGTTTTGTCTATAGCTGTAGTTACTATTTTTTTTTTCTTTTCTTTTTATTTTTTGTGAGGAAGATCGGCCCTGAGCTAACATCTGCCAATCCTCCTCTTTTTTCTGAGGAAGACTGGCCCTGGGCTAACATCCATGCCCATCTTCCTCCACTTTATATGGGATGCCTGCCACAGCACGGCCTGACAAGCTGTGAGTTGGTGCGCACCTGGGATCCCAACTGGTGAACCCCAGGCCGCCGCAGAGGAGCGCGCACACTTAACCGCTTGCACCGCCAGGCCGGCCCCTGTAGTTACTATTTTTATTGGGAAATCCATTATGCCCAGCTAATTTCAGGTCATGAGCTCTCACGCAGTGGGGAACTCATAAACGAATTAAGCATATATTTTGTGAGATTGCTATATTTACATGTGTATACATAAATATAACATACAATGATGAAAAGGAGCTTGTCATGAATAGTCCATTTCATGAGATAAAAAGAGGAAAACAATAAACGACACTTAAAAATGTAATTCTATGTAACACAAATCCTCATGAAATTACACAAATCTTGTGGTTGTCTGTGTTACACTCAAGAAGGATATTGGCTAGTGAAACAGCCAGCTACAACATGGGATATACTAGTGGAACAAATTTTTGGAAAGGAAAGGAAAAGTTTTCCAGGAATTTCTAATTACAGAGAATTTAACGGAGGAATTTGCCATAGTGTTCTCTGAATAGGCTTAGAATTTTATATTGGATTAAAAAATTGGTTTAGGGAGGGAGTGGCTCCTCAGAATGAAGCTCTTCCAGGCTGCCCCTTGCTTTGTTTCTGCCTGGGGCGCTGTTTTTCTGTTTGCCAAGACCAGCTGCTTCCTTGCTGGCCAGGTTTCCATTTAGCGGCCCAGGGCTGCTTCTCTGATGTGGGGGAATTTGCCTCTCTGAGCTTGGACGGGGCAGCTGTGTGTCCCCAGGCTGGGCGAGGAGGATGAGCTGCCTTGAGGCCTGGACGGATGTATTCTAGCAGCTGTACCTCCACCGTGATCTCTTCTTGGATCTTCAACAAATGTGACCTCTGCCAGCCGCGCCTGAGCTCCTCCGCTCTGCTGCCTCTGGGATCCAGGCCGGGAGACAAAGGGGCTGGCTCCGCGTTAGATGCCAGCTATTTTTTTCCACATGGTCTCCGGGAACAGTTACTAATCATATCAGACCCTGAAACGATTTAAGACATTCCTATCTGCTAAGCGTGAGATCTGTTGCTGGCACACAAACAAATCCCAAACCACCTCAACACAATAATACACACATTTTTAAATTTTAGTGTGAAATGTACCATTAATCCACCATCAACAAGTATTCATTAATTTATTATGTGCTGTGCTAGGTGATGTGGAGGAGACAGAGTGGAAATCTCAGCCCTGCTCTGAAAGAGTTGGTCAGATCATTATGGACAAATCTTGTCCCCTACCCCACCTGAATGGACCCCTTTGTTCAAGAAACATTGTTATGGGTTGAATTGTGCCACCCCAAATTCATATGCTGAAGTCCTAACCCCCAGCATCTCAGAATGTGACTTTATTTGGAAATAGACTCCTGCCCGATGTAATTAGTTAAGATGAGGTTGTACTGGAGCAAGGTGGGCCCCTAATCCAACACGGCTGGTGTCCTGATAGAAAGGGGAAATTCGGACACAGACACACGCAGGGAGAACACCATGTGAAGATGAGTTATCTTGCCACAAGCCGAGGAGCTCCAGAAGCTAGGAGAGAGTCCTGGAGTAATTCCCTCCCTAGTGCCTTCATCAGAAGGAACATGATCTTGGACTTCTGGCCTCCAGAACTGTGAGACAGTACATTTCTGTTGTTGAAGCCACCTGGTTTTTGGCACTTTGCTACGGCAGCCCTAGCAAAATGACACAAACGTGAAGCAGGTGCCCAGCCATTTTTATCGGGGAAAACTGTCAATTCATCATCGACTTGAATGCACAGTCCTGGCATTCCTCCTCATTCCACCAACACTCAGCTCAAATGTCACCCACTCAGGACTACACTGTGCCCTCTGTCCCAGTACCCTGCTTTATTTCTTCATAGGCTTGCCACTGCCTGACATGACTCTGCTTACTCTTGGTGATTTTTTTTATTATCTGTTTTCCACACTAGAACTTAAACTCCAGGAAGCTTGTGCTCCTGTCTGTTCTGTTTGGTGCTTGGCACATAGTAGGCGCTTGACAAATATTTGTTGCAAGAAGAAATAAATGAGAAAATAAGGTTTAATTTAGGAAGATAAGTTTCTGTGTGTAGTCAGAGCTGTCTTTCTCGACACTGCTGATCTTTCCTTCCTTCCTTTCCTTGCTCCCTCCCTCTCTTTCTGTCATCCTGTCTCTTTCAGAGCTGGGAGAAAGTATTTGGACTCACTGCATGAACACAAACAGCACGGGCCTGTTTGTTCTTGCCCTGCTGTGGATGAGCGTGGTTTTGTTTGGTTTCATACTTCGCTTTGTCCAAGCTGTGGAGGACAGATGGTCAGTTCTCAGACCTTCCTGGCTACCTCTCTTGGGAGAAAAGGCAGTAGGAGGGAACTAGACCTTAAAATGAGGCTGAGCAGATGGCCACAGGGCTCAGGAGCCTCAGATGCTGGGGGACTCAGAGCCTCCTCACCAGGGCCCATGGAGGAAGGCATTTCCTCCACCTCTGCATTCGAGAGGAGGAAGCTGTGTAAGCCCAGGAGTGAAGGACCAATGGGTGGACATGTCTAAGCAGTCCTGAGACATCAGAAAGAATTAGGAAGTGATACTTTGTGAAAGCCTTGCTTCCTGCCTTTGAACCTCTCGTCAAACCTGAAAGGGGCTCAGAAAAGAAATTTGGCCATGGGATGATAACGTGGCTGTGTTTGTGCTCACCAGCTAGAGAATACAGGAAGATTGGACTGAGATGATAGGCAGTGGGTGGAGGAGGCTACTGAGGAAATGCTTCAGATAAACGTTTCTGGGATAAACTCCTCAGCCAGCGGGGTGACAGTGGGAATGGAGAGGACAGGATTGACATAATTGTTGGCAATATATTTCATGGCTAATTAAATGTTATCTTTATTTATGTATGATTTATACTTCACCTACTTCCAGAAAGGATTGGGGGGGTGACTGGTTGAAGGTGAGAGATGAGTTAAGAATGACTCTAAGTTCTCAAGCCTGAGTGATGAGGAAAAGAGGGTGTCCCTATCTGAGGCAGGAAGGGCCGGGCAGAGAAAATACTTGTGGGTAGACAATGATGTGTCCAGTTTTGGATTTGTCACTCTTGAGGTGATGAAGGGACATTCAAACAGAATAGTCTACTAGACTCTTATAAACATATTACTCAGAGAATTCCTATCTTTGATACCCAGGGTGTCTGGAAAAAACCAAATCTATGTGATTAGCTCATAAATGTGAACTCCATAATCTGTAGCTAGATCCATTGTTTGCCTTTTACTGCTTTTCAGGGTAATATCTGTGCTCCAAATGAGTTGTAATTTTGATTATCACATGCGTGCTTTCACGTACACACAGACAAACACATACACACTAACACACACAACGAAGTCTATTTTCTCCAGTTGCATCCCAGGATCTTGAAACTATACCAAATCGCTGGAAGTTCTGCTTTCCTGTGTCCTGGGAGAGTCTTTTGGTCTTCTGGCTTCCCTCCATGTGGTCACTCCACTTCAGTTCACCCATGGGAGCTTCCATGTGGCCTCCCGTGAAGGTCTCGAGTAGCAGGAATGCGTTCCAGCAGGCTCCCTTTGCTGTGACAGGGCGCTACACCACAGAGCTCATTCAAGTAACTTTTCTTCTGCCTGCCTTCATCTCAGAGAAGCTTTTAGTGTTCTCCTTGGAAAACCACATAAAACAATGTGTGATCGCTAGGGCAAGAGCTCAGCAAATGAGCACCAAGTTAGGACTTAGAAGCAACATAAACAGATTATGGCCACAAGAAGTTTCCAAGGTTGCTGATGTGTAAAAATGTCTAATTGGGGAGCATACCCTCCTTAAAGACTCAGAAATGGAAGGGAATCGATTTATTACTTCCTTCTAGAACTGATTCTTTCATAGAATCCAAGTCAAGATTTTACTTTTACTGTCTATATGTATGTATGTGTCAAAATTCAGAATATGCTTAACTTTCACCAACACCTAAATCTTAAACTCTGTTTGTTTCAACTGGGCCCCAGAAAAAGATATTTTTCTTTTTTCTTTCTAAGTCTTTACAAACAAATAATTTTAAAATATTATACAAGTAAAAGATTCAAACAAACAGAAGGATATAGATTGATAAGTAAAATCTGTTATCTTCTCCCACCCTTAAATTCCAGTCTTCTCAGGAGTTAGCTGGTGAACACAGCTATGACATGTAGCTTTCCATGCCTTTTTCTGCATATTTAAATATATACGTGGAATGCTCTGCCCCCAGGTGGTGACATGGCTGCCTCTTCCAGTTCAGATGCCGTTTCCTCAGGGAGGCCTTTTCTGATAAGACAATCGAAATTAGCCCCTCCTCTATCCCACACCACCTTTTGCATATCACCTTTTGGTTTTCCTCATAGCGTTTATTACCATCTGTAACAGGCAGAATAATACACCTCCCTCCCAAAGATGTTCACGCTCTAATCCCTGCAACATGTGAACGTGTTGCCTTCCATGGCAAAGGGAAGTAAATGTGAAGTGATTAAGGAGACAGACCTTGAGATAGGGAGGTTATCCTGGGGGGCTCAACCTAATTCCATGAGTCCTTAAAAGTGGAGAACATTTCCTGGCAGGATGAGAGAGGATAAGAAGAAGGACAAAAGTTTCGTAGTGTGAGAGAGAGTTGACTGGTATTTGTTGGCTTAGAAGATAGAGGACGGGGGCTACCAGCCAAAGAATACAGGTGGCTTCTGGAAGCTGGGAATGAACTTCAGATAACAGCGAGCAGAAAAATGGGAATCTCAGTCCTACAACCATAAGGAACTGAATTCTGCCAACAACTTGAATGACCAAGGAAATAGATCCTTCTCTAGAGCCTCCAGAAAGGACTGCAGCCCTTTCTAGGTGAGACTTGTGTTGGGTTTCTGACACATGGAACTGTGACATAATAAATCTGTGTTGTTGAAGCCTTTAAGTGTGTGGTAATTGGTTATGGCAACAACACAAAACCAATACACTGTCAAAATTATTTTGGTTTTTTTATTGGTTTGCTTGTTTATTGTCTGCCTGCCCACCAGAATGTGAGTTTTAGGAGACTTTGTCTGTTTGGCCTGCCACTTTATCTCCACTGACAATAACAGTTCCTGCCATGTAGTAGGGGCTAATTTTGTTGTTATTATTGAGTGAATAAGTAAATACATAATGTGTACATATTTGATTATGATATCAAGTTATACATATTAGTTGATGACTTGTTTTTTTCACGTAATGATATGTCTTAGAGATCTTTCCATGTCAGTTCATATAGATGTAACTCATCATTTCTGTTCACTCTACTACACTCAATCCATGACTGGATGTACAATCATCTTGTCAACTATTCCCTTACTGATGGACATATAGGCTATTTTCAGTTTTTCACTTTGTGTAGCTCTGGGCACATGTTCAAGTATTTCTATGGGATATAGAAATGGAAATGGAGTGTTGGGTCCAAGGGCATGTCCTTTTAATTTTGATGGACGCTGCTAAATTGCCCTCTAAAAATGCTGTACCAAGAGACATCCTCAATAACTGAGTATGAGAATAACTGTTTCCCTACACTCTTGTCAATGTTGATCTTATTAATCCACTTGACTTATTTTTAACTGACTGGTAGGTAAAAATATCTTATTGTATTTTAGTATTTGCATTTCCCCAATTTCTATTAAGGTTGAACAGTTTATTAGCTATTAGTATTTCTTTTTCTGTGAATTGGGTCCTGGTGTCAGAATTTAAAATTTGAATCCTGACTCTAGCAGTTACTAACTGTATAACTCTGGGCAAGTTCTTAAATTTCTCTGTGTCTCAGTTTTCTTGCCTGCAAAAGGAAGATGCTAATAGTATCTGATCAAAAGTGTTATTATACAAATCAGTTGGATTTATACATGTAAAGTGCTTAGGATATTACCTGACAAATAGTATCCTCTCAATCAATGTTAGCTATATTCTTGTCCACTTTTTTCTCTCTTAGGTTGCTTTATTTTTGATTTGCAAAAGCTCTTTACATATTATAGAAAGTCTTCTGTTGTCTGAAACACATTTATTGCACATATTGCACATATTTTCTCTTTGCTGTTTGCCTTTTATCTTTGCTTGTGGTGTATTTCATTTTAAAGAATTTTAAAATTCTTTCTAATCTATCCATCTTTATAGAGCTTTGTATAAAAGATATATAGCATTATATTCTTGCTTAAAAAGATATTCCTAATCACAAGATTATAAAAGCATTTGCCCATATTTTCTTCCACTTTATTTAATTTTTTTGTGTTTAGCTCTTAAATTGCCTTGGAACTTATTTTTGTATATGGCGTGACGTAGGAATCTGAGTTTTCTTCCAAAGTACAGAAACGATTTTCCCAGTGCTATTTATTGTGCGTGTTCTGCTCTTTCTCCACTGATTTAAAATGCCTGATTGACTTTATGTGTTAAGTTCACATATGTGTGAGAGGTTCCTATTTATTCCTCTCTCTTTATTCTTTTCTGTTGAGCTGGAAGCACAAATACCACACTATTTTAAGTTATATAACTGCATAGTATATTTAATATTTAGCAATGCAAGTTCTCGTTTTTATTTTTTCCCCAAATTTTCTGGATATTTTTTAACCTTTTTTTCTTATAGTAACTTTACAATCAATACGTCAAGTTTATTCAAATTATTTTTAATATATAGATTAATTTGGAGAGAATTATTAAATATAAAATATTGAGTCTTTTAGCACATTTATTATTAGGTTTAATCTTAGTGTTTTGTTGTTGTCATGATGAACTCTTTTGTTCATTACATTTTTCTAAGTGGATATTGTTGATAAATAAAGATGCTTGTGGTTTTTGTATGTTGGTCTTGTGTCTGGCAATCTTATTTATCTCTTACATTTGTCACAACAGTTTTCTAGCTGATTCTTTTAGATTTCTGAATAGATAATCACATCATACACAGATCGTTAGTTTTGTCTCTTACTTTCCCATCTCATTTCTTTTCTATACTTCTTGTATTGGCCAGGACCAGCAGTATGATGGTCATAACTGATGGCAGAATTTCTTTTCCTATCTTCATCTTAAATGGAAGAGGTTTTATTTTGTTCCTTACTTAACTCGTTTTGGTCATGTATAAATAGATTTTTAGATTTGTTATGACTTATTTAAAGAAACTCTCTTTCTTACTTATAAAAGGAAATATGTGCAGGGAAGTGTATGAGGTATTGATATAAAGAATGGAGAATAGATCTGCAAAGAATGTACTCTTTGGTACAGCAATGTGGGGAAAAAGAGGGAGGAAGGATGGAGGGGTAAGGTGTAAGGGAAATGGGATGAAAACAAAAGAGCTAGGAGAAGGAGAACATTAAAGCAAAACAAGACAGAAACAGTAGAGGGATCATGTTCCCAGACCTCAGTAGAAATGGTGGCTGGACGACTTGCCTTTTGGGTGGAAGCAAGGACATGTTTGGCAGGAGGAAGGGAAAACAGATGATAGAGACCGGGTTAAGGATGGTTATGTGGGTGTCTTCATGGCGTGAGGACTGAGGTGGAATGATGGGTAAAGACTTAACAGCAAAGCTTTCCCAACACACTGCCAGCAACCCTGTGCCAGTCCAAGCAATGACAGTGCCTACTCAAACATCATAACCACTTCAACAAATGTTGGTGGGGCACGGCTGTCCGAGTGAGGCAGCACCAGCTGTGTGCTTAAGACTGGGTGTGCAGGCTGGCCACAGAAACAGCCCTGGAGTTATCAGCACATTTTCCTTTGTAGAGTCCATTTGGCGCCACACCTTCCACCCATCTACCACAGAAGTGGACTACTCAAAGGTGATGAAACACGTTATAGAATGCTTTAAATATCCTGCCAATTCTCAGCTCTCACCAAGCAAGTAAGTGCCCTGTAGAAGGACAAGGATTCTCCTGTATAAATGAAATCAGAAGGACCATCACTCAAGTTTCTCTCAGTATCTCAATACTACGTTACAGCATATCTCATGTGCACTCGTCACTCTAAAGATGACACCTGACTATTTCCATGTCCATATTATTCTTAAGGATCTTTTCCTCGTAATCACTGATTTCTTCCTTCCTTTAAACCATTTACTAGGAATTAGGTTAAAGTTAGTTTATTTTTTAAAAGTTTTTTAAACATTTTTCTCTCAAATGAATCTCTAACAACACTCTCTTCTCCTAGGCTGTCATTGCACTTTGTAATATCTTTATCATAACACTTGTATTGCTGTTGGTGTCAGTTGTTCTAGACAGTATGGCCTCCGAGGGCTGACACTGAGTCTTTTTGGCTTCCCTTCTTTCAGTCTTACCACAGTGCCTGGCATAGAGGTAGTGATTAATAAATTTGTTGAATAAATTAATACATGAAAGAGGTGAACAAGATAGTAATTTAGGTGTATTTTCCTTAGGATTAGTCTCAAGCTATTGGTTTGCAGTGAATTTACCAAGGCAAACATAAGGATGGAGGTAATTATTTTGCCGCATGTATTTTAGTAGTTTTGCTTAATAAAACACTTAACCGATTAGTCATATAAATATTGGTTGCTATCTATGGATACTGCCATGGAGCATACCACCACCACCACCACCATCATCACCAGACTTTTGGAGAGCGCTTTTGGAAGTGTAGGAGCTCAAGTAATCTTTGATGCCTAGCTCATTGTGAAATGGTAGGGGGTGGGGCATAATTTATTTCTGGGCTCTGTGTCTGGAAAGCTGTTCTTCCTGGTGCAGAGCTGAGCAGATCCTCCTTCTGTTTACAGCCCTGTGTCCAGCTGAAGAGTGTAGCCCTTGCATAGAGGCTAGAGGTCACCTGGCTGCTAACAGGGAGGAGTTTGTGGACTCTTTGGGAAAGGGCACTGCAACGTTCCGAGGGAGGGGAGCTGGCCGTGTGAATTTTCACTTATTTTCAGGGACCTGTTCCTTTCTAGTCTTGTTCTAGCTGATTTCCCTTTGGGGCCTCTGGGTCTTTGGAATAGATAAGTACTGCAGGACTGTAAGCCTCTGCTTAAACTGCTCCTCCTCATTCTACAGGGAGACCTTGGGTGGGAGCAGAGGAGAAAGCACCGATTGTTCTTTCTTAGTGGAGGAAATGAGGTAGCGTTGGTATTGATAAAGCATTTGTGAAGAAAGCCTCGTGTCCTAAAAGATGGATTTTAGGTACATAAAATCTAGCTTTTAAATTGGTTTAATCTCCTTATTTTACAGAGGAGAAAATTGATACCTAGAGATCACCCAGTTGCAGAATCAGGATTAAACCTCAGAGCCATAGTCCAGACTCATTTGGTGATACAGCGACTTGAATTAAATTATTCAGTTAAATTATTAAAATTATTTGATTATAAACATTTATTTATAACTTTTGAGTAGAGCAAGAGATAGCTTTATTTCTAATCCAAGAATAAAGCACCACATTTTCAAGACATGATTATTGTGGAGTCTGCTATTTTAGTTCCTTGATTAGATATTAGTCGTGCTTTCAAAGTATAAAATTGACTTATAATTTGAGTATGCGAATTTAGAAAAGAGTGGCAGCGCAGAGTAGAGAACAGAGACTAGGCAATGGCAAAGCTGAGTTGTAGTCCGAATCTGCCCCCAGCTTTCTGTGGGGCCATGAAGCTTTGCTTGGGTCTGGTAGCTTATCTGTGAAATGCTTTCTTTCCCCTGTAGGATCACAAAGACACATATGAGCAAAGAGATGTCAAAGCGCTATGAAACATACTTTCTCTGTAGAATGGAATTGCATTCCTCTGATTATGTTAAGATGCAGAGCTATTAGCTTAAGATATATTCCTGAGAACTTTATTTCGAATGCCAACGATTATCTTCTTTGTAGACGTTCCCCCTAGAAGATAAGGCTTTGCAATTGATAACTTTGGAGAGAATGTTAATGAGGAAAAGGGCCTAATGCAAGGCTGTGGGTTTCTACTCCTAGCCTGTCTCCTGCATGTTACACACTTGCCCTCTGGCTGGGGCCGTTGGTGACAGCAAAAATTAATTCTTAGACCTCTAAAACTGAAAACACTCGACTCCTTCACTTCAAAGCACCCACTCTGTCAAGTATTGGAAATCTCTCAATTTACAGTGTCAACAAAGTTGCTTAAAAAGAATTCTGACGCGTCTGATCTTTTCTTCACTTTTGAAATTGTTGAGGGACAATTGAGCTATTTTAAGCATCTTAAAATTTTAAGACATTCTATGGATTTGAGTTAATTCACTCTGTCTGAAATATGTTACTAAGTGTGACAAAGGTGAGCTGACTAAGCGGCTAAGGAAGAAAAGAAGATAGCGGACGAGAGCGGAAAAACAGTACTAGCCAAAAGATGCCAGGACAGCTGTTTAGCGGGCTCTGCCTGGTAAACAGGTTTACTGCTCCAATCCGGTGACTCTGTCTTAACTGGGAGAAGAAAGTACTGAGGCAACAGGTAATTGAACCACGAAGCACATCTCATGTTTTGTCATTATAAGCAGATGGCTCTTTCAACACCTTCCCTGTCAACACACAGGTCACTGTGTTTAGTTTTTATGACACATTTCACCCCTCAGAGGTCCTGAGTCAGATGGTAGAGTGTAGGTGAATGGTCTTAGCTTCCCACATAACTTTTTCCTTTTTTTTTTCTGCTCAGGGTTTTCTCTGTGACAGTTCAGAGAATTCTTCACATAAATCGGTGGGAGAAATCTCTTGTGTTAGCGGGCAGTGAAAGGTTTAAATCGTTTTCTGTGAAGTCGCTTATGTTGCTGCATCATTGATGCTTTATCACTTCTTTTTAGCTCCTTCTTTGGCAAGGCAAAGATATCTATATTAGGCAAATGAAAAATGAACTGCGCTCTTATCCTCTTGTTAATATAGCTGGTACTCTTCCAAAAATCATACACTGCCACTGACAAATCACTGTAATAATCACGAGCCTAAGCTTTAATTTCTTGGACCATTTTTATGAAGCATTCGTTTTTCAGATATTAGGATGGACAAAATTGATTGTTTTGAAAAAATAGCTAGGGCTTGTAATGCTTTCTTACTTGGGGTCTGAAATTTATTGTTAGGAGCCTCAGTTCTATTGCTTACACTAACACATGGTGCCAGGAAGGTCTCTCTATTGAGTTGTGCCTCAGTTTCCTCATCTATAATGCCTCTCATCCCATTTCCAGGACTGATCAGGTGACAGAGACATACAATCAGTCTCTCTAAGGGGGCACCTTAATGAAAGGCATTATTGACACTCAGATATTTACATTTATTATTTATTTATTTGCTGAAGAAGATTTGCCCTGAGCTAAAATCCATGCCAATCTTCCTCTATTTTTTTAGTATGTGGGCTGCCAGCACAGCATGGCTGCTAAAAGAGCAGTGTAGATCCACACCCAGGAACCAAACCTGGGCCGCTGAAGCGGAACATGCTGAACTTAATCACTAGGCCACCAGAGCTGACCCAGATATTTACTTTTAAATTGAGAATATGTACTCTTTCCTTCATAAGACATCTTGGAGAATTTAAGAATTCAAAATTATAATCTAAAAAATAAAGCAAGTAGAGAGTTGTCCTCAAAGGGTGTCCCTGAGAGAACCACTTTGGCTCCAATATGAACTGTTTCTTTCTCTAAGCAAATACCTAAGAAGGAGAAGGAATGGTACCCAGGAACCAAAAAACTAAAAGAAGAAACAAGGCTTCTGATGGGCAGAGTGGACCCATTGTCTTTTATTCTATACCCAAAGGAAGCCACTTCGTTATTCTTATCAAGCTGAATCTATGAGGGAGGCAAGTTTTGTTTCTGAAGATGTTCTTCACTCCTTTCCTTCTTCTTTTTGTAGTACGTCCTCTCTTCTCATGGATCCCCCAACCACTGGGCAGCTGCTGCCCTCATGGTGCTTTGCAGCTCTCCCTAAGTGCCCTGCCTACTCCAGCTACCCCAGGGAGTGACTTGAACTCTGGATTCTATCTAACCCTATTTCCCAACAAAATTTACCCCCCTTTTGTCACTTTCCCTCATGACATTGTCAAACAATAGTGGCTACAGTAATAATGGCTAAAAGCATCTCCATCTAATGAGGGAACGTTAATGTCTTAATCTAAAGGAGGAATGAATGTTGGGCATAATCGATGCTGTGACAGAAGAGTTCTTTGGTATCAGATCAGTCTTGATCCAATTCTCTAGTGTTATTCTCAACAGACATGGAAGTCTGGTCCATGAAAGACCTGCTTCTAGATCCCAGGAGGACCCAGGACTCTAGATTCATTTCAGCATCTCAAAATGGAAAAAAGTAACCAGGAGCTTGTGCAACTGATAAGCAATATATACCTACTTACTTTGCCATGTCTCTGAACAAAGAGGCCAAAGCCAAGGATGTTCCAGCCCAGCCCATCGTGAGTTTCCAGGAAATGACTGACCCAGAAGCCACAAATGCTTTCAGGAGCCCTGGAATTAGAGATGGTAATGAACTCATAAAATGGGTGAGGGGGAAGGATTAACGTGTGAGCTGCCCATTTCCATGGATACAAGGCTCCTTTCATTTATTTTTACTGGGCTTTTACAGGGAGTCAGAGCTCCACATCTGATAGGACATCTGTGCTTCATTAGCTGTGTTTCATTAGGTTTATAATGTGATTTAAACGGACCCCTTGAAGCTGCAACAAGGGAGGCTCCTGCGAGTCCCAGGTTCCAGGCCTTGACTTGCAGGGGGCCCACGAAACGGCTACATAAATGTAGATGCGTGTTTGGAGGTCATGGGGCCGCTGGATGATGGATCTCTGGCTAAGATGAGGTCAGAAACATCTTTTATTCTGCAATTAAGGTCTTAAAAACGGGGGCCTGCTACATCTGAGAGCATCTCCATAGGGAAAATGAAGAATTTGGCTACGAGGGCCTGGAAGGCTCTGCTAACTCTAGTAGTTTGGGTTCTCTTACCCGCCACTGTAGCCTCCCCCTTCTCCTCTTTGGAGGTCAGCACAATTAACACGTGTAACACGTGTTTTCTATGTTGCGGGAGGAAATGTAAAGCATGATGGCAGTTTGGTGGACTGCAACAGGAAGCAGGAAGCAGCCACTTTTTGAGTGTTCCCTCCAGCAATGATTAAAGTAGAAGCAGGTAGTCAGTCATGTGACAGGGCTGAAATGTACAAACTGGGTATCACACTGCTCTGAGAATAGTTGCTATGGTAACCCAGACAGAGATGGAACAGCAGTAAAGGAGAGCTGCCCTGAAAGCAAATGTTATTGATTAAATGAGATTTTTTTGGGGGGAGGTGGCTGGCAGTGGTGAGAATGAGAAGGGGGCAGGTGAACCTACAGTAATGACTGTACAGAGAGTATGGTTTGGTTGTATATTGACAAATCTTGTCAGGAGTCCTCTCAGAAACTAGAAGTTAAATGATCATCTGCACGAGCTCCTGTTTCTGTGGCTGAACTTCTTGATTTCAATATTACACAGTAAATTCATTGTTTGTTAAGAAAATCTAAGATGTTGGAGCCAGGCAGTAGTACTAGCCTTGAGTTCAATATCCGATTATCTGAAACAGGGTTATTTTCGTGCAGAGTTTATGGCTGTGTCCACTAAGCACCTGATTATTTCTAATTGGGTCCTACATTCTGCCCTAAATTGTTTACATTACCATTCCAGAGGTAGCTGTTTGGTTTAGGAGATGGAGTGGCCCTCTAAATGTGTCCTTCTTCCAACTTTGGAAAGCATACTCCCTGTGAACTTCTTGCATTGTAACCTAACTACACTTTTTTTCCCTTAACTGCAACATCGAGAAAAGAACTCTGTCCTACCTTTCAGGATAATTGTGAGAAATAACTTATTAATGATTATAAAGCATCTTGAAAATACAAGCTCTTCACAAATGCAAGATGATAAAAAATTCGTACGAGTAACAGTAACAACAATTGTACCAAGGCCACTGAAAAGTTAGCTGGAGTGTGCCCCATTGTCCAAAGGGAGAGTAAGGAACTATGAATAGGAAATTTCCCTTGACGTGTACCAAGTAAGATGTGAAAATAGCCAGATATCCTGGACTTCCTGACCTGTCATCTGTGTATGCAACTCACTGTCCCCTATGGGGACAAACTGCAGATTTGGCAAGAGTATTTTTTTTTTTAAAGGAATTGTTAGTCTAATATTCAAAGTCTTCAGCATGCCTTTTCCATGAGCTGGTAGGAATGATGCTCTGAAATAACCAATATCCCTCACTCCTGAGGCTGATGACCTTGCCTTTGTCCTCTTGCCTTTCCTTTTGCAGCCAAGATGTACAATACAATACAGCCCTCTGCCAGCAGATCTGTTACTAAAGGAATTCATGCATCTTGCATCTTGAAGATGCATTATTAATGCCTGGACAAATCACATCAGGTGAAACGCAGCAAGTCCCTGGCACTGACAAAAAGGAACAAAGGCTGGTTCTACAAGAGAGCGATGGATGAGACAAATTATAACAGCTGGGAATTTCTTGTAGGTAAGATGGCATAAAAACCAGAAATGCTAAAATCGTTTGCACAGACAGCAACTTTGTATTTTCGTGGTATAACAGATTACACATGGTGCTGGAAGAAAACCACTCTAATTGTGGCTTCGTTAAATTTATGGTGCTGCAACTTTTTGAATTGCCCAACAAAGGGGGCCAGCTTGCTGGTGACCAAATTACTTCCAAGCGCAACTCCAGGATCTTGTAAGTGATTTCCAAGATGGACTAGGAAGGATGGATTTTTCTAACGCGGCCAGTAATCAACTCTGGCTGCACAGGGGAAAAAATAAAATGCGGCTTTGGTGAGTCCACTAGGGAACTCTGGGGGAAGGGAGACCATCCGAGAGAAAGAGAACAAAGTCCCTCTTGTCATCTCTCCTGGCCACGGTGGGATGCCTGGATAGGCTGGTATGAGGCAGTGGTTTGCTTGTGTGTGATTCATCCTCCTGTATGAGAACTTACAGATCCTTTCCACTTCTAAACTGGGCGATTGGAAATAGATAAATATAAATATTAGGTTTATTTCCAATGGATTAGAAAAGGCCACGAGTGCACAATCGTTTAGCTGTGCAGATCCATGGCTGTACCTCCTCCCAGAGGTCACCAATGACACACGAGCTGCTTGAGCACTGATGAGCTTGCCCCTTCTTTTTCTGTAGGGGCCATGGCAGGGAGGATTTCTTTTAAATTGTAGGAGTAGCTAAAGTTTACGATGACATTAACGCAGGCATTTTTCAAAACTACTTCTATGTTATCAATTTTTTAAATAAGATTTCTTTTGGTGTCTTGAAAGAAATTATATTCTTTTTAAATATGAGAGCTGCTGATGTGTTGAAGAAACGGGCAGTGTTTTCTGTGTGGGTGTATGCGTGCATGCGTGTGTAGGCACATGCACGTGTGTGACTGTGCCTCATGCATACCGTTCTCTTGTGGCTTCCATGTAATATTACCCACATTTTCTATTTGGAGAATCACTTTTCCCTACATATGCTCAACAACAAACATAAAACCACCTAATTATATTTTCATAATCATGATTAAAAACCATCTAAATTATCCTGCTTGCTGTACTCAAAGAGTTTGTTGATTGCTTTTTGACGTGTATTAGAGCTTTATGCAGAGCCACATCAAATGATTTGTTTCAGAATGAAATAAAGGAAAAAAAAACCCCTTTAATATGCATACACACTTACTTAAAAAAATATATATATTATTCATATTTGGCTAATTAGCCAGCATCAACACAAAATCCATGACCGTGAAATAATTGTGGAAAGGCTGATTACCTTCAAATAGTACGTTAATTTCCAGTTCATATATATATATTTCACAAAATTGATTCTACCTTTTACAGAAGCCATCAGTCTTTTGGACCGTGAGTGCCTCAAAGTGTTTTTCCACATAGTATTGGGAAAGAGCCACGAGGTTAAGATTTGAACTTCAGAATGAACTTTTATGACACGAATCACATGTAAATGTTCCCCCTTCCCTAACATATGTTCTTTTCGAAGACAGAAGGATCCTGGGCCAACTTGCATGAAGGAGCAGGAATGACCAGCAGGCTCCAGAGTGAGCTCCTCCTGCTCGTTCCCTACAAAATGCCAAGCATCCCCTCCCTTCCTCCTGGAGAACAAGGGTGTAAAGACTCCTCATGGTTCTCCTATTACACACATGAATTTATCCCAGGGCAGAAAGACCCTACTTGTAGGCCTTTGTCTCAAGGCACTTTTTTGTGTGTTTGTACAACATTGTGTGATGTGCCTTCAAATTAGTAACTGTCATTTTCACACTCAAACTTCATCAGATGTTTGAAACACATGCAGGTTATTTCTAACAAAGATGTTTGTAACTGTTGACTAGTAGGGTGTGTCTCTCTGTCTGTGAGTCCTCACAGCATTGGAGGCCTGTCTGTTGCTTTTGTAGACAGTGGTTTGACACAAATGGGTAGCTGATGGGTAGGACAGTACCTGCAAGAAGTGAAAATCAAAGAGGAGAGATGAGACATCCTTCCCACGTTCCAACATATGGTCATGATAAGTCTAAATAAAAAGTCAAACTAACGAAAGTTTTAAATTTTAATGAGAAAATAGTGGCTCATTTAGTCATTCAACAAATACTGAGTACCTGTTGTTTGCCAGGCACTGAATAATTCTGAAAGGTAACGGTAAATCAAAGAAAACTGAGGCTACTCCCCTGGACGGGGAAGTTACATAGAAAGAAACTCAATACGGTGTGCAAATTGATATCTAGAAATATGTGCAAAGGACTATGGGAAGACGGAGGAATAACTTCCTAAATGTGCTGGGAAAAGAGCACCTTGAAAGGTGAGATGGAGCTCTCTCCATGAAAAGACATTCTGGACAGAGGAAATACTATGCATGAAGGTCGGAAGTGTGAGGGGGTGTGGCATGGAAGGGTATGTTGAGTACTTATACATGATTGCATTTTAAGCTGTGAGGAGGGAAGAAGCAGAAGAGCAAGTGAGGAAGGCAAAGAGCCAGAATATAAAATGTTGCTGTGCTGCACTAAGAAATTTGGACTTTATCTCATAGGCAAAGATGAAATTGGAGAATGACACGATCAGATTTATGTTTTGGAAAGCTAAATCTCTTGAAATGTGGAGGATGAATTGAAAAGTGGAAGGAAAGATTGGCAGAAGGGAGAGCAGTTAGAAAGTTATTATAATACCTCCAGAGAGAGGCAATGACAGCTTGAAACAAGGCAGTGACAGTGGGATAAAGGGAGGGAGAAGTCCTCGACGTCTGTCCCTGTCTATATCAAAATGACCAGACTTGTTAAAGCCCTTCCTTTACGTAAACCGCAAACTTTGGCCACACCAGACCATTTGCAGTTCCCGTCTTTGCAGATGCTGTTGAAAAACTTCTGACCCCTTGTCCGCCCCGCTAGCTTTTACTTTTACTTCCAGATTCACCTCCAGCGTTCCCTCCTCAGGCAAGCCCTGTTTCTCCCAAGTTGAGCCAGGTGTCCCTTGTTTGGACACCCGCAGAACCTGGCACATCTTCAGTGGCTGGTACTTGGATATTGTCTCCTTGAGGGTGGGGGCTACGTCTTGTAATATACATAATCAAGGTGGCTACCATGTGTTGGGCGCCCTATGAATATCCTTTGAATGGGCAAATGCAGTAGTTTAACTGTCATTTCATCAAATTTTTCAACAAAGAAAGCAAAGTGTCTATCATCCTAGGAAACATGGCTGGATAAATCTTTTCTATTGATTCTGGACTTGTGGACTGCGGCTACAGAATGTAAAGTCCCAGGAGGATTTGGCAATTTTGTGGCGATTTAGATCAACATAGACCACTAATAGAAGTAAAAAGGCCCCCAAAATTCATTGTCAACTTGGATGACATATATATACAGCAGGGAAGAGAACCGGGTCAAAAAATCTCCTTCATTTTCACCTACATTTGTATTCTTATTGACCAAGGTAATAGAGTAATGGTTACTTGCCCACTTGCCTTTCTGTCGTGAAATCACAGACATTAAGTTTTAATGAGTTAGCTCAGACTTTTAAGTACACTTAGGGCTATGTTCTTGGGTTACTTACTGCCATAGAGCCTTAAATTATGACCTTATTATTATTATTATTTTGTCTTTCCATCATTTATTGTAGGAAATGTGATGATAGATGTTCAATGAATGAGATGAAAGGTAATTTATTTTTCCTCTGGTTCTATGTATTGTCTCTTCTGGTCCTGTCCAACATTCCCCTTGGAGTTATTATAGTGATGACTTGACCCCTGGGTTTTTGACTATAGAGACGCTTACAGTGTCCCCAAATGGCCTAGTTGTCCTGAGACCCAGAGTTTCTTGTCTTTAGTTGTTTCTGCAAAGAGATTCAAGGCAACCCAGAGTGATGGAAATGGCAGTAAGTTTGTTTGAGTCTTGGCTCTGCCCCAAATATCTTTGTAACTTTTGAGAAGCCACCTAAACCTTTAAGGCTGCGAAACCTCCTTTCTGTGAAACAAGAAATACCTTAGTTGTTCTTTTCACTTCCAAAACAATCTACATTTATTGTAACCACCTATTTATCAAGAATTTGTTAACTGTCAGCGTGGGCAAAGCCCTGTTCAGATAAGAGACACCAAAAGAACAAGATCAGCCTGCAGCAGCTCACTGTTCAGCACACCTATTTTGCCTCTGGAATTTTGGGGCTGTGGGTTTTGATTTTTCTTGAGGGCTGACTCCATTTTTTAATAAGAGGTGATATGGCTTTGAGTCTAGAGTAAGAAGGGAGTTTAGAGGTCACCTAATTGAACTTACAATCCACTGTACAAAGTACCGTATGGATGGTTGGTTTTTCAGGTTATTCTTGAACACTTTCAGAATAAGGAATTTATGATTTTTGAAGGAATCTTAAAGATTTTTAATTATAAGAAAGTTCTTCCTTAAATTGAGATGAAAACTACATCTCTGTGACATACAAGTATTTTTATACGTTTATTTACTCATTCATTCATTCCACTAGCACATATTTACAGAGCACTTGCCATTTAATGGGTACAGTGCTATACCCTGGGATAAAGCAATGAAATAGAAGGACTTGGTCCTTCCCTTATGGATCTTATATTCCACTGGCGAGGTAGGCAATTAAGCAAGCAGTCATAATACATTCTGAAAAATACCATGATAGTGGAAATATAGATGTGCTATAGCAGCTTACAGGAGGGATATCAAATTGAAACCTGAGTGATCAGAGAGAGCTTCCTCAAGAGTCATCTAAGATGAGAGTTGAAGGATGCACTGATGCTCAATCATTTAACTCCTTATGATCGTCTTTGAAACATGTGAACAAAGCATTTCCCTCAAGTCCTTTTCTCTAGGCTAAATATAAAATAGTTCTTTCAATTCTCCTTTCCAGACCTCATAAGTATGCCTCCAGTATCTTTTAATTTACCAATTCAGTAACTTTGTGAGAAAAAAAAAATGATATTTGTTTGGCCTGATGTCTTTGTAGTGAACCCATTTTGGCTCCTAGTGAAAATCATTTTCCTCCCAAAGTACTTACAAACCATCTATTTAATTATCTTTTAGAGAATTTAGTTGGGTATTAGTATCGATATTTATTCTGAAGTGTTAACTATTTAAAAATTAAAATTTTGCCTATTTGTAGTTTTTTGGCCTCTCTGATTCTACAGGATTTTTAAAAAAATTACTGACAGTGGTTCTCCAATTGTATTTGCAAACTCTTACTCCTGGGAGTAATTATCTGAGCCAAGATACAATATTCCTATCATCTCCACAATCTTACTCTTTGGTTGTGTCTTAATTATGTTTATTCTTCACTTTTCTATTTGATGATCACCCTCCTTGGTGAAGATGATTGCAAAGTAAAAGTAGCTTTTTTATACCACCTGATAATATTGTACCATCTTTCTCAAAGACACTATTCCTTTTATTTTTCATCTCTTTGTTTCAAAAATAGCACAACAAATTCTGTTTTGTTTTTTCACCAGACAAAGTTATCTTCTGGCCCGTGGACTTTGTGATATTCTTTGTATGGTTGCATTGTCTCCTCCTCCTCTGAATCATTGATTTTGTAACTCTCCTTTCTTTTTCATTCACATGCTTTACAAAAAATCAAACTGATTAGAGAATGCTCTAGCAGTTACTTTGATTCCTTAGGATGTTTCCCCTTTGTTAACACTATTCACAATTATATAATCAGACTTTCATTTTTAGTGCCTCTAATACTTTTTGGGCTACATTTTCTTCTGGTGGTGTACTTTCCCTGATTTAAAAACAATTCTCTTCTAAAATATAGGATGCACTAATCTTATGGCATAAAGGAAGGAGAAGAGAATTAGTATTTATTGAGTACCTACCATCTGCCATCCCGATATTATGTACCTTATTCCTTTTATCAACACTGTTTGGGGTTGGTTTGATTATTTCAATTGTTCAGATGAGGAAATTGGGACTCACTATATTGTCCAACCTAGTTAAGAGCAAAGCTGGGATTTGAGCCTGAATCTGTCTAACTCCAAAGCTCCTTCTAATGTACCGTAATGGGCTAATTACTCCCATTTGCCAGCACATCTCTATGTGCTAGGGAGTATGGATTGTTACCTCTTCCTCAAAAAGTCAGAAATCATCCTCCTTGGAGGGTAAATGCAGATCCACAAGGATCAGGGCTATAATTTCTTCTATTTATCACTTTCTTCCCCTCAGTGATATCTTGACATAAATTTTGCCCTCTGTGGCTTCCTAGTAATCTTTATTTTTTGTCACACAGGTAATAGGTGATCACACGGTAAAAAGGAGGAGCTCTTAGGAATGAAAGAGCCTAGTCAAAACCTTAGTGTCTATATGAGTTATTTGTTGCTGCAAAACATTATTGTCACAAACTTAGCCACTTACAACAACACAGATTTATCATGTCACCGTTCCAATAGGTTCCAATAGTCTGGGCACAATTTAGCTGGGTCCTCTGTTTCAGGGTCTCACAAGGCTGCTCTCAAGATGTCATCAGGGCTGTAGAGTCATCTGAGGCTTGACTGGGGAAGGATCCACTTCTAGCATTCAATTCCTTGCAGGTGGCTGGACAGAGGGCCTGTCAGCGGGAGGCTACTCTCAGTTCCTTGCCATATAGGCCTTCCCAGGAAGGCTTCCTCAAAGCCAGCAATGGAGAGACTCTGCTCACAAGACAGACATTACAGCCTTATGTAACATAATCACACGCATGGAGCCATGGACATCCCACCACCTCTGCCATGTTCTGTCCATAAGAGGCAAGTCACAGTCCCACCTGCACTTGGTGGGAGGGATGCCACGAGGGCATGAATACCAGGAGGTGGAACAATGGAGACCATTTTAGAGTCCATCTGGCACAGCATCCATTTTTTTGGATGTCACGATGACTAGTTCTAGAGTTCTCTGAGGATTTTCCTTGTCACTATCCCCTTAAACTACCATGGAATACATGCTGGCTGGTTTTTTTAAAAGCTTTTTTGCCCCATCTTTCTCTAGTGTCACATCTGCTATCCTTCTGTGAACTTTCAGCATGTAATGAGTTCTTTGAGTTACAATTCTTTAATATCACTATTTTAGCACAGGCACACGCATACACATACATACTCACACACAGAGTACAGCATCTTACAGCATCTCTTCACAGTCCTTCCCAAAGACTAGTCACCTGTCTGATCCCGATGGTCACATGCAACGTTCTGCCCCTGACCTATTGCTAATGTTCATTAGTCACTTCCCAGATTTGAATTCTTTTCTTCCCACAAATATGAAAGGAAAGAAATTTGCTTCTTTCACCATGCCCTGTCTAGTCTTCAAGGCTTGTTTATGTGTTTTAAAGAATTCATGTCAACATTATATCTCTTGCAGGAACTTTGGCCAATTTCTTCATTAAACCCTACAAGAAATAGCCTGTGGTCAAGTTAATTCAAAAGAGAATGCATGAAGTCTGCAGTGCTGGCGGGCGGGAATGACAGTATTGACCCAAGTCTCTGCTGCTATCAGCCAAGTAGACCACTTATGTCGTAAAGAAAATCAGCGCGGCTGGAACCTTGGCTGTTAGGGCTCGAGTTGGTATTTGCCTCTTTGGACTCTTGTTTCCCACCCAATACATTTTATTTTATTACAGGAAAAATAATTTAGGGCTTTGGCAAAAACAATTAAATAATTCAGATAGTGGTGATTTTTTTTTTAAATTTGTAGCTGGATCTAATATTCATAAGATGTAGATCGGTAGGTACATTTCTTAGATGGGAAGTGCATGGGACCACCAATGCTGCATAACAGTGTGGCTGACAGAGCTCAGAGGCAGGCAGCCCTGGGCTGGGTATTCATGTAAAAAAAGCACTCTGCTCCATTGCCTTAAAATCCATTCTGCTATATCTAGACCCTTGTTGCTTGTCACTTGATGTGGCATCATTGACAATGACTGGATCTTCAAACACACCTTTTGTCCTCTATGGTGTTTCCAGTATCCCTTTCAGTAAATTTTTAATGATCCTTTAAATTATGGACCAAACAACATTTGACAGAATGCACCCTTGTCTAATACTAGCACTTAGACTGGAGTGGGGTTTTTAGATAGCAATTAGTATCCACAACGCTCTGATGATATTTGTGAACGTACTTTAGGGTTATCTTAATGATCCCATTACAATATGCTCTGCTTTTTTCACAAATGTGAGGTCTTGCTTTAATGTTATTGTTGAGAAGCTCTGGATTTGGGTTTTGATTGGAAAGGACTAAGCTAGTGTGTTTTTCCCTTCTGGGCCTGTGACTTGCTGGAACCAGATCTGCTGAAGGTCTTTGGCGGGTTCCCAGTGTAACCCTGCAGTGCAGCGTGGGAGAGAGCTGTAGTCATTTCATGTGAAATCGCTAGGAGGCAGAGATGCTAAAATAATGTTCTAGTGAACCATTAGGTGCAAGGAAAGGTCTTGTGGAAGTTTCCAAAAACTTACAGGGCAACACACGATGCCTCAGATAATGTTATCTTTTCCATAAAACAATTTTGAATGCTCTCAACTGTGTGTAAACTCCTTCTAAATGTATAGCTGCTACCACCTTTGGCTTGAATGGGTGAAATGTACATAGGCAAGTTAATACTCGAGCAATGATTCAGAAAACAGCCCCAAATGTTCTTGGAAGTAAGAGGAATGAGAATTTTTTTTGCTGTTGTTTCTAATTAATCCAGTCGGCCTTGTACAATTCTTATCTCGGGGCTTGGTTTTATGAGTATAGGCAAAATGGCTACAGGTAATAACATATATGGCATAGCCAGGTCCCATTAGCAGTTAGGTATTGACAATAACAGAGGGGATCCACCAGGGGGCTAAAGGGCCCAGAATGAGCGTACAACCTCCTTTCGGGCTTGAATGGGAAAATACGGTTGATCGTTTTTATTCCTGAACCTTGAGTGCTCCGAGGACACTTTGCAGTTAAATGCTTCTGAAAATAAAACATAGTCTTCTGTAGTGTGTTTATATTGCTATCTAGCTATGACCTGGAAGTCTATCTCAGAGATTTGCTTCTGGCTTCTCTATTAGGAACACGCCTTTGCAGAACTAAGGCGAGTTCAATGGCATTCGATAAAGTTATTCTTGTATTAATCTGTTCTGTTTCCAAACCATATGTGTGCTTTCTCTGTTTTTTTTTTTTTTCCACCAACTGGGCTTTGGATTTCTAAATAAGGAGTCTAAAACCCCAGATAGTATAGATCCCATATTTCTATATTATGATCATACTTACTTAATATTTACTCAAGGAAAGTATTCTCTATTTCAATTTAATAAGTGGAATATTTACACACATTTCTGCTTGTCCCACTGACTTTCTTTCACATGCTGGAGTATTTCACCATCCTTTCTGTCCCAGGCCCTTTGCACATGCTATTCCTTCTAACTGGAATGCTCTCTCCCTCTCTTTGCCTAGTTAATTCACCTGTAAAACTTACCTCAAAGTAGTTTTTCAGAGAATCTTACATGAAACTCTGTACTTTGCCCTGGACTAGGTCTGTTTCTCCAGTTAAAACTTCTATATATCTTCTTGGTTGCCTGCATCCCAATTATAATTACATAATATATTGTGCAACCAGTTGTTTAACTTCTGAATTCCCAGGTAAAATATACATGTCTTGAAGTTGAACACTGTCTTTTTTACAGTTCTATCCCAAACCCCTTACTCAGGTCCTTGCACTAGAAGATGTTTAGTTACTATTTATTGATTGAATGAATGAATATTGTTTGAAGAATTTGACTAATTTTGATCCAATCTGATATACTACTAAAGAATAGCAATGTGTACTTTAGGTCTAGTTGTAGCTTCAACTGCCACCAATTCTCTGATGTCTCACAAATCTCTATCCTAGAATTCTCCTCTGAGCTCTAGATCCACTTAACCAACTTCCTATAGAACATCCTCATTAAACTCAAAGAGGACTTTCAATCTCAAATTGCCCAAGCTGGAATTCATGACAGCCAATGTTTCTTCTCTTCCAAGTCTACTCCTTCTCCTAATGCGTTATCTTGATTAATAACACTACCTGGTTGATTGTAAGGGTGATGTGGCTTTGATCTCTTTGCTCCTAGCTGTCCACTTCTCTTTTCATTCATGCTTCATTCCCCCAAGTTGATTGATTAAAAAAGATGAGCTTCCCAGATTAACAGGGATATCTTTCCAACAAGAATAGTAAGTAACAGCATTCCCCAGGTAGAATCTCTAAACAGGAGCTCAAGGTCCCTCAAGAAACCTGGGAGTCCACTTCATCTCTTTCCTCTCTCCTCACTTCCTTATCTAAGTCACCGAGTCTTGACAATTCTGCTTCCTAAGTATCTGTCAGGGGCCTCCTCTCCTCTTTAGTGCTTGCTTCATCTCTTATTAACGCAACCAGGATTATTGCATAGACTTCCCGTTGTTCTCCACGCTGCTGGTCTTGCTTTCCTCCAGTCTGGCCTCCCAAGTGCTATAGGAACGCTTTCTAAAATGTAAATCTGGTCTTGGCAGTCGTCTACCTAAAACCTTTGAGGACTCCCCTGAGAGAGCCACTCCTTCATGATCTATCCTTTGCCCATATTTGTAACCTCAGGTCCCAGCACTTCCCTTCATAAACCTGAGACTCCAGCTTATCGAATCACTTGCAGTTTCCCGTGCATTTACATTCTTCCCTGCCTCTTGGCATTTACACATGGAGTGCTCTGCTAGAACGCCCTTTCTTAATAAGCCCTCACATATTAAACAAAGTTTTACATCAAATTTACTATCCTCTATGAAACATTTCACGATTTGCCACACATTCTTAGGTATCGTCTCTTCTTATCTCTATTAGCCCCTGTACAAACCTCAGTCCCACTGTATTGTAATTGTTTATTTACACATCTTTCTCCTGCACTAGACAAGAGTTCCTTAATATCAGTGACTGTGTCTTATTTGTCCTCAGTGCTGAGCACCGTACCTGACACCAGTAGGTATTCCATAAACATCTGTTGATAAATAGAATGCAGGAAAATGTAGCCAATAAGACGTTCAATTAGGTATATCTTTTATACTTAACTGTTTTAGTCAAGGTTCTCCAGAGAAACAGAACCAATAGAATATATATATGAGGAGATTTATTATAGGAATTGGCTCATGTGGTCATGGAGGCCAAGAAGTCCCATGATTTGCTGTCTGAAAGCTAGAGAACCAGGAAAGCCAGTGGTATAATTCAGTCTGAGTCCAAAGGCCTGAGGACCAGGGGAGCTGATGGTGTAAGGCCCAGTCCTAATTCCAAAGCCCCAGGATCGGAGGGGCCAATGGTGTAAATCCCAGTCTGAGTCTTAAGGTCAGATTACCAGGAGTGCCAATGTCTAAAGGCAGGGGAAGATGGATGTCCCAGCTCAAGCAAAAGAGTAAATTTGCCCTTCCTCTGCCTTTTTGTTCTATTTAGGCCCTCAACAGATTAAATGATGCCCATCAGCATTGGTGAGGGCAATCTTCTTTACATAGTCTACTGATTCAAATGCTAAACTCTTCCAGAAATATCCTCAGAGACACACCCAGAAATAATATTTTACCAGCTATCTGGGTATCCCATTGACCAGTCAAGTTGACACATAAAATTAACCATCACAGGTAACAGAATTTAATATCACTCTCCAAAGTTTCTAGGGGCAGGGGACTCTACAAATCGGGGTTTTGCAGTCATGGATCCATTGGAATTTGTGATCTGAAGGGGCTTATATAAAATAAAATTCAAATACATTTGATTGTGCATTTCTAATTCATAATAATGGAAGTATGGTTTGAATTTGAATTAAAATAGAGCTGAGAACAGTTACTGGGAGAGAAGAGGAGGTATTTTTCATATATTTTTGTTTGAAATGGAAAAATATGTTTGGATCTTTCTTTGTATCTGAAGATAAATTAGATGTTAAATAACATTCAATATGTGACAAACAAACAATGTCTAATTTGATAGAAGGGGGACACTATATATTCTGAGATAGATTTTGCTTTTTTTTTTTTTTGTAAGGGAGATCAGCCCTGAGCTAACATCCGTGCTAATCCTCCTCTTTTGCTAAGGAAGACCGGCTCTGAGCTAACATCTACGGCCAATCCTCCTCCTTTTTTTTTTCTTCCCCAAAGCCCCAGTAGATAGTTGTATGTCATAGTTGCACATCCTTCTAGTTGCTGTATGTGGGATGCGGCCTCAGCATGGCCGGAGAAGCGGTGCATCGGTGCGTGCCCGGGATCCGAACCCGGGCCGCCAATAGCAGAGCGTGCACACTTAACCGCTAAGCCACCGGGCCGGCCCTTGAGATAGATTTTGAAATTGAACAGGAAACTGAGATTGGATAATCACCTTTCATAGCTACATTTGGGGGACACTGATATTGATAAAAGTTTTAATCTTATTTATCATGATGAAATACTTGTTAAATAGGATCCCATGTAGTTCCGTTTTAATGAGGCTGACTCCAGAAGTTGATTCAGTCTCATGTGACTTAAGTTATATCAAAATACTTCATTCTTTGAGGCATTTCCATATACCAACTGTCAAATCACTCTCTGCAGCTCATACTTTTCTCAACATCTATACCAGAGAGTATTCTCTTGAGAGGTGAAAAAAGATTATGATATTTTAAGTCTTGTAGGAGATATGCTGAATTTTAGTTTTTGCTGAGAATACATGAAAAATGAAGTGTATCTGGAGCCATTCATCACAATTCTGGAGCAAGTATCAGATGATGAGATAGCCAATTATGTTACAGCTGATGACACCATCTTGGATTTATTCTCTATCCCCAAGTTGGTCATTTTGGACTTGTATTTTTGAACATAAAAATGTTTTTAACAAAAGAAACATTTTCTGTTAGAGGTCTATGGCAGAGGTCCTCTCTGGTGAACTGTTATTCCTCAATGCTAAGTGAGCCTCTACCCTTTCTCAGGTACTCAGCCCAGGACATGGCATGCCAGGCCTTCAATTAGCGAAATAACTTGTAGAAGTTAGAAAGAAACCACAGTATTTTTCAAGGTCCATGCATTGGTGTGGCTGAGTGATGAGAGGACTTAGCAGAAACACACAGTCACAGGGGTTCACACTTGTGTCTAGCAATGATAATGTAAACCTTCCTTTTCTTTGTGTTCACTCATTTTTGCTTTGCTTTGAGGATGAGAAGATGCCAAGTACTCAAGAGTTGCAAACTTCAAAGGGAAATAGCATTTCTATCCTACTCAAGAGGTAGCCAAGGATGCATGACCCTTGCCTTCCTAGACTACAGATGCCAAGTTCCTGCAGTTCCACACAACCAGTGCTGGTGCAAGAGGCACATATTCAACTCTGAAGACTTTTTAAAGTAAGAAGATGTATTTTTTAATATTATAAAAACAATATATGGTTAGGTATAAAGTGTTAAGACAAACTTACTGAATTATTTTCTAATAGCATTTAACTATTATGTGATGACTTTTTGATTTTATGCCATCTCCCCTAGGAGAGTGAGGTATTTCCAATGCAGGAACTTTATCCTAGTCATCCCTCTATACTTAGTGCCCTCATATCACATGCGCATATGATTGTGAACTACATGAGCAGGTGAGGTCACTGCAACCATCGTATCAGGTCTCCAGTTACACAGCCAATAACAACACATAATCGCACAGGAGGTTTTGGATTATTTTGTAAAATCAGCGTAGTTCTTTAGACCAACTTTGATGGAGAGAAGACAGATTTTTTTTCTTCTACAACTAGAGCAAGTGAATATGCAGCTGAATGTTTTCTGTCTTGGTTTTGCTTTGATAATTGATTCATTCAAAGAAAAAAGAGTAAAATAAAATAGAATCAAGAAACTCAACACATTTTCTGGAAAGGTTGAGAGGCCCTTACATGACCTCTTATTCTAGAGCAAGTTGTTAAAAAACTGGAGAATGTTAGTGCAGCTATAAATGTCACATTGAGCTCCTTGATCATCTTTGCCAGCGTTATCTAAATGCTGTAATTGATATCAAATTGCAAGGCAGGAGGTCCAGCAATAGATCCTTGCAATTCACCTCTCTTTAGATGGCATATAGGGAAGATTGATGACAGCTGGATACTGGAAAATTGTTGCGTGGTGATCTAAACAGCTGAAAGGCTAAGCAATGTAATTTTTTTTAATATGTAGTGAAGAATTTAAAACTATACACCCCATGCCTAGGCTTTTGGGAAATGGTGAATAGACCAATTGGATGCATAGACATAATATTAAGATTCAACTCATTTTATGGATTAAAGACTTGAACGTAAGACTTGAAACCATACAAGTCCTATAAGAAAACGTAGGGGGTAAACTCCTTGACATTGATCTTGACAATAATTTTTTGATTTGACACCAAAAGCAAGGACAGCAAAAGCAAAAATAAACAAGTAGGAAGACATCAAACTAAAATGCTTCTGCACAGCAAAGGAAACCATCAACAAAATGAAAAGGCAACCTACAGAATGGGAAAAAATATTTGCAAACCATATATCTGATGGGGGTTAATATCAAAAGTATATAAAGAACTCACAACTCAAGAGCAAAAAAGAAGGAAAAGTAATCTGATTAAAAAATGGGCAGAAGAACTGAATAGACATTTTTCCAAAGAAGACTTACGAATGGCCAACAGGTACATGAAAAGGCGCTCAGCATCACCAATCATCAGGGAAATGCAAATCAAAACCACAATGAGATATCACCTCACACCTGTTAGAATGGCCATCATCAAAAAGACAAGAGATAACAAATGTTGGTGAGGATGTGGAGAAAAGGGAACCCTTGTGCACTGTTGGTGGGAATGTAAATTGGTATAGCCACTATGGAAAACAGTATGGAGGTTCCTGAAAAAATTAAAAATAGAACTACCATAAGATCCAGCAATCCCACTTCTGGGTATATATCCAAAGGAAATGAAAACAGGATATCAAAGAGATACTACTGCTCTCATGTTCATTGCAGCATTATTCACAATAGCCAAGATATGGAAACTACCTAAGTGTCCATCAGTGGATAAAGAAAATATGGTATATATGTACAATGGAATATTATTCATCCATGAGAAAGAATGAAACCCTGCCATTTGCGATGACATGGATGGAGCTTGAGGGCATTATGATAAGTGAAATAAGCCAGACAGAGAAAGACAAACACTGCGTGGTATCACTTATATGTGGAATCTAAAAAAAAAGTCAAACTCTTAGAAACAGAGAGTAGAAAAGTGGTTACCAGGGGCTCTGGGGTGGGGGAAATAGGGAGAGTTTGGTAAAAGGGATCTAATATAAAACATGATGAGTATATTTGATAACACTATATGGTATAATTGATGTTTGCTTAGAGAGTAGAACTTGAATGTTCTCACCAAAAAAAGGGAGGATAAACACGTGAGGTGATGGATGTGTTAATTAACTAGATCCTTTCACAATTAAAAAAAAGAATCAGCTCACTTGGAGCAAAAACCTGAGGCAGAGAGGGAACCTCAGAGTAAGACCCACAGAGAACGGCTAGGAGGTGGGCCAACTGCCTGCAGATATAGCAAGAGGAGGATGATGGGACTTGGCTATGGTGTGACAATCCCACTTAGCAATAGGAAGGTCAATCTATGTATAGTAACTCTAAATTCTCAAAGGGATTCTTTTGCAGTCTCAGTTTACAAGTGAGTGCTATTTCTAGAAGAGTGCTATTTCTAGATCCTCACTCTTGGAACTCATAAGAACTGAACTTTGTGCATAAGTAACAACCTTTTTGTGCCTCACTTTCCCCATCTATCAAATGGGGGAAATAATTGTATCTACCTCACAGGGTTGTTGAGAGGATTGAATGAGATAACGCATGTAAGGGGCTTAGAAGTATTCCAGGCGCGTTGAAACCACTCAACAAAGGTCAGCTATTATTATTTCCAGAACTTGATTAACGGGAAGAACCCTTTCCAAATTGGAAGAATAAAATCAGCAAGGTTCTTCACGTTTTAGGGCTTAGACAAAGAAGGATTTTAGATATTTCTCCTTTAGTGTCAACAAGCATGCACAAGTATTGTATTACAGATTTGATCCCCGCACTCCACAAATATTTACTGATAAATTTCTACGTGCAAGATGCTGCTGCTGCTAATGGCAGTACACAGCTGAATCAGCCTCTACCCAGTGGAAGAAGTCTCATGCCTATTTATTTGGCTTTCCTTCTCTCTTTTTCTTTCATCTCTCTCACATATATATAAAATTTCCTCATTTTTCTTTCAGATGGGGCAGACAAAATGTCAGAATTGGGCAAAATAACATCATATTGCTATTCACAGCTGGTTAGGCAAGGACCAGATCTTGCGTTTGCCTGGGATTATTTGAAACCTATTATGGTATGGCTTGCATCTTGACACATTAGACATTTTTCTAAAACTTTACCACCCTTCAGCCCCATACCCCAGACCCTGAGTGTGTTAATAGCACATAGTAGGCTCATGGTAAGTAAATTTTGGTTGAACAAATAGGAAGCCTTGCTAATGGCTCCCGTGGGGCACGATTCTTTTTATCACCTGAACTCATTGGAGAGGGATTTTTCTTCCCTTCCTTCCCAGAGAAAAGGCACCCTTTTGATGAAGGAGTGAGTTAAGATTAGTAGTAACAATATCGTTGAGCTGCTTTCCGAAGTGAGCACTTAACGTGAAACAAATTGTTTTCCTACACAAGATATGGAGTTAGGTCTTATAATCAGAACTGGGAGACTGATGTTACATTGGCAAAAACCCAAAATGTTGAAAATATTCTCTCTCAGTGAGCCTGAGGGGAAATAGGCCTTTTCGTACATTGCTGTGGGGAAGGAAAAATGGTAAAACCCAACGGAAGGGATTGGGCAATAGCTAGCTAGATCACATACATGCTTATCCATTGACTAGCAATCGTTTTTCTAGGAATCTGCCCCACAGACAAACTGGTAAAAATATGAAAGCCTAGATACACAAGGCTATTCATTGTAGCACTACTTGTAATTTCAAAAGACTAGAAAGGATCCACTGTCTATCAACAAGGGTTGAGATGAATAAACTAGGGTACAATTACACAAGGGAGTACTATGCAGCTGTAAAAATAAATGTGGAATAGCTATGTATACACTGCTCTGAGGTAATCTCCTGGATAAATGGAAACACCAAAGTGCAGAACAGTGTATCTGATAAGCTATATTATATATCATAAATGTGTGGGATACGAATATACAAATATATTTTCTTATACTTAAATAATGGAAGGATAAACCAAAAGCTAATAAAAACAGTTACCTCTAGGGGGAGAAAGGGACAAAGCAGGTGGGACCAGTGCTTTGTAGGATTGACTTCTGATCTATGTATATGTTTTACATAATCATGAATCAAAATTAAACCAAAATGAAACTAGCAAGCCCTCCAAATCAAAAGCAAAATGAAACAAATTAATTAAAAAAAATGCATTCCTTACAATGCAGGTGAACTCAAGCCAGGAGAAGGTATTACAAGCTTTATTTTGTTCAGACAGAAACTGAGGCACCAAGAGCTGAACTCTGACTGATGAGAGAAGGCATTGTAGAATGCTGGTTTCTTGTCTATCTTGGTTGGTCAACCAACTCTTTTCATTGCACTTCTTTATTTACTTGGAAGATAGGCATCTTACAGGAATGTAAAATGAATCCCTAACAAAGCCAATGATAACATGCTTTTAAATAAAGGCATGCTGTGATTGTGTCATCTGGTCAGATTTACTAGTGAATGGGAAAAAACTGTGAACGGCAGCTTAGGATTCCTGAAACTAATCGCTGTGTTCCGTGGGAGACGGATTTGCACTCACAGGACTGAAGCTCTGTCGATGAAGAAGCTATTGGGGCAGCTGAGCTGTCATTCCTTGGACACTGTCCTTGGAGCCATATCCCAGTATGCACTTACCGCTCAGAGAAATGGCATCTGGCTCCTCAGCAGAGCTAGCCAAAGAAGTCAGTCCCGACTTTCAGGGCAGCTTTCCTCAAAGTCGTTCTGGACGAAGATTCCAAACCAGTGCTCCTAGCACTTTCAAAAAGTTTCTTCAGCCACGGGGAGAGAGTGAACGGTGCTGCAAAGCTGCCAAAACAGTATTCAAGTTTCCCTCTTGGAACGGCTAGAGGAGCCAGCTTCTTAGGAAGCAGCCTGCTGCTGCGGGATGACACGGGGGCCCCAGCAGCGTTGAGAAGGCTCTGACTACCCTGGATTTGGAGGCTGTCCCAGGGAAGCTATGCAGCGCAAGCTCGGGCGGGCCAAATGGCCACTCGGAACTGCCAAAGGCTGCCTGGATCACTAGTTCACATAAGCTTGGGCTCAGCAGGCTAAGCTGCTGGCATTTGTTCAGTGGGGAAAAAAATAAAATAAACTTTGTGTGGCAAGTGATAACCCTGACATTTCAATATATTTACCACAATGATGTTTCCTAGAGTCACAGAGTAAAACAAATTAGAATTATAAATACCATCCAATTTTCCTAACAGCTCTTGTGAGTTATTAGTGGAAATCAAATCACCTTAGTCAATCAAAGGCAGCTTAAATGCCACTATGCTGTTCTCCCTAAAGATCTGAAAACACCTATCATTCCTATGGAGTGGTGCAACTCCCTCGGCGTGGCAGAGACTAAACAATTCTGCATAAATGTGAATGTCAAGTCAATGATTTGTACTTCTGCTAAGTGCTGTACTTAAACTTGGTTACCTTTCCGAGCTTGGGCCTAAAATCCGATGCAATGCTTAAGACTTCTTAGGAGCTCTGGGAGTGAATTAAAACATATCATTATCCTTTTTTTTTTTGCACAGGAAGTCATTGCATTAGTGTCAAACTATCTGCATGCGTAGAGGAATTTAAAATCAGCTCATGATGATTCTACACGAGACATTGAATTGGAAGCCTGTTACTGGTTTGCGAGAGACTCTGCTTGGTGAGGAGCAAGACACTCAGAAGGCTGTTGGAAGTAAATCTTTCTTTCCCGTCAGCCTTTACCTGAGGAGGAAGCAGAGAGGCCCACGTTCCTCTCATGGACACGAGTTGTGGTAATTGCTGAATACTTGGATGAGATGTCAACTTGATAGCCGTTTGTCATGTCCCGCTTAATTGGAGCCCCATAGAACAATAATGAAGTATCCTCTCCATGCAGATGACTTTGTGATTGATGACCCGGCTGAGGAAATCATTTGCAAATACAGGCCAAAATTCAGCCTGGTGATAGATCTCATCTGATAGTCTCTTGGTCCTCCGAGTGCGGCTCTTTGATTGACACCACAGTATTGTGATAACCCAAGAGAAAAATCTTGCCTCTAGACAAAACAAAGGCCCCGAAATTGACTCACTCTTATTGAAATAGAGTGAAACTTTGCTGGTCTCTTTTCTATCTGATGGAAGGTTTAGTGCATACATATTTTTAATGCTGTGTGAGTGAAAATATTACAATGGAAGTAATATTGGTTGATTGACATTTTAAAAAATTGAGTTCCATTTTTGTGTGGTCATTTTCTTGGTTAGATGTGCAGAAGCGAGAGGGTGCTGGAGGCCCTGGCAGTCCCTGCACAATGACGCCTCCTTTGGGAGGAGATGTTGTAAAGGGCATGGAGGATGTGTTGATTTAATGATCAAAAATTTCCACTTGCACAAGCTTTCCCATCTCCTTTCAACAACAAATTAAGTCACATAGCAACACAAATTTTTTTGCTGTTCAATATATTCAACTCACCATTAGAAATGATTGGGTTAATTTAAAAATTATAAATGAAAGATAGAATATTGCAATAAAGTATGACCTAATAACCTGCAGCAGTCATTTGTAGAGAAAGATGCTCTTAGTCCTAAAGAGGGCAATGGAGTGATATTTTTAAAAAAGAATCAAATGGTTAGTATTCACCAGGAGTTGTTCTCATTACAAGGCAAGGGAATCAACTCAGCCAAGAGGGCTCAGTAAACAGTGAAAAGAAGTAGAAGAATGTCAAATTATGTGATTAACATTGTCTGTTGCAATGTAAAGTGCAATGCATTTATATACATGTAGACAGATTCTTGCGTTTATATTTTCCCTTTAGAACCATATTAAATAGAATTAATGTTTATTTGTTGCTCTCAGAACTTAGAAATGTGCTCCCAAGTATCTTCACAAAGATATTTGCAAGAACATAGGGCAATTGACAATGATATATAGTGACCTATGATATCTCATTCAGTTATAAATTAAGTATAGGAAAATCCATCCATTCATTCACACAGGCGTCCATTAATTCACACAATTACATATTGAGGGCGTACTTAGTGACAGATGTTCAGGGTTAAAATTAGATCTATATCAATTTTGTGATTATAAGAATACATGTGGTTATAGGTAGTACATATATAAATGCATGTTTACATGTACTCATTTGAAAATTGTTGAGCACCTATTATATATGGCACTGTGCTGGGCATGCCTGGAAATAATAGCAATGAACTGGAAAGGGGCGATACTAGGCCCCTTTGTGATTCATAATCAGCACTTGCCAGTCCTGAGGAGAGTAGAGCTTGCTTTAGAGAAAGCTCCACTGAGTAGACAACATAGGAGCCGGACCTTGAAGGCTGGATTGAATTTCCCTAAGGGGGAGGGGAAAGAGAAAGTAGAATGAGCTTTCTCAGCAACTATTCAGGGGTGGAAGATGGCAGGAGTGTAAGAATGACCATTTGGTGGGGCACAGTGAGGAAGCAGCATGGTGGAAGGAGCCAAGTGGAGCAGCTGCAGGAGATAAGGGACCAAATCATAGCGGGCTTGCTCTGAATACTGGAGTGGAGCATTTGAGCTGTTTTTACACCTTGTGTACCATTCTTGTTTTCTGAGGTAAGGTCTAATAAGGTCAGAGCTGGGCTAGAACAATCTTTGTCAGATGGTGGTATAAAGGATGTCGTCAAGGGGGAGCAGCGCCAGGTATGGAGACCAATTAGGCAAGAGGTGGGGACACACATGAGACATATCAGGAAGAAGCGAATTGATGGGACTTGATAACTGACTGAATCTGGAACATAAGGAAGGAGAGGCTGAGATGGCATCGCTTTCCGAACCTGAGTGGGGAGAGGCAAAGTCAGAGATGGGAAATGTTTGGGACTAAAGACGGTAAGTTCTACTCATACTGTGTGAACACAATATACAGTAAAATTTCTCCTTTCACAGTAAAATTTCTCCTACAAGTAAAAACTGCTTTAAGTCCTAGAATTAAGTGGTCAATAGTTTCTTCAAGTTGGCATTGCTCAGGGAGTGGTTCCTATGGCAGGAAAAAGCAGTCTTAGGAGTGCTAACATGTCTCTTTCATCATTTACATTTCAGGAGTCATAGACAAGACTACACGTGGTGGGGATGGGGAAATAAAGTGTACTCCTCCAGACGACACCGCCTCGGCACTGATAGAGATCCAGCTATTGGGAGCAATGAGAGCAGAGGTGACTGGCTGGGATCAATGCAACCCTGGATTCTCTCACCACCAGCCCTGTCCCCTGGGGGCAATGGAGTGAGTGGTGTCAGCAGTGGAAGAGAGAAAGAAAGGGTGTCGGCTTGCCTTCACTCCCTCGGGGAAGGCACTCCCTATGTGTCAGTCAGCCGCTGTTTGCTTTCGTCCATCTCCTGCTCACCTTCATTGTCTGTTTGGCTCTTCCTTTTGGTTTTACCTTCTTCCCATTCCCTGATAATCCTAAACTAGTTTGCCTCCTCTGTTCTTTAAGTCCTCCTTCTTGTCATTTTCCTGCCTCTTGTTTTATTTTTTATTTTTTTATTATAAAATAGTCCAAACATAGAGAAAAAGTCATAGAGAATAAGCAGTGTAACTAATATCCACTCATTGTGAAACTTTAACAAATGTTAATATTTTGCTTTATTTGCTTTGGATCTTTACGAAATAAAAATATTCTCTCTCTCTCTCTCTATATATCTCACACACACATAGTTAAAGCTTTGATTTAAATAGTTAAATCATAGTTAAATCTCCTGGATACCGTAACACTCTCTCATTCCCCAGATGTTAGCACTATTTTGAATTTGTCCTTTTCATTCCTATGCATGTTTTTATATTATCAGACTCATTACACACATGCTAAATACAAACATTAAATAGTGTTGTTTTGCATGCTTTCAATCTTTATACTGATAATATATTGATATTCTACAACTGACCTTTTTTTTTTTTGGCTCCATCTAATGTTTTTGAGATTTATCTATGTGGACAAATGCAGCTCTAATTCATTTCTTTTGATTGCTATATAAAGTCCTCTGTATGACTATACTACAATTTATTTATCCAATTTACTCTAATGAACATTAAATTGTTTCCAATTTTTTTCCCTGCTACAATAAAAATAGCCGCAATGATCATTCTTGTGCATATCTTCTTGGGCACACATGCTAGATAATTTATCTGGATTACTTACCAAGAATTGGAATTGTTATATCGTCAGGCATTCTCTCTTTACTAATTATTGCCACGTTGATATCCAAAGTTGTAAAACTAGTTTGTATGCTCACCAACAGTGTAGGAGCACTCGGTCTTTCTCTACATTCTCCTCAACATGAGGTACTATTAGGCTGTTAGATTTGCCAGTGTGTTGGGAATGAAATGACATCTCATTGTTTTACTTTGCATTTCTTTAATTACAAATGAGGTTGAGCATTTCTTTGTAAGTTTGTCGTCAATTTTAGTTCCCTCTTTTGTGAATTACTTGAATGTATACTTTGTCCATATTTTCTAACACTTTGCCTTTTTCTTTCTGATTTTATAAGTTTTTCACATATTCCTTTGTTTGATATATATATAACTTCTCCCAGTCTGGGGCTGGACTTTTCATTTCGTTTATGGTCTCTTTCCATTTAGAAAAGCTTTTTATTTTAATGAGCCAAATGTTTCAATCTTTTCCTATATTTTTGTTTTGTTTTGTTCTTCTACCTTTTTTGCTATTAACTTTGTTCTCTTTGGGTATATGTTATAGTAATTTCATGAACTTAATTGGCTCACCTTCCCACTTTTTATTTTCTGAAATATGGTCATGTGCTACATAATGAGGCTTCCATCAATGATGGACTGTGTATACGACGGTGGTCCCATAAGATTAGTACCATATAGCCTAGGTGTGTAGTAGGCTACACCATCTAGGTTTGTGTAAGTACACTCTATGATGTTCACACAACAACAAAATTGCCTAAAAGACACATTTCTCAGGACGTATCCTCATTGTTAATTGACGCATGACTGTTGTTTTTGTTTAAGATGGGGATTATAAGTTTCTTGAAGGTTTGTTAAATCTTGTCTGTAAAATTCTGCCACTTGTTTGAGGCTGGAGGCTTTGGGGATGAAAGATATTTTGGCTTCTACTTTTTTTGATTTGTATCTTGTTAGTTTACTCAGGTTTTCTATTTCTTCAGTCAATTTTATAAATTAAATTTTTATAGAAAATTATCCATTTATTGATATAAAGTTATTCAAATTACTTTTTAATGATTTTGTCCATCTCTATCTGTAGTTATGTCCTTTTTATTTATAATATTAGTATGGTCTTTTTTTTTTTTTCAAAGATCCACTTCTATTTTATAGATCTCCCTATTGTTTGTTCCTATTTCATAAATGTCTTCTATTGCATTTTACTTCCTTCTACATATACTTTTATGGTGTACTCTGTTCTTTTTCTAGTTTTTTGATTTGAATGCTTAGTTATTTTTGTTTATTTATTTCAGCTTTATTGAGGTATAATTGACAGATACAATTGTAAGATATTTAAAGTGTACATTATGGTGATTTGATAATCATATACATTGTGAAAAGATTCCCATCATCTAGTTAATTAACCCATCTGTCTTTAAAAATATTGATTATTTTATAAGAAAATCATCTACGGCCATGCATTTAAGAAATACTTTAGATGCATATCATAAGTTCTGAAATGTGACATCTTTAGCATCATTCAGTAACTTTTGTTCTGATTTTCTTTTAATCCATGGATATTTAGAGGTCCAATTTTTAATTTCCAGACACATATTTCTTAACTATATTTTTATTGTTGGCTTTGATTTTAATTGTGTTGTATTCATAAAATATAGGCTGTATGAGATAGATTCATTGAAATTTATTAGGGCTTCTTTTTGATTTAGTATACCATTAGTTTTTACCAATGTCTACTTACAAAGGATGCATACTCTCTATTTTGGGGATATAGGATTTTACATATATCTTAGATAAAACATATTAATTTATTGTTGAAATCTTCTGTATTACTCTATTTTAAAATCTGATTTATCCCTTATACTTGATATAAAGAAAGGTATAACGAGAATTATCAATTTCTCTTTAATTCACTCAGATTTGGCTTATATATTTCAAGGCCTTGCTGACTAGAGTGGGTTCAGGAGAGAAAAACTTCATGCCTTCTTGCTACTAGGCACATGCAATTTCATGATTAACTCACTGACCTGTGTATTCATTCTCTCAACAAATATTTGAGTACTTATGATGTGCCCAGCACTGTTCCAGGTACTCTGAATGACACAGTGAACAAAACCAGAGAAATCCCTACTTTCAGGGAGCTCACATCCCAGTGGGGGAGACAGACGATTCATCACAAACAGCCAGTGTCTGCTGTCAGGTGGCTGCAAGCCCTGTGAAGAAGCATAAAGCAGGCTGAGGGGAGAGAGATGACAGGCTGGGATGGGGGGCTGCTGTTGAGGGTGGTCAGAGAAGGCACCCTGAGGAGGTGATGCTTGAGGAGGGTGGAACAAAGCAAGGAGCTGAGTCATATGGTGTCTGGGGAAGGTGCATGTTACGTTGAGGGAGCATGACTAGTGTGTTTGAAGAATGGCAAGAAGGCCAGAGGGACAGGAGATGGCTTTCATTTTGAAAGGATACCTCTGCTGGCTTCATGGAGAACTAACTGTAGTGAAACAAGATGGGAGATGGAAAGCCAGCAAAGAGGCTAACATGATAGTCCAGACAAGAGGTGACAGTGGTTTGCACTACAGAGGTAATGGTCAGAAGTGGGAGGACTTGTAATATATTTTGGAAATTCAATCCACTGGATTTGCTGAAGAATTGGATGTCAGATGGAGTAGGAAGAGAGGAATCAAGGATGGTTCCTAAGATTTTTGCCTGAGCAACTGGGTGAATGGGATTGTGAGAGGGGAGGGACTTAAAGGATGAGGGATGGGGTAAAAGTGAAGAGTTTCGCTTTACAGTATTAACTTTGTGATGCCTATTAATTGTTATTGTGCCAGTTGTTTGTCTGTTTGCTCTCATATCCACTCTCTGTCCCTCTCTCTCTCTGCCCTGTATTACAGGGGACTGCAATTATTTCTATCCCCACCCCCAATCTCCCTAAAACCACTGCAGCTGTTCTGAGGAGACAACCAGCAGCCTCTGCGGTGGGCGTGTAGATGGAGAAGAGAAGATATCGGAAGCCTGAGCCCTCACCCTTCTAGTGTTTAAGATCGGGGAAAGGCAGAGCAGCCAGGAAGGGGGAGAAAGAGCATAGAGTATGGTGTTGTGGGAGGACATGAAGAAAGACTTTCTAGAAGGAGTGCATCAACAACTGTGTCATATGCTGTGAAAAGTTGTGTAGGGTGAAATTGGAACTGACCATTGGTTTTTGATAACGTGAAGGTCTTTGCTAACCCTGACGGGAGAGATTTTTTTTTGGAGGAGTAGGAACTAAAGCTTGACTGGAGTGGGTTCAAGGGAGAATGACTTTATGTCTTAGAGTTTGGTCCTTTTTCATCGTTGATGTTCCGCTTTTATGCTATTAAATGCGTTTTGACTTGAATTCTATTTTAGTCTGATATTATATTGCCACACGAGGTTTCTTTTGATTAGTGTATTAGTTTGCTTTGGCTGCCATAACAAAGTACCTCAGACTGGGTGGCTTAAACAACAGGAATCAGTTTTCTCACAATTCTGGGGCTTGATGTCAGCTGTTGAGGTCTCGGCAGGATTGGTTTCTTCTGAGGCCTCTCTCCCTGGCGTGTAGGTGGCAGACTTCTCCCTGTGTCATCTTCCCTCTGTAGCTGTCTGTGTCCAAATTTCCTCTTCTTATAAGGACATCTGTCATAATGGATTAGGACCCACCCTAATGACCTCATTTTAACTTAATTACCTCTTTGTAGGTCCTATTTCCAAATACCACCACATTCTGAGGTACTGGAGGTGGGATTTCAACTTATGAATTTGGGAGAGAGAAATACAATTCAGCCCATAACAATTGCTTTTTTTTCAGTGTAACTTTTTTCCATCTTTTTTTGTGTGGCTTTGTTTTAGGTATGTTTTTTATAAAGCAGCAAATGGCTAGTTTTGAAAAATGCAATCTGATTAGATTCAGTTTGATCCAGTCTGTTTGGTTTAATACGTGACTTTACTTTCCATTTTATTGTGATTTTTATATTTAGACCTATTCTGCCATATTCTTTTATGATTTCTGTTTATCATTATTTTTCTTCACTTCTTTCTTCCTCTTCTATCCTTCTCCTAATTTCATAGGAATTGGGTGAGTTTTCAATATTCCCCTTTCTCTACCCTGCCATTTGAAAGCTTTAGACTGCCTTTCTATTCTTCTGGTGAGCGTCCTTAAATTCTAAACATGTGTACTTATCTACACATTTTTTTAACAAAGCTTAAGATTGTTCAGTATTTCTATTGTCTTCCAGAATATGTTTTAACTCTCCTTCTGTTGCCTAGAGATTTAGATGTTTGATAAAATTTAGTATTTTTAGATTAATTTTTAATTAAATTTTGCAGCATATTTGATCGCTTTCTGTAATCCCTCCAATTTTGTATAATTGTCCTTTGTATCAGTCATGATACTTTGGTAACAAATAACTTTAGAAAAGCAGTGGCTTAAACAAGGTTTGAGTTCTTGCTCATATTCTGGGTTGGTTAGAGGTTCAGCGCCTGTATTCTGAAGCCCACCTGAAGAAGCAGCCCCATCTGCAAGAGTGCTGGTGGCTGGGGCAGAGGGGAAAGGGGACAGAGGAGTATGTGCTTAAAGCTTCCATGCAAGAGAATTATACATCACTTTTGCTCACATTTCTTTGGCCAAAGCAAGTCACATGGCCAAATCTGACTTCAAGAGGGATAGGAAAATATAATTCTCCCATGGGTGAGGGGGCAGCCATTGGATCCGGGTGAGCTCTGCAAGTCACTCACATCCGCCTAAACTCGGGCTTCACTTTCCTTCTTGCTGAAACATATTCTTTAATAATTCTTTTAGTGAGCATCTGTGGGTGGAAAAACTTGTTTACTTTTATAAGTATAAAAAAAGCCTTTATTTGGCCCTCACTCTTAACTAAATGTTTAGCTGTGTATAAAGTTTGAAGCTTACTGTTTCTTTCTCCGAGTGCTTTGAAAATATCATTCCGTAGTCTTTTGTCTTGTATTGTTGCTAGTGAAAGTTTTGTTGCTAG
The DNA here is from genome assembly GCF_020826845.1 of Diceros bicornis minor. Classification (NCBI taxonomy): domain Eukaryota; kingdom Metazoa; phylum Chordata; class Mammalia; order Perissodactyla; family Rhinocerotidae; genus Diceros; species Diceros bicornis. Next base: position 21,075,837 of record NC_080755.1, on the reverse strand, counting down.
CTTAATTGCCATTATTTTGTAGGTCATCTGTCATTTTTGCATTTTTATCTTTTAGATTTTTTTTTTTATTCTGGGTATGGATTTATTCTTCTTTATCCTGCTCAGAACTTGGGGTACACATTGAACCTAAGGACTCATGCCCTTCTTCAACTCTGAAAAATTCTCAGCCATTATTTCTTCAATTCTCTTCTTCTGGAATTCCTATTGGATACACGTTGGAGCTGCTCAAATTTACTAATTCTCTTCAGTCCAATCTAGAATTTATCCTATTACTTGTTTTTATTTTTCTGATTTTTTTTCTTTCCAAGATTCCTAGTTAATTACTTTTCATAAGCACCTCATTTCATTTCTGTGGTTTTATTTCATTATTTAATATTATATTTTGCTGGATGTTGTTGCTTTTTTAGTTATACTAACCATATCTATTTTAAAGTCTTTGTTAGATTGTTTTATGACATTGATTTCATTTGGAGTGAGTTTAATTAATTAGTTAGTTTGTTTATACATTTATTGCTCTATTTGTTAGCATTAGTTTTCTCTGTGTTTTGGAATTTGGGTTTACAACCTTGTCTTAAGTGGAGAGATTGTTTTTTCTCTTGCTTGTTTCCCTTGTGCTTCCCTCTTTCTGCCTAGAGGTTTTGCTGTTGCCTTCACTCAGGCTCCCACACCTTAGTTAAGAACAAGGTTTTATAATTATACAATATTTCTGTTGTTACTGGACAGATTAGCGATTCATTCACAGACCCAGAAGGAAGCTTGGTTCCTCCTACTTTGCTAAACTCCTGGCTTTCTAACAGCTGAAGCCTCAGGCTTCATTCAGCGGCATTTAAAAAAAACCCTCTTTTCAGGACCAATGGAAAGCCACCTTCTAGCTTCTGGCTTCAAGTAGTGAACTTAGCTCTAGATATCCACATGGCCTGGAACCCTTTTGGTCTCCATTATCTTGCAGGAGCAAGTGTTACAACAACCATCCAAGTCTGATAAGCCGTGGTTTCAGCATCATTGTTGGAGGGAGCATCCCCTCCATCATTGTTTTGAGTTCCTGTCTCTTTTTTGATCCATAGGGAGCTTTGGTTTGCTTTGGGGCCTTGATACATCCTTCTGGTTTGTTGTTTTGTGTTTCTTTTTGTTATGTTTTCTTTCTCACCTATTATTTATAAGTGTTTGTAGCAGAAGGGTAGATCAGCTTTGTATTTTGAACTTACTAAACTATTCTAATGGAAAATACCTGCCTCCATTTTATCATAAATGCCATCAAAAAACTAAAATACGGATTGTAAAGTAAAATGGAAGAAACATCTTAAAAATCCACAGTGATGCTTTATTTTCCCTTAGATTCTGAGAATAAAGAGCGTATTTGTGTTGCTGTTATATAGCACAGTAGTTGTGAGCATGGGTCTTCCACTCACCTGCCGTACGACCAGAGAGTAATTTACTTGTCTGTAGTATGAGAATAATAAGTTCTATCTATTGTATAGAGCCACTGAAGAGATTACATGGAATAATGAATATGAAGAGCTGTGCACAGTGTCCACATATGGTAAGTAATTGTAGATATGTATGGTTCAAGTTATAGCTCAAGTGTATTCACTAAATCACAGGATTTATGCTTTGAAGTTTTTTCTGATAGTGGCGGGGAGGGGTCTCTGGTAAGTACATAAGGCAATGTTAGAGGTGCTGGAATGTCCTTCCTGTTCCCCAACCAACTGCTTTGAAATCTCATTATTAGAAATACTTTTATTTGGATTAATACAGTTCTCTTTAAATCAGAGGTTCCCTTGGCAAAGTTATACATCAAGCTGAGCAGTTATACATCAAGCTTCCACACGTCTACATTTCTATGAGTCAGTTTGGTCAAGTTGCTTTTCCTGATTGAGGAAAAAAAGGAATTAGAGTTTTATTTGGTTGGGGAGAATTTCTGACACTGCCCAGGGTGGGCAGATGTATCTGCACAGAAGATGCTAGTGGGAGTTCTAGCAACTGATGAATGGTACAACACAGATGGACTGGAGCCTCAGGGGCAGGGATAAGAATGCAGGACGTATCATCTAGCTTCGCTAAACCATACTATGGCAACAAACAATGCCAAAGTCTTGGTGAATTACAACAAAAGCTTATTTTGCTCATGTTCAATGCTCTATCTGGGAAAATTTATGGCTTGTGGCCAAAGGAAAGAACATGGTGGAGCCATGCAATGGCTCTTATGCTTCTGTTTGGAAGTGGCACACTTCACTTCCACTCACGTTTTTTTGGCCAAAGAAAGTCACATGGCCAAGCCTGAACTATAGTATAGGCCTCCACAGCCTATAGTGGACACTAGCTGATAACTGCACAAGTGACATTAGCAGACCCATTGTGGGACCAAAAAGTGTCAAACTCTCTATTGGCTTTCTTAACACTGTGTTCTTACCATGTAAAGCAGGGTGGGTACCCAAATGTGTCAAGGTGTTTTTGGCTAATGTTGCAAAAGCATAAGAAAACAGGAAAATCAGTAGAAATGAAACATAATTAATGTTAATGTCTAGGCTTGTTATGTACTGAATTCTGTCCCCCACAAATTCGTATGTTGAAGTTCTAACCCTTAGTACCTCAGAATGAGACTAGATTTGGCGATAGGGCCTTTAAAGAGGTAATTAGGTTAAACTAAGGTCATTTGGATGGGCCCTAATTCAATATGACTGATGTCCTTGTAAAAAAAGGAGATTAGGACACAGACACACACAGAAGAAAGATGGTGTGAAAACACAAGGAGAAGATGGTTATCTACAAGGCATGGAGAGAGGCCTCAGAAGAAGTCAAACCTGCCAACACCTTGATCTCAGACTTCTAGTCTCCAGAACCGTGAGAAAATAAATTTCTGTTGTTTAAGCCACCCTGTCTGTGGTATTTTGTTATGGCAGCCTTAGCAAACTAATACAAGGCTTTAAATTACAACATAAGAAATGTCTATCAACCTTTTCCCCAATATAACATGATGAAGAATAGTGAATGATTCTGGTCTATCCTTGGTCTAGTGACTGGTGTTGAGGAATTCTCTTGGGGCTTTCCAAGGGCAAGGACCATGCTTATTGCCTCAAAAAAGTCTACCTCTTTTCTTCTCAAATCTCAGTGCCCTCTTGCTGGCCATCCCATTCAGATAACAATGGCTCAAGCCAAGTCCATTGGGAATGTTTCTTCTCACTGTTGGTGACAGTGTACTGATTAGTCGAACAAGCTGTGCCTATGTGCTTTTCTTCCCTCAAGTTAGATACAGGGGCTTGAACTTGAGATTTGTTTATGATGAATTTATTCCCAAATTCTAAACAAGTAATGCATTATAGATGTGTTGGAGTCTAAACAAGTAATCAAAATATATTATAACTCTGTTGGTTCAATAGCCACATTGCACACCTGTTTCCACTCTGCACTATTTAGGCTATTGTAGAAACAGCTGCCAATGGATTTACATGTGTGTGTTAGCACATACTAGGTGTTCTTATTCAATAAAGACATTGTGAAAAGAAATGATGAGATAAACACTATTCTCTCTTCATGTAGGAAAATGCCTACCATCACAGATCATTTAAAGTTGTGCTCAGTTGACATTCTCAGTCATATTTACCAGGAATGGAATTTTTCTCAGAGCCACCCTATCTGCAGAGTCTTACAGGGCCTTGGTGCTTAAAGCAAAGATGCCTCTATTTTGAATGCTTGGGTTTAAAAAATCTAATTTACCCTGAAATCCCTTCTGCATTTTAAAAATTGTGTCTGAATTCTCAATGCAGTCAGAGTGACTGTTTGGTAGACAAAATGTATCCCCAAACTATCAAGGGATTTTCATAAGCAGTTGGGATTACTCCAAAATACATTGCAGATTGGTATCAACTATCATATTTGAATTTGTATTCTAGCGCTGAGAGCAATTTGCACCACATTATAAATCATGGCTCCTCCCTCACAATTTCAAAATGCTTCTGTCTGTGACAAGCACTAAATACGCTGTTGCTACAGTAGCAACATGAGAAATTGCCCAGAGATATCACACAAAGCTGAATGACAGGAGAAAATTTCATAATCACTTTATAAGTACAACCCTTCAGTATAGCCCAACCTCCTTCAACCTGAGAAAAATTGAGATGAGTTTGGATTGAGAATGTTAATTGGGAACTGATATGCTTGGCTTTCTGGCACAGTATTTAAATGTCGTCAGGGCTGTCTTCCTATCCAGAAAGCTACAGAAAGTTAACTTATCTCTTTTTTTGAAAAAAATAAAGGCTTAGATTCTAGAGAGTACGACCCAAATCCATAGAGAAAATCCTAAAATTGCAAACTCTATAGCTATGAATTGACCCTAATAATAGCTTTTATTATTTAGATGTAATAAAAATTCTAATGATCTGCAGAATAGTAAAATCTCTAGTTTAGCAGGAGATTGAAGTATTTTTTGGACTGTGCTCTATGAAAGCCATCAGAGACAATAGAGTCTTGATAGATATCCTGTCTAACATTTGCAAAAAGCATTAACAGTATATCACACTTCACTGCCAGCTGCAAACCCATAATATTATTCACAAATTATGTATTTAAGACTGGGGAGCCGGAGACATTTTTGTAATGCTAATATATTAAGACATCCCCTCCAGAGAGCTTCTATAGGACCTCTGCCTGCATTTTTCATGCTCACCTTACTGCTTGACCACGTGATGATTTTGAAATTGTTGCCTGGCTACACTGATCCCTATTTCCTAGAGTATTATCTGCCAGTGTACAGAGGGGTTATGTTCAGAAGTGTTACTTCCAAAAACTAGACTATAATTTATATAATTTATCCAGGGAAGTTTCTAAAAACCATTAAAAATACTTTTAACTGTAAGTTGATTCAATCTGAGGAAAGAGAATAGGGTTGCTTTGAATAATGAAATGATAATAAGACCAGAAAAATTAAAATTGAATATCATGCAAATAACATGGGCATGGGGATTATTACTTAAGACATACCTTTATTCTTATTATTTTGATTAACAAATAATATAAAAAACGGCCGAATAGAAAAAAAATAAGATCATTTATAGCAGATGCTTTTATAGAGACCTAAAACTTTTAAGTCTCCCAGAGGAAGTAGAATTAATTTATGATGAGATTGGAGTCTTTGATATCTCTATTAAGACTAACAAGAAAGAGGCATATGGTGGGAAAATATCAGTAAGGTAGACATGTCTGGCTAAATGGTGTAGAATGAAAGAATTAATTAAGACACAAGAACAATAATAATAACAACTGGAGCAGCAGCAACAACAGCAATGATGACAATAATGATTAAAAGTCTAGGTGAAGGGAAAAAGGAAGTGAGGGTGGGTGAAAGTCATTCTATGTGGTTATGATTTTATCCAAGCACTAATCAATCACTAAACGCAACCCAACAGACCTAGTCTTGACAGCCAATTGGATTAACACAGCTCCTTTCATTAGACTAGATTGCCGGACAGTAAGGATCAGATTAGGCCACTAGACGCTGAAGAAGAAGCAAGAAAGAAGAGACAGAAAGCTATCTTTGGAGAAAGAGCAGGGATGGGAAGAAATCATAAGGTCTGCTTTTTAAGTTCTTGTTGGACAGAAATGAGACAGAAAATTGTCATCTTCAGATAATGCCAGAAATTCATTTTAGCTGCAACCTTTTCTCTGCAGTCAACATTTATTTGAGCCTCTGATAAGTAATAGAATTGATAAATTTGACTTACACTTTTCTCTCTGTACCTGTGTGTCCAACTGATGAAATTTGAACAAGAAATAGGTATCTGTCAAATTGGAAATCAATACCTCAACTTTCATTTAGCTTCAGAGACAGCATACAGTTGGGGTTAAGAGTATCAGCTTTGGAATCAAATAGACCAGTGATTGTGACTGAGCTCAGTTTCTTCATCTTTAAAATTAGGTCAAGAATACCTACCTGATTCAGCTGTTGTGGTGATTCAATAAGATGGTGAATATGAGCAGTAAGCACTAGGCCTGATTCACAGTATGCATTTAATAATCTTTAGAGATTATTATATTAGAACTATTAATATTTTTATTATTATTGATCATAAGTAAAAACAAAGTGGTATGGAAAAATTTATGTTAGGAAAAATTTAATACATTATTCTAAGATTCATTGGGCATCTTTACACACTTGAAGGAAAAGATTATTCTCTTATTAAAAATATGATAAAGAGGTTAGAAGTCAAGATGGCAGCATAAGCAGACTCGGAACTCACCTCCTCCAGCGGACACAGCCAATTTACAACTACTCGTGGAAAAATTACCCCTGAGACAGAACTGAAAACTGATTAAGAGGAAGTCTTGCAACAACGGACAACCCTAATTGAGGTGGAAGAGGCAGAAACTCCCTTCTGGGAGGAAAAACGCCGCCTTCACAAGCCGCCAGCTTCACGGTCGCGGGGAGCAGCCCACAGGTACGCAGCCCTCCCTGGAGGCGCGGGGCCCTGAGCCGGGGAGCGCCCCTGCTGTGGGCATTTTGTGGACCCAGCACAATCGAGACCAGCGGCATAATGTCTGACTGTGCCTGCTACTATAACATTGGGGAGCACCCCCAGAAATCCTGGTTCACAAAGAAACTAAACCGGCTCTTAAAGGGCCCACGCGCAAACTCACCCGTTTCAGAAAGCAACCTAAAATCACCAGAAAGAAAGGTGCACAGTGCTGTGGTGAAAAGAGACTCACCTAACAGGCCCTGAGTGCATCTCGGTGAGGGGTGAGACCTCTCCAGGGACTGGGACATTGGTGGTGGCCATTGTTGTGGCCTGGTGTGGGCGTGCTGACACAGACGCCATTGGAGATCTCCCTGGGGCCTGCTAGCCCAGGGTCTGCCCCACCCACTAGAGCACCAATTTAATCCAGCTCAGCCAGGGCAGGCAGCCCACCCTAGAGACTGGCCCCACCCAACAACAAGCCCTCAGGCAACTTGTGGACCTGCATAGATTGGTGACTGGATTCTCTGCAGCCTGGCAACTGAGCCAACTTTAGTGGGGCAGGGTGTGCACAAGGAGCGGGTGGAGAGTGTGGGGCAGTGGTGGAGTGTGTGAGGCTCCCGCTGTGGAGAGACTGGGTCCGCTTGGGGAGGTCTGGGCGCGCACACGGGGCAGGACTGTGTTGACTGTGTGTGTGGACCTGTGGGCGGCAGGGCTTGTCAGCTGTAGAAGACTTGTGCTTCTCAAAGACCCACATAGGGGGTTTGCCCCACCTTCCAAAGCCTGAAACAATTGGGTGCTCCAGTGCCTGAGGCCAGCCCCACCCAGCTGCAATCCTCAGAGAGCTGACAACAGACCTAATAGGCTAGAGGCTTACAGCAATTGTAAGGCCCTGAGCCTAACAACCTGCCACGCTGGGGGCCTACTCGCTTAAAAGAAATACTGCAATACAAATGTGGTATTAGAACTTGCAGCCAACTGTGCTGGGGCTCCCCACACATGATAAAGGGACTGAAGGGCCCACAACAACTACAAGCAGCTGAGCATTACAACAGCTGGCCAGGAGCATAACTCGGCCTCCCTGGATGCCTACAGGGAGAGCAAACAGGCCACAACAGAAGGACACATGTAACCCACATAGGGGTCACCCCTGGAACATTGAGAACTGAGGGAAGCACACTGGAAGCCTCCTAAGGCATCACTTACATAAGGTCACCTATCCAAGAGCAGGAGACTTAGCTGACCTACCTAATACAGTGCTTGTGTAGACACAAGCACAGGGAAAGAGGCAAAATGAGGAGGCAAAAGAATACATTCCAAGTAAGGGAACAGGACAAACCCCAGAAAAGGAACTAAGTGAAACAGAAATGAGCAACCTACCTGACAGAGAGTTCAAACTAAGAGTGTTAAGGATGCTCACTGATCTGGGGAGAAGAATAGATGAACTCAGTGAGAATGTCAACAAAGAAATGGAAGATATAAAAAAGAACCAATCAGAAATGAGGAATACAATACTGGAAATGAAAAATTCATTAGAGGGACTCAAAAGCAGAGTAGAGGATACAGAAGAATGGATCTGTGAGCTGGACGAAAGATTAGAAGAAATTACCCAAGGTGAACAGGTAAAAGAGAAAAGAATTAAAAAGAGTGAGGACAGTCTAAGGGAGATCTGGGATAACATCAAACACACTAACATCCGTGTTATAGGTGTCCCGGAAGGAGTAGAGCGAGACAAGGGGGCAGAGAATCTATTTCAAGAAATAATGGATGAAAACTTCCCTAACCTAAGGAAGGAAACAGACATCCAGGTACAGGAAGCACAGAGAGCCCCAAACAAGATAAACCCAAAGAGGCCCACACCAAGACGCATCATAATCAAAATGTCCAGAATTAAAGATAAAGAGAGAATCCTAAAAGCCGCAAGAGAATGTCAAGTTACATACAAAGGAAACCCCATAAGGCTATCAGCTGACTTCTCAGCAGAAACCTTACAGGCTGGAAGAGAATGGCACGATATATTTAAAGTGCTAAAAGGAAAAAACTTACAGGCAAGAATACTCTACCCAGCAAGGTTATCATTCAAAATGGAAGGAGAGATCAAAAATTTCCCAGACAAGCAAAAATTAAAGGAGTTTGTCACCAAGAAACCAGTGCTACAAGAAATGTTAAAGGGACTGATTTAAGGGGAAAAGAGAAGACCACAAATAGGAAAAATTATCTATTTCCACGATAAGAACATAATGGATACAAATTCACAAAAAAGAGGTTAGATATGATATCAAAAACATAAAAGGAGGGAGGAGGGGAGTTAAAGAGTACAGCTTTCATACAGAGGTCAAACTAAAGTGACCATCAATTCTGTATAGAAGAAGAAAGGAACAGAGAAGGACTATTAAAACAGTGAGAAAAAAATTAAAAAATGACAGTAAGTACATACTTATCAATAGCTACTTTAAACGTCAATGGACTAAATGCTCCAATTAAAAGGCATAGGGTGGCAGACTGGATAAAAAAACAAGATCCATATATATGCTGCATACAAGAGACACACTTCAGACCTAAAGACACTCACAAACTGAAAGTGAAGGGATGGAAAAAGATACTCCATGCAAATGGCAATGAAAAGAAAGCTGGGGTAGTAGTACTCATATCAGACAAAACAGACTTTAATACAAAAACTGTAAAAAGAGACAAAGAAGGGCATTACATAATGATCAAGGGAACAATCCAACAAGAGGATATAACACTTGTGAATATCTACGCACCCAATGTAGGTGCACCTAAATATATAAAGCAATTTATTAACAGACATAAAAACAGAAATAGACAGTAACACAATAATAGTAGGGGACTTTAACACTCCACTTACACCAACAGATAGATCATCCAAACAGAAGATCAATAAGGAAACATTGACCTTAAATGACACACTAGAGCAGATGGACCTAGTAGATATATATAGACCATTCCATCCAAAAACCGAAGAATACACGTTCTTTTCAAATGCACATGGAACATTCTCCAGGATTGATCACATATTAGGCCACAAAACAAGTCTCCATAAATTTAAGAAGATTGAAATAACACCAAGCATCTTTTCTGACCACAACGGTATGAAACTAGAAATCAACTATAGGAAGAAAATCACAAAAACCACAAAAACGTGGAGATTAAACAAAATGCTACTGAACAACGACTCGGTTAACGAAGAAATAAAAGAAGAAATCAAAAAATACCTGGAGACAAATGAAAATGAAAATATGACATGCCAGAATTTATGGGATACAGCAAAAGCCGTTCTAAGAGGGAAGTTTATAGCGATACAGGCCTATCTCAACAAACAAGAAAAATCTCAAATAAACAATCTAACAATGCACCTAAAGGAACTGGAAAAAGAAGAACAAACAAAGCCCCAAATCAGTAGAAGAAGGGAAATAATAAAAATCAGAGCAGAAATAAATGAAATAGAGACCAAAAAAAAAAAAAAATAGAAAAAATTAATAAAACCAAGAGCTGGTTCTTTGAAAAGATCAACAAAATTGACAAACCTTTAGCTAGACTCACCAAGAAAAAAAGAGAGAAGGCACAAATAAGTAAAATCAGAAATGAAAGAGGAGAAATTACAACAGACACCTCAGAAATACAAAAGATTATAAGAGAATACTATGAAAAGCTATATGCCAACCAATTCGACAATCTGGAAGAAATAGATAAATTCTTAGAATCATACAACCTTCCAAAACTGGATCAAGAAGTAAAGAATTTGAATAGACCAATCACCAGTAAGAAAATCGAAACAGTAATCACAAACCTCCCCCAAAATAAAAGTCTAGGACCAGACGGCTTCCCTGGTGAATTCTACCAAACATTCAAAGAAGACTTAATACCTATCCTTCTCAAACTCTTCCAAAAAATTGAAGAGGAGGGGAAGCTCCCTAACTCATTCTACGAAGCTGACATTACCCTGATAGCAAAACCAGACAAGGACAACACAAAAAAAGAAAATTACAGGCCAATATCACTGATGAACATCGATGCAAAAATCCTCAACAAAATACTAGCAAATCGCATACAACAATACGTTAAAAAGATTATACACCATGATCAAGTGGGATTTATTCCGGGGATGCAGGGATGGTTTAACATTCACCAATCAATCAACGTAATACACCACATTAATAAAATGAAGAATAAAAATCACATGATCATCTCAATAGATGCAGAGAAAGCATTTGACAAGATACAGCATCCATTTATGATAAAAACTCTGAATAAAATGGGTACAGAAGGAAAGTACCTCAACATAATAAAGACCATATATGAGAAACCCACAGCTAATATCATCCTCAATGGTGAAAAACTGAAAGCTATCCCTCTAAGAACAGGAACCAGACAAGGATGCCCACTGTCACCACTCCTATTTAACATAGTACTGGAAGTCCTAGCGAGAGCAATCAGGCAAGAGAAAGAAATAAAAGGGATCCAAATTGGAAGGGAAGAAGTGAAACTGTCACTATTTGCAGATGACATGATTTTATATAAAGAAAACCCTAAAGAATCTATCAGAAAACTTTTAGAAGTAATAAACGAATATGGTAAAGTTGCAGGATACAAAATCAACATACAAAAATCAGTTGCATTTCTGTACACTAACAACGAAGTAGCAGAAAGAGAAATTAGGAATACCATCCCATTTGCAATTGCAACAAAAAGAATAAAATACCTAGGAATAAACTTAACCAAAGAGGTGAAAGATCTGTACACCGAAAACTATAAAACATTTCTGAAAGAAATTGAAGAAGACACAAAGAAATGGAAAGATATTCCGTGCTCTTGGATTGGAAGAATTAACATAGTTAAGATGTCCATACTTCCTAAAGCCATCTATAGATTCAATGCAACCCCTATCAAAGTTCCAACAACATTTTTCACAGAAATAGAACAAAGAATCCTAAAATTTATATGGAACAACAAAAGACCCCAAATAGCTAAAGGAATCCGGAGAAAAAAGAACAAAGCTGGAGGTATCACACTCCCTGATGTCAAAATATACTACAAAGCTATAGTAACCAAAACAGCATGGTACTGGCACAAAAACAGACACACAGATCAATGGAATAGAATCGAAAGCCCAGAAATAAACCCACACATCTATGGACAGCTAATCTTCGACAAAGGAGCCAAGAACATACAATGGAGAAAAGAAGATCTCTTCAACAAATGGTGTTGGGAAAACTGGATAGCCACATGCAAAAAAATAAAAGTAGACCCTTACCTTACACCATACACAAAAATTAACTCCAAATGGATTAAAGACTTGAATGTAAGACCTGAAACTGTGAAACTTCTAGAAGAAAACATAGGCAGTACGCTCTTCGACATCAGTCTTAGCAACATCTTTTCAAACACCACATCTGACCGGGCAAGAGAAACAATAGAAAAAATAAACAAATGGGACTACATCAAACTAAAAAGCTTCTGCACAGCAAAGGAAACCATCAACAAAACGAAAAGACAACCTAACAATTGGGAGAAGATATTTGCAAACCACACATCTGATAAGGAGTTAATCTCCAAAATATATAAAGAACTCATGCATCTCAACAACAAAAAAACTACCAACCCAATTAAAAAATGGGCAAAAGACCTGAACAGACGTTTCTCCAAAGAAGATATACAGATGGCCAACAGACACATGAAAAGATGTTCAAAATCACTAACTTTCAGGGAAATGCAAATCAAAACTGCAATGAGATATCACCTCACGCCCGTCAGAATGGCTATAACTAACAAGACAGGAAACAACATGTGTTGGAGAGAAGGGAACTCTCATACACTGCTGGTGGGAGTGCAAACTGGTGCAGCCACTATGGAAAACAGTATGGAGATTCCTCAAAAAATCAAGGATAGAACTACCATATGATCCAGCTATTCCACTGCTGCGTATTTATCCAAAGAACTTGAAAACACCAATGTGTAAAGATACATGCACCCCTGTGTTCATTGCAGCGTTATTCACAATAGCCAAGACTTGGAAGCAACCTAAGTGCCCATCAAGGGACGAATGGATAAAGAAGCTGTGGTATATATACACAATGGAATACTACTCAGCCATAAGAAACGATGAAATCCAGCCATTTGTGACAACATGGATGGACATTGAGGGTATAATGCAAAGTGAAATAAGTCAGAGGGAGAATGTCAAATACCATATGATTTCCTTCATTAAGTACTAGATAATAACAACAATAAACAAACACATAGGGACAGAGATTGGATTGGTGGTTACCAGAGGGGAAGGGGGGAGGGAGGAAGGTGAAAGGGATAATTCAGTACATGTGTGTGGTGATGGGTTGTAATTAGTAGTTTGGTGGTGAACATGATGTAATCTATGCAGAAATAGAAGTATAATGATGTACACCTGAAATTTTTACAATGTTATAAACCAATGTTACTGCAATAAACAAAAAATTAAAAAAAAATCCAAAAAAAAATATGATAAATAATAATTCCAAAATAACATCCTCAGAGAGATACATATTCATATGAATAAGTATTTTACTCTCTAATTTTCATATCCTGATGAAATTCAGATCAGGATTAATAGATAATGAAAAAGTAGTTTTTATGAATAACTTGCTCCTGTTGTAAAGTTGGCAAATGAAGTGTGTAGTATATTTAGGAAGCCCACAGTGTTCTCAACTACTCCATTTGACATTTAGTTAATGCAACAGAGGGTTTCTACTTGTCAGTGAGAAGGGAACACTACAGAAATCACCATGTTCTGGAGATTTCTTGCCAGCTTGCTTTATGTTCATTTAACTGGTTGCTTTTTATAATTACCCTATGCCTGCCCAGATTTCAAACTACAAAGGAATCATTCAACTTTGCTATTCCATGTTGCCCTCAGCCTTTAAACAAGCAGGATTTTAAAAAATGAATATTGGGCTTAAAGTAATCCTTCCCCCATAAAACAAACAAAGAAGAATAACTCCTTAGATGGAATTTAGAGATTAAAACCTCTTTCCAGGTAGCAAGTAATTAGGACTGTTATTTCCTTTACTTCCCAAACAGAGACTGAGGACTTCCACTACTGGGTAGAATGGAATAGTTTGTGTCCAACTTATATTCCTGCTGAGAACAACTAGAAGAGATGGGTAAGACACACATAAAAATCCGTATGTTTAAAGACCTTAAAGAAACAGAGAAGCAATGAGAAACAGAAGGACTAAAGTTCTGGAGAAGAGAGAACCTCTTAGAGATGAGCTAACAATCTTCATTCTCTTTTTCAAAAAGGATTTTGTCAGTTCTGGGCATAGGCTGAAATATTTGGTTCGAGGAGCCTCAAACACATGATTATTTTCCTCCTCAAGATATTTGCCAAATTATGAAGGTATCTGTGAGGCTAACAAATCTAAGTTTAAAAACAGAAAGGGATTTCCTAGAGTCTTTTGCTTCTAGGGAAACAAAGACTCAACAGGCTCTCCATTAAAAGCTTTTGCTTTTAAAAGTGCTTTGCTCTAGAAACTGGGTTAAATTAGAGCTAGACTAAGCCTTACTAAAACAGCAATACAGCCTTGACTCAGCTTAGTCCCTGATGGGATAAAGGGGATCACTTTCTCCTTGGGTCCATTTTACCTAGCAGAAGAAATGATTAACCTTCTCTGGTGAAAGATAACATAGTCTGGAATCATCATGTCTTTCATTCAAACAAAAATCATTAGGTATGCCAAGAAACATGATCATATACCCAAACTCCAAGAGAAAAATCATACTGTAGAAAGAGACACATAGGTGATCTAGATATTGTAAACAACATGAGCTTTCCAATAACTCTAATTATTATGCTCAAGAAAATAAAATAAAATAAAGAAATAAGATAAAAAAGTGAAAAATTTCGCCAGATAATTGGAATCTAGAAAAAAAGCAAATGGATGGAAATTTCAGAAATAAAAATTACAATGTATGAAATTAAGAGCCTGATAGATGGATGTAACATAGATTAGACACAGAACAAGACAGGATTAAAGAACTAGAAGACAGATTAATAGAATATATCTCAAAAGAATGCATATATATAAAACAGAATGGAAATAGGGATGAGTGGAGAAGATGTGTGGGGCATAGTGAAAATATCTAACGTAATTAGATTACAAATGAAGAAAAAAAGACAGAAAACGTAAATCAGATGGGTCAAATCAAAAACAAATAGTAAGATGTTATGTATAAACCCAATTATATCATTAAGTATATTAAATGTAAATGTACTAAACACTATCAGTAAAAGACTAAGATGGTGAGACTATAAAACAAAAATTTAAATATATGCTGAATACAAGAGGGTACAGCTTAAATGCAAGGGCAAAGAATGGTTTAAAGTAAAAGAAAGAAAACACGGCAAAAAACTAATCCTAAGAAAACTGGCGTAGCTATACTAATATCGAACAACATAGTATTTAAGGCAAGATTAAGAGACATACTTCATAATTATAAATGAGTCAGCCCAACAGGAAGATATGGCAATCCTAAATCTGCATTTGCTCAATAATATAGTTTAAAAATAAAGCAAACATTGATAGAACTAAAAATAGAAATAGAAATATGTCAGTATCATTAAGAATATAGAATATCTATATAACTTGACCTAACTAACTTATACAGATCACTTCATCCAACATCCAGAATTTTATTCTTTTCAAGTACACAGTAAACATTTACCATAACTGATGATGTGTTGGGTCAAAGCAAGCCCCAACAAATGTCAAAAGATTGAAATTATTCAGAGCATGTTCTCTGTCTACAGTGTAAATGAGATAGAAATGAATAACAAATGGGTAATGAGAAAATGCCCAACTGCTTGTTAAGTTGATTGATATCCTCCTAAATAACCAATAAGTGAAGAAGAACCTTTAATAGAAATTAGAAGATTTTTTGAGCTGAACAATAATAATACAGTGTATCAAAATTTGTGGCATGCAGCTAAAGCAGTGCTCAAAGGAAAATTTAGAGACTTCAATGCACACATTAAAAAACAATGAAAGCTGAAAATCAATGATTTAAGCTTCCTTCTCAAGAAGCTAGACAATAGGAATAGCAAGTCAAATCCAAAAAAGAGTAGGAGGAAGGAAACAATAAAGATGAGAGCAGAAATCAATGAAATAGAAAATGAGATAAAATAGAGCAGATCAACCAAAGCAAAAGTCATTAATAAAATTGATAAACCCTTAGAAAGACCAATCAAGGAAAAAATAGAGAAAACACAAACTATTAATGTCAAGAATGAAAGAGGAGACATTACTACAGAGCCAATTGACATTAAGAAGAAAATAAGAAGATATTGTAAACAACTTTATGCCAATACATTTAAAAATTTAGGAAAAAAGGACCAGTTCTTCAAAAACACAACTTACCAAAATTGAAAGAAGAAATGAAAACATTTGCATATCCCTATATTGGCTAAAGAAATTGATTGTTAACAAAAATCTTACCACAAATAACTGAGATGGGGGCTGGCCTGGTGGCATAACCATTGGGTTCCCACACTCCACTTCGGCGGCCCGGGGTTTGGGGGTTTGGATCCCCGGCGCGGACCCGCATGCCACTTGTCAAGCCATGGTGGCATCCCATATAGAGCAGAGGAAGATGGGCACGGATGTTAGTCCAGGGCCAATCTTCCTCAGCAAAAAAAAGAGGAGTTTTGACAACAGATGTGAGCTCAGGGCTAATCTTCCTCACCAAAAACAAAACAAAACAAAACAAAACAAAACAAAACAAAACAAAACAAAACAAAACAAAACTGAGATGGCTTCATAAATAGAGTTTTACAAATATGAAAGAAAGAAATAGCATGAATCTTACACAAACTCTTCCAGAGAATATAAAAAGAAAAAAATATTTCCTAACTTTTTTTATGAGACAGTATAATCTTGATCCCTAAACTGACAAGATTCTTTTTTTTTTTTTTTTTGTAGGAAGATCAGCCCTGAGCTAACATCCATGCTAATCCTCCTCTTTTTGCTGAGGAAGATCGGCTCTGAGCTAACATCTATTGCCAATCCTCCTCCCTTTTTTTCCCCCAAAGCCCAATAGATAGTTGCATGTCCTAGTTGCATATCCTTCTTGTTGCTGTATGTGGGACACGGCCTTAGCGTGGCCGGAGAAGCGGTGCATCAGTGCGGGCCGGGATCCCAACCAGGGCCGCCAGTAGCGGAGCGCATGCACTTCACCACTAAGCCACGGGGCGGCCCTGACAAAATTCTTAAAAGATAGAAAATTATATCCCCATGTCTTTTATCAGGTTAGATGTAGAAATCCTAACCAAAACATTAGCTAACTGAATCCAGCAACATGAGAAGAGGGTAGCTCATCACAACTTTATTCCAGGAAGGCAAGGGTTTTTAATATTAAGTAAAAATCAAAAAATGTAATTCATCGTATAAATATATGCAAGAAAAGAGTATAATAAAATACAAGTAAATTTATGGTTTATCATAAAACTCAACAAAATGGGAATAGAAGGGAAATTCCTCAAGTTGATAAAGGTTATTTGCAAAAAAATAAAAAGCACTATAGCAAACACCATGTTTATGGTAAAATAGTGGACTGAGAATGAGACATGGAAGTCTACCATAACTACTTCCATTCGACATTGAATTGAAGGTTATCTCGTATATTAGTGGCAATGAATACACACATACATACAAGGCATGTGTACTGGAAAGGAAGAAATAAAATATCTAGATTATATATAGATGACATGATTTTGTCAAAAATTTAAATGAATCTAGAGATAAACCATTATAATTAATAAGTGAATTTAGCAAGATTTCAAGATCCAAGAAAAAGGATTAGAATTAGTAAGTAAATTTGGTATGATATCTGGCTAAAAGATCATTTGCTAGTATGGATCTCTATTTCTATACACCAGCAACAAATAATTAGAAATTGACACTTTAAAAATGATACTATTTTACAATAGCAACAGAAAATATCAAATGCTTGAGAATAAATTTAATGTAAGTGGTGAGAATTAAAATTTTAAAGTGAAAATCTGTAATTCATTATTGGGAGAAATTAAAGATCTAAATAAATGGAGTAATATACCATGACCATAGATTGGAAAATTCAGTATTGTAAAGATGTCAGTACTTCCCAAATTGAGCCATACATTCAACGTGATTACAATTAAAATCTCAGCACTTTTAATGAAAATTCACAAGCTGATTCTAAAATTTATATGTAAATGAAAATGACCTGAAACAATCCAAATAATCTTGAAGAAGTGCAAAGATGGCGGTCTTTCTCTACCCTATGGAAGACCTATTTTATAGCTGTAATGAGAGAGTGTGATATTGATACAAAAGTAGGTAATAGACCAATGGAACAGAATACAAAATTCTGAGACAAACCCAAAGTTAATAGTCACAGTTTTATGCAAAAGGTGATGCTGCAGTGCAGTGGGAAAAGGAGAGTATTTTAAAATAAATGATGATAGTTAACTGGGATATCCATACAAAAATATGAATCTTGGTCACTACATTATACTATATCAAAAAATAATCAATTCCAGATGGATTTCATATCTAAATTTAAAGACAAGACAATAAAACTTTAAAAATAAAACAAAGGAGAACATCTTCATCACCTGACAATAATGAAGGGTTCTTAAACAAGACATAGATGCTCTAAGTATAAAAAAAAGTTTTTGATACATTGGACTATGTTAAAATGAAGAACTTCTATTCATCAAAAGACACTAGTAAGATAGTAAAAAGGCAAGCCAAGCCACAGAGTGGAAGAGGATATTTTTCAATACCCTTGAATGCATACATATTTTCAACACAAAGAGCTTGCATCCAGAATGTATAAAAAACTCTTACAAATCAATAATGAAAAGACAGCACGATTTCATTTATATAATGTTCAAAAACAGTCACAACTAAGCTACGGTGTAAGAATACAATATTTATTACCCTTGGTTGGGCCAGTGACTGGAAGTGAGGATAAGAGCCCCTGGTGTCCTGGAGTTGTTCTGTTTCTTGATCTGGAAGATAAAGATCAAGAAGACGTGGAGATCGTGGAGATGTGGATGTGTTCATTTTGAGAAGAGCCCTTGTGATTTATGCAACGTTTGTATGTATGTTAAACTTCTATAAGAAGCTAAAAACAAAATAAAACAAAACACAATATGCTACAGTACAGATCTGCTACTGTGTACTAGAAAGCTCTAGAAGAAGCACAGGGCAGCTGCTTGTGGGAAAGCATTTCTCCATTCCAAATGCTGTGGCCCATTGTCGCCAAATATTTTACAATACAATATATCAGCAAAAAATAGTCTGAGCAAGAATTTACAATATGTGTATATTTACACATGTACTTGGTATGAACGTTGTAAAACACATGTTTGGTACATCATAGTATCCAATGTACATCCTTTGTACATGATGAACACATGATCACAATTAAATGTATAAAGGATGAAATAAAGATAAAATAAGCAATGTTTTAAAAATGAGTTTTCTTCTATCAATCATATATAATCCTGTGGGCTTTTTTGCCCCTTTAAAAAACAGCATAAGAGGAATGGGATTCAATGTGTCAGATATAATTAGGTCGTCACTACTTTTACCTCATATTGTGTCAGATGATGAGCTTATACTAGGAATAAAAGTATTCAGCTCAGCCATTTTCTTATTTACTTGTGCTTGTATTATTTATGCTATCTTCAATCTGCAGTTTCTTTGGAAGAATCCTTTAAAGCCATTTTTCCATTTTGTGAGGGGTAATTTAGTTCAAACCAGATGATATAAACAATAAATTCATTTATCCAGGCACATGATATAAACTGTAAGTCATGGCAACACTTCAAAGGGCTTCTTTGGGAAACGTCCATTCTTCCCTCAGTGCCACAAGACACCTGATTAGGGTCAATCCATACATTTAATGCATCTAAACTAATTAGTTTCTTACTTTAGGATGAAGAAGGTAATAGAGAAATTCTAATATTTTCTTTCCCCTCCCAGTGACTTGTCTTGAGGACACCAAATGCATACATCTTGATAGGTAAGTGAAGTCACACAGTTTTGCTCATAAATCAAGACTGGACATCAGTGCAATTACATTTGGGACTAAGAGGAAGTGTACAGTTCCAATGTGAACTTCACTGTGCCCAGTCCATGGATCAACAATGATCAAGGACCACTGGAATGCTTTTTACACTACAACTCCACTGGATTTAAAGCAAGGTTTTCATGGAACGATTTTTTCTCTCTCTAAATTTTTAGAAAAAGAGTAATGGACTAGAAGTCTGAGAGACTGTTGTGGTCCTCATTCTGTCCCTGTTTCATTCTATCCCTATGGCAAATCTCTTCTTGGGCTTGTTACTTTACCTCTCTAGGTCCAATTTCCTCAACTATAAAATGAGGCATTTTTAATAGTGAACATGAAGGCTCTTTCTAGTTATAATAAGTGTTATTACCTGGATTGTGTCCCCCTAAATTCATATGTTGAAGTTCTAACCTCTAAGACAACAGAATGTTACTATATTTAGAGACAGAGCCTTTAAAAAGGTAATCAAGTTAAAATGAGGTCACATAGGTCAGCCTAACTCAGTATGACTGTTATCTTTACAGCAAGAGGTTAGGACACAGAAACACACAGAGGGAAGACCATTTGAAGACACAGAGAGAAGATGGCCACCTACAAGCTAAGGAGAGTGGCCTCAGAAGAAACCAACCCTGCTGATACCCTGATTTCAGACATCTAGCCTCTAGAATTGTGAGGAAATAAATTTCTGCTGTTGAAGCCACCCAATCTGTGGTACTTTGTTATGGCAGCCCTAGCAAACAGATACAATAAGCAAATTACCCCCCAGTTTTACTGAGATATAATTGACATATAAAATTTTGCAAGTTTAAAGTGTACAACATAATGATTCAATATATGCGTATACTGCAAAATGACTACCACAATAAGGTTAGAGTTTTTTGTGTGTGGTGAGAACTAAGATCTACTGTCTTAGCAACTTTCAAATATACAATATAGTATTGTTAACTATAGTAACCATGCTGTACATTATATCCCCAGAACTTATTCATCTTATAACTGGAAGTTTGTATCCTTTGACCACCATCACTGATTTCCCCCGTACAATTAGTAAACTTGAAGAACGCACAACATCTGTGCTTATAATTGAACTTCGCTTTATAACTGATATCCTGAGCCTAAATTATCCTTACTAAATAACTGAGTGTAGGAGAAGTGACTGAATTTATTATCGGTATCCAGAAATAAATACTTGAATTTTTAAATTTGCTTGACAAGAACTATGCTTCCCTCTCCTAAGTGTAGACTTAGACTGTTAGTTTACAGATTTTCCCTTACAAACCTTATGCCATTAGATGGGTTAGACAGTTAGTGTTCATGAGAAGCCAAGAGAGTCCAGGGGTATTGCAGGTCATGGCCATGGTGGTTTTCTTGTTACTATTTAATATTTATGGAGTATCCAAAGCTATGTGGGAAGATTATACACTGCTTTCTTGTGCAATGCCCAAGTTTCATCTGATGAAAATACTTCTTTCCTTGCTCAGTCACCAAAGATTTCCTCAAAGAAATGAGCTACCTTATTTGAATTTATAAAAACCTGATTAGTTTTCCTTCCATTTATATTCTAGTAACTATTTTCAAATAAAACATCTGGTGTCCAGACAGGATGGCACTAAATCACATTTATACCTGAGAAACTGAAAGAATGTGAATCACCATATAGGTTGTTTGACCAAGGAGAATGGAGCAAAGTAGCTAATTGGACTCTCTTTTTGTCTTTCTGATGGCCAGTCTGTTTTAGGAAATTAACAAATGGCATATGTGAGGAAAGATATTAGTCAGTGACGCTAAAACTTTGCATAACCCATTTAACAAATCGCTTCTTTTAAAGTAAGGTAGACTGTCAAATGAAAGGAATACATTCGGCGAAATGTTAAAAGAATAATTTAGTCTCTCAGCTCATTTTGAGGAACAGCGGGCAGATAAAATACATGCCAGGGAAAGGGGAGGCATTTTGGACTCAAGGCTCTGGTTGAAGTTTGAAGCTTCTTGTTTGGGGCTAATCTGCTATTCTGCTGGGGAATTAGTAAAGGAATGAATATTTCCATAGCCTATGGCTTTATTTATAGGCAGATCGAGGAGATAGTCCCGAATGGTTTTCAAACTGTGCTCTGTCCACCAATGGCAACTTGGGGATAAGGGTAGATGGAGGGGTGGAGAGCATGTAGTCCTGTGTCTCTCGCCTGTCTCTTCAACCAGGGAAGTTCCACTGTTTTGCATATTGGACTTTATTTAAAGATTTCCTTTGATTAAAGTATTTCAAGACTAAAACCACTTTGGGGACTGGTTTTAGAATTGGTTTTGCTAATCTGAGTAGAATTTTGTGCTTGGACTAGGTATAATATCAAGTAGCAAAGACTCCCCAGATGCTCGATGATTTTTCATGCTCCATGTTTTTCTTTCTGATGGAAATGCTTCCTTCCATTTTGTGACGGTTGACTCACTCTGCAAGCCCCTTCTCATAAAATTCATGTTCTTTTCCTATGAATCTAAGTGTGGATTGTTTTCCTACACCAAAAAAGGAGACAAAGCTTCCTGTTGTCGTAATATTGAAAAGATTAACCAGTGGTGCAATCAGTATCATCTTTTTCATGTGGAATGTCTTCCCTGAATGTGGAAGGAAAGGGACTCCTCTCCTTTCTTATCCTGATTTTACTCATGGCTTTGTTTCAGCAGAGGGAAGAATGAACTTGCTCCTCTCAGCTTCTGGACATGCTTGATGCCTGCTAAAGGCTCTCACTCCCACCAGTCCACATATCAGAGTTTAGGCATCTGCAGAGTTTGTTCCTGAGAACCTCAGACCCTAGGAATTCATTCATTCATTCATTCATTCAATCAGTCATTCACTCAGCATCCATCTGTGGAGTGCCTGTTACTTCAGGATACATTGACTAATATGACCCAATGACTAATACATCTCAGCCCTCAAGGAACTCACAGTCTACTGGGAGAAACAGACTTATGAACAGATAATTGTGATGATGAAAACAATGGTAACAATATCAATAGGGGCCAATCTCATCTCCCTTATGGGGTCACATATACTTGGAGTCACAGGTGCTTAAAGCTAAATGAAATCTGCATATTTGTACTTGGTGGGGAGCTGTTTGGTTTGGATGACTGTTGCAAAGAAGGTGAAGAAAGTTCTCTTGGGGCTGTGACCCCATGCAGAGTTTCTAAGGGTAGCTGGCTGTTTCTGAGTGTAAGATTTTTCAATTTAACTTGGTAAGTGGAGGTAGTAAAACATCTCACAATGCTTTTATTGTCCCTCAAAACTTCTAAAGTAATGTGGATCTGAGATTGCCTTTCTTTTGAGGCAAGATATGTTATTGCACTTAGAAATTGCATTTAACAGGGCCCAGCCCCGTGGCCCAGTGGTTAAAGTTCTGTGCACTTCTCTTCGGCGGCCTGGGTTCGTGGGTTTGGATCCCAGGCGTGGACCTACTCCACTCATCAGCCATGCTGTGGAGGCATCCCACATACAAAATAGAGGAAGATTGGCATGGATATTAGCTCAGGGCAGATCTTCCTCACCAAAAAACAAAAAAAAGAAAGAAAGAAATTGCATTTGACAGCCAGCATCAGCAACCTGATCGTAATGGCTTCAAGAGATGAAGGGTTTATTTTCTCTCACAGTAAGGAGATTTTGAGGTAGTTAGTTCTGAGGAAAGCCCAGGGACTGAGATGATGATTCCGTGAAGTTACCTGGGACCCAGGTGCATTCTAATTTTCTGCTCTGCAATCCACGGCACTGACTTCCATCCTCAAAGTCACAAAATGATTGCTGAAGATTCAGTCATCATGTCCACATTCCAGATAGAGAGAAAGGGTGAAAGGTAAAGGGCAACAGAGATGTTATAGCTATCTGTCATCCATTCGAGAATTCTCCCTAGAAAGCACATTCAACAACTCTTACTGTGATCTTATTAGCCAGAACTCAATCTCAAGGCCTAGCTGCAAGGCAGGCTGGGAATATTTTTTTTTTAACCCAAGAATCTTGCTGCTCAGAATAAAATTGGAGTTTTGTAGTTAGGAAAAAGGGAAGAATGAATATAGTATGGGTAACTGGCAATCTTGGTTACAGATGTCTTGGCCATTCTAGTAATGTCTCTTTCCCTTCATCTTCCTTCTTTTTCAGCAAAAACTATAGAAACAGGCATGTTTCTATATATGCCAATGGGAGATTTTCCATTTAATAGAAATGAAGAAGTTGTGTAATTCCATTCTGACACTGAATCAGAATTTCATTCTTATTAAAAGAACCATTCAACACATGAATTATTATATTTTAATGTGAATATTTTCTCCTCAAGTATCACCAAATTTAATAATATCCAAATTTTGTCCTATTCCTTAATTTAGTCAATGCATGTAAATGATTACCTCTCCATTGAACAGGAGTAATTTTATGGACTCTGATTCTTTCCATATTAAAGAATTCTTTATATCAATGAAAAGTTTAAAAAAACGTATCTTGGTATTAAACACAATGGCTTTTCAATAATTTCCAAGGTTCATCTGTGGTCTTAAATTATAACTAAAACTGAAAATACAGGTTTTATATGAAAGTGTTAGTTGATAAGGGATATTAGAACACTTTACCATGAAAATTATTGCCTCTATTTTATAGATACAGAACTAAGGCACCAATTGGTTAAATGATTTCTTCAAAGGCAAAGTTGTGTCAGTGATAGAGCCAAAAATAAAACTGAAGATTCCTGACTCCTGGTGCCATAGTGTAATAATCGAAGAACTCAGTAAATTAATACATTGCCTTTAGAGCCTGTAGATTATAAATTAATAAAGTCAATACAAATTAAAATTCAATTGAGATACATGATTGTTGTCTCAGGCATTAGAGCTCCTAGATTCTATCAGCAAAAATGACTAAAGTCTTAAAAAGGAACCACTATTCAGAGTTAATAACTACTCGCTCAAAAGACTAAGTACTTACTTCATTCATTCTATTATAGAACATTTTGAGCATGCCTAACTGAGGACCAGGCATTATGCCAGTGGTGGATATACATAAATGAATCAGAGTTTGCTCCAGAAGGCATCATCTAGTTGGCAACACTGATGTGTAAACAGATAATGACAACATAATTCTATAAATGATATAAGGTAGGTATAATCAGAGTGCTGAGAGAGGGCACATGAGGAGTAGTAACTAACTTGATGTAGCACTTCAGAAGAAAGTTCTCAGGAAGATTGGTCAACAAAAATGAACATACCAGGGGAGAAAGAGTAGAAAGGTTTTCTAGTCATGGAGTAAGAATTTCTATGGCTTTAAGGGACCATTGCATAGCAGCCTTCTTTTTTGCAGAGTTCTGAATTCTCTGAGAAAGACCAAAAATTCAGGTAGATTGGTATAAAACTATCAGCTTTATAAAACCTGGATTAGGTTACAAGGCTTAGATATGCAGCAACAATGACCTTTCTAATACTTCAGCCCAGAATTGGATTTACTTTCTTGGCAACAAGTATAACTGAACCAACCTCTTCTTATGGGAGCTGCCCCTATACAACTTACAGAGTGAAGGGTAGACCAGGTTTGTGTTTTCCTTAAAAGGGAGGAGGGGTATGGGATGAGCTATACATATCCACTTCCCTATCCCAAACTCACCTAGCAGATAAGTCCCTCCACTTCCCCAGGGGAAGTTGGAGACACGGGTCATAGAAGCAAGGGATGTTGTACTAGTGAAGCTGCCTCTACATGCAAAGGCACAACTAGGAGAAGGGATATGGTATTATTCCTGAATATTTCTGAGTATAATTGGAGGGCACCTAACAGACAAAAAATATGAGCTTTCTAGAGTGGAAAATGTCAAACACACACAAAAGTAGACACAACGGTGTAATTAATCCCAATGTACCTATTATTTAGTTTCAACAATTTTCTGTATTTTGCCACATATATATATTTTTATATTTTTAGTTATTGGAACAATTTAGAAGTGGTATCAGAATGAACATACTGCCTACTAACGCAAAGCATTGAGTACCACAGCCAGTTGGTTTATGTAGACCTATGCCAGCCCATGGAAAAGGCTAGGGCTTATTTTTTTGTGTCTCTTATGTCCCCCAATACAGAACACTAATGGGCTTCTTCCCCTCTCCCCTATCTCTTTTTCTTCATCCATCTCTACCTCAAGAGTTTCTCTAAAGTGGCAAAGTTTGAAACCGATTACCTTTTAGTAGCAAACCACTGGTCTGTGATAGAAGACGCAACAGTAAAACAGTGCTGACTAAGGGTATTTTGTCATGACCCAGAGTGAGGCAAAAACATTTATTCTGTTTCACTCATACTAAGAAGTCATGGATTTATAGGATTGGATGGGAAATAGAATTTCTAAACATTCTTAAAACACCTTTTCACAATATTTTAAATGGTAGATGTGCTGAGTAAGTCTAGTGTTTGTGAGCTCGTTCCTGGAGAAAGATGCTATTCCATTGTTAGACCCAAACCTATTTTCCTGTAACTTTCCCCCATTAGTTCTAATGTTCTGTTCTGGAGAGACCCAGAGCAATTTGACAACCCCATCAAATATTTGTTAGCTCTTCAACAGTTTGAAAATAGTCTACATTTCTCCCCTTACCTTTATCTTCTTTGGTTTGAACACAAAGTGCTTTCAAATATTTCTATACTGAGATACTCTCTAGAATCATCGGAATGCTGGGTTCCCTCTTCTGCATGCATTCTAGATTGTCAATGTACTGCTTAAAATGTGATGCCTGGAACTGAACACAATTTATTGTACAAAAGCATATGGAGATTTTTTTAAGCACTGTGAGGAGGATACATGAATAATTAAAATGAAGTCCCTGCCCTCAGGGGTCTAAAGGCAGGATTATTGTCTTTGGCCTAAAGTTTTGTTTTTCTTTCCATTTCTTTCTTTCCTTCCTTTTTTTCCCCCTATACTTAAAAAAAAAAAAATCAGTGACAGCACAGTTCATATTAAGCTTGTGGCCAAATAAAATGGGAGACATTTCTCATGTAAATTGTATAAGACAGCAGATCTTTCTATCTTGTTCTTGTGACCTTGGTCTTTTGGACTTAAATAAAAAATTTTACATTTATTCTCATTAAATTTCAGCCTGTCTCAGCTATCAAACGCTTTCCAAATTCACTCAGAATAGTAGCTAACCTTTTTAGCTTTATATTTTTGTCAAATCTGATAGACTTGCTCCATCTAAAAGTGTTGCATAGGATAGGGGCCTGCAATTTTCCTTAGAAATGTTCTTCCATGTGGACACAGTAAAATTAGCTAATGCTTTTTGGTAGTCATTTGTTAAAACATACAAACCCTAATAGACTATGATCCTGCATCACCACTGTTTCTTGTCCTTTCGATTGGCATCATTCACTATAGAAGAGTCTGACTTTATTTTTCTATCATCTCTATTCCCGGATTTGTGCTTCTGGCCGTGAGAGAGTAACAGGGGCTGGTCTTACCTTCTTACAGTAAATTAGAAAAGTATTTAAAAAATATAAAACAACTGTTTACAGGCATCAAACAACAAGCTCCACAGGACTGTGATCTCCCAGAGAAGGAAAATGACCCAAGTTCTACAATGTCCCCACTTTTGTCCCGAAAACAATTTCTAGACAATAGACACGGGGAGGAGGCTGGTAGTCTTCCTGAGTTGAGGAGATGGTGAGCAGAGTTGGAAGGCTGAGATGGCTGGAATTTGCAGGGCAGAATTTTAGAAAGAAAAGAATCATGCAGAACACGAGCTCCAGAAATCTGTAAGGGAGTTCCCTTGGGTCTTTGCTGAATACCAAGCTGTGCACGTGCTGAGCATATCACCACAAGGCTGAGCAAAAAACAAGCAAGGACTTGGAACTCAACAATATCCCGAGGTGACACAGTACAAGTAGAGTTGAGTCCCTGGAGTAAAGGCTACTCAAGGCCCACCCAGGGAAAGCTTAAAAACAGACCTCAAAGGGACCCAGCTGATCTGTGAGTAACACAACCACCAAAGCAAAGCACTACACTCATTAATGGGACCCAACGTTATCCAGCACTCAGCACTGTGAAAATCAACAATGTCCAGCATCCAATAAAAAGTTGATAGATATGCCCAGAAGCAAGAGAATATCACCCCAAATCATAAGAAAACGATAGAAATCAACCAGAAATGACGGAGACAATGGAACCAGTGGACAAGAATGTTAAAAAAGTTATTATAAAATTATGTTAAATTGTTTATAGGAAAACATGAACATGATGAGAAGATAATTGGAAGATATGATAAAGACCCAAATGGAACATCTAGAGACCAAAATTGCAACGTCAGAAATGAATGTTTCACTGAAAGTAGAATGGATACTGCAGAAGAAAAGCCAGTGAACCTGAGAACATAGCAAGAGACTCTATCAAGAATGAAGCAAAGAGAAAAAAACAACATAAAAAATGAAAAGAGGGCCGGCCTGGTGGCACAAGCGGTTAAGTGTGCGCACTCCACTGCGGCAGCCTGGGGTTCGCCGGTTCGGATCCCAGGCGCGCACCGACGCACTGCTTGGCAAGCCATGCTGTGGTGGCGTCCCATATAAAGTGGAGGAAGATGGGCACGGATGTTAGCCCAGGGCCAGTCTTCCTCAGCGAAAAAAGAGGAGGATTGGCAGATGTTAGCTCAGGGCTAGTCCTCCTCACACACACACAAAAATAAATTTAAAAAAAAAATGAAGAGAGCTTCAGTGACTTGTGGGGCAATAACAATAGGTTTATTATTTGTGCAAGTGGAGCCCCCAGAAAAATGGGAGGGGGGGCTATTTGAAGAAATAATGGCTGATTTGACAAAAACGATAAATATACAGACCAATAAATTCAATAAATACAAACAAGATAAACACACGCACACACGTACAAAATACAGCAAGGCACATCCTAATCAAATTGCTAAAAATCAATGGCAAAGAGAAATCTTAAAAGAAGCCAGAGAAAAAAATACATATTACACACAAAGGAACAAAAATAAAAAATTATTACAGACTTTCCATCAGAAATATGTAAGCCCAAAGCAACGGAATAATATCTTCAAAGTGCTAAAATAAAAAACAAAGCCAGAAACCTGTCAATCTAGAAATCTGTATCTGGAGAAAATATCCTTAAAAATGAAAGTATAATAAAAACCTTTTCAAGTAAACAAACAGTGAGAGATTTCATTACTAGCTGATCTGCACTTTAAAAAATGTTAAAGAAATTTCTTCAGGAGGAAAGAAAATAATACCAGATGGAAAAAAAGAGTGAAGAGCACAGAAATGGTAAATACGTCGGTAAATATAAAAGATGTTTTTCTCTCATTTTTATCTCTTTAAAAAATAATTGTTTAAAGTAAGGGTTATAATAATAATAATGTATTGTAGGGTTAATAAAATATTTATAAGTAAGATGAATGATAACAATAACACAAAGAGCAAGAGGAGAGAAATGAAAATAGACTGTTGTAAGGTTCTCCAACTATATGTGAAGGAGTGCAATAATTATTTGAAGGCAGACTGGGATATATTAAAGACGCCTATTGAAAAGCCTAAAGCAATCACTGAAAAAAACTTAAAAAGAGGTATAGCTAATAAGCCAATACTAGAGATAAAGTGGAATACAGGAAATCTCAATGCAAAATCGCCTATTCCTTGTTTTCCAATCTCCGGACCTCAGCCACAGTGTCAGTGGATGCACTTCATTCTTATTCCAGTGGAATCATTCCCTCCTAAATAACCTATTGCTGAACTAGGGGAAATTTTCTATTTGCCTTCTGCCCCTATATCCCCTTTCCCCTGTGAGTCCTTTTAGCACACTTCATCTTAGAGCTGACACCTAGTATTCACTGTTGCTCCCTTCCATCAGCACCCCATCCAGAAGCACACAAATCCCAGAAATTATTCATAGTGATCAAAATGTACCCATTCCCTTCAAGTAGTGATCTTAAAATCAGAGAATGTTTATTATGAATGAATGAATGAACGCACTAAACCTTGATGGGGTGTTAAGGTACTTGCTACTTTTTTTTTTGGTGAGGAAGATTAGCCCTCAGCTAACATCCATTGCCAATCCTCCTCTTTTTGCTGAGGAAGATTGGCCCTGGCCTAACATTCGTGCCCATCTTCCTCTACTTTGTATGTGGAACGCCTGCCACAGTGTGGCTTGATTAGCAGTGCATAGGTACACTCCCAGGATCTGAACACGTGAACCCCGGGCCTCCAAAGCAGAGCGCATGAACTTAACCGCTATGCCACCAGGCTGGCCCCAAGATACTTGCTACTTTTATAGAAATATTTGCTCGGACCTCAAGATCCAACTCAAAGGTGACCTCCTTTCTCCAACTTTCCCTGGCCCCTGCTTCTGGAGGCCACCATTTCTTTCTCTGAATTACTCTTTCTGCTTTGCCTCACAGTTGTGCATGCACGGACCTCATGTCCCTATTTCACTTTAAATTCCTTGAGGGTAGATTTACGGCTAATAATAATAACAGCAACGGCTGTAGTTATTCAACGGTTAGTATGTGCAAGGCACTCTCCAAAGTCCCTTCCATATATTTAGTTAGTTAATCGTGACGCAATCCTGAGATATGGGTTCTATCATTCTCATTGTACAGATCAGGAAACAGGCTTAGTTACTCATCTATGATCCTATAGCCTGTAAGTGCTGGTGATAAGGTTTAAACCCAGATTTTCTGTCCCTAAGTTTTTTTTTACTCCCTGGTATTTCCACAGCCCTACAGCTTATACGTCTCAGTATTCCCCATAGTTCTTAGAACATAGTAGGTTTAATATAGTAGGTTTAGCAAATATCTGTTGAACAAATGTATTCAGTCATGTGTGGGATGAACTTAACAGGGTACTCTGGCAGATACAGGCCTGAGCCATAAGGATGCATCTTTTTTTTTTTTTTTTTTTTTAAATAAAATAAAAAACACTCTTCAGGCCAGGGATGGAGCAGAAGACATTTTCCTATCCCCTCCAATCACACATCTGGGGTCGCAGCCTTCTGTACCTAGACCTAATTCCAGCCTGCTGCTGAGATGGCTACAGACCATCTGTCTTGTAAGGTTAGATCTCTTCAGGAATCCTGGAGGTTCTTGCTTCCTAAATCTTACAAACCTCAGGCAGCATGTTAATTATAGTGCACAGACTTGTGCTTTTTGAATTCAAATGTTAAAAAAAAAGTGTGTAAGTTTGGAAGAAAATATAAAAAACCCTGAACATCAGGTCATAAAGATTGTTCCTAACGTAATAAAAATGCGAAGTGATATAAATGCAATGTAATGTATCATCATTAGCTGAATGTCAGGGTTGAAAGTAATGAGTCATCCTAAAAAGTCTTTGATTCCATCGAGTATATTTATTTATTCTATTTAAGAACTCAACTTTGGTATTTAAATGGACACAGTTTATGGATCTATTATTAATGATACTATTAAACTCTTCAAGCTGACCAGATTCAACTTTCTATTTTGATTTGGTTCCTCTTACTCACACTTTATAGGCATTATGGCCATGTACTTATTTTTATTTTTATTTCATTTTTTAACCAGCATGGATAAGCATTTAGCCAACTGCACTGAAAGAGTGTCAGGGATTTCATTTATTATGAAAAGCAAAATTTCAGCTCTTTGTTTATTCCAACCCAGATGATGCTATTTAGGAATATATTTATTCAGTTTCTCACCATTTTCAACATTCGACCCTTGAATTCTAAACTAACCAGCATTTTAAAAGATTTAAACTATAGATCACTAATACGTCATTCTAAAAAAGTATTTTTGTGTTTAATAAAATCACCAAAAGCTGATAATTACATCACTGCAAGAATCAAAATTTCTTGTTCCAAATGGTCTTTCAGAGTTCTACAAACTGAACGGAAGTCTTCCATGAATGTGAATTATAGGTGATCTTAACAAGACTTCTTTCTCTAATTGGAAAATTTAATTTGATTAAAATGACAATTCTACACATATAGTTATATTTATTTCCATTTGAACCTATAAATGGCCTAAAAATGTTTTCAGAATGTTAAATGAGGCCATAATGAGTTTCCTATGGTTGAGTAAGGATGCACAAATTAGTATTATAACATTGCAATTACCATCCATCTTGACTGGGTTAAACTGCCAAATTTTTTCTTTTTTCTTTTGAACAATGCAAAAATAATTCCGAGGTAAAATAGTGCTAGGAAAGAAAAACACCACTGGCGACTAGAGAGATTGCATTGCTCAAGGATTTTTAAAAAAATTAAGTCACATGCTCTCCCCAGGGAAATAAAATATACAGAAGAATCTCTTTGCACTTTTTGAACCCAAGTGGAAATAAGGTCAATATTTCCCACTTATCATCCATTTCCTACAAGTCCTTCATATTTTCCATAGCTGTATATGCATGGATACATTTCTTTGTAGACTTGCATATGCAGTAGAGCAGTTCTGGTTCCCTGCATATTTGTGTGTCTAGCTGTGTTGGGTAACATTTTGATTCCTTTTTGATTGCAATCTTGGCTATTACTGGAAATAAATCATAGCCCTTCATGTATTACATCCAACTTATATCAGGTCTCCTTTCACATGTTTCACAGTATGTATTTGGTGAGGATGTTGATCATAAAAGAAAAGGACCACAAACACATTGGGTGGTTTTATCAAACGTGTGGTCAGATTTTACCATAAGAATAAGTAAAATTTTCTTGAAAAGCTCTGAAGATTCCAGTGCCTTGTCTAAGTCCAATCTCCCCAGCTAACTTCCCTTGGATAAGGCACTTATTTGCTATGAGTCTCTCTGTTTTCTCATTTGTAAAATGAGGAGGTTCAGTTTCTTTATTTCTTAGATACCCCCAACCTAGATTATGAGATTCATCTTGTTAAAAAGCCAATAACATAAATGTATATAATATTTAGTCTTTATAAAGTCTACCTATCGGCCTTTTGGAAATATGGTAATGGGGAATCAAAACGTTTTCAATGATTTCTTTTAAGGATGTAGTCTTAATACAGGTCTCCAATATACTTACTTTTATTATTGATCTAGTGCTTTTACCATGCAATTTTGCTAACATAAGAAAAATTATAAGAGTGATTTGTGATATATAGAGTGGCCACAAACACCCTATGTTTAAGATTGTGTCCTCTGCTAATAATTAATAATTAAAGCTATCAGAGACTAGTTTAATGTATTCCAATCACTCATACATAAGGAAATTGTTCCCTGGTTTTGCCCATCCTAGGTGCCAGAATTCTGATATTAATTATTAGGTAGAGTTGGCCTAGTCCAGACATCTATATTTCTGCAGCCAATTCACTGTAGCAAGACAATAAGCAAGACAACTCCTTACGTGTATATATAGCTTGCCAATTTATGAAACACTTTCAGATACTTTATTAGATTTTTGCAATATGCTTGCTTCTTTGTCACATTTTTACATTATCCGTGTTGAAAAATAACGTGGATAAAAAAATCCACGGATGGTTAAAATTATTTTAATAGAAATTTGAACCATTTCCCTGAAGAAGTGGATATAAGAATAATTAACAGGCTTTAGTTAGTTTAAAACACACATTGAACTCTGGCTAAGGCATGAGGATGCCAAGATGAGTGAGACATTTACCCAAACCCTCAATTTCCTTGGTGTCTTGTATTCCAAAATTCCTCCACATGGAGTTTACTTCCACATAGCACTGAATTCTGTACAATCAGCCAGAGTGGTCAATTCCTTTGGTCATATTCACATAGCAGACCCAGGAGGCCTGGGTTCTTCCCATACTCCTGGAAATATAGAACGAGTATGCATTTTCTGTTAACCTTTCCATGATGGAGAAGTTAACAAATATTCATGGAATCTCTGGATCATAGCTTCAAGAGTTGGGAGAGAGAACTTAGGAGTTGACTAACACAATCCTACAACATTCCTGATAATTACATTTGAGAGAAGCTCACTTCATCTCAAGGGAGCCAATTATTTTTCTGGACAGTACTACTTGTTAAACCAACCAAAGTCTATTTTGCTTTAATTTTATTGCAGGTATTAGTTCTTCCTGTTAAAGTAGCACAGATGAAGTCGGTCTTATGTCCTTACAATTGCTTTTCAAATATTTAAACATTGCTATTTGGTCTTCCCTTTCCCAAAATGGAAATCTCCAACTTCTTCAGGTCTTCCCCCAAGTTCATTTTTAGTTCTTTATCCTAGTCAGCCTCCTCTGGATGCACTATACCTTGGAAATGTCCCTCTAGAATGTTACATTCAGCTGTGCTCTGACCAATGAAGAAAACAGTGGGACCATAACATGTCATAATTGGGTTACGATTTTTCTATTAAGGTAACCTAACATCGAATTCATCCCCTCAGTTCCTGTAACAGATTGTTGGTTCATAATGAGCTTATTGCATAACACAACTTCTGCATCTTTTTTTGCACGAACTGTTTGTTGACAAATGTGGTCTATCTTCACTTTTATCTTACGAAATTGATTGTTTTAAATGAAGTTCAGGACTTTCAATTTATTAGTCTTAGTTTTTTAACCATTATTTTAGCCTATTATTTGTTTGCTATGCTTAGCCTGCACAGACTCCCTTTGGGGAACAACTTTCTCCCTGCTCTTATCCTTGGGCTTTGAGTGGATGTGACCCTCACGTTTGGACAATTGAAGCATTAAATCACTATGGTCGGTTTAGTGATGGGCACATGTCCCAAGTCAGGATAATAAGCCTCAAACCTAGGACTTTGACTAGAACTCTTGGGCATGAGAGACATTCTTTCCATTTTGGTTGTTGAGCTGGTAGAATCTGGGGATGCTAAGGCTATCATTTGACCTCGTTTGGGAGGACCTACCTGAAAATGAGGCAAACACAGAGGAAAGCAGAGCCAGGATAAAGAGAGGCTAAAGCTTGATTGTGTTATTTGAGCAACTGCATCTGACTATGCCTGAAGTGACTTCCCCCTTGGACAATTTGTTTTCTGAGGTTAATTTTACTGGGCTTCTGTCCCTTGCAATCAAGAGTCCTGACAAATATTTGGGCTTTAGTTAACTCTCCCAGCATTGTGTCTTCCTTAAATTGAATGAGCATACTTTCTATGTCTCAGCCTTGGTTGCTAATAAAAATGTTGAGCAGGATTGGATTTTTTCCCATGCTATCAATAATACTTTTTTATGTTATGATTGTTCAAATAACTGTGAACTAACCTACCTTATCTTTTCCACCCATATTTTATCTTTTTGTCTACATGGGAAAATTAGGGCTTTTTCAAATGCTTTGCTAAAATCCAGAGACTTTATGCCTTTGACATACTCATAATCTATTCTCTGAGCAACTCTATTAACAAGAGTTAAAGTCAGATTAGTTCAATATGTTCTTGCTGATCCCCTCTTGGTTCTAGTAAAACCACCATATTCTTTCTTCAAAGTTTAAAAACCATTGATTTATTAATTCAGATCAGATTTCCCCAGGATTCATTTGCCATTCATTTGAATTTATCTTTTCACCCTTCTTTTGGAAAATTAGCACAATATTTTCTCATTCTCAACCTGTTAGCTTTTCTCCTATTTTTAATAACTTCTCAAAGATGGCTGAGTGGTAATGGCTGAGTATTCTTTGACCACAGGGCTGGAATTCTTAGGACCTGGAAACTTAAACTTTTATGATTTTTAACTATCTAAACTTTTACATTTCTTTTTATTATGATTATTCTACCCTTTCCAGATTGAATATTTTGTTCTTTTATGGAGAAGGAAAGCAACCTGGAACCTCATAGCTCAGCCCTTCTGCTGAAGTGTGAACCTTCTGCCATCTTCTCCAAGCAGCCACTTTTTCTTAGCTCCTTCTTGTTTCAAACCAAGCTAAGAAAATCCCTCGTTGCTTATCTTCAGATTTTTTTGCAACCTCATCCCACCCTAAGCTGTGGTCTCCCCTATTGCTATGGACCACTTTAATATTTCCCTTTGATCAAGAGCCTTTCCAGCTATTTCTTTTGATAATACTCTTTAAAAAGTTTTCTTTTTGGGGGCCGGCCCGGTGGCGCAAGTGGTTAAGTGCGCGCGCTCTGCTGTGGTGGCCCGAGGTTCGCCAGTTTCGATCCCGGGCGTGCACCGACGCACTGCTTGTTAAGCCATGCTGTGGCGGCGTCCCATATAAAGTGCAGGAGGATGGGCACGGATGTTAGCCCAGGGCCAGTCTTCCTCAGCAAAAAAAGAGGAGGATTGGCAGATGTTAGCATAGGGCTGATCTCCTCACACACACACAAAAAAAAACGTTTTCATTTGGGAATTCTCTGTGTGGGTATGCTGACTTTTTTTCAGATGTCCACACACCTCTTTTCTTTATCATTGGTATCCTTTGTGATGGTATAGTCAGATTTCATTTTAAAATAAGAATAAGCTTTCATTTCTGAGCACTGAAGCAGCCATAATGGGCTTAATGAGGTTAAAAAACTGAAGGGTATGGAATAATTAAAATAGCGTCAAGAGTCAACTGAACTTGTCTGGCAGTATTTTTCAGTCATTCACTCAACTCTCATTGATTAAATACCTACTATGTGCTTCCTCATCCCAACACGGATTTGAATTAATTTAAAATTACGTACAATACAATTTGAGATCTTAATGCTCCAACAAAATTCAACGAGTATGCCCTAACCTCCTTTTATTTTTTAGCAATTTTCATTCATTATGTAAATCTTCAATAGATCTATTAAACTCGATTGTACTTGAATTGATCCTAGTGTGCAAATAGGATATTTCTGCCCCATATGTAGAGTCAAGTTATTGAATGGCTTTCTAAACTTGAATGATGAAGCTATGTCCAAATCTAACCAACTCACCAAATGCATTAGGTGACTGGTCCTCAAATCATGATGTAATCAGAATGATATCTCTGGAAGAAACCTTAAAACCATTATGTTCAATTCTCTCATTCTGAGAATGAGTAAATTGAAGGTCTGAGAAGTTGAATAATTTGTCCAAGAATATACAACTGTGTGGGGCTAGCCCAATGGCATAGTGGTTAAATTCACGTGCTCTGCTTTGGCGGCCCGGGGTTTGCAGGTTCGGATCCAGGCACGGACCTACACGCTGCTTATCAAGCCATGCTGTGGCAGGCGTCCCACATAAAACAGAGGAAGATGGGCACAGATGTTAGCTCAGGGCCAATCTTGCTCAGCAAAAAGAGGCGAATTGGCAACAGATGTTAGCTGAGGGCTAATCTTCCTCACAAAAAAAGAAAAAAGAAAGAAAGAATATACAACTGTGTGAACAAATGACTAGAGAAGTTAATATTTCCCCACTATGTAGCAAGGATGTTCCAACTTCCCACAGACTGTGATACGAAATGTTGCTACAATTCTTTTCACGGTCTACATTACAATAATTGAGCACCCATCCTTTTGGAGTTCAGTTCCCTAACAGGCTAATCCCCTTTTACATTTTTAGGACTCCTCAGAGGAGATGAACATTCTCCCCCAGTCTGTCATTGCTGACGCGTGCCCCCTCGGCCAGCCTGCCGCTTCTGCTCCAGCACACATTGTTATAACACCCATTGCAGGTCACCTCCTGCCATCTTAGGCTCCCCCTCCTTCCTGAGGCTACCCCTCACTCCCAGGCACTGCTCTGTGGTAGGGATGGGTCTACTCCTTCCCTTTAAACTTCCCACTCTGAGAGCTGAGACTGTACTCTAATACTTAACAAGATTTTACTGAAAGCTAGAGATAAGGAAATTACAACAAGAGAAATTTAAAACCAAATACTAGGTAATAGCCATCCCTGGATGCAAGGGTCTAAGCCCCTCCATATGCATCCCTTATGGGGACCTCTCTGCCATGGCCTGTTCTCGTGTCCTATCGGGAGTGATTTTTATCCTACCTCTCTTCTCTGGAGTGTGGGTTCCCAAGTTTCCCAAGTCTCTAGCAGAGAGAGGGACATTTCCCTCTTCTAAGGTGGCCTCTCTAAGGGCCACTAACTGAGCTTTCGCCTCCGGTTGTGCTGCTATCACTTTATGTGAAACCATGCACTGGTAATGTCTGCTTTCCTCAGGGAAACCCACAGGGTAGGGTCTTTGTCTATGGCCCAAGAACATAATCGTCTAATGTAAGTCTCAGGTAACTTTGTGGATGGGACAGCAAGTTGCAGCGCATGCTGAACAGTATCAAGTCCAGGTGCTAGTCATTTTTTTTTTTTTTTTGCAGGGAAAGATTCACCCTGAGCTAACATCTGTTGCCAATCTTCCTTTTTTTTTTTTTCCCTCCACAAAGCCCCAGTGTATGGTTGTATACCCTAATTGTAAGTCCTTCTAGTTCTTCTATGTGAGCCACCACCACAGCATGGCAACTGACAGACGGGTGGTGTGGTTCTGTGACTGGGACCTGAACCTGGGCAGCTGAAGCAGTGAGCCCCAAACTTTAACCACTAGCCCATCAGGGCTGGCTCTGGCCATATTTAAATAGTAGCTTTTCATAGCCTCTATTCCTTAAAGGTTTAAAAATCATGGAGTCCTATCTCTGTCAATTTTAGCGTATTTAAATATTTCTAATTTCAATAACAACAAAACAAAGTACAACCAGTAGTACAGAGAAATGCTGATTAGATAAGAATATTCTTTAGATAAAATTATAAATAAAGGGATTTTTTGCAGATTTAAAAAAAAACTTAGACACATGTTACACTATTATTGTCATACATATATAGGCCCTGATTGACACTAATAATATTGAATGCCTGTTATTGAGTTCCTAGTGTGTGTAGCTATTGTACTAAACACCTGACATATGCATATGTTTCATACAGTACAATAATCCTTTGGAATGCAGGGATGAATATCCCTGCTTCAAAGACAAGGAGATTAAAGTTCAGAGATGTGAAGTGATTGTGCAAGGTCACACAGCCAATAAGTAATGGAGCCAGGATTTGAAAATAGGTCTGGATGGACCCAAGCTCAGGCAATTTCTACTACATCAGCATCATTACAATTGACAATCCAATCGTCATGATGACTGGGCAGCTATCTTCATCCTGGATCATGCTTTCCAGTGTCTACCGAGCACTCGAAATGTGGCTTGTTCAAATTGAGATGTACCATAAGTGTAAAATACACACCAGCTTTCTAAGTCTTGGTAGAAGAATAAAAAATGTAAAAAAAAAATCTCAATTTTTTGTATTGATTACATGTTAAAATGGTAATGTTTGCACATATTGGATTAAATAACGTGTATTATTACAATTAATTGCAGTGATTTCTTTTTGTCTTTTTTAATGTGGCTGCTAGAAAATTTAAGATTGTATAATTGGTTCACACCATATTTCTATTGGACAGCACTGATCCAGAACCTTTAGTTTGTTGAAGCATATGGAGTAAGGTGAAAAATGCAATACAGAGTTGGGTGTTTTTAAAATTAATAACATCTAGGGACAATTCTGGATGAAAATAATAATGTACCTAAAATTGCATAATCTTACTTTTTTTTTTTTGTGAGGAAGATCGGCCCTGAGCTAACATCTGCCAATCCTCCTCTTTTTGCTGAGGAAGACCAGCCCTGAGGAAGACTGGCCCTGGGCTAACATCCATGCCCATCTTCCTCTACTTTATATGGGACGCTGCCACAGCATGGCTTGTCAAGTGGTGTGTCAGTGCGTGCCCAAGATCCGAACCGGCGAACCCCGGGCCGCTGCAGCAGAGCGCGCGCACTTAACCGCTTGCGCCACCTGGCCAGCCCCACATAACGTTACTTTTAAAGTAAGAACTTTTTGTTTTAGGACTTGAGTTTTTATATTTACAGGCATGTGTTCACACTGTCTATTGAAAATGGCTGTTTTAGTGAAATAAGCTTCCCAGTAAATGTAAAAGTAAGATATACACAGTTAAAGACAATGTCACCAGCCACTGTTTTAGATCAACACTGGGTTTGAGCAAATGCACGGCTGGAATGACCAGTTGCTAAAATCTAGAGTGTTGGGGAGTGGCATTGCTCATCCAGTTTGCTTTGCTTTATACTAACTGCCTCTCCATAAACTCTAAGAAAGGAGATAGTCTTTTAGACATTGGTATATGGACCACTTTAAGTGTATTAATTTTTGTTAAGGTATAACCATTTTGTCACCAGGAATTTAAGAAATGTTTGGGACCCCCATGCAAGATTTCCAGGAGCAGGAAAGTTGCAAGTTCTTTTACACCTTTGAGGGCAGAAGCTGTCCTTCACCTCTGCTTCCATCTCCGCCACCTCCACCGCCACTTTTCAGCTCCAGTGACCACGACGATTGTCACCAATGGCGTTCTAACCACAGCCTGAGAGGAAATAAGTGTTTTTCATATTTCAAGATAAATTGAAGAGACTTTGTTTTCCTGAGATGCCCTTGACCCTGAGAAGAGAGGAAAGAATTGCGGTTCCATGAAGATTCAGTTCACTAGGGTGATCAAAGCTGTCCAAGAAACAGGTTTGGAATATCACTCGCGAATTGTGGCTGAGAGAGATAACCCTGTCCCAACACTTTCCTCTTTCCCAGGTCTATGGGGCATGCACGGATCTGAATCTTAGGAGTGTTTTCTTGACTTCCAATTACGTTGGCATTTATTTGACGAAGCCTGTTCAGCAGCCCAACATCTAGTCTAGCCTGGCCTCTGTCAGCAGCAACTTCCCAAGGAGGAGGATGATAACCCGCACAGCTTGTCAGACTCCACTGAGGACAGGTTCAAAGAACAGCTCCTTAGTTTTTTGTTGTTGCTGTTCTCACACCCTGGCCTTCAAAATCTTGCACAGCTTTTTCTTGTTCCAGTAGCTGCTCAAGCGTGTAATAAGTTGAGTTCCAATGAATTGGAACCTCCTGTTTTAGGTGATGTTTCAGCAAGTTGCTTTTCAGCTGGGGCTGGGTCAGGAATATTTGTTTCCTCCAACATTGACAGAATGGCTGAAGTGTTCAGATTTTCTGTGTCATCACCAAGATATTTGTAAGTGTTCCTGTTATGATGCAGAAAATCATTTCTGAGGATGTTTAAGGAGTAAGTGCAGCACAGCATAAAATGGTAATCTTCCACAGTGCAAGCTGCTTTCTATGAACATACTGAGCCGTGGAAGCAGAAAAGAAGAGATGTAAGAACACGAGGGAAGCCACACAATGGGTTCCCATTTCCTCAACGCGCTAGGGGTCACCTGCGCATTCTAATGAAGTTCTCTTGCAGGTAAATGCTTACAGTAATATCGGTAGTTACTGAGGAGAAACGGATTTTGCCTCATCTGCAAGAGGTTTTGTTTTCCTCACAGATGTTTCCATACTGACTGTCTTAGTCCATTCGGGCTGCTATAACAAAATACCAGAGACCGGGTGCTTTACAAACAACAGAAATTTTTTTCTCACAGTTCTTGAGGCTGGGAGTCAAAGATCAAGACGCTGGCAGGTTCGATGTTGGCTGAGAGCCTACTTCCTGGTCCCTAGACGGCCTTCTTCACACTGTGCTCTCACATGGCAGAAAGGGTCAAGGGTGCTGTCTGGGGTCTCTTTTATAAAGGCACTAACCCCATTCATGAGGGCTCTCACCTCATGTCCTAATCACTCCCAAAGGCCCAACCTGCAAATACTCACGCCTTAGGCGTTAGGATTTTACTATGAATTTTGGAGGGACACAAACATTCAGACCATAGCACTGACTGTTGTATTATTTGGTTCTGTTGCTGCAATTTAGCCAATATGCTACCTATTCAATAAGAATTCATCAGAATCAAAGGGCATTATTTATCACTTTGACAAGGGCAGTATGTTACATCTAATCTGTTCATTGACTTTTTTTTAAAAAAATAATGTTTTAGTGAAGTCAGTCAAAGGACCTTTATACTATGGTTAGGTGATCAATCTATAGAGTGAAGGTTGGAGACAGTTCCAGGAGGGAGTCTACCCTCAGCAGGTTTGGGTAGAGAGTGCAAGTCACAGGGTCAAATAGCAGTAGAGAACAAAAGGGCAAAGGAGAAGAGAAGGCTGCAGCGTGGGGACAAGAGAGATCAATGTGGGCAAACAGACTAGAGAAAGGCGTAAATCACAGAGAGATCACGAAAAAAGATGAGAGAAGAGTCGGAGATCTGGAAAGAGAAAATACAGAAAAAAGGTGAAAGAAATGTAACAGATGGAAACAATGAAAGAGAAAATAAATAAAACACGTGGTTTTAAAATGGTCAGGCACTAGGATCTCCAGCTGTTGGCTTGATTTTTCTGCCCAGTAGAGAAAACTTCTTATGTTCTCCATATTTCTTGACTGGAGAGGTCTGAACTTGGAGGGCTGGTTCTCATGCAGCCTGGTCCTGGCGGGTTTGAGGCTGGGTGGCGTGCTCCTAGAGACTTCAGTTTGCGTTCATGAATCTGAATGCTCCCATCTTTGGGTTTTTAGAGAAGCCCCCTTCCAAACACAATTCTTACATACACCGCCATGGCCAGCAGGACAGAAGGGGCGTCAGCAAGCCCCTGCCCCCATGTGTGGGAGAATCACTCACCACCTTTCAGCTGGTTCCTTTGAATCTTGGGCATAGCTGTGGAGACAGCAGATTATAATTCACCCTGAAGTCTTCCTATCTGTGACCTAACTAGGTGATGACCAAATCTACCCGGGGACAGATGCCTCTTCTGGGACCACATATGAAGCAAGTTGCTGTGGACACTGTCTTTTCTAGAGGAAGAGAATTGTTTTCTTGCCCACATGTGAAAACACAGGAGCTCAACACCCCCCACCCCCAACACCTAGAAAGCC
The DNA here is from genome assembly GCF_020826845.1 of Diceros bicornis minor. Classification (NCBI taxonomy): domain Eukaryota; kingdom Metazoa; phylum Chordata; class Mammalia; order Perissodactyla; family Rhinocerotidae; genus Diceros; species Diceros bicornis. Next base: position 21,033,585 of record NC_080755.1, on the reverse strand, counting down.
ACATTGAAGAAACAGGTACTGATATCCTTGAGTTTCAGTAGAGCACATCTGGCTGTTTAGGCTGCGTACTGTGTGTGTTGTGCGTGTGTGTGTGCATGTGTGTGTCTGTATGCATGCAGGAATGCACACATTCCATCAACAACAAATTCTTCCTACTTGGGTGTACACTGAGTCCAAGAGGGCAATGGCATTGACCAGTTGATTGCGGTTAATCTATAGCAGGCAACAGCCATTGCCACACCGCCCACTATTCTTTTCTCTTGAGCAAAGGGGGAAAAGGCTGAATTCCAAATGAACATATGATGAGTTGTGATTTCCCTCTGTTGCTCTTTTGCTGATCAGCTGCCACAGCCATGCCCTTATGTCTGGTTTTCTTGGGTTCTCAGCAGGGTGGAAAATATGCTAACCGTGGTGTTCACTGACTTCACTCCTTTACCACTACAGGTTAACCAGCGGTGATCAGATTCCATGGGAATTACAAACAATGTCTGCGGTAGGCAGAATTCTAAGAGGACCCTCAATGGCCCATGCCCTTGAGTACGGGTGGGACCTGTAACTTGCTTCTAACTAATAGAATATGGCAAAGTGATGAGACAGTACTTCCATGACTAGGTTGCCTTTTATAGCAAAGGTAAAAGAATTCTGCGTATGAAAGTAAGCTCCCTATTTGGTTGACTTTATGTTAAAAGGGAAATTATCATGAATGGGTCTGCCCTAATCAGGTGAGCCCTTGAAAGGGGGATCTAGAGGTCAGAGATGGAAGAAATCAGAGTCTTTCTCCTCCTGGCCTTGAAGAAGTAAGGCACCACGAGTTCTACAGCTTCAAAGAAATAAGTTGTTAACAACCACATGATCTTGAAAGAGGCCCCTGACCCTCAGATGAGGCTCCAACCCTGGCTGAAACCTAAAATGCAGCCTTGAGCAGAGAACCCACAACCCAGGAGTCGTGTTCAGACTCCCGACCCATGGAAACTGTGAGATAACAAACGTGTGTTGTTTTAAGCCAGAAGGTTTGTGGTAATTTGTTACACAGCCATAGAAAATGAATACAGCATCTCCTAAGGAAGATAGTGAAGCTCTCCTAAGACTAACCCATAAAATCAATGACTACCGTGGTGATGAGTAATAACTAATATATTGGGCACTTACTCTGTCAGACACTGTGCTCAGTGCTTTGTGTGCATTATGTCTTATTCTCACCACTGCTCACCAAGCAGATCTTATTTTATAGGTGAAGAAACTGAAATTTAGCAATGTTCAGTGACTTTCCCTGAATGATGGAGCCGTGATTCAAACTCGCTTTTCTCTGACTGGGAAGGCTGGGCTTTCCCTGCAACCACAATATACCGAGATGGCCTATATTTGGCAGTTGATGAATGTTTCTTTCTATCTTTCTTTGTACGTAGAGCCCACCTACAATTATTTACCACTGGACCACAGAGATTCTTCCAAAATCAATGCTTTCTTGAGAACTCTCCTTGAGGAGAGCCATGTCAAGTGGGAATAAGCCTTGATTGTGACTGTGTAAAGTAGCTAATAATTGTCTAAACCTCAGAACACAGCTGACCACTCACAGAGGGTCATTCATTCTCATTTATTTACTTCCTAGGCAAAGAAACACATCCTGATGAAAAAATCTGAATAGTTTACTGAAAGGAAAGTCAGAGTTTTTTTGTGTTCAAAAGAGGGATTTCTGGGCCGGCCCCGTGGCTTAGCGGTTGAGTGCTCGCGCTCTGCTGCTGGCGGCCCGGGTTCGGATCCCGGGCATGCACTGACGCGCCGCCTCTCCGGCCATGCTAGGGCTGTGTCCCACGTGCAGCAACTAGAGGGATGTGCAGCTATGGCATGCAACTGTTCACTGGGGCTTTGGGGGGAAATAAATAAATAAAATCTTTAAAAAAAAAAAAAAAGAGGGATTTCTTGGTGGTTAAGCTCATTAAGGAAAACTGTCCTATTCTGGGTAAGATGGAAGGAGTCCGTAAGTCTGTATAGGATGGGTTAAAAGGAGACCTGTTCATTGGTCAAGAAAAGTCTTCAGTTAGGTCTAGTAAGGATCTGAGGTACCCAGTCCCTCAAAGTTCACGTTCTTGAGAGTGGTCATGAAGAACAGCGTCCAGTTTTTACGCCTCCTTGGCAAATGCAGGTGTAAGTAGACAGTTCCCCTGAACACCACAAATACTTACTGAATGTCTGTGGTGTGCCTGACACTGTCCCAAGTGCTGGTGATACGGCGAGGGACAACAGACACAAAGACCCTTCCTCGTGGTGCTTTCACTCTAGTTGGGGTTACAGCCAAAAAACAGAAATATGTGATGCAGCATCAGGATCAGCCGCCTGCTTTGTGGAGACCCTGCTGTGGAGAGTGAGCATGCGCAGGGGGAGCATGTTGGAAGTTTTTGCAGTGAGAGAGAGGTGAGAGAAGGTGGTGGCTTGGGTGAGCCCCCGGCAGCAGGTGCAGAAAGAAGTGTTTGGGACGACTGATGTGGAATAACAGAAGGCTGTTGCTGAGGAACGGTGTCACAAGCAGCTTCAAGAAGGCTTGTTGATGAGAGGACAAAGGTCCTGGGTGAAGTCAAACCAGGTGCAGCCTCCCCCTACCCAGTCACACACAAGCATACGGTCGGGGGTCCTGTCCTCTTGCAGACTGAGCCCACAAGTGGGGCTCAGTACCTGCTGGCCTCCAGGTGTGTGCTTGGTGGAAACTGTTTACATGCTGAAAATTCAGTTTGAATTAAAGCAATTTCCCCAGTAGCAGAATCACGGTGCAAGTTTCTTTTCTGACAACTGAACAACGTTGTACCCTGCTACATTCAGTAGAGAGAAATTTCATAATGAATATGTAATAAAAACGTGAAATCACCATGATCCCACTACATGCCAGTGTAACCAGGTTCCAAATTTCAGCTAGGATTTCATACTTTTGGTGAGAATACAAAGAAAGGGAAGCATGACCCAAGATGAAGCTTCAACATGTGGATCATTATCCTCTAGTAACTCCATTTTTAACCAAACATAGTCAGGTTGTCTTTTTAGCATGGACCCTGTAGTCTTTTATCACATCTTTGTACCCCAGATATTCTGTGGCTGAAATGCCACCTTATTGTAACCCAAAAGCAGAATCCTTCCCTAATTTTGGAACCATCTGAAGTACCATGATGGACCTCAGAGGTTATGCCATTCACCCCTTCTGGTCTCACTCCAGCCTTTGCTTGAATCCCTCCCATGTCAGGGAAGCTTCTCTCTCCTGTGATGTCCCTTCTCCTTGTGATAGCTTTAATTCTTACAGAGTACTTCCTTAGGCTGAGTCCCTACCTCTCTTTCTGTAATTTCCACTCATTCTTCCTGGTTCTTTCTTTGGAAGATCACTTTTAGTTACAAACTGAAAAGTAGAAAAACAAAGTACTATTACTGCTCTCCCATTTGATTCTACTTTTTGTTTATAAATGGGAACCCTTTGAAAACGCGTGGAAGAAGAATGATTAGGGTTGGTATTAAATGCTTAAGTTTCTAAATTGTCTTAGAAGTTTCATCAGATTAAATCAAACCTATGGTGTTAAATGACAGCACAAGGAGCTTAGATCCGGTAAACAGAGCTGGAACGGGATTTTATTTTTCCCTCCCAAGGTGGTTGTCAGCTAACATTGTTCCTGAGGTGGGCTTAGGTCACTGTTGTAAGTTTACATTCAGGTTTCCCAAGCCAAATTTTTTTTGTTGAACGAAACCCTTTCCCTTTTGTGAAATATGAAATAAACAAACATTCCACTGAGATGGACCTCCCTCTTTCCCCAGCCTCTCTACAAGGCAGGAGCTGCTGGGACAGAATTTACTCTGATGGCTCAGATAGATATTGCTGAGAAACGTATAGATTTCTTAGAATGGCAACTGACGGAAGCAAAGCTTTGCTGGGGAGAGGTCCAGAAAAACAGCCTATCCCCATAGGAGGAGAGGAGAGGAGACGAGAGGAGAGGGGAAGAGAGGAGGAGAGAGGAGAAGGGAGCTGAGGGATTATATTTATAAGGATTTTTCCCTTCTTAATTTATGGTAATTTCTAATAAATCCAACTTATTTCAATAAAAAATGGGACAGATAATAGTATAGATACTTGGGGCCGGCCCCGTGGCTTAGTGGTTAAGTGCACGTGCTCCGCTACTGGCGGCCCGGGTTCGGATCCCGGGCGCGCACAGACGCACCACTTCTTCGGCCATGCTGAGGCCATGTCCCACATACAGCAACTAGAAGGATGTGCAACTATGACATACAACTATCTACTGGGGCTTTGGGGGGTGGGAAAAAAGGAGGCGGATTGGCAATAGATGTTAGCTCAGAGCCGGTCTTCCTCAGCAAAAAGAGGAGGATTAGCATGGATGTTAGCTCACGGCTGATCTTCCTCACAAAAAAAAAAAAAAAAAGCAAAAAAATAAATAGTATATATACCTGTATAAGTCTGTAGAAATATATACTTGTGTGTGTGTATGTCTATATATTAGCCATAATGATGGAAGTGGTGGGATGGTGGTGCTGTATTTAGGACTAGGTTTTTTTGATGAGCCACATGACAATATTTTCATAAAACAGACTCAGTGGTTTTTGTTTGTATATTTAATCTTTTCTCTTAGGGAAATTCTGGGTATTAAGTCATCATAACAGTCACACAGTTTAAACCTTGTGTTTTATATGTTCAGACGACCAGTGGGATGTGACAGAGCAATATCCGTTCTCTTAAACCCTGCTAGATTCGGGGCAGAGGCATTCTCCCCTCATGAGGAATTGGTGTGTATGTCAATTGTCCTACTTACCCTGACCTTCACGTTAGGTGAGGCTTTTATTACCATTTACACAAAGATACTGAGGATAAACCACTTTATCTTCAAGGAGCTTAGGAAGAACCATAAGGCAAAGTATTTTGCCCTCGACATAAATGCATCTCTCTGACAATTTATTGGCAGATGTATCTAGGTGACAATAGTTTTCTAAATTGAATATTCTGCCTGAGGAATGGCCTCTGATGTGCATTAAGACCTGTATTGTAATAACCACACCTCTCAATTTGTGTGGCTCTACTCTCCTGATTATATTATGCATCAGTCTTTAGGACAATTGTCAGACTGTAGCTTGCTAGCTGAGCAGTCAGAATAAATGGATGTTTCTTGGCACAAACCTGACTAGTTAGTCAAGGAACATCTTTTAAGGCATCTGAGAGGGATGCAGCTAGTGCTTTTTAAGATTCGTCTTAAAAATTCTCTGTTCTCTTTCTCTCAGTGCCACATTCATTTGAGATGTTTATTCTTTTTAGCTCTAGTTTCTGGGTTTTGCTGCTGTTATTGTGTATAAGAAATGACAGAAACGCATAGATTTCTGAGAGGTGCAGATGCATTGTCCTAGGGGCTCCTTCCCTCCTGTCCCCCCTCTAGGTCCCTCTCCCCTCCTACCTTCTCTCCTCCTTCCTTCTTTCCACAAACATTTACAAGTGCCTAATAAGTGCCAGTTGGCGGGCTAGGTGATGGTATCCAGCGGCCAACAAAGCTGACGTAGCCCCTGCCCTCTTTGAGCTTACAAAATGTGCAACAACGGCTTGACTTTCTGGCCTTTCTCTCTGTCAGAGGTCTACATGTCTTCAAGCTTCAGACCTCAAGGCCATAAACAACTGACGTGTAACCGGACTTTGCTGGATTATCTCATACGTCTGTACGCTAGTGTGGAAATGGGTTGTCGTTTCTCTTTCAGGAAGCACATTTGTATTTTTATCAAGAGCAGTCCTGCTTTAGAAGCGTGGTTCGACTGACTGTAGGACAGCTGAAATTCAGTGTTGAAAGCTTAGTCCTTCAGTGGAGTCTGCAGTGCTCAGTTAAAGGCAATTAAATTACTTTTAAATCCCAAGAAAACACTTGACTACCCTTGAAACGTGTTCCATTTTTGACTAATTGCTTTTTTTCATGATTCCATTTTATCTCCATAACTGGTTTATTGGTCATACTTTGTTTCATTTTTTTAAGTGGTTTCCATAGAATGTACAGTCTGCTCCTCTAATTTATCACAGTCTACCTTCATATCGGCCTGTGGCACTTCCTGTAGTGTGTGAGAACCTTACAACAATGTATTTCGATTTTCGCCTCACATCCTTTATGCTATTATTGTCATACGTTTTATTTCTACATATGTGACAAACCCCATAATATATGGTTATTATTGTTGGCTTAAACAGTTAATTATCTTTTAAAGAGACTATGAAATAAGAAAATTGTTTTTTATAAGATGTCTTTTATGTTTCCCACAAATTTATCATTTCAGATGCTCTTCATTCCTTTGTATAGATCCAAATTTCAATCTAGTTTAATACCCTGTTGCCCGAAAAACTTCCTGTAACAATTTTTTGTAGCACAACTCTCCTTGTGATGAATTCTCTCAGCTTTTGTTTGTCTGATGAATTCTTTATTTCGTTTTTATTTTTGAAAGATGTTTTCACTGGGCATAGACTTCTCTCTAGAAGTCTAGATTGACGGTGTTTTTCCTTTCAGCTCTTAAAAGATGTCTTTCCATTGTCTTCTGTCTTATACAGTTTCTGACGAGAAGTCTGCTTTAATTCTGCTCTTTGTTCTTCTGTGTGTAATGTGTCTTTTTTCTTGATTTTTGAGAATTTTCTCTTTTTTACTGGTTTTCAGTTATTGATTATGATGTGCCTTGGTATGATATTCTGCTTGGGGCTCATCACACTTACCGAATCTGTAAGTTTATAGTTGTTCATCACATTGGAAAATTTTGGCCATTATTTCTCCCTCTCTTCTCAAATATTTTTATCATTCTGCTCTTTCCTCCCCTTTCCTTCTGGTATTCAATTACATGTAGTTTAGACCATTTAATATTGTCCACAGGCCACTGAGACCAGGTTTTTTTCAGCCTTTTTTTCTGTGTACTTCATTTTGCTTAGCTCCCACTGTTGTCTTCAGGTTTATAATTTTTCTTCTATAGTATCTAATCTGCTGTCACTTCCAGTGTAGGTTTCATTTCATACATCATATTTTCATTTTTGGAAGTTCCAATTAGGTCTTTTTTATATCTTTCATTTCTTTCCTTTTTATGTTCATGTTTTTCTTTATCTCCTTGAGCATATGGAGCATTTATGAACAGCTGTTTTAATTCTGTTTAATTAGCTATGCTAATCTTATCTGTCATTTCTGGGTCTGTTACTATTGAATGATTTTTCTTGTGGTTATGGGTCACTTTTCCTTGCTTCTTGTTATCTTTATCTAGTTATTTTTATTCAGTGCTGGACATTGTATATTTTATGTTGCTATGCATCATATCTCATATTCCTTTAAAGAGTGATAGACTTTGTTCTGACACATATTTAAGTTAGTTGAGATAAGTTGATATTGTCAATACCTGTTTTTAAACTTGATTAGGAGTAATCTTTATTATGGGGTTAAGTTAGCTCAATTTCTAAGGTGTGGCTTTTCTGAGGGGGAAGTCCGTGTGTTCTCAGCCCTGTGTGAACTCTGGAATTTATTCATCTTATATGTACCCAGTAATTGTTCTTTCCTTTGAAGTTGTTCTTTGCTTGTCTCATGGGGTATTGACCTACGCATGAGCAGATCAGTCAAAGCTTTAGGGGGACTCCCACGCAGATTTCTGGAACTCTTTCTCTGCATGTCTTCTTTTGCCCTGAAAGTTCTAGCTGCTTTGGCTTTCCTGAACTCTGGTCAATGTTTTCTCAACTCTGTAAGAACATCAGGCTTTGTTTGAATTATCATTCCCTGGCCTGGAAACTGCCTCCAGGTTCTAAGCTGGAACAATCGTAAGGCTCATCTTGTTTATTTTCTTGTATCTTTTTTCTCATGGATCAGAGTTTTTCATTTTCTCTATTTAATGTCTGAAAGCAGTTATTTCATATATTTTGTTTTAATTTCTGCTGTTTATGGCAAGAGGGCAATTCCTGGCAATTACTACTTCATAGTGGGGGGAAGACTGGAATGATATATTACATTTTAAAACCTGTGGCCGATGCAGTTAGTTGTGGAAAAATATAACCATTTTACTTTCTTCCATGTATAACAGGACATTATAAAAGAAGTTTTAGCAGAGACCCTAAGAAGATAGATATCAAATGTCCATATGAGTCAGAAGACAGATTTCTCTGTAGAATATGATAAAAATGAAGTAACCAAAAACCAGTTATATGACTCTTAGGATCCTCATCCAGGTGGTTGGCATATATGAATATATAGTAGAGACTGGGAGAGGTTTTTTGAGGGACCTTTCTGAAGGGAGCTAATGCCATACTGTGATACTATCTTCACCAGGGAGAAAGGTAGAGGATATTTCCCCCTCATTCAGCCTTCTGGGAGAGGCTTTAATGTGACTCATTTTAGAGCTTGATATGTATTTCCTGAACTTGGGGGAACATGTGGACCTTCTGAGAAATCTAAAGCATGAGGGAAGGGCTTAGTAGCTGCAGATGTATGAATGAGCCAAAGGAGAGGTGGTTGTATTGCAAGGCCTGTTTTCTCATAGTTTGCCAGGGTAAAGAATGAATGAGTGCTTCCAATGGGCCAGATATGGGATATTCATGAGAAAATGGAAATGAGGGGGAATTGAACACAAGACTGAAATTTTGCCTATATAATGGGACTGAGCATTCTAACTACAAATTGAGACAGTGTGACATAAGTGATGAGAAAATTCTGCCTACATGAATTTTTTATTGTGTTTAGAAGAAGAACTAGCACCAGTGAAGAAGTTTAAGAGATTAGTGGTATGTAAAATAAAGTTTATTTAACCAACGGGTCATGCTTATTCTACATACTTGACAACAGAACCTCAAGTTTGTAAAGACTGTCAATGTTCCCAGCCCTAAGGAGTGACTCAACCCCATTTCACAGACATCCTCTTTTCCAGACTACCTCAAAGATTTAGAGAGGTTAGGGAACACAACTTAGTGAATAATGAGAAGTAAAAGAAAGTCTACTTAGAAGTTGCTGGAAAATTATTGCTTCCTGATAAAAGAGAAAGATGAGAGAGGAAATATCACTGGCAACACCTCTTGCCTTTTCTTCCTGATTTGAATGTGATTGCGTTTAGAGCAGTGGCAGCCATCTTGTGACTGTGGGGCAATAAGTCTAAGAACAAAATGTTTGCATGCTGACCTGGCAGGAGGGGTGACTGCAAAGCTGAGTTCTTGGTACAAGAGTGGCATCATCGCTGGTAAACTCAACCTCCTCATGCAGAAGAAAGCTCGGTGCAGATCTGAGGTCTCATGCTCAGTTATAGCCGCAGTGGGGCTTATTTTCCTATTAGACCTGTTCCAGGCTTTATTTGGGATATGTTTCCTGGACTAGCCTCAAGCCTTATTTTCTACTCTTTCTACCATTCTGTAAGTTACTCAATATCTTTATAATAATATTATCTTCCTATTAATCAGGAAGAGTCAACTTCTTTCACTTGCAATTATGAACCTTGACTGATACAAAGCATGTAGAATTTCTCATCTTTTGGTCATTTGGGTCAGGATTCTACCTGTGTTAAAAAGAGCTATGACTCAGGACCAGAAATCTGGCTAATCTCCCTGGTGTGCAGGGGGCTTAGGTGGCACTAAATCAGCAGCAGCATAGTGTCAGGGAAACTATCTCTTTGAGATGTCTCAAGAGACAAGAAGTGATAAATGGCTCTTCTGTTTACTGTTTGGCTAATTTTGAATTTGCACAGCCATACACAGCTGTTGCAGTGGCCTCAGGTTTGAAACAAAGTGTCCAGTGCTATTTTCTCTCTCTCAGTGTAGTACATTGCATCACGGATCGTAATCTTTTAAGTTCGAAGGGTAATATGATTAATGTAGCCCTCATGGTATTTGCCCACGCAGCAACTGTGACTTTGCCATACTTCGAATTGTACTTTTGCTCCTGAATTTTTTTGTAAATCTTCCTTCTTACAAGGTAGTAGAAATAGCTGAACTGTCCTGACATTTGTGAGTGTGGAGCCCAGAGATGCTGTCTTGGCAGCTGGCCAGTAGTCAGGTCATCACTCTCCTGGGCGGTTGATACATGGCAGGGATCAGATGGCCATGTGGCAGGTGATGGAGACAGGAAGGCCACACCAATGGAGGCAATGGGGAGACTTAGAGAAGAACCAAGCCATCTCATCAGAGAAGCTTTTCTGGTCAGGGCCCTTAGGGGCTACCTGTGACTGGTACTTTCCAGAACTCTGGGCCTGTTGGTGCTGGCATTTGTCTCTGAGGAGGTAGGTTGGAAAATAGCGTGTGATAGTATGGAGAAAGGTCTTTGATGCCGTGGGTCTCACAAAGCCACCTGACCGGGATATCAGGGCCACATCCTGCACTTCAGCAGTGACTGCCCCTCATTTTATTGTTTATTGTTGTCGCTGAAGTGGTTTGCTTTCTTTTCTTTCACACTTTTCTGAATTGTCTGAGCGTGGCATTTGGAATAAAGCCCTCAATATACATCCTGTTAGTGAGGGAGCTTTGTTTTTTGTTTTTTTTTTTTTTAAATGCTATTGAAATTATAGCCCTGAACAATAGGGTAACATTCATACACTGAGGCCCCATTAAATTATTATTTTTTAATAGTAGAAATGTTTCCGAAATTGACTGGTACAATGTATACATGCTGAGTCTTCACTATATTATTACTTTTTGGCAGTGGGAGGGGCTGTGAAAATGGAATAAAATGGTTCCAAAATCTCAGCAGTACATGATGGGGGCACTAAACACATACTTAACGCTTTAAAAAAAAAGATCGAGAAAATATAGTGGCGAGGGAGGTTTATCTGAGAAAATTCACTTTGGAAGTAACATGGTGACTAAATTATTATTATTGACACAAAGGTGATTTAAGAGAAAAACTCACATCCTTAGTGCTTACAGTATGTTGGTTGATTTTTATCCAGAGCTCAGCCCACATTTCAGAGTTTGCTCACCTTAGTTAATGACTTTAAAATAGTAAACTCTTCCTGAATAGCTGCCCTTGGGTCTGTGGCACCTGATTAAGATGGGAAGAAATTGACAAAGATCAAAGCTCTGACCCAAACTCACAAGACTGTGGGCTGTATGTCCTGGCCTTCCTTACTATCCCCAATTTGGGTTGTCTCCCATTGTCCCGAGTGTGAGTGCTCAGCCTGATAAATCACAAGCTGCCCCTCCAGGCACCAGAGTGGGAACGGGGAGGCCAGATGGAAGGAAGCAGGCACAGCCCTCTGTCACCACTGGCCAGCTGCCATCACCCGGACACTCTGCACTCCTTGCCGAGGCAATGTCACCATCCTGCCTGCATGATGGGCTGGCCATCCTCAGAGCCTTCCCAAGCAAGATGCAACACTGCGCCATGTTGTCATGGTTACTCAGCCATTTCCCCAGCGTCGTGACATCAGTGTCTCCAAGGGGGCAAGAGCTCCACCTCATGCATATGCATGTGCTCGGCAGGGGCCGTGCCACATCTGAGCATCTTACAATATTTTCAGTAGGAAATGGATAGGGAAGGAGGGAGAGGTGACATAGAGAATGAAAGTGAAAATGACAGGAGGGCACATTATTAAATGAACGCACGAAGGTACCCGCTGGCAGGAGTGGAGAAGATGCAAAGGGTTAACGCTGCGTTGGGATTCCAGGCTTTAAATTAACCATCTGCTTGGTCACACCAGGCTCTCACTCACATGTTCAGAGCTTTATATTTTTTAGATGACTTTCACAGACAATATCGTATGTCCCTCTCACAACAACCTATGACAAAAATACGGCCGAGGAAACCATCAGCATGCATCAGACTAGGAAACTGAGGCCAGAGAAGCTAGGCACCTTGGAAAATTCACTCAGTTAGCAATGGGGCTCATACTAGAGGCCAGTTCTCTACACCCCCAGCTCAAGGGTCATTTCTTTTTGTTTTGTTTTGTTTTGGTTTTGGTTTTTTTGAGGAAGACTGGCCCTAAGCTAACGTCTGTTGCCAATCTTCCTCTTTTTCTTTTTTCTCCCCAAAGTCCCATTACATAGTTGTATATCCTAGTTGTAGGTCCTTCTAGTTCTTCTATGTGGGATGCCACCTCAAAATGGCTTGATGAGTGGTGAGTAGGTCCGCACCCAGGATCTGAACCAGCAAACCCCAAGCCACAAAAGTGGAATGTGCGAACTTAACCGCTATGTCAACAGGCCAGCCCTCAAGGTTCACTTCTGTTTCTACTGTCTCCAGCCTCTCACAAGTGATAACTTTCAGAAGGCAGAGACTTTTCAGGGGACAGTATTAAATGACTCTCTTCTCCACTAGGCTGTGAGTTCTTCATAGTGAGCATATTGTCTGAATCTTTTTTGTATCCACAGCACCTCCAACATAGTAGGCATTTGTATATTGAACTGAATAACTGTTCATGTCTGAGGGATCCCATAGTTTTATAAAAAGCCAGGCAATCTATTGCTCTGCTTTGCAAATATACTAATGCCAAAATAGAAGTTAACATTTTCCAAAGTAAAAGAATGATGTTTCAAGAGTAGGCTGTCTGGGGGGACCGTCCAGTTAATGCAATGCAACCTGAAGTGGGTGGCCCCACGCCCAGGCTGATAGTCTGTTTCACAAAGTCTGCCTGTGGCTGTGTCAGTTACCCAAACCCCACATACCCACATAGTGCAGAAGCCTTGTGCTCAGGTGCAGGCAGCGACAGAGGGAGCAGAAAACCCAGTAGGTACAAGATTACTTACTGCCGTATAATTGTGACATCAAGGAAATCCTGCAGTTTGTCACAAGTTATTTAACAGTTGAAGTAACTAAGCTGGAACCATGAAAGGTAAACTAAACCAAGGATATTTCGTAAGTTAATAGCACACAGGGTATTACTCATTGGAGAATTCGCCCCACTTATGTGAAGGCAGGTGTGGCATTCGGCCACAAATGAGCTCTGTGCTGAGCCTGGGGTACTGACTCTGGGTAATTCCCTGCTCCAGGGATGGAATTGTAACAGACAGGTTGTGTTTGTTGCCATTGGGCCTCTGGGTTCACACGAGCATCATCAGGTGTCGTGGCAGAGATTCTGAGGACTGAGACGTGTGTCTCTTCTCCCACTACACTCCCCTCGGGAGGGTCCATACCAGGGAAAAAGTGGTTTGGGTTTTCCGCCTTTCTCCTATAAAGGTAGTCAATGAGCTGGCTTCTTGTGGCCTTTATTTTTAAACTCCAAATGAAGCTGGCATGACGCCAGGCCTGCCCTGTTATTCCAGGCATCGGTTGCTGCATCACGAACTACCCCAACATTTAGTAGCTTAAAACAACAACTAATGTATTATACCTAGTGATTTCGTGATCAAGAACTCGGACAAGGTTTGGCCGTGTGATTCTTCTCCTCATGAGACATTGATTGAGGCTGCTTGGTGATATTCTGCTGGTGGAGGCGGCAGCTTCACTCCTGTGCCTGGGGCCTTGGTATGGATGGCCGGAAGACTGGGCTTAGCTGAGAGTGTCGACAAGAGGCCCTACGTGTCACCTCCCAGCTTGACCCTGTCAGGATAGTTGGATGTTTTTCACGGTGGCTCAGGGCTCCTAGAATGAGAGTTTCAAAAGACCCAGGAGGACGCTGCAAGTCTTCTTATAATCTGGCCTTGGAAATCCAAGAATATCACTTCTGCCACATTCTACTGATTGAGAGAGTCACTAAGGCCAGCCCAGTTCAAGGGGAGGGAACTACACTCCACCTCTGAATGGAAGGGGTAGGAAGAAATGTGCAGTCTTTAATCTAGCACCCCTGTTCACTTGCTTGGTATTTGAAAGAATCAGTATTTGCAGATGGAAAATTTATGAATCAGGCAGCATTTTTTTTTTTTTTTTGGTCTTCTTGCTATGCTAGTTCTGTGTCCCCCTTCTTCCTTCATTTTTGTCCTTCTCTCCACCCCTCATCCTGTATCCCCTTGCGCAGAGCTTCATGTTTCTCTGATCTCCTCTTCTACCTCTGCTTTGAATGCTCCTGTGGTTCTATTGGGCCCACCCAGATGATTCGGGATAATCTGCCTATTTTAAGCTCTGTAATCTTAATTCTACCTGCGAAGTCCCTTTCCCCATGCATCATTAGCACATTCACAGGTTTTGGGAATTAGGCCATGGATATCTTTGGAGGGCTTTTATTTTGCTTACCATACTTTTCATTTGAATGTATATTGCTGAAATAGTGGAAGATTGACCTGTTTGAAATCACGCTTTCTCACAAACGACAAAATATAAAATAATTTTTTCATATATGTTCACCAATCAGAAGTTGGAGGTTAAGAACAGCTAGAAAATTTTCAAATGACCACAATATAATTCTGAGCTAGACTTGGAGAAGAGCCAGATGACTTTTCTCTTTCTCTGAAAGAATCAGAAAGAAGCATTTTTGAGAAGAATGGGTAACCATTCACAACATAAATGATAATTAACAGAAACTGTGAAACCATCACTTGGTCAACCCCTACCCAGATCAGATGCCATCTCCTTCTGGGAAAATTTCCAGAACCTCTCTAGATAGATTTAGGAGCTGTTCCCATGGTTCCTTTTGTTCACAGGTCCTACGGCAGATAACCCACGCTCTGAGAACTTGCGTCTATAGCTAATTCCTCCAACAAACAGTTGTGTCCATCTCTGTCTTCCTGGATCCTCGTGCAGTGTCTGATGCGTGTTCATCAGGGTCCAGGACAATGCTCTGACAGAACAAGCTTAGAACAGAGCTCTCACCCCTATCTATTCATCGAAGGGAGATCAGAGTTATGGAGAACCAGTAACTGGCAACTGGCTGTGTAGCTGTTGGATTATAAAGAGATGTATGGGGAAGCGAGGGGACCAGTTCTCACGGTACTGAGCTATGCCAAGGCCACATTCATTTATTCAGCAAGAACATGGTGCCCCTTACTGCATGGCAGACCCTGCGTTAGACAACGGTGATATACATGTGAATAAGGCCGGTCCCTGCCCTGAGACCGGGGAAGTCCAGGATGAGACACATGCGTCTCAATTCAGGAAACATTCCATAAAAGATTCATGCTCAATTGTTTCTGATTTCTTTTCTTTTTTACTTTATATTGAATAAAACATATACATGGAAAATTGAATCATAAATGTAGAGCTTGATGAATTTTCACAAATCAAACCATCCATATAAGCAACAACCAGATAGGAAACAGAACATTACCCGCACAGTGGTGTATTTATTTTTTCCATTCCCACAGTCATTATTTTACACGGCCTGGACGATGCTGGACCTCGGTGTGATAGATGGATCCAGACCCTCCCTGTCAGTGAAAAAATGAGCTGATGTGTCCTTCCTGCCTTGGATGCTATCTCGGTGTCATTCTCTGCACACCCGTATTCAGTAGTAGGTTCTGTTGGGAAGAGAACTTCCAGTTTTCCTTACTCGGGAGTCATGGCTATCCCAAAACATGTTGGAGAAGAAGCCAGCCAAGATTTATTTCACATACTCTGTGTGCAAAAACACATTGTGAAATATAAACATTAGACATAGTTCTTTAGGAACAGTCTGCTTACAAGAACAGAATCTATAACAGATAACTAATATCATGGAGCAGAATATAAAAGATACTAATGAAAGACATACTAGTGTTTGGGGGGTTTTGAGGAGGGGATTCCACCAAGGCCCTTCAGGGGCTGTTTGAGGAGCTTGTGTGTAACTGGCTAAGGGGGATCAGAGGGAGGCATGATTCTGGTCCCTCAGATACAAGTAGAATAGCTCTCCTTTTATCTGTTTAGCATATTGGGATTCCAAGTAAAATACGATTTGGAAAGCATGGTTTGTCAGTGAGAAAGTCTCTAACAGCACTGGTGGAGGCTGCAGGTGCCCGGGGGACTCAGAGGAGGGAGAACTTGCTGTGCTTTGGGTTGGGAAGGTCTGGGATGGGAAAGCAGGGGGTAAGTGCATCTGGGAAGGAGGGTTGGGTGAGGCGCATCCTAAAAGGAGTGTGTGAAGAGGGACTTGGTGTGGCCTTTGAGGCCACCCAATATATGCAGACTTTGTAACTTCAGAAGCCCATCAGGGCCAGGCTGGGAAAATCTGCAAGAGAGAGGTGGGGGATGAGGGCTGCAGCAGCTACGTGCTCTTGTCCTGGGTGGCAGGGCAGCTGCCACATAGCTCCACTGATTGTGGTTCTGTGGGAGTTTTGGCTCGGTGTGGCTAGATCTTCAGATTTTTCAAAAGATGCTGGAAATCCAGATTGTTAAGTGCAGATATCCTGGTTTTTAAAACATTGGTTTGTTTTGTTAAGAACACAGCACCCAGGCAAGGACTGCCCTTGGGCTGCTACCTTGTGACTGAATGAGTCAGACCAGAAGGCTCTCGAGGCTCCGGAGAGGCTCTGACTTGGGGCGGGGGACGATGACATTCAGCCACATCACACAGCGGCCCAGAGGACAAGGCTCCGTGCTGGTTTGGTGAGCGTTTTCCCCGTCAACTTTGAAAGGTAGACACATTCTGATTGGAGCAAGATAGCAGGGTAACCATGGAGAAGCATACAATAACCACCTTTCTTAACAAACAATTTGAATCTGCTAAGGAAAAAACAAGCCTCTTCCCTTTCCTGAGTCTGTTCGTGCATTAGTAACTGGAGCTGAGGGTAAGTAGTATTTTCCTCTGTGACTGGGCGTTTTGTTCTATGCCAGCTCCTCACATCACATAACTTCCCAAAGCATTGTTGTTTGTTTTTTTCCACAAATATTGACTACCTCTGGCAATTTATGAAGATGTCTGATAATTTCTGATCACCCACAGACTACAGTACCTATCAGGCTGAGAAACGACCGTGTCATCAGATGGTCTGCGGTTTACAAGTCTAGATAGTCCTTTTGAAAAGTGAGATGGGACCACCCCTGCTCCTTCCAGCTTGTTATTTGTACAATCCAAATGAAATTCGAGCGTCTGCTGCCACTGTGTTGGAGACCAAAGTGCTAATTACTCGTTTCTAGAATCCGCTTTTCTGACGATGGCTCTCTTAAAACCTGTAATCACATAGACACAATTGTGGAATGATGAAATTTGCTTTTTCATCTGAGGTTGACTTAAATGTCATCTAACCCGACCCTATCGATCACACCTGTAAGTGCACTCCAATATGGTTCCAGATTGAAAATGAAACAACAACCCCCAGAGCCCCCAAAACACACACAGAAAACACCATCAGCACCAAGACCCATCCCTCCACCCCACCAAGACCCAATGAACTTTTAAAATGTATGTGTATGATTTGCAGTTGAGGTAGCTCTCAGACACGGCGACATAACTAATTTATGGTTCCTTTCTGTGATTACCTCTGGTAGTTACCTCTGATGGGAAAGGAGCTCTCGATTAGAGACATGGTTTTCGCACACGTGGGTCCGGTCCACGTCCCCACCTCTCTCCCAATGGCTGCAGGACTTGGTTGCCTCACCTCTGCCTAATGCACGCAGATCAGACACAAGTGCAGCAGATCGTTCCCCTCGACTACGGCTGTCCAGTTCTATTGACACCCATCTAGGTTGGCCCACTCATTTCCTCGCCTGAGAAATCCAGAACCATGGGGTATATCGTCGGGCAATAGCTCTTGATAACAGGAGCTCTTGAAGGCTCAGAAAGTAAAATATGTGAATTCATATTCAGTTTTAACAAACTAGGGTAATTAGTCAGTTGAAATGCAATAGGAAGTGACAGCCTGTGACATATAAAAGACGGCCGGCTGACAAAGACAGAGCTGTTCTTCATCACACTAATATCCGTTTCTTCATCAACATTGAATTCCTCAATCTTTTGGCATTTCAATTACATTGCAAAATGAATTTATAAAATTTGCTCATCTATGCTTTTTTCTTGTTCTCCTGAGAACTTGAAAGGAAACTTTTCATGCATGTCTCCTGTTTCCTCAACTTGCACACATGCTATGGTTTAAACTAGATTTCCAAGAGTTGGGTGTGTTTTGAATATCAATTGTACGTCACAGATTTGAAGGAAATGTGTGTATCTGAAATGGATGGACAAAACAAATGGGGGCGGGGAGGATTATAATCCATGAGCTCTATGAGGGCAGAGATCTTGTCTACCTTGCTCATGGATTCATCCCTACCTAAAATAGTGCCTGAAATATTGTAGGGCTCAGTACGATTTGTTGACTAGATGAATTCATAAGTGAGAGGCCATTTAGAGGACTGTAGTGGGTTTAATGGTGGCACCCCAATAGACATGTCCACCTCCAAATCTCTGGAACCTGTGAATATGATCTTATTTGGGAAAAGCAACTTTGCAGATGTAATTAACTTAATCTTGAGATGAGATCATCCTGGATTATCTGAGTGGGCCCTAAGTCTAATGACAAGTGTCCTTATAAGAGACACGCAGGGGGGATTTGACAGACAGAAGAGGAAGAAATAACGTGACTATGGAGGTAGAGATTGAAGTGATGCCAACTTAAGCCAAGGAATACTTAGAGCCACCCGAAGCGGGAAAGACAAGGAACGCTCTGGAGCCTCTGGAAGGAACGTAGCCCCGCCGATATTATTGACTTCATACTTGTGGTCTCCAGAACTGTGAGAGAGTAAGTTCCTGTTGTTTGAAGCCACCAAGCTTGTGGGGATTCACTATGGCAGCCACAGGAACTAAAGGGACTCAAGTGAGAGACGTGGGCTGCTTTAGAACGTGTCCTGGGCAGAGCTGACTGCCTTACAGCAGATCTAAGGTGGAGCTATGCTATCAGACATCACCTTTGGGTTTCTGCATCCCTTCTCAGTTTCAACAAGAGGTGATGCTTGCGTGACAGAGGTGTCTTGAAGAAGAAGCCGTTAACTGTTGTGAAACACACATTGGCCCCGTCTGTGGCTGTGGGAAACGACATTCTCCAGGTGTGACCTGCTGAATGTGGAGCAATCCTGGATCTTTCATGAATGTCACACAGCCTGAGTTCTGAAATTTTGAGAAGTGGAGGATCAGAGAATCCCATACTTTGTAAGTTGGAGGCGATCTTAAAAATCATGTTTAACACAGATAAGGAGAATGGAAAGCAGTGAAATGAGCAAATGCTCATTGCAAATTCCAGGAAAGGAAATTGGGGGAGGTGACTAGAGGATGTTCCAGGCCCATCACATGCAGAGGCTGCTTCAGCCGGTGGATGTGAGACAGATGTATTTCCGGCGAAGATCTCTTCATCATGGTTTGAATTTAACCCCACGTACCTTGATGTGCCATTCAAGTCAGTCCTTTTCACTAGTTGATTACAACTGCATTGGGGCAAAAAGAGAAAAACAAACTGACATACATGAATTTACTCTTTCACCTTATGCAGCCAAGTGGTGGACGAGTTGGCTCATAACCAGTTTCACCGAAACTATGGCACGCTTCGAGGTCCAGCGGGATTCAGCTTTGATCTTGAGAGAGGCTGTGAGGGGTTTGTTTTTCACGGGGGCTTCAGCCTACAGTTAAGTGCAAACACCTGCTGAAGTACTGGTAATTAGTAGGTAATTAGTAGTTAATGTTCTTAGAATTTAAAAAGAAAGCTTACATAAGTAATTACTTACTATTTCTTACAATGTGCTGCTTTTCTTGAGATTTCATATCCCCAGAACATTTGCCAAGTTCCTAGGCTCCTCAACATACTAAATTGTTTATTAATTACACACGTATATTGCTTTCAGGAAAAAAAAAGAAAATACATTAAATGTTGGAAATAGGAATGAGTTATCTTTTAAATTACAGCAGAGAACTCATTTAAAACAACAAAATATGGGACTGGTAGCAGCTCTGGAAGGTGGCCTTAATTTAAAAAAAAAATTGGATGTGACTGGGAAGGAAGAGATGGATAGAGAATGAATGTTCAAGACCATTTAATAAAACACTAAGTGTTAAATACATTTCACAGAAGGGTCCTTTTCATGTCAGCAGACACATGTCTGTGCCTTGGCTTGTCAGAAAGATGCCAGGACTCCCATTCTTAGGGGTGAGCACTGCCAAGCAAAGCTGAGTGGTTCTAACAATCTGAGGCTCTCGAGGTGACTGAAATGGAGGGACACTGGAACATGGTAATTAGCGAGCTGTAACTATATTTTCAAAGGATTTTTGCTTTAGAATTTTTAAAGCAAATTTCCAACTCCTTAAACCTGGAAAATCTCCATGCCAACTGAAAATGGGCATTCATTCATTTACTTCATTTAGAGGCTAGAGCTTTGAGAATTATGTCTAAAATCTGTTCCTCATTTTGAATCACCTCAGACCTTCAGCAAAATAATTTAATAACTTCAATTTTCTCATCCTTAAAATGGGACTAACAGGTATGTCCGTTTTCTCCTTTCATGCCACTACCTACAAATGTACCTCATAGGAGTGTCAATATATGTCACATTTTAATACCAGGGTGGGGGAGGAAGTCCCAAAATCATATATCTATTTGCCACAGCCATATCTAATAATATATATGTAAGAATAATGACTAGGTGATAGATACATATACTTCAGATATTGTTTATTCCACAGTGTGGCTTCATTACTTTTCAGTTAATCACTGGTTGTCTCTACAGAATTCCAAGTTAAAGAATCTTTTGAGAAATGATTAAAGCAGGATATTTGGATAGAATAGAAGCAACTTAAAATTGAAATCAAGATTTTGGGACCCAGTGAGTTCAGAATAGAAGCCCCCTTGTTACATGATGCTCAAAGAAGCTTTTTCCTGTTAGGGGAAATAACGCTTGTAATAATTGGTCAAAGGAGCAGAGGGAAAGAAGGAAAAACTAGGAGGAACTCAGAGAAAGCTAGACCCCGAGCTGGCAGACATTTTAAAACCGTTTGTTCTTCTCTGAACATTTGAGAAGCTCTTCTCAGATGCAAAGAACCTTCTCTTTTAAAATACTATCAGAGGAGAAGAATTTTAAACTTCCTGTTTTTTGAAGATATTTTTTAAAATACATATCTGATAAATTTAATATACTATTATCTATATCTATTTTACCTTGGGCATTGTCAATAAACAAGGATAACCCTCTGAATTCTTTAGGATTATTTTATATATATTTGTATTTATATAATATATATAAATACATTGTATTATACATTGTATTTATATATATTTGTATATATAAATGTATCATATATATACATTTTATGCATCTATATATCTCTATCTCTATATCTATGGCTTATAATTATGTCATTAAGTGGAGATCTCCCAAGTGTATAACAATCTTAACTGTATACAGTGCTCAGAAAAATTGATAAGAAAAGCAATAGATAAATGTGCATTAGTCATTAACAAACAATTTTCAAAAGAGGAAATAGATTGGTTAAAAAATACACGGGAAAACATTTGATTTCACTGGTGATCAAATACATGCAAATTAAAAGGATGGGAGGTATTTTTGCTTGTCCAATTAGCACAGATGCAAAGATTTTTCTGATTTTTTATCCTTAGAAGATTTCCAGGTTTATCCGGGCTCTTCTTGCACTTTTATTTTGTTTTTCAGTTTCTTTTGTTGCTCCTTTTTTGATCAATAAATTTCCCCCTTTTCCTTCTTATTTCCTTTGGAGTTAATTTTTGGGAGACTTATACATCTTGTTTTTGGAATTTATCCTTTCCAAATGTATCTGTCTTTAAAATGTCTTTCTCCTTTAAATTTTTTTTCCCAATTCTTTGAAGTTGCTTACATTTGACTTTTTAAATGATTACTTTTTGAGTTTTCTTGGAATCCGTCGTTATACATCTTGATCAGGGTATTTTCAGGAGACGGAGGGTAACTGTACCATAGGGTTAGCTGGAGGCTCTTTCCAACCTGTTACTCATTCTGTTTTTAAGTAAGGCGTGCTTTTTTTCCTTGTCCATACTCAGTGTTTGCAATGGACTACTACAGAATTGTATATTAGACAAATGTTCTAGAAAGAGAGACAGGCAGTTGAATTTCAGTTTTTTAATGTGTCACGTGACAAGAGATTTGGCACGTTCACTTGAGCCAGAGGATTCAGTGTAGCAAAGTGGCAAATGCCTCATACTCCTTCCCTGAGTACTGGAACACAGCCGTGAGCAAGTGCTCTGAGGAGCCATATTTCACCGGCAGGAGAGGAACAAATGTGCCCTCTTGGTCTCCAACTTTTGCTAAACTGTAGTGGCACAAATCCAAGTTTCAAAGAAGTCTCCTAAGCCTCTGGTTCTTTTGGCTCGTAGCTGTCTGTGGTTTTTACAGTGCTGAGACTGCCTGAGCTTACGACACTCCGGAGTGAGTAACAAGCACGGGAGGAGATCCAGGCTGTGGCTAGCGCTGTTTGCTCAAAGCCATCTTGGAAGTTCAGTGAAGCAGGGGCCAGATCTTTTCTATCCTGGGTGCCTCGGGGGCTTGATCACAAACACTGATTGGGATCAGAACTGCACTGACGTGGACAATATAGATACAATCATGTCCAGATTTAGAGCAAAATGCTGCATCATGTTCCGGATCAAATTAATACACTAGGTTTCGTTTATGTCTTTTAACGGAGAACAATAGTGGCTCTTTTTGCTGCCTTGTTCCCAGTGAAATAGTCCATGTATAGAGTTTCTCTTTTCAGCAGCAGTTGTGTCTACAAATGCTATTCTCCAAACGACAGCTATTCTCAAAGCCACCAGGCGTGCGATTGCCAGAACAAAGAGGTGCATTAAAAGAGTCTTGACAATTTCAGCTCCTAGAAACACAGGGGTCACACAAATCTGCCAAGTTGAAAGAAAACAAATCACTAGGGCAAGACATTTTATTTAGTTCTAAACAGCATCTAGCACATGGATAGCATTCAAAAGCATTAATACAGCCATAATGCAAATCAACATGGGCCTGCAGACCAGGAGCTGGAAGAAATTAGGCTAAACCCTAAAGAAATCAGACCAAGAGTAAAAAGGAATTTCAATAAAATTATCAGACATTATTCACTAATATGGCAGTCAGTCATCCATGTATATCTTGTACAATGGGGTGAGTTACAAAAGAAGTCAACATGTATAGGTTATAGACTTAAAGTGTAATGAAGGAGACAGGACAAGCACATATAAATATAAAGAAAAGAGGCAGAAACCATTATCCCACAGGCAAAAACAACGTCAGCTCTACGGAGCTTGAGAGGAGAATCCTGGCTATTTACAGAGGTAGGAATGTTGCTGGAGGGTTGGAGGGAAGATTTCTGTATTGAAGGGAGCAAGGTATGCTTCTTTTATTAAAATACTAGTATAAATATGCATGGGATGCCGGACACAACTTAGATTGAATTAAACTGAAAAGAACCTATAGGTCCTGAATTGATTTAGGGATTCATTAGGCTAAGCTAATAGGATCCTGGGTCTGCTTAGACTCATTCGTTCCGTCCTTCATTCTTTTATTCAATCAACAAAAGTATTGACAGCTTACTGAATTGAAAATGATACTAAATGCTGGAGATGTGCAGAAAAGTAAGTCATAATCCCTGTACTTAAGTACTAGAGGTGTTACAAAGTGAACAGAGGGAGTGACAGCCTCTGCCTGGAGGGTTAGGGATGGCCAGGGTTTGTCAGCCAGATAAGGAGGAATGAAAAAGGAGGATGTAAAGATCATGTTTTGTTCCAGAAATGGTAGAAGTTCCCTGTGGCTGCCCAGAGTCCAGGGGGTGAGAAAAAGTTAGGTAGGTGGGATAGGGAAAACCTAGGGGGATTGGAAAGCTCTGGGGGAGATTTGGCCTTGGTCATATAAGCAATAGGGAGCCCAGTAAGTTTTAGAGAAAGGGAAAGATATGAGAAGATCTGTGCTTTCCAAAGATAACTCAAGCGATGAGAGAGAACTCAGTGGACTACACGTGGAGGACTGACTGCCGTGGTAGTCAAAAATCTTGGATAATTTTACTGAAATTCTTTTTTACCCATTGTCTGAGTTCTTTAGAGTTCAGTCTAATTTCTTTCAGCTCCTGGTCCACAGGCCCAATAGATTTACTTTACAGCTGTATTAATGCTTTTTTTTTTTTTTTTTGTGAGGAAGAGCAGCCCTGAGCTAACATCCATGCCAATCCTCCTCTTTTAGCTGAGGAAGACTGGCCCTGAGCTAACAACCGTGCCCATCTTCCTCTACTTTATGTGGGACGCCGCCACAGCATGGCCTGACAAGCGGTGCGTGGTGCACGCCCGGGATCCCAACCCGGGCTGCCAGCAGCGGAGCACGCACACTTAACCACTACGCCATGGGGCCGACCCTGTATTAATGCTTTTGAGTGTCATCACATGCTACGTGTAGTTTAGAACTTAATATGATGTCTTCCCTGATGATTTGTTTTCTTTTCACGTGGCTGATTTGTGACTGCTGTGTTTCTGGAAGCTGCTTTCCTGAAATGTCACCCATGACTGGAAACCATGAGAAGAAAGGAGCTAAGAATCCTCCCTTCCCTCTCTTTGCATATTCTACGAGCTAAGCCTGCTCTGGGAGTTTCCTGTCTTGGGGGCCCAATCTTCCTTTTTCATGGCCTCAGTGCAGAGAGAACGTGATGCATTTTTGAAAAGCTAACTGCCTGTGGTTGTTCTGTGTTCTGCAGAAAAAGTAGAAACTTTGATGATACCTACAAGGGACACACATTGTTGTTTCTATAGTCATTGGATGATAAAAATTGTGAAATACTAAAAACAAACAGTAATGCTTAGTACATGGCAGCTTCTTTTCTAAGTCTTTTACATATATTCATTCATTTCATCCCTTACTGTAACTCTATGAGATTGGTACTACTATCATGAAGAAACTGAGGCACAGAGAGGTTTAAGTCATGCTGTGTTTGAGGCTGGGGTAAGACTCAAGCCCAGACGGTTTGGATCAAAAGGCTGTGCTGCTAACCATTTAGCTCTACTCTGCAAGTCACCTAATTCCACTTTATGTCAGAAATATGTATCACCTCTACAATATCCTTTATAAACTTGATCACAACCAGATCACATACTTCCCCAAACAGTGTATTTCAGTGTTGGACAGCTCAATTTATTGTGAAATTTTCTCCCAGAATGGAGCAGTAATCTACTTTGCTGAAGCATCGGGAAATCCATTGTGTTGATTTCGGATCTCCGAAGCCGTTCAGAGTTGGTCTAACCCTTTCTCAACATGACACTCCTTTGAGTATCTGAAAGACGTTATCCTTTTGCAAACTCATGGATCTATTTATGCCCTTAGCAAATTGGAGCTTCTCCTCTGCTTGGCCACCTGTTTTTCTAAACTCCCCTGAGAACATCCTTTCCAGAATGGAACATAATCTCCCAAGTATGGTCTGACCAGAAGAGAATATATTTAAGACCATCATCCTTCTTGTTCAGGGCGTTTTTCCTCTTTTGGTGGAATCTAAGGTCCAGTAGGATTGCCTGGGATTTCTTTAGCTGGGCTGTGGCAGATTTCCTTGGCTGGAGTGAATACCACAAGGTGAGATGTAAATGAATGAAGTGAGGGATGAGGGCAGTTAGATACAGGAGAGAGGTGGAATTTAAAGCTCATGATGAGAAATTTACATCTCATTGAGAATCGATTGGGGCCCGCTGAAGTGTTCCGAGAAAGGGAGTGACACAATCAAAGTAACTCTGGGGTTCTTCTGGCAAGTTCGCTTCCCTCACCTCATCAACATTCCAACACTGGTAAAGGTGGAGGAGGCTTGTGAGCATTTTGCAGGTCTGTAAAAGGTTTTTTGCTGATAGATTTGTTGTATCCTATCTTCAAGAGGGTAATAAATAAATGATAATGAGACTGATCTGGAAAGGTGTGTTGGTATTTGAGTTCAGGTATTGGGCTGGGAGTTAGGCATTGTATATCCTGTTCCTGTATTTGCTGTGTGGTTTGGGGTAGGTCAATTTAACTTCTCCATCTCCCTCATCACACTCACTTGCTTGTAAAGTACTTTGTACTCCTTAAATAAAAGATGTTATAAATCACTTAAAGATTTATTTGCTGAATATTTTTAAACTTAAAAGAAGAAGGTTGAACTCAGGATTCGTGAACTTCTGAAGGTAAACTAATCTACCATTTTCAAGTAGAATCATGTCAAAAACTTTCTAAGCAGATGGGTTATATGGATGGTAATATTAAATGAGAAAGAAGAAGAGGAGAAAATAATGATGTTGGTGATAATGATGATGTTGATGATGATAAAATGCTTATTGAACCTGACACCATGGACCACACATTTTGATAAAGCATTTTCTCATTTAATCTCCCAAACAACTCTATGAGTGAGGTACATTTGTTCCCCCAGTTCATAATGAGAAAACTGAGGCTCAGAAAGGTAAGTACCTTGCTCAAGGTAATAGAATTAGAAGAAGTGAGGTTCAGATGTAAATCCCAAACTCTAAGATTCTAAAGATTAAACTTTTAAAAACTCTGCCATGGTTTTCCAAACTTGCCTGATCCCAAGGATCACCTGTAGTCCTATTAAAAATCCTGAGTCCCAGTTCCTTCCCCTAGAAAGTCTAATTCTTAGGTCTGGGTGGGGCCTAGAAATATGTTCTTTTAAGAAACACCCCAGATTATACTTATAATAAAGCAAGTTGGGGTTGTCATACTGCACAGCAGGGGTTGGCAAAGATTTTTTTAAAGGGTCAGATAGTAAATATTTTGTAGTTTGTGAGCCACTTGGTTTCTGCATAACTACTTTGCCCTTGTAGTACAAAAGCAGTTATAGATGGTATGTAAATGAACGTGTGTGGCTGTGTTCCAATAAGGCTTTATTTACAAAAACTGTCAGCAAGTTGGATTTAGCCTGTGGGCTGTAGTTTGCCACCCCCTGCTGTATATCTTAATTTTCTCTAGAGGAATCACTTGTAATTTCCTTAACACCATCTGAATACATTCCAGGGATGGACTCTTGTATAAGGTTCTGTCCAGACCTAATCTGAATTTTGAAGCATAATTTTAGTCTATTTTCCCTTATTCATCCCTGGGAACTTGCTCTTTTAGGGACTCTCAGGACAAATTCTGGTCCATGGGATTTCATTCTCTGGTTTGCCAGGGTCTCAGACAGTCATTCCCTATAGCTCACCAAGATGTGTCTTTTCACATTTGTACCTGCCATGGTGCCTAGTACATAATAAGTGCTTAATAAATATTTACTAAATTCAATATTGTATATAGTAAATATTTATTAAGCAGTAGTTGTGTGCTAGGCACTGTGGCGGAGTGGATTTTCAGGTAAAGGGTTGGAAATGCATGTCTAGCATGGAGAAAGAAGATAAGAGATGCAGATCTGAGATCACTTTGGGGTAGCACAGCAAGCTAGAAGAGGAGAGGGCAGTGGAGACAAGTCTGGGAGGAGGCAGGTCAAAACCAATCAGTGCTGAAATTTGAGATGGAAAGGCCAGAAAAGAAGAGAACCCTTACTGGATGAGAGAAACTAAGTGAGGAGAGAGTTTCAAGAAAAACAGTTGTTTGATAGTGTCAACTCAAAAGAAGTCTAGTAGCCATTGGGAAGGAGGACATTTATTCATCTTCGAGAAGTTTCTTTAGAAAAATATGAGCACAAGCCAGGTTGCTATGAATAGAGTTGCTTGTGGGAGGAGAGAAGTGAAAGAATTGAAAGCAGTCAGAGTTTCAGATCTTGAAGGTGATAGAATTCTTGGTGATGATGAAGTTCAGAGTGTGGTGATTGAAGTGGAGAGGAGATCAACTTGGTTGGAATTGAGGAG
The DNA here is from genome assembly GCF_020826845.1 of Diceros bicornis minor. Lineage (NCBI taxonomy): Eukaryota > Metazoa > Chordata > Mammalia > Perissodactyla > Rhinocerotidae > Diceros > Diceros bicornis. The sequence continues at coordinate 21,005,984 of NC_080755.1, read as the reverse complement.
GGATGGACAAAGGAAGGGGTAAGGAGAACAATTGTGATCCAATGGCCATGGTTCTTTTAGAAGGTAGAAAAGTATCCTGGAGATCAGAAAGAGAGAATGGGGAAAATATAATATCAGAAGACATTAGACTTCAGAAGAGAAGCTTCTGTTAAACACTAAGTCAGAACAGGGACTAGAAATTATAGCCTTGTATAAAATGTTATTGCTTGGACCTGGGCTGCCACTAAAAGTTTTTGGGCCTGGAAAGCTCATGGTCGATTTCTTTTATTAGCCTCATTTTCTACCACATGAGTATCTAACTAGATAACATGTCCCTTTCTAATTTTTTTTTTTAAACTAAAAGAAAACAACAGCAACAATAACAAAAACTTCCATCTCTGGAAATTCCAATTACTTGATCAGGAAGTTGTTTTCTTGAAAGACATATTTTTCCTAGGGAGAGATTATTTGTTGTTCTCTTTTTTATACTATTTGAAGGGGAATTCAAAAAACTGGAAAGGTGCCAACATGAGCAACTTTGTATAGTTAAGCATCAGATCACATGCCTAGCTTCATAAGGTCAAGGATGGGAGTCATCTGTAGAAGGGCCAAACACCTTGAAACAGTCTGAGGAAGCCAACGGAATGCCACATAGTAACAGCTGCTAGAGACAGGAGGTTGTCAGAGAAACTTTATACTGACGAGTAACTGAACCATATATATTCTATTTTTTATCTCTCAATCGTTTATTGATCTACATTTACTACTTATGTGTGTAGAGGGGACTGTAGCCAGCAATCAGCTGCCAGAGCAGTAGGTGAGGATGGATGGACCAACCACAAATGAGGGATCAGGTAGAGACAATGGTATTCAAAGAGGAGGATTCTGAGGAATGACGGTGGCTCCCACATCAACTTGCAGGTGCACATATTGGTGCCATATGCATTGATTTCTGGGTAGAACTCTCGATGTGCTGCTCCAGCTTTAAGCAGTGGGGGCTGAAACGGTCTGGCAGATGTGAGCATCTTGCCAGGGGTTGTCAAGCCTCTTTAGATGCTGGACACCAGCAACCGCAGCCTAGCAAAGGATACCATCACAGCTCTAACCCTTAGCTTCTTGGGATCTCTATTGAAAATTTTAGCTGTCCCAGCAATGAAGATGGAATCCCACAACTTTTGCTAAAATCAGAGTAGTTGAAGCTTAATTCTAAAGTTTTGTGTTTTGTTTTGTTTTTGGCCTGGGATCTTAGTTTCCTTCCCTTCACTCCTTGTACAAATTAATAAAGAATATGTTGTCATCATCTTGCCCCTCGTCTGTTTTCATACGCTGAAGTGCAGTTACTAAAGCACTCATCTTCCCCACCTCTATAATTAATCTTACTAGGCTTATTTTCTAACCTTATATTAATCGCTCCTTTAGACAGCTACCAATATCTAGTACTGTGGGAGAGAGAGAAAAGAAGCAGAACATGTTTCCACTCTTGAAGGTCTAACAGCCCAATGCTTGATGTACAGCTACGTGATGCTCATAAACAGACATAAGCACACAAAAAGACAAGGAAACACGTGAAACATCAATGCAGCTGCATGAAAGTAACTAACTCAATCAACATGTATTTGTTTGCTTGTATTCAGAGGGAATGGAGGAATGTAAGACATGGGACCTGTGTGGGCTTACAAGTGGGAGGCTCTGTAAAGAAGGTGCCTTGAAAAGGATTCAGGGCAAGGCAGGGACATGAGCCCTGAGGCCAGGTGGCTAGGCTGGCGTGTCGGGGCTCTGGCCAGGGTGGGTTTCGGGATGTGTAGCAGAGATTTTAGATCTAGTAGCTATTAGAATTTTTCAAACAGCGGGTTGTAATTTGTTTAAGCTAATTTATTTGCAAGGACAGTCAACTAAATATGTGCATGCGAGTCTGGAGTAAACATATCTCATTTGCTCTCATGATCTTTAAAACTCTTATTTCAGTCCTTACAAATTGCAGTTGTGTTTTCCATCCTCTATGTATCCTTGCCTTATACTTTTGGGTGAACAGTCCAGGCTCCCCCCTCTTTCCCAAACAGTTGGGAAGATTTTTGTAGGGTTATTATGTAGTGCCCATGTTGCAGCTATGGATTTTCTACCCCTGTGACCTGTGTCCATTATCTTCTCTGCTGATATTTCACAGCATGAATGAAATGAGTGCCTCTTCCATAGCAGGTGCTTTGAGGGTAAGGGTCTTGTTGTATCAGCTCCGTGTCCCTCACTGGCCAGCACAGCACCCTGTGCATAGCAGGTACTCCTGGTGCACATATGGCCAATTCTACTTGCCTGTCCTGAGGTTATAGGGCAGGAAAAGATGAGGACTTTATGCTTTTGTCTTGAGCAGACCATAGGTTCATCCTATTAATGGAAAAAGATGGTGATGAGTCTTCTTTGAGGGTTTGAGGATGAATATGTACCTTGTACATTAAGCATAAAGTTTGACCGACTCAATCTCAACACTGGCAGTTGCCTAAGTTATTATTATTGGTCCTGCAATTTTTAAAGCACTGCATAGAGCTTTAGCTGTTTGATTCCCACTGACTTCCAGCTATTGTACATTCACATAATGGAAGCAGTTTGTCCACATGAATAAAACATCAATAAGATGTATGTATAAGTACCATTTAAGAAAAAAACCGACAAAGTAAAGCATACTTATATATAAAAAAACAGGGAGGCAAAGGGACCAAGTTTCCGATTAACAAAAGGTTCTCACCTAAGTGAATGTCTCAAGTCATTCCCCTGGATCAGATTCAGGTGGGGACATTGTCGCCCACATGCCTAGGGAAATGCAAAGTGACCCATGAGAAAAGTGAGAGCCTAGACGGTATTTTTTTCCTACAATGGGTTTTTTTACTTTTTGCTCTTTTTAATTGATTTTAAAGAAGGACATGGCTGCAGGAAACTCAGGACTACCTCTTTAAGCCCCCTGAGCAGGACTTAAAAGCTGGCAGCCCCAGCTGGCTTTCCTCCGTCCCTAACAACTCTCACTGAAATTAATGTGGCTCAAGCAGGGGCCGGGGCTGCCAGTTGTCCAAAGACAAATCATTGGTTTTAAGAAAAATCCCCCTTTTAATGATTCACAGTTGAATTTGGATTTAAACTCAGCTCAACAAGCAAACAAAATAACGAGCTGTTGGAGAGGTTGGGCTTGAAGCTGCCAATATGCTGTAAGTCATGGAAGCCTCCCATGTCCACAGGGTTCACAGGCTTTTGGCGCTGTGGAACTGGAGTATGCAGAATGGAAGAGGTAACAACGACGACAGGTGACATTGGAATAACATGTGGGTGTGGTGAATCTCAATTTCAGCTGCTCTTGCCCTGGAAGATCCAGGTTTCATTTCAACCTCAATCTACTTTTACAGAGTCAGTACTAGACGCAATGCTTGCTGCCAGGTGCTAAGTGGGTGACATACACATGTAAAACACAACTTCTGCCCCCAGGCTTAATATTTACCTAGGAAAACAAGGCATATACACACAAGAAGAAACACAAAATTGAAATCCCAGATTCTCAGACCTGGCTGTGTCAGAACCACCTGGTAAGCTTAATAAACAGATACACACACGTACATGTACACATTTGTGTACACATCCACAAGCACCAACAGCATAAATAATGACAACCACAAAACAATTCCCTGCTCCCTCCCAGACCTCCTACTGAACCAGAATCTCTGGAAATGGGGGTCAGAAAATTTGTAGGTTTAAAATACTCTTGTTGATTCCTATTTTCAGCCAGGTATGAGAACCACTAACCGGGTGGCAAATGGTTTTGGGTAAGAGATGTGGGTAATTCATGCATAGGGAGAAGTCACTGGGGTGCCGCTAGTGAGGGAATGCTTCCAAGGGAGACAGCAGAAGACTCACATATGCACCTGCTCAGCTCTATAAACCTGAGCATGCTCTGATGTGCCATGGAACTGGACCAAAGTGGAGCTCCCCAAACTGGGAAGAATTTGTACTCTCAATTCCTCTCATCTTAAGGAACACCTGAATCCACCTTAGTGGATTAGACTTAAGCGAGAGTTGGGGTGGATGCAAGCTGCCATACCCTTATGACTCCTTTACTCAAACCATTCAATAGTGACCCATGTCCTGGGGTAGAGGGCTTTTCTCTTTCACAGAAAAGTGTAGTAGATTTTCCCAAAGATAAGCTTGCCACTAACATTTATTAGGCCCTGGCAAGAGAACAAATGGGGGCCCATAGGCCATAAGTGTAAGTATTGAACACTCTGTTAAATAAAATATGCTCTATCCACTTTGACAAGAATTCCTTCCTAATGACGTGGTAGATCGGGTTCAAATTTAGGACTCTCGGCCTGTAGGAAGAACATAGTGGAGCAGGGAGACCTCACCACAAGCCTGCTGCACTTTCCCCTCTTCTCCCTCCCCCGAGTCTGTTCTGCACCGTGAGGGGCTATGTGCCGACCTCTCAGAACACACAACCAAGCTCGATTCACAAGACCTGCAAACAATGGTTTCCTGGCTGTCCCAGAGCTGAGGGTGCCTATACTAATACCACAGGGCTACTATCACTCAGAATTTTGAAAAGTATATAGCTTCATATGGATCAATTGCATAATTATTATTGGTTTGCTCCCTCTTAGAGCCTCTACTTTCTCATCTGCCAGATAGGAGATAAGAATACATGCCTCGATGCTATGTTACTCATGGTCATTTTCACCATCAGAGTTATCAAATTTTATTGGATTATCCTATATGCCAGGTTCTGTGTCACTAATCCTCACAACTCTGATAGGCATGTCTTGTAATTTCCATTTGCCCAAATGAGGGAACTGAGGCCCAGATTAAAGTACTTGTATAGAACATGTAATTATTGAGTGATGGTATTGAAATGGGTATTCAGGGGCTATCTGGCCTTAAAACCCAAGGTATTTCCACTGCACTGTGCTCTCTCTCTTAGTTCGAAAAGCCCCTAAAGTCTGAATATGAGGTGAAGTGTTTTTTCCTCACAAAAGAGATAACTGCCTTCTGTTCAAATCTTTATAGTCTTTTATGAGGTGCTGCTTCAATTATTTTGTTATGAAAAGAAATACTGCTTGAGGAAGACATATAAACCTAATATAAATTCAATCAATTCTAGTTTGGGCTATTCATAGAGGTCTCCTAATCAAATTGGTTTAAAAAGTAATAGAAAGCAAATTTTGGCAGTATTGTGGACTGGCTTCTCTGAGCATCCTGTGTAGAGCAGCTAAATCCCAATAGGACACACTTATTGATAAATGGCTGGGCTGGTAAGAGATTGAAGAGATACTTAACAAACTTCTCATCTTCTCCAAATTATATAAAATGAGCTGGGGTAGAAGCTTGGAGTGATAAGCAGTGGTGGGTTGTTCTGCCAGTGGCCAATAAAGTCACTGGGTCTGAGACTTTGAGCCAACACTCTTAGGTGGGGTAAAAGTGGTCTTTTGTCACTGGTGCCCTTTAGATTATAGAAGAAGCAGAACTAAATCTTTTTTGGAAGAAACCATCACCAATTTAGGCTCATAGGATTCCCACACATTGAAATCAGCACTGAGTTCACAATAAAAAACCAGTGAACACACCAGAGGACATCCATCATGAGTGGGCATCATTAGATACAACAAACAAGAGATTCAGGCCCCCAGGCACAGGAAATATTAAAATTGTTAAAGGCCATAGAAAAGCTATGTATGGATTATTTAAAGAAATAAAACACTTAATAGATAGATTAAATAGAGGATTAGTCCCAGCTGAAAACAGAACTGGAAGATATGACCAGTCCAGTGTTGTCCAATAACATGGCTACTGAGCACTGTAAATGTGGCCAGTGAGATTGAGGGACAAAGTTTTTAATTTTATTCAACTTTAAGTAACTTAAATTTAAATAATCACATGCATAGTGGCTATAGTATTAGGCAGCGCAGATCTCGTCAATAAAGGAACTTTCAACAAGTTTAAAGGGATCAGTATGAAACAGACCATATTCTTTGACCTAAATGCAACTAAAACTTGACTGCAAATGGGCACAACGGATATTTTCTGGGGTAATAAAAATGTTCTAAAAATGGATTGTAGTGATGGTTGGCAACTCTATGAATTTACCAAAATTTATTGAATTCAACATTTACCATGGGTGAATTTTATGGTATGTAAAATATATCCTAATTAAAACACAATTGTTAAAACACAATTGTATTATAAGTCAACAACATCAATAATAAATAATCCTTGTAGGGTAAAAGAAAATTAAAAGTCACCCTACTAAATAATCCATGGGTCAAAGAATAAACCATCATGGAAATAAAAGAAATACTTAGACTTGGACAATAATAGAAACATACTATATCAAAATTTGCAGAGTGCAATGAAAATGGTACTTTGAGGAAAACTTAAAATCTTAAATGCTTATACTAGAAAAGAAGACAGACGGACAATGAGCTACAATCTGCTTAATCTACATTAATCAAAACAGTATAGTAATTGGTGAAGGAGAAGAGAAATCAATCAGTAGAATGAAATAAAGAGCCTAGAAACAATTTTGTCCAATGGAACAAATAGGGAGTCCCAAAACAGACTCATGAGAACTTGATCCATAATAGAGATGGCACTGCTGATCACTGGTGCTTGTGGAATTTTATTTCTGATAAAATTTCAGTGGTAGCATCATCCAATAATTTAAAAAGTATCATATTTCCCAACTTACAGCTGAAGGCAAAATTGAAAGGTAGGTAATACCAAGGATGTAGGGAGATGGGACCACTCTCCACTGCTGGTGATCATGTAAACTCGTGCAACCATTTGGAAAGTAAACTGGTTGTATTTCCCAGCTCCTTAAGAAACATATACAGGGACATTCAGCGTAACATTGTTTGTATAGTGACAAGACAGAGGCAGCCTGTATGTCTGTCACTAAGAGAATGGATAAGCAAAGTGGGATGAGGGCGAGGGTTGCCAAATTTAGCAGATACAATACAGGAGGCCCAGTTAAATTTCGATTTTGGATGAACAATGAATGATTTCTTAGTATAAGTTTGTCCCAAATATTTCGTGGGACTGATTAATATTACTAAAATATTATTTGTTATTTATCTGAAATTCAAATTTAATTGGGCATCCTATATTTTGTCTGGCACCCTTAGTGGGGGCATATTAAGGAATATATCGACAGTGAGGAGCAATGACTAGATGTTCTACAGCAACATAGATGGATCTGGAAAACAGAATATTGAGTGACTATATGTCAGAAATACAGAGAAATTTGTAGCAAACACCATTTGTGTGAATTGAAAATATATACGCACAACAATACTACTTTTTTCACAAGCATAAACAGATATTTAAGGACATATATGAAACACATTATTGCGGGTGCCAGTTGGATGGAGAAAAATGTGAGTGGGGATTAAGGATGAAGGGAGAAAATAAATAAAGCCAAGCGAGGGGCCTCATGTGGATGGATAGTGATCATGCAGTAAGAAACGAGGAAATTGATTAATTTAATTCTTCACCTGAGATCAAAGAAAATAATTTAAAAGGACTACCTCTTATGCAACTTAGAAGGACATAAACATTATAGGCCCTAAAAAACAGTTAGGAGTCTTAAAAAGTGTCTCCAATTACAATGAAGGCACTAATGTAAAAAATACACATGAAGAATTTGAACGCAGTAATTTTGTGATACGTAAATGTGGAAAAGTCAGTATTTCTAAGTTGACATCACTTTATATTACAGGCAACTGTGAATATATATGTACAAATTAATAAATTAAATACTGGAAACAGATATTTGAATATTTTATCTACATCTCTACAATGTTATATATTCAAATTAATGCAATCTTTCAAAAATAAATACTCATTGGGAAAAAGGGAGACGACTCTTTATTCAGTGTCATCTAGTATTTGGACACACAGAATATCTTGCATAGCTGGGGACACATGGTAAGCAGCCAGTCAGTTGTTGTCTAGTCACATCAGCTTATGACTCACACTAACATTGCTTTCGTGATGTGGGAATAGTATTAACTTGAATGACAAATCCTGTATAACAAATTTACAACTATCTATTTGAAGAATACCTGTTCTTTCTGTTAGAGTGTTTATATAAATAACCATGTTTTAAAGTCTACACAATGTCGACTATTGTCAACAAATAAGGCGTGATTTTCAAAAGGTGCTGGAAATGATAAGGAGTGAAATTAGAAGATGGAAGGTTGATGGTTATAAATGTTTCTCTTTTGGGTAAAGGAGCACCTAATCCCTGTCTGTTTTGCTTGAAAGCCTGATGAATTACTTTGCAAGGGAAAGAAAAGATATGGTAGAGAGTATGAGGGTTTTGAAGCACTGTGGGTCAGGAGGCTGTGTGTGAGGTGGCTGGACCGGGTCTCTAATGACATCAAATAAGAGGCCTGAGTACTCCATTGGAAACTGACTTTGAGCCTGGGAGTCTCTCCATGCTGTATCACCAGGACAATAAGTTATCATGTAAGGAACTGCATAGTTAGATGTAGACATGTTAACTCTCAAAACAACATCGAATATTTTATGGTTTGTCAACAGCTAGAACATTAACAACCAGGAAGCACTCTTTTCTAATGTAAATCAATATGTTGTGTTGATCCTATTATTTAACCAAATCAGGAACATAACATTTTTTATCAAAGGAAGTTAGAGAAGCAAAAAACACAATTATAGCATTATTTATCTTACATGACATTGCTTTAGAATTTATAAAATCATTCCTTTAACGTTACACCTTCCTCCACTCTATTTTCCAAAAATAGTGTACTTTTTTTTTTTTTGTGAGGAAGATCAGCCCTGAGCTAACATCCATGCCAATCCTCCTCTTTTTGCTGAGGAAGACTGGCCCTGGGCTAACATCTGTGCCCATCTTCCTCCACTTTATGTGGGACGCCACCAAAGTGTGGCTTGACAAGCGGTGCCTTGGTGCCCGCCCGGGTTCCGGGTCGGGCTGCCAGCAGCGGAGGGCGAGCACTTGACCGCTACGCCATGGGGCTGGCCCCTAAAAGTAGTGTACTTTGTATATTTGTTTCATTTAATAACAACATCAAAATTATTCAGCATAATATTCTTTTCTATATTGTATTTTCACTTTACACTATAATTTGTAGTATCTGTCTCAAAGATGTTTTTCAGTAAATATGCTAAAGTATGTTCTTCACAGAATGGTTATAACAGTGAAAAATATAAACAGATTAATTGCCCAACAATAGAGGAATGAGGTATCTATACAACGCAATGCTAAAAAATGTACCCCTGTAAAATAAAATTGCTCCTTAAACAACTTATGATATGAGAAATGCTTATGACATAAGTTTATGTGAGAAAAGTAGAATAAGAACTTCTGCATAAGGTACTGTCTCAGCTAGCAAGTATCTCTGGATGGTGTGATTATGGATAATATTTACTTTTAACTGTACTTTGGTATGCTTTCCAAGTTTTCCACAATGAGTTGCTATTACTAAAATTATTAGGAAAGATATTTAGAAAAAACCTCCACCCAAACCCAAAACAATGTAGCAGTTTTGACATGCACCCTTCATTTCTGCACCATACACATTCACACTTGTTAAAATGATTAACGTGTTGAGAGTGGTTAAGCATACATTTGATTACAACACTGTCAACACAGCAGTTAAATCTGATGTCAAAGTGTAGGTAATTAGCTTGCACATATGGAATTACTGACTTAAGAATAGTTTCAGAATGATCAAAAATTTTGATTATATTTTAGACGGAACACGTGCAAATCTGTGTAAAGACAGCAAAACCTTAAGTGTTCCTAAAATTATTAATATGCCTATAGTTCAATATCTTAACCATCATTTGAAAATATGTCCTCAGTTTACTCCCAGTTATCGAAAATTTTAGTTCCCTGTATTCTAACACCCTTAATTGACTTTTGAGAATACTTTATGATTTAGTAAACTAAAGAGGCCTGATAAAAACCAATGTAAAATTCAAGCTTTCAGAAATAAGCTGAAATATTTACTCAGAAATGGTATGTATTGAAATAAACTCTACTGGAGGAAGAGGAAGCAATGCCTGTTTTCCTCTTATAAGGGAGAAGGCCAGTATACATTGCTATGTTATAGATCATAAAATTTAGGAGCCTGAAAACAACTCACAGGTCTTCTAATTCTGTGGTTGCAATCTAGATACCCGCAGATTTCAGGAATGAACGTTTTTTTTTTTTTCCCTGGAGTTTATGTTTTTGTTTTCAATTCAGGCAATGTTTAAAATGCAGCGATTTAATATACAAACCTAGGTTTGAAAAATCCTAAGGCCTGACTTCCCTGGTCTAGCCTCCCTTGGTCGCTGAAGCTGAGTGGTCCGCCCCTCTGCTCTGGCACATCCCTGGATTCTCAGGCAGAGCGCACCTGCGCTTACCCTAGCCCTCCTCACTCAGGTTCTTCATGAATCTGACCTCCATAGCTTAAGATAGAGTTTGTGGCTCCTGCCCACATCCAGTTCTTTGCCTCCTTCTCTGCCTCCAACCCACTGACCTTCTCTCCCTTCCTGAAACATGCTCACCATTCATGCTCCTGCCTGCCTCCTCGCCTTTGCTTAGCAGTGTCCCCTGTCAGCTGTGCACCCTGCTTCCACCCCCGCTAGTTAATTCCCGTTCATCTTTCTAAATTCAGCGTACCCAAGAAGACTTTCCTCAGCCACTGGACTAGCTCCAGTTACCCGGTTACTCTCAAAGCATTCTGCCTTCTCTTTTGTTATAGTGAATAAAAGCGGATGATCAAATAAATGGTTTAGTGTCTGTCTTTCCTGTGAGAATGGAAGCTCTAAGAAGGTAGAGACCAGATCTAGTGTGATACCTGTGCGTAGTAAGCAATCAATAGATATTTACTGAATGAATGCATTCTTGTATTGAATTGATGAGGAACAGATGCCCAGAGGGTTGAGGGACTCAGGTAGGTGCCCAGGGAGCCTGGAACAGAACCTACACAGACAGCTCAGGGAAGGTAAGGGAAAGCCTGTTTGAGTGGCAGTCCAGCTCTCAGGACCCTTTACAAATGATGTCCTGTTTCTCAAATTCCCCTCTGTCAGGATTTGATATCTCCTCTCATAATCCCATCCCAGCTGCTGTGGTCTCCCCCAAATATCCAGCCTTCTCTGGGCCCCATTTTTTGCTTTTCTCATTGAGCTGTAACAGATGGGACCACGAGCTCACCGTGCATCCAACACAGGACCAAAGTCCAGACTCCCAGAATCTCAGTTCCTTCTCCTGAACCTCACTGCAACCTTTGATGACCTTAAGAAGGATCAACTAGCACAGCAAGGAATTATCTGCCTAACATAGCCACAGCAAATCCTAAACAATGGCTTTCTCATTTCAAGTGTTATTTTATTTGAGGAAACCCAAACCATCTGAAATGCCTTGGAGAGGAGAGCAATGATTTGTATCAATTTCTGTAGTAAATATTAATCGTCTCCATTGTACTGCTTATACAAAAGTACTTGTGACTCCACAAATACTCTTTATAAAAAACTTATTTTAACATTGTCTTCATAACGATGAGAGGGCAGGAAACATACAGGTATAGCAACTGTCCATATTTGGGAAGAGATATTGACTTTTTTTAAACATCTAGAATGCAATTTTGAAAAAATAAGAAAAAGTTGGGTTTCTAATTCATATCATAGCTCAAAATAAATTCAAGATGGAACAAAAATTTAAAGAAAACAAACAACTATATAAACTCAGAAGTTGTAAAGAAAAGATAAATTTGATTATAAAAAATTAAAAAAATTCTGTATTGATACAAAATATCATAGGCAAGATTAAAAGGTAACAAAATGGAAAGTTTTTTGTAATACATATGACAAAGGGTGAATTTTCTTAATTCACAAAGTACTGTTAAAAATCAACTAGACGGGGGCCGGCCCCGTGGTGTAGCAGTTAAATATGTGCACTCTACTGCTGGAGGCCGGGGTTTGGGTCCCGGGCGTGCACCGATGCACAGCTTGTCAGGTCGTGCTGTGGCGGCGTCCCATATAAAGTAGAGGAAGATGGGCACGGATGTTAGCCCAGGGCCAGTCTTCCTCAGCAAAAAGAGGAGGATTGGCATGGATGTTAGCTCAGAGCTGATCTTCCTTACACACACACACACACACAAATCAACTAGAGGATTCATTGGATTAACTTTACCTGTTGGATTAAAAGATTTGGCTCAGCAGGAAGAAGATCAGAGGGAGGATGAGGTATCAAATAAATAAGTAAATGAAGCTGCATTTTCTTTACCAAAAAAAGGAAAAACCCAAAACAAAAAAACAACCAGAGTATTTTAGAAAGGAAAGAAACAGGTAATTTACATAAAAGACAAATAGCAATACATATATAAACTATGTTCAAATAAGTAGAAATTAGAGATTGAGATATTCTTTTGGAAAATACAAAAACTTTAACAATGTCTGGTATTCAAGAGAGTGTGGAGAAACAAGCACAGCAATTTAGAAATTTAGGAATTTCCTTGATAGGTCTACTTACAACCAGGCACAGAAATGCATATAAAATGTTCATTGCAGAATTATTTATAATAGCAAAAACTGAAAAAAAGCCAAATGTTCATCTTTGGAGGATTAATTGGATAGATTATGTGGCCTATAACCTTAAGCTAGTAAACAAATACCATGCAGCCGTTAAAAATAATGAGTATGTATTGACATGAAAAGATATCCACAATATGTTGTTAAGTGGAAAAAATAGATCCGTATATTTATGGTATGATTCAACTTCAGTAAAGAAAAAGAGTAGACATAAGCATTTGAATATGCATAGAAAACGTATGGAGGACTAGATACCAAACCAGCAGCTACTTCTGAAATATGGTACTAATGAAAGGAATAAGGACTTCTACTTTTATCATATTGTAATATATAACACATAATTTTGTATTTTTTAAATCATAATTTTATCCCTTTCCCCCTGAAAAACCACCATATAGAAATAGACAAAAAGTTAACAACAAAAACAACAAAAAACAAACTTAGGTGATAAGCTACTAAAGAGCAGGGACGCTGTACTATTAATCCAACAGTTTTTGAATGAATACTAATTCTCAGGAAACATCCTGGGAGTTTTGCATAACAAAAAAGAAAAAAATAAACCATGGGTCCCACTGTCATGGAGCTCACGGCTCAGTAGCTGCATATTTCTCTAAATAATACTAATATTATTAAGTACAATAAGACAGCCCACCAAGCACTGCGGTGGTGCAAATGATGAAGTGATGAACTCCACCTGAGAAAATCAGAGTTTCACATAGAAAATGCTTGCTCTGAATCTTAAAAAAGGAGTATCAGATCTAGGACTTGATTTTACTCTTGCTTGCACTCTAATAAGTTGGCCTAATACTGTTTCATGGATACTGGCGGAAGATATGAAACTCCTGGGTCAGAGACAAAGGACGTCATTATTCACTGCAGAGTAAGCAGTGTGGGTATTAGCATGTGCATCGGTTTCCTTTGTCTCCCAAGACCACTGGGACAATGCCATGGGCCCAGATGGGTTTGTGTTGCAGCTGAGGAACGCTGAGCCTGGGGAACTTGCTGTTTTATAACAGGTAAAATACCAGCTTGCTTGTTGTCCCAGAGGGAGACACTACTTTATCCCTGAAGGTTGCTCACGGCAAACACAAGCCTGAAAAATGGCATAGGTAAAGAATGGTCAGGGCCTTGCATTCTTGGCATACCCAGCAAGATGTGTAGGAGCTCAAGAACCCATGCAGGAATATCTCCTAAACAAGGGCAGGCAGGAAGAAGCCCTCTCCAAGGCATAGGCCACGTGAGACTGGTCCTATAGGAGGAAGAGTAGAAGTGGGGAGGCAAGCAGGGTGGCAAGAGATGAACCTCAGTAGGTAAGCAAGGACCAATTCTGGCATTCTCAGAAGACTCAACTTTGCCATATAAGTTGGGAAGCCATCAAAGTGTTTTTATTAGGTTGCACTATGCAAGCTTGCTGCTTTTGTAGGTCAGAAATGGTTGAATAATGGCAATTTCATATTATTCCACCTAATAGATTTCTTAAGTTTAAATCTCAGTGACTTCTAGAGAAATAATCTCTCAGTGCCACAATATCTTCATGTGTAAAATGAGGATGACAATTCACTCTCCTCTTGAGATTATGAGGATAACACGAAACAGACAATGAAATGCAGTTAGAACAACGCTTGGGGTTATTACTGTGCTGTTATATCCATGAAGATTGGTTGAGACTGGTTCTCTTTGTTTGAGAAACAAAGGCTGCCCAAAAGACCTAGTAGAAACCCACGGAAATGAGGTCACAATCTTGAATCACTCAGAGGGTGACCGTAGAACAGAGAATTAAGGTTAGACTTTGTGTATGTGTGTGCGGGAATTGAGGTAGCTGGATTCTCTGCGAAGAGCAGGATGTGTTTCAGTCAGATTAAATCGATGAGCTAGGGAAGTATGATTGAGTAGGGAAGGAAGAAGAAGCTGAGTTTGGGCACAGAGTCGCCAAGCTGTACGTGTGCACAGATTTCATCTGTTCCTGAGGTTTCTACTGGGTCTGGCTGGGTGGTCAGTAAATGTGGCCTGGCATGGCCTTCTCTGGGCTCTCAGGAGTGAGTACATCAAATCGAAGAGCACACGTTTTTCACGTCCAAACCCCATGGTATAATTTGTTATTTCTCATGTTCAGAACAAAATGACATTGATTTTTTAAGGTCACACCTGCTCAATCAAAGTGAAATAAACGTTTAAGCATGCGCTGGGCCACCGATTCAGATAATTCAGGCTGCCACGGTTTTTACTGCCTGAATTATGTAGCGAGGTCCTTAGATGGCCCTAAATTCATCAGATGTCACCTAATCTTTCACTTGGTTTTGTCTGTGGGGTATTTGTTCCTTACTGATTGATTATATACTCTCATTTTATAAGATTATTGCTTAATATTTGCATTTGCCAGTCAGCTTCAGCACTTCAGACCATCCTCTGCCAACCCAACATATTATTCAATTTGTGCCTCTCCAGGATGAATATTTGGTTATGCTCTGCTGCCCATACACCTAACCCTTTTAGTTATTCCTCAATCCTCTCTGGTGATGGTTACTGTTACTTTCCAATTCACTTCACACACTTCCATGGGTTTGTCTGAAGGTTCAGTTTAAAATATTTCTTTCTATGTACATAACAGTTTGTAAATACATACATTCTTAACTCACTTTTTGGGGAGGGAGGCTAAGGGATAAAACCCAGCCCTGTCAAAGTCAATGCACCAACAAATTTGATGACCATAATGTTGCCCTTCCTGCAGTTGGTACCTCACTAGGGAGGGCAGCAAATTGTTACTCCTTTGCTGTAGATTCCTTTGCAACGAGACGAAATGGAGGGCTTAGGGCTGAGTAAAAACAAAGAGCATAACCTAAGGCAAGTCACGAAGAGGCAATTTCAGAGCCATAGAAATTCTAGCTGAGGCCAAAAGAGATGATTTCTAAGGCTTAGCACTGTTATTGGCCTCTTGCGATGTTAATAGCATGCTTAAAAGCCAGCACCAAGAAAGGGGGTAATGTCACTTTAACCAAAGGAGTTAGGCTCCCAGGCTTAGTGCTGGCCAAGTGTAAAGTAGAAAGCCTAGCAAAAAATAATTAAAACCCCTGCGAAATATTTCAATTTTTTTATTGATTGAAGGCAATTATCCCTTAATTGCATATTTAAATGAGGTATTAGGAGGTTTAACTAAGCAATGCCTCTTAATTGCTGCTGCACACTAGGTGTCACAGATTGTGTTTATTTCATATGTTAATTAAAGAGAAAGGGGTATTTTATTTTATTGACTACAAGGTTCTCTAAGGCTGTGTTGTTTAGGACAAAGTACGTCTCAGGTGTTTATTGCACGCTGGGTATTAATATCATCATTAGCGAGAGGTTAAAGTTTTTTAATGAAGAGGTGCGTCTCCGTTTTATGTGTTTTCAGCCACATAGGCATCTCTTAAATGGGGAAGGGAGAAAAGTCCCAAATCCCAGGGAAACAATTATCTTTATGAAAGAAATATTGAGCCCCTTCCTCAACAATAATAAAGCAAATCTCAAGTTCTGATATAAACAGGAAAAACACTACCAAATTATTAAGAATTAGGACTGTTACAGGAAGCCCTAAAGACCTGTGGGTGCTGTGTTGGTATGACGAGCAGCAGTGGTCCACGTATTAATTTGCAAGTTGCTGCATGATTCTGTGATAGTAAAATGTATTATTGCATGTTGACAACAGAGTTGGTACAGATCTTTTATAAAAAATCCACATTAGCCCTTGAAACAGTATTTGAAATTCTTAGTGAGAAAGCTGTTTGTAGACCTGAGCATTGGGATGAGATTTAACTGCCTCTAGGACTGAGTGGGGCTGTAAGACAAGATTAAGCATCACTTTCTAGCTCTTGCTTTCCTTCTTTATAGTGGAATGCAATGACCATAATTTTTAAAAATAAATTTGTTATTTACAGCCTTCTTAGACTGACCCATCTGCCCCCTAAGAAGGCAAAGAAAAGTCAGTGTGTGTCAAATAAAACAGGGTGGGTGGGAGGTTCTACTCTAGGAACCCCTAGAAACTTCAAAAATCTATTAAGATAAGAATAAAAGTTCGTAGAAATAATAGCAAAAATATCATTCAATTGATTTCTTCCTTCTCAGAACAAAAGATTCAAAGAGGAATATGTAATATTTCTATTGCTTATTCATTTATTTGTTCACTTGACAAATATCTATTGATTCTCTAGTATATGGTCTGAAGTGGGAGTATAACGATGGGCAAGAAACACAATGCCCCTGCTTTTGTGGAACGTACAGTTTACCAGAGGACAGGGACATCAAAGAAACAGCGACACAAATAACACTATGGTTTCCAACAGTGAGGGGTCAGTGCAGGGTATTGTAAGGCATCTGATAGGAAGATTGGCCTCCTCTGGAGGGGTGGACGGATAAGAAATAATATTCCTGTGTTTAGGTTGAAGTTTAAAGAACTTAAGAGTGTGGGTAGCTTATTAGGACACCCTAACACCATGCACACATTTCTGAGCAAAGTTATTCCCTTCAAAACACCTCAATGACGATTACACTATTTGTTGAGTTTTATATAGATTTTAATGATTTTCCTTAATCTATAGAAATAATGTTGTATACATACTTTATTGAAATGCTTTGATATCTCTCTGAATCTAGAACTGATAAAAAATTGAACCCGAGGTTATTCTCTACATTTTTCTAGAGCCACTAGGCTGTAGATGATGTTTCTCTCTTTCTCTCATAAAAAGTCTGTGAACAAATAAGATTCAAGCAGTTGGAAAGGTTCAAGCAGTTGAAGAGGGGAAAATTCTGCAGGAGAAAACTCCTGTCTTGCCTTTAATAAAAATTTTTGGCCTGGTGAGCGCTGTGTGTTAGGAAGGATAGTTCCAATGTGCGGGCTCATGAGCTTATGAGCGGAATTTCCTTCAATCCTTATCTTTACGTTACCGCAATGGCGCCCACATATGATAAGTCTTCTCCGGCAGAATTTTGAAAAAGTAATTCCAGTGCTGTGAATATAAAAAAGTGCTATCAAGGAAAAATATTTTTTCTTCCCTGGAATTGAAACCATTATTTAAACTGTTAGATGCCTCAGGGTTCTAGTCACACAAAATCTATCCCTGCAGTCAAAACACGCTCTTTTCCAAAGATTTCACATACGTGTGTGTGTGTGTGTGTATGTGCATTTCTGTGACCAAGACCATTGCTTTTCCAAATATTCATAAAAAGAAGTAATCAAATAATCATTTTACTTCAGTATAGGTCTTGGTAGGGCCATAGATTCTCAAATAAAAATTATTATAACGATTTTGGTAATTTTGAAGTGGATGATTTTGCATTCAAAGACTAATTTTGTATTGAGCAGCTGGAAGAAACTCTATGCAGATTTTTACCCCCAACAGAATGTTATATTTCCACCAAGAATAAACCGAAGCTCAGAAGAAAACCACAGAGCATTATCTGTCAACTTCTTTTGCTTCATAAAGAATGGACATGAATTAGTTGGTTAAAAAAGAAAAGAAACATGGGCTAAATTGACAGAGAAAATAATTCCGGTAGTTCTTCTCAACCAAAAGAAAAGATCTGTTAGGTGATAAGAAACAGATCAATATGAAAGTTTTCTAAACTTCAGCTTTGGTCGTGGATATAAGTTTTAAGTTTATAGGTTAAACCCATACAACCTATTTTAAGCTTATACAATTTTGGAGGCTTTTTATATAAAAATAATGCACAAATAGCTTACTTTTGCAAAATTTGCAAAAACATACATGATTTTGTTAGCACAGTGTTAGGAAGCCTCCCAGGGCCTTGGAAAAAGCTGCAAGTGAGGGGCCCTGAAGCTAAGCGTCTTTGCTTTCATGGTAAATCCACCTTTGTTCTGCTTCTCTCTGCATGCATATTCCTCTTTTGCACAAAATTCCCCTAATGTATTTGGTGAAGAGTGGCTTAAATTTTTAGCATCTGAATTTTAGGAAAAGTTTTCTAGGGAAATAAAATGAAGGTGCTAGGCTGTGTGCCACAGGAGATTAGGATGATATAACATAGCGCTGGTCCATTTTACTGAAGGGTCCCGTTTACTGAAGAATTTACTTTATAACTTGCAATGGCAATAACATTAATGATGTAATTGTTACAAATTCAAATCCAAATGATGAATGAATCCTACATTTTAAGATGTTCTTTGATAATCAATAGAGGGAAAAGGATATATTGTGAATATGTTGTACTTTGTACACTCCATGCTAAAAGCATCTTGGATATTGCCAACCAGTACTGTCTTTTTTGGCAGTTTTGGAATCTGAGTAACTCCAAACTAAGCCTAGGTACAATTCGCTGCACAACCTATGATGTCCAGGATCTTCTTAGTAGAGAGGGCTGGAAACTGATTCTTGGCTTGGCAGGGCAATGAGAAGAGGGTAGTTTATTCAAGGGACAGAGCCAAACATTAACTCACACCTGGGCAATTGGAAAAGAGATTCTATTGTGTGTGGCCCCTGATATTGGTAAGCCTGTAAGGATCCCCAATAGTCAAATGACATGGCCATGGAGGCAACACATAGGTAACCAACTTGCTTTATAACCTCAGAACCTCCATTCTCAAGGGCAAGGGCATGTTCTAAGTAAGAGGCCGATTTCCATCTCAATCTTGCACGACCCAATGAATGAAATCATTCATCCGCTGGGAATGCAGTGGTGAGAAAACTGATGAGGTTCCTACCTTTATGCATCAAACAGAAACACTAATGAGTACTGAGTAATAAGTTGTGATAAATGGCATAAAGGAAAAGTGCTGAGTGCTAGGAGAGTATTTAACAGGGAAACCTAATTGAACCGGGGTGGGGGGTGGTTAAGATTTTTGTGTTTGTGGTGGGCCATTTCAGCTCTGTTTTTCAGTATCTTCCCCCATGAGCTACCAAAATGGTAGCATATTAGAGATCCCATGGTCCTGCTCAATTTATGCCCCGAGAACACAGGCACACTTAGAGACTTGAGCTTGAAATGTCCTGGGAATTGAGGCTTTTATAGAGATTTTGAGTAGTTTGAGGTTTAGCTACATCAGAGCTACCCTAGGCTAGCTATCTGGGAGCTTTTCACGAGAAAGGAGATCGGCAGTTAGAGGAATGGACCCCAAGGGGCGAGGCATTGTTCTGGAAGTCAGGTATTTCCAGTCTGAAAGCAGGTGTGTGTGGAAAATGCCAGTTAGAGAAATACATCTTCTCTATGCTTTCACTCCTCAGATGAGTTTCAGCCAGCAATTGCGGCCATGATCTGGAGAGTCTCAATGAGTTTTACTTTTTATTTTTTTCCTCTGTGGACATTAGCTCTCTGAAAGAAGCTCTGAGGGTTAGAAGTAGAAAAACCCTGCCCACTGAAACTGAATTGCTTTGGGGCCTTGAGCTGTTTGCACTCATTCGAATGGGGAACGGTTTCTTTCCGTTGTGAAGCTCTGTCAACCTCAGTGTGCTGGCTTTTGTCCCCAGAGATGCAAGGTGGCTGCTGCAGAGCCAGGCACCACAACCTCAGGCAGCAGCAGGAGGTTGGTGAACAGCATCTCACAAGAATGCGTGCTGCATGAGGGCAAGACTTTGAAGGTCTCATTCATTGCTGTGTCCTCTGTGCCTTGAACAGTCCCTGGCACACTGCGGGGGAGTGGGGAGGTGCTTAATATTTATTTGTGGAATGAATAACTGAATGAATGGATTGCTATTTGGTTAGGTACTATTTCATTTCGGAACTCAAAGGCTTGCAGCCCTTCCTGGCCAAGAGTAGTATACTGACTCTAACAGTGTAATCAACGTCCAGCTCTGGGATAAAGGCTTCCCTCAGCCATATAATAAGGACAATACCTCCCACTATACACACCACTTCCTGAAGCCTTTCAGAATGGCTATTTATTTAAGAAAGTGTTATATAAGCAAAGGAGAGATTGATATTTATCAATGATTAACAACAATGATATGCTGAATTTCAATAACAAATGAGTGAGAGACAAAAACAGGAAAAAAAATATCGTGTTCTAAAATATAGTCCATTGTAGGAGAAGTTTTAGCGAGTGAGCTGGAAATCTGAATCAAATGTGTGCCTTAATTTATCAAATTAGCATTGGTGGTTAAGAATATAGACCCTGTTTTAAGAGACCAAATGACTCCCAGGTTCTTTAAAATGTTGCCGAGTCTACAGTCCAGGGGCGAATGTGGGTCAGTTTTGCTGCATTTAAAACTTACCATTTCCAAGTTTACAGTTACATTTTTTTTCTTTTTTCACGTAAAACAATAGAACTTCATTATCTTATAATTCCAATGCCAGAAGTCTGAAATGAGTCTTAGGAGGCTGAAAGACGTTGTGGGCAGGGCTGCATTCCTTCTGGCGGCAATGGGGAGAATCCATTCCTCGCTTTTTCTGGCTTGTAGAGTCTGCCCACATTCCTGGGCTCATGGCCCTCTTCCAGCAATTGCGCCACTCCTACCTCTTCTTCAGTCATCACATCTTCTTCTCTGACTGGGACTCGCTTGCTTTCCTCTTATGAGGACTCTTGTGATTACACTGGGCCCACTGGGATAATCCAGGATAATCTTCCTATCTCAAGATCCTTAATCACATCTATAATGTCCCTTTTGCCACATAACGTAACACGTGCACAGGTTTCAGAGATTAGGCCGTAGACATATTTGTGGGGGTTATTATTCTATCTACCACGTCAAGCAAAACTTCAAAAATCCTAGTATGGCAATATTAATGCCATAAGAAGAATTTAGTGCAAACACATTAATTGGGATGAATAGAGATGTTGCATAATTATAAATGAAACAGTCCACCACTTAGATAGAACAATCAGAAACTTGTATATACTTAATGATATATCCTCAAAAACAGAAAGGAAAAACTGACAATGATAAACATAAATGGACAAATCCATAACAGATTTTAACACACTTCTTTCAGAAACTGATAGGTAAAGTATATAAAAATTTATTAAGAATGGGGCTGATTTGGACAACACAATTACATAAGTTGCTATTTTTTTAAAGTTTTTCAAAGTCATTCTTTTTTTTTTTTTATTTTTTGTTTATTGCAGTAACATTGGTTTATAACATTGTAAGTTTCAGGTGTACATCATTGTACTTCTATTTCTGCATAGATTACATCATGTTCACCACCAAACTACTAATTACAACCCATCACCACACACATGTACCGAATTATCTCTTTCACCCTCCTCCCTCCCCCCTTCCCCTCTGGTAACCACCAATCCAATCTCTGTCCCTATGTGTTTGTTTATTGTTGTTATTATCTACTACTTAATGAAGGAAATCATTCATTTCCTTCATTAAAGGAATCAAAGTCATTCTTTACTACATATTTCTTAAATTGACAGAAATAAAAAGATACATTTCCCCCCAATTTTATTGAGATATAATTAACATTTAACATTGTGTAACTTTAGGGTGTACAAAGTGTGGATTTGATACATTTATTTATTACAATATGATTACCACCACAGTGTTAGCTAGCACCTCCATCACGTCATGTAATTCTAATTTCTTTTCTGTGGTAAGGACCTTTAAGATTTACTATCTTAGCAACTTTCAAGTATATAGTACAGTACTGTTATCTATGATAACAATGCTGTGCATTAGATCCCTAGAACTTATTCATCTTTTAACTGGAAGTTTGTACTCTTTGACTGACATCTCTCCCATTTTCCCCACCCCTAGCCCCTGGTAATTACCATTTAACTTTCTGTTTCTATGAGTCCAGCTTTTTTAGATTCCACATATAAGTGATATCATACAGTATTTATCTTTCTCTATCTGACTTATCTCACTTAGCATAATATCCTCAAGATCCATCCATGTCATTGCAAATGGCAGGATGCCCTTCTTTCTCATGGCTGAATAATATTCCACATATACCACATCTTCTTTGTCCATTCATCTGTTGACAGATACTTAGATTGTTTCAGTATCTTGGATATTGTGAATAATGCTGCAATAAACATGGGAGTGCAGATAGCTCTTCAATATCTTGTTTTCATTTCCTTTGGATATATACCCAGAAGTGCGATTGCTGGATCACATGGTAGTTCTATTTTTAAGTTTTTGGGGAACCTTCATGCTAGGAGGTTTTCCACAGTGGCTGTACCAATTTACATACCCACCAACAGTGCACAAGGTTCCCTTTTATCCATACCCTCACCAACACTTGTGATCTCTTGTTCTTTTGATAATAGCCATTCTAACAGGTGTGAGGTGATATCTCATTGTGGTTTTGATTTGCATTTCCCTGATGATTAGTCATGTTGGGCATCTTTTCATATACACATTGGCCATTTGTATGTCTTCTTTGGAAAAATGGATGGATTAAAAAAAAGACCCAATTATTTGCTGCCTAAAAAAGACTCACTTAAACTTAAGGACACACATAGGCTCAAAGTTAAGGGATGGAAAAAGATATTCCATACAAGTGGAAACCAAAAGAGGGCAGAGGTAGCTGTACTTATATCAGACAAAACAGACTTTAAGCCAAAAATGGTAACAAGACACAACAAGGTCATTATATGATAATGAAGGGGTCAACTCAGCAAGAAGACATAACAATCATAAATATATATGCCCCCAACATTAGAGCACCTAAATATATTAAGCAAATACTAACAGATCTGAGGGAGAAATAAAACTTTGATGAAAGAAATTGAAGAAGACACAAAGAAATGGAAAGATATTCCGTGCTCTTGGATTGGAAGAATTAACATAGTTAAGATGTCCATACTTCCTAAAGCAATCTATAGATTCAATGCAATCCCTATCAAAGTTCCAACAACCTATTTCATAGAAATAGAACAAAGAATCCTAAAATTTATATGGAACAACAAAAGACCTCGAATTGCTAAAGAAATCCTGAGAAAAAAGAACAAAGCTGGAGGTATCACACTCCCTGATTTCAAAATATACTACAAGGCTATAGTAACCAAAACAGCATGGTATTGGCACAAAAACAGACACACAGATCAATGGAATGGAATTGAAAGCCCAGAAATAAACACACACATCTATGGACAGCTAATCTTTGACAAAGGAGCCAAGAACATACAATTGAGAAAGGAAACTCTCTTCAACAAGTGGTGTTGGGAAAACTGGACAGCCACATGCAAAAAAATGAAAGTAGACCCTTACCATACACCATACACAAAAACTAACTGAAAGTGGATTAGAGACTTGAATGTAAGACCTGAAACTATGAAACTTCTAGAAGAAAACATAGGCAGTATGCTCTTTGACATCAGTCTTAGCAACATATTTTCCAGCACCATGTCTGACTGGGCAAGAGAAACAATAGAAAAAATAAACAAATGGGACTACATCAAACTAAAAAGTTTCTGCACAGCAAAGGAAACCATCAACAAAACAAAAAGACAATCTAACAATTGGGAGAAATAGACAACAATACAATAATAGTAGGGGACTTCAGTGTCCTACTTTCAGCAATGGATAGATCATCCAGACAGAAAATCAATAAGGAAACATTGGACTTGAACCATACTTTAGACCTAATGGACCTAACAGACATATATAGGACATTCCACCCAACAGCAGCAGAATACACATTCTTCTCAAGCATGCATGGAACATTCTCCCGGACAGATTATATGATAGACCACAAAACAAGTCTTAGCAAATTTAAGAAGACTGAAATCATATCATGTATCTTTTCCTACCACAATGATATGAAACTAGAAATCAACAAGAAGAAGAAAATTGGAAAAGCTACAAATATGTGGAAATTAATCAACATGCTCCTGAACAACCAATGGGTCAAAGAAGAAATAAAAAAATACCTTAATATACTTACATTTCTAAATGGAATGATAGATTGATTTTTTACATTGTGATTTTTATGCACTTGATCAGAGTTCTGGAATGCTCTTCTGCATGCAAATGAAATTGGCCATGTTTCATTCACTGAAAATATATATTAATATTTAATTTGTATTAATAAATTATTTTATTAATGTTAATCAAATAACTATTTAGCTTTTAAAAAGATGTTGAATAATTAGGGAAATGTAAATCAAAACCACAATGAGCTACCACTTCACATATACCAGGATGGTTAAAATAAAAAAAGAAAGATAATAAAAAGCCTTGGAGAGAATGTGGAAAAATTGGAGCCTTCAGATAGTCCTGCTAGTGGGAATGTAAAATGGTGCAGCCACTTTGGAACACAGTTTGGTTCTTCTTTAAAATGT
This sequence comes from Diceros bicornis minor, assembly GCF_020826845.1. NCBI lineage: Eukaryota > Metazoa > Chordata > Mammalia > Perissodactyla > Rhinocerotidae > Diceros > Diceros bicornis. The sequence continues at coordinate 20,981,200 of NC_080755.1, read as the reverse complement.
TGAAAATACAGTTACTATATGACCCAGCAACTCTGCTCCTAGGCTCAAGAGAAATGCAAACACACATCCACACAAAAACTTGTGTATGAATTCACAGTAGCACTATTCACAATAGCTAAAAAGTGGAAACAACCTAAATGTCCATCAACCGATGAATGGGTAAACAAAATTGGTATATTCGTGCAATGGAATATTATTTGGCCATAACGAATAGTGAAGTATTGATGGATACTGCAACATGGATGAACTTTTGAAGCATTAAGCTGAGTGAAACAAGCAATCACCATAGGCCACCTATTGAATGAATTCATTTATATAAAATGTTCAGAACAGTCAAATCCATAGAGACAGAAAGTAGATTAGCGGTTGCCAGAGGCTAGGGGCAAGGGAGAATGGCGACTGACTGCTAATGGGTATGGGTTTCTTTTTTGGGTGACAGAAATGTTCTAAAATTAGCTAGTGGTAGTGGTTGCATAACTCGGTCAATACACTAAAAAGCATTAAATTAGAGTGAATTTTGTGGTGTGTGAATTATATCTCAATAAAGCTGTTATAAAAAAAGATGCTGAAAATTCTTCTCTGTGCCTAGAGTGCAAACTGGTCTTAAGTTGGGAATAAAAAAGGTTTGGGAGACTTTTATCACCATTTTTCTCTTCAATTTCTCCTCAGTACCTCATTCCTTAGCTCTGCTTTTACATCCTACAGTTCACAGGGAGAGAGAGAAGAGAGTAAACTAAGGGAGGAGGAGAAAACAGAGCTCTTCTAGAGAATGTCTCTCTGCTTCAAAAGAAAGTGGCTGAAATTATACAACAGCAATAAAGAATTAAAGACATATTTCCACTACATTCAAAACCTGAGTATGATGGCTTCCTTTGGCATAGAGAAAAATATCAGAATTAGACAAAATAAAATAAAAATGATTAAGCTTTATTAGCTTTTAACATATCATGTAGCAGTACTACTCACATATGATTTATAATTGAATATACATATGTCAGGGGTCCATGCTTGCAAACTTTTTCTTCATAAATGTGTGCAATAAAAGACATTAATAAAAAGTTTGGAGACTGTTAGCTTAGTCCACAGCACTGTAGAAATCAGTAGCTTTTCAAGGTTAAGGGCATAGACTTGGTCAGATAGCCTGAGTTCAAACCCAGCCTATGCTCTTTAAATTATTACTTGCTTACGTCAGTGTATCAGTCAGCATCCAATCCAGAAAAGACCAGGTAGTTCAATAGAGGGAATTTAATTTGGGGAACTAAGTGCAAAGGTGTTGGAAGGGCTAAAAAGTTGAAAAGGAAATAGTGAGGCAACACCAGGAAGCTGCTACTTCTGTTACGGCTAGAGGGACGATTGGAAGAGGTGGTGTTAACAGAGACCAGGATCCGGCTGGAGTGAGGACTGGAAGGGAGGGGCTGTCCGGTAAGAGCTGGAACCATTGAGAAGCAGCCCCTGTGGGAGAGAGTGTACCACGGAAGGGGAGGGAGGTGACTTCCCCCTTGCTGCTGCCTTCTAGTGTCCCGCCAGAGACTACCATTGGCTGAACTCTCTCAGAAGCCCCTGGCCAAAGAGCCTGAGTTTAGTTTGCAGGGATAAGCCTCCCCTACAAAACAAAGCCAAGCTAGGGAAGGGCGAGGAATGAATGCAAGGTTTCCTCCTCTATAAAAGAAGAATAACAGTGTGAACATCATAGCCTTATTGTGGAGACCAAATGAGATCACGGGAAACCCTTAGCACAGTCTGGCACACTCTAAGTGCTCAACAAATATTAGCTAATATTTCACAGTTTGAACTTAAATAGGGACACTCTGTCCCTGAAACTGACATTTTTGGGATTCTAAAATATCATCTATTCATTATATGAAGTATTAGCGTCATAATTAGACTAGTTTGGTGGAATTCTTTTATAATACTGATGTTGAAAGACAATTGAACACTGATATTATAGGTTAATTGTGTTCTAATTGCAAAAAAAAGATAACCAAGCCTTAGGCAAGTAAGTGATGTAGTGCAGAATGCAGACTGGGGAACCAGGAAACCTAGATACTCGTCTTAGCTCATTGCTAACTAGCTGTTTGACTTTGGACTTGGGGCTTCAGGGGCTTCATTGATGAAATAAGTGGCCTAAACTTGATGATCTCTAATTCCTTCCCAATGTTTCTATCCTCCGACTAATTAATACTCACCACAGGGCCAGCCCGTGGCTTAGCGGTTAAGTGCACGCTCTCCTCTGCTGGCGGCCGGGGTTCGGATCCCAGGCGTGCACCGACGCACTGCTTCTCCGGCCATGCTGAGGTCGTGTCCCACGTACAGCAACTAGAAGGATGTGCAGCTATGACGTACAACTATCTACTGTGGCTTTGGGGGGGAAAAATAATACTCACCACAAAGACATCTTGTGCTCCTGTAGTGTTTTCAATGCATTTTCTCCTTTATTGCCTCTTTTAATCCTTATAACACACTCAGGAGGTGGGAAGGGCAAGCACCGTAGTTCATATTTCACAGGTGGGGAAACTAAGGGCTGGAGATAGAATGTGATTTGTCTAAATCACATAAAAGCTCAGTGGCAGAAGTAGAACTAGACTCCAAGCCTCCTGACTTTATTCCAGTGCCCAAGGGGGTTAAATAGTTGTAGAGGCTGAAGAAGAGTGAGCCATGCTCTAATGGAGTTCTGCTATTTTTTGCCGATGTGACCATGTGGATTGTCCATCTACATGTTATGTAACGACTCAGACAGTTGCACTCTTAGAATACAACAGGCATGCGGATGTTGAACAATAACACTACAGTTCTTTAGCCCATATTGAGGTGATACACTTTGTCCTTATTATTATTAAATGTACTTCTCAGAAGGAATAGTGCAGAGCACAGAAGGCCATTATTAAATTTATCGATAAGAATGACAACTACTCTTCGGTTTTTTTTCCTTCCATTGCTGTTTTTCATTCAATTAAGGGAAGATTTCATTGTGAAATTGTTCAAGATGGCTTTCTCGTCATGAAAAAAAGTCAAGCAATAGACTTCTTTATCCCTAGATATAAGTCTTTACACCTATATACATGCAAGCAACCTAATAAAAGATTATACCATAGTGTATCAATTGTATCCAACTTAAAATGGTTAGAATCAATTTATGTCCAATCCAGTAAAAACAAATTGTATATCCAATAGCAAATAATTCACTTCAGATTCTGAAGTGAAAAGGCCACCCCCATCTGTCTGTTAACTGTCTCCAGAATTGATGGTAATGATCATGATCACTGGTAAGGCACGACCAATGTGCAGTGTTTAATGCCGTGCAATAGACGCCATGTGCGGCACCCAGAACAAAGCTTGCCCTCTGTCTGTTAAGCTGAAGCTTTTACTCACCAGGAACTTGCTGAAGTAGACCTGTCGAGCTATAACTTACACTCTTGGACTTTCCCTCTCTTCAGGATAGGTCTTTAAGAGAGATCAACTATGTCTGCAGCAGTAGATTCAAGGAAAATATTCTTTCACATTTATTGCTACTGAACGCAATTGATAGTACTTTCTATATCACTCATCCCATACAATAACATAGGAATTACTTGATTTGAGTATATTAAACATATTTAAATTCTAATTGTCTATGGCTGATCATTAACACTTTTATGCAAATATAAAAGTAATGTCATCTTGGTATTCTTAATATCCCATTCTATGAAAAATCTCAATTATTCCTTTAATTTCTCTTTTCTTCTGTCTCCCTCCTTTTATCCTTTCCCTACTGACTCTGGATTTATCTGTAATGTGTAGCAGCTGTTTCTTTTCTGGGTCTGGTTTTCTTACTTTATTATTCTTTTTTCTTATTGTCCTTATAGTTGAACTGAAAGTTGGGAATGTAGATGCTCAGGAACTCTATCCACTTGGGGATGTTTTGGTTGCTAAGTTCATGCTACAGCCAGGGCCATGGTGTCAGCAGTTAAATCCTGGTTAAATAGGAGATACTGGGCATAAGAGGGGAGGAGAGGAGGAAAAACCATGTGGAAAAACAAACAGGAGGTGCTGTGTGACAGGCAAAGAAGGGTAAGAAATTGTCCCTGACTCTGGAAATGTATTGCTGGGCAAATGCCACAAGAAGAGCAACCTGAAGTTGCACAAAAATGGGGAGGGGACAAACTAGTTAAAAGAAAAGGAATAACTGGCCTATATAACCTAGCCTAACCAGCTTACCATCCTTTTCGTTGTCCATCTTCCAGCTTGGTAGAGGTTTGCGCCCCATGTAGTTTGTGAGAACAAAACAGGTCCTCATCTTTTTGTTGTTAGTGTTTGTCTTTAATTTGCAGGTGCTCCTTGGGGTCGAGAATATTCTCTGAACCAAGAAAAGAAGCCTTGACTTGAGCCAAGAGTAAAAAAGGACAAGAATACAGGTCCCAAATACCACAACTATGTTAGAAAAGGAGGAATAATGAAAACAAACCACATAGGTGGATGCTGTCCTGAGGGTAAGGAGCTCTCATAATGACTGAGACTGTTGGGTTTGCAGTTGAGGTTATGGATGATGGGAATTGATGTAGCCATTGAGGATTCCCCGTCTGGGCTGGGGGATTCCTATTGACTTCCAGAATCACTCAAAAAGATGTGTTGAAGTTGAGAGTGGGTCTTGGGAGCTGAGAAGAAGCTGAATCTAAGAATTGTGTCACTGATCTGGTCCAGGACCTACATTTTTAGGACAATTTCCTAGTAGTTACTTTTAGAGACTATCTTTAGAATGAAGTCTAGCATCTTTGTACACCATGTAGGCAATCAGTCCCTGAGATTATTTTTATTTATGATGGTGGTAGGTGAGTAGCTCTGGGGATGGCAGCTGCATCAGGAGAGTAGAGAACATTTGCTGCGGGCTGCTTTTCCATCCACTGGCTTGTAGTTGGATGGAATCTGCCCTCTCCTCTCTTTTAGCTACTCAGAACCTGGAGCATGTACTTCTGCAATCTGGCTGAATCATCTTCCCCTCTCTCTCTTCCGATGAACCCCTGCCTTTCTGTCACTAAATGGTCATATTTATAAGCTCACTTTTCTCTTTATTCATTTTATACTTTTGTGTTATTGTTTATTAATTTATTAATTGCTTCCAGCCTTCAGCTTCATTGTTATTAACTATTGTGCATTTTAATGGTATTTAGTTCTCTCATTGCTAGTATTTATCGCTTCACTATCAATTCCCTATTCCCAGCTGTTGTTTTGAACTAGCGTTATATATTATTATGTTTCTTCATTGCCTCTTCTCTCTGTCACAGCTGACTGCTTTTTTACCTCTCCCTCTGCGGACTTCCCTACTGTTCTCCCTCTCCGAGTCGCTGCGAATACTTTGTTGTACCTCCCTCCATTCACTGCCCTTCCAATAAAACACGCCATGTTCTTCTATTCCCCTTTCTTTTCTCTCTAATAGCTTTCTCTGTCGCCTTGGGGGCATTTTATGGCGCATTTACTCCCTAGAGTGCAGCCAGGGTCCGACTCCTTCTCTCCCTCCGACCTGTCTGGTTCAATCCCAGTCTCCACTGCAAACTTCTCGTCAACATTTCCTAACATGCCCGTTCCCAGGGCTGCCATTCCAGCCTTCTTTCTGCTCTGGACTCAGCTTTCTGCTCTGGTGTTCACCTCGCTGACTCCCTTTGCTTCCACGTTTTCTGAACTTTGCGATTTTTGACAAAATGGCTCATCCAGTCTAGGCTTCTATTCTAAATACATAATATTCCTTCTCCCCAAACAAAAACTACCATACGTTTATCTTTTCCTCTAGAATTACGTACTAATATTTGAGTATTTATTGTATATCAAGTGTATGCTTAAGAAACTATTGTAAGAGACTTTAGACATAATATCTCTTTTAATCTCAGTGAGAACAATAGTAGTTCTGTGAGGGAGGTGTGATTCCTGTTTCACTGATGGAGAAGCTGAGACCGAGGGTGAGATATTGGTCCTCTCTTACATGTAGTGAGTGATGGGCTGGGATGTCCATCAGGTCTGACTCCAGAACACAAGCTCTCAGCCACCAGGCTCTGCCGAGCCCACTGACAACAGCCGTTCTGACCGAATGAAGGCAGCCTCTCCATTTCCTTGGCCTCCATCTTTAGCAACTTCCCTGTCCTGATAAAGGAGCTTAACTCATTTTCTATAGCAGTTTAGCTGGTGTTTTCTCTTTTTATACCACTCTGTTAAGAACATCCATCTGTTCTTTCCCCTCCTCGGGGAGGAGAGCTGTCTGGCAGTAGACAATAGGTGCAGATGCAGGCGGCAGGTGGCCCAGGGAATCTGTCACTGGGCAGCAGGAAGTCATAGGACTGGTGATCAGGCAAATCTTTGAATGGACTCGGGGATACATGGACCCAGTTCCAAGGGACCTGGGGCATCAGACTGAGAGCTAAAGCAGAAAGTCAGGCAGCCAATAAGCTCTTGATGTAGTTACTGGAACTGCGGCATATGGTGAGCTTGTATGCTAAGATGGAGGCAAAGCCCAGGAATGTGGACCAGGGTCCAAGGTTAGGTTGACCTGAGGTGGGGCTGTGACCTGGGATTGGCTCTATCCCAGAGTCAGGTGAGACTCTCTTGGAGGCTGTGACTTTGGTATGATGTGAAGGCCTTGGCGAATGGTACCAAGAAGAGAGGTAGGCTTGGATGTGAGAGAGGCTCTAAAGGAAGTTGGACAGGACATGGTGAATTGGAGTAACTTGCATCATTCCTGATGAATCCCTGATTGGACCCCAATTTTGTTTTTTTATTTTTGTGTTTATATTTCTATGCATGAGTCAAAAACTCAGACTGATTTTTCTGAAGACCTGTTAAAAGTGGTGATTTGGATGAATCCATATTCTTGTTTGGGGGTATGCAATTAGTTTTTAGTACCTAGGCTGCTTCTAAAGAGTGGTACTGCATTAACAGGTTAAATAACCAGTGGATGCCTATTTGCAGAAAACATTTTGTTACTTGATGTGGCAGGAATCGTTTTTCCAGTAGTAGTGCAAAATTATATTGCATGATTCATGTTTCTTATCTTTCCCCTGTGGCCAAGTGCTGGCTTGAGTTAGAGGTTTCTTCTGTGGCCATGAGACCAAAACCTTCCCTTATCCACCCACCTTAATGAGGTTTTCTCTATTCTGATTCACCCCAGTACTTCGTTTCTCAAATGTGGTGGAAGTGGCAGCAAATACCCACAGAAAATGAGTGCTCTTGGGCCCTGCCTGCATCCCTGTTACAGGGCTGGTACAGCTCTCCCCTGCCTCCTGCAGAGCTGGCTGCTAACAGCTGGGCTGCTTCCCTTTGGATAGAATTGCTTGTGCTCCCTTCCTCACCCGCATGCAGCCTGCAGCCATAGGCTGATGGGTATGGGGTGCAAAAGGCTAAAGATGGGATGGATTCTGTCGTGCCATTCTTGCTCCAGCGCTCCCTGTGGGATCAGACCCCCCATGCATTTCCTTTTGAAAGCTCTCTCTCAATCAACCATGAGCATTCAAATGCTTGTCTCCGGCTTTTCTTCTACTTGAGGCATACAGTATAGAGGACAGAAGTGGTAGAGATTGGAGAGTTGCTCAGCCAGCTCTCTGGAGATCAGGATTTGTCCAAGTTGGTGCCAAAGTCACACGAATCTGACTTGAAGCCACTATGGTTTGATCTGAAGCATCTATGGGTCCCTTCAGGGGAGTGGGTTGAAATTCATTCACTTCATTCATTCATTTTGATTCCCTGAGTTGAAGTTTTGAACAGCCTTGGTAAATTGTGATTATTTTACCAGGAGGGCTAACATTAAGATAAGAATAACAGTTCTCATTATTGAGAACCTAACGTGTGTGGGTACCAGGCAGCAGTGTGCTAGGCAATTTATCTCCGTAATTCCTTTCACTCCTGAAATAACTCTGCTAGGTGAGTGTGGTGGGGACACTGCTGTCCTACCAAAATGCCCAGCCTGCTCGCACAGTCATAGAATTGGAGGGAGGCTTCCGGTGAAGGACCACGTTTCCCAACCCCCTTCCAGCTGGATGGGACCCATTGCTAAGGTACGTCTCGCGGAGACTCTTTCCTGTCTGCAGCGAAGCTTCAACCATGAAGACAAGGATAATGCCCTAGGAAATCACAGAAACATGCTGAGGAGAAGCTCACTTTATGAAAGAGTGAGTATAGCAGAGCTGACCTCTAATTTGGGCTACTTCATAAGATGAAGACATTTCTATCTGGTTTGAGCCATTGCGCTTTTGGGATCTCTTTATTACAGTAGTTTGTTCTTACTCCTTAACTAATATGGTAAATATTATTATCCCCAGTTTACAAACTACAAGAAACTGAGGTGCAGAGAAGATAGATGACTTTCCCCCATAGTAATATGAACATAGCTAAGATTTGGACTCAGATGGTTCTCCTCCAAAGGCCATTTGAGTATTAGTTTGTCAAATGGTTTCAGCTCCCTAGAAAATGGAATCCAGACAGGCTAGTAACTATGGGCAAAGGGCCAGAAGAGGTTTAGGTGGAGGTGACATCCCAGGGAGATTCTGAGAAGCCAGGAGAGAGGGCTCTGTGGTCCTGGGGGCCAGGCCCTGGATGGGCACCCACAGTGAGCTCCAGGGGTTACTCAGGGAGAAGAGGGCTACCTCCTGACTTTTTGTACTAAGTTTAACCTATAAAAACTCTAAAGCTTACTTCTCAAACTGCAGTACACGCCAATCACCAGAAGGCCTTGTTAGAATGCAGATTCCAATTCAGGAAGACTGGGCTGAGGCCTGCAGTTCTGCATTTTTCATATGCTCTCAGGTGATGGTGATGCTGTTGGTCTGAGGACCACACTCGGAGTAACATGGATTTATGAGTCTTTCCATTTCAAGGGCATCTTAGAGTTCAAAGTTCAATTCCCCAAGAGCTCCTGGTATTTAAATTAACCAATTCTGTCTATTTATGGTCTAAATTACAAAACTCCAATTCCCAGCGTGCCTTTCAGAGAAGTGCCTGGCCATTAGGACACCTGGATTGTATCTTCTGTCCAATTCAAATCACTGGCTACAAGGATTTTACAGGTACTGGGCTGCAGGTGATAGGATTTCATAGTCATGAGATGTAGTGGTATGCTATAGATCAAAATATTTTTCACTTGTTTGACTGTAATCTATGGGGAAGGGGTGAAATGGCCAATTGATTATAATGCAGAATATAAAAAGATCAAAGTCCTACAGCACATAGCAACAGTGCTGTCTGCAGAAAAGGAGCAGGAGCTCATGGGAAAATGTTCATGTAATATATGAGGCATTAAAAATTCTGTTACATTATTCTTGCCACCAAGATTGTAATGAAAATGGGAACCTGCACCAACTTAACCCATTCTCATTACAATCGTTAGATTGTAATCTCATGTTCTCCCCTCAAGAGAATGCTAAATGAGATTTTAAACAAAAGAGAGGACAGAGAAGTATGGAGAATAAAGGAGCAAATAGAAATTGGAAAGTTAAAAAAAGTGATGCATGATAGACTTCCCTGTGTTCGTTTGAGGCTTTCTCTTTGCTTTAGAAACAAGAATGGAGAACAGAACATTGCAAAGACCAATTTAAGCCTATGTGGAAAATCCATAACACAATCCAAACATGGTAACTATTTAAAACAAAAAGGAAAATGTCAAGCACAAATTTGCTCTTACCCTTTGATAGCTTAGTTCACTTTAGATTAGAAGAAAAAAATGAAATTACCAAAAACAAAAAAAGAAAAAACATTCAAAAAACCACCGCTGCCAACACCACCAAAAAACCCTGATAGGAAGAAGCTTGTTGTAAAGGTGATTGTCTGCACATAGTTCCATTTTGAGCTCTCTCTTTTTTTTGCCACACTAGGAAAGTGAGCATGCTTAAATCATATGAATACACTTGCTTCATTTGCTTTCATGTTGCATACCAGAATGAAGGCTCTTTGAAGGTAACATGCAAAAATGTATAGTATGCATGGAAAATACCATGAAAGATACATTTTCCAGGATTTATGGAAAACCTTGGTATGCCGGCCATACTGGTGAATTTTTCAGAGAAAGCCATATGTACTAATTAACCCTACAAACATTTATTGAACACTTACTAGGTCTAAAGTATTATGATGGTTACTATGAGGGATCCAGTCTAAATGCATTCATTACTTAATGCAAAAAAATATTTATTGATCATCTACTGTGGGCCAGACACTATAGCAGGAGCTGAGGAAAGAGTGTTGAATAAGAGAGATAGGATCCTTATTATGTTTAGTTGAGTGGTAGGGGGAGGCATTACACAAATAAACCAGTAAATAAATGTGTAATTACAAGTCGTTATAAGAAATGGAAATGAGAACAAGATAATAAGAGAAGGACAGGGAGGGGAGATTGAATTAGAATGGGTGGAAAGGAAGGATTTCTCTAAGGAAGTGACATTTAAGGGGGACCAGGAGCAAGCCAAGTAAAAAGTGGGAGCAAGAGTGTTCCTGGTGGAGAAGAGTGACCAGTCACCACTCTCCTTTAGCTTGGTGGAGATGGACGGGTGTATCATAAGGTCTAGTTAGATAAACAGAGCCTACTCAAGGTGTCTCAAAACAGAGTTTAATATGAGAAGCAAGTTTCAAATATTAGAAAGCATTGAAAAACCTCAGAGGCAATTGGGCTTCCACCCTGAGATGAGCTGCCATCATCTCTACGACTGGGGGAAAACAGGAAGAAGTAGTGCTCCCGGAGCCCAAGGACAAAGATGTTCCTGGGCAGCTGGGACCACTGAGGGGGAAGCTATGCGGGTGGGAGCTGAAGCCCTGGGGGAGACTGGGTCACTGCTTTCAATGCCACCTGAGAGCAGAGAGAGACAGAGGGAGAAATATCCTGGCCTCTCTCTTCTTTCTTCTCTCCGATCTTCAACAAGTGCCTCCCATTGGCCAAACCTTGCAGGCAGTGAGTTGGCAATGGGAACCAAGCAAATGTAGTTTGCAGAGGGGAGGAGAGATGGGGAGTGGATCTGAAAAGCAAAGGCCCAAACACTAATCAATATACAATACCTAAACCAGCAATACTTGCTGTAGTAAAAATAACAAAGTGGGTAAAGGGAGTGGAGAGAAGCATGGTGTGTGGTGGGTGTGATTTTGCATAGAATAGTCAGAGAAGATCACTCTGATTGGGTGACATGTACGGAAGGAAACTAAGTGAATGAAGTGAGAGAGGGAGCCAAGCTTCTATCTGGGGGAACGTTTTCCAGGCAGAAAAAAGCAAATGCAATGGCCTTGAGGTGGGCGCATGCTCCTTGAGGAACAGCAGGGCCTTAGTGTGGCTGAAGCAGTGTGAGCAATGGGAAAGAAGAAGGGATCAGAAAACAACAGGAGAGAGTGGGGCTTGGCGGATCATTTCTAGCCATGGTAAGAAGTTTATTTTTCAACTAAGTGAAATGGAAAGCCACTGGAGGTTTTGAGCAGAGGAATGGCTTGACCTGATTCAAGTTTTCAAAGGATCAGTTTGGCGTGATGTGGGGAGCAGGAGGGGAAGCAAGAAGGACAATTAGGAGCAGTGGTGTGCTGGCAAATGTTTAACAACTGGCTCTCCGAAGAAAAAACAAGCAAATAAATGTATAATTACAAATTGTCATAAGAGACGGAAAGGAAAATAACAGGGTCATAAGAGAAAGACAGAGGGGAAATCTAATTAGGAGAGGTGGGAGAGAGAGGCCTCTCTGTGGACGTGACATTTAAGCAGAGACCTGAGGGATCCTGGTACACATCAAAGGTCATCGTCTGTGTCCTTGGGTTGGAGCAGGCCCATCTGTCAGCAAGTCCAGATGAAGAAAACGTACTTAAAAATATAAACAAACACACACTAGGGAACATATATTCTTCTGCTTCCTTTGGTAATGTATTCCAGTGTTTACCATGTTCTCAGAGGATTTATCTTTGCGTCTAACTTGAATCTACCCAACTGCACTTGGAGGTTTTTCTTTTATTCTGAGTGGAGAATGGAGAGTAGTTCACTCAGCCCCAAATTCGGTCTCATTAAGTTATCCCCATGCTGGTGCTTGGGGTTGAAGCTCCGTGTACCTGAACCGCTCTGCCTGCCATATTAGTCCTTGATGACTGATCCCTTATTCTGGTGAAGTTAGGGAGAGTATCGACAAATCTGAATGATGTTGCGAGTCACCTGAGCTGTTGCGCCAGCCTGTTCGGAGTTACTTATAGCCTCTGGACACCAGCACTAAATAAGATGCAGAATGAGCCTCAAGGGGACCTGCCCTGAAGGTTTTGCAATTCCCACTGTCAAAGCCCAAGAATTCCTGAAGCGAGTGGAAGGAAATGAGAAGAAAAAGCAGCCGAAACAGTTCATTGAACCTGTTCTGAGTTTATACGTTGTGTTGTTTTGACAGCTTTTATAAGCAGGTTGCATAGATATGGTAATAGAGAAACAAGATGGAAATTGAACAGGCACAAAAATACAGAAAATTTACAAACACAGTGTATATACAATTATATAATTATATCAAAGCAATATTGTATTTCAGTAACACCTCTGCTCTATTTACTGTTTTTCAGGTAAAGAATTCGGTTTTAAATGAGAGAGACTTTGAAGGGATAATGAATAAATGTAGGAGAAAAATGTTAACGTTGAGAGCATGTGGTGGTAATTCATAAGAAGAGAGAAAAGAGATTACCAAAAGGCCTAGGTTAGTAATGTGAATGTGTAACACTGGTAATCAAGTGTGGCACTAGGCCAGAGAAGGAAAAAGAGGAATTGAGAAGTGAGAGCAGCCTTGGGAAATGATCAAGGTTATGAACAGAGAAACAATAATGCTTTGTAGTGCTAGGTGGCTTTGCTGCAGGGATACTTTGTAGATGGCAGTTGGTTTGTGCCCATTTTACAGGTCAAAATGTGAACTTATTGTTTATTAACAATCTCATTGTCTTCTTTATTTTTTTTCCTGAGGAAGATTCGCCCTAAGCTAACATCTGTCTCCAATCTTCCTCCTTTTGTTTGAGGAAGATTGGTCTTGAGCTAACATCTGTGCCAATCTTCCTCTATTTTGTATGAGGGTTGCTGCCGCAGCATGACCACTGATGAGTGGTGTATGTCCATGCCCGGGAACCAAACCTGGGCCACTGAAGCAGAGCATGCTGAACTTAACAACTAGGCCACTGGGCCAGCCCCTGTCTTATTTCTTGGTCCTGTGTCATATATGTATGTATGTGTGCATGCACATGCACATGTATGTATGTGCATATATATATATTTTTTGAATGCTGATTTCCTAGGAATAAAGACTCGAACAGAAACTGGGCAAATACTCCAGAATAACTTTTTACTCTCATGATGAACTATAATATGATACATCTTAAAGAAGAGAGAAGAAAAATTTGCTAACCATCTTTAAAATTATTCTGAAGACTTTCATGCAGAGTGGTGATTACATTTTATTATGTAAATATGTGCATATACACACATGGTCTTATTGAAGACACACACAAAGAAAACTCTTAATAAATATGCTATGAAGAAACATTATTGGCACTTCAGATAGTTCAGTATTGGAGTAGGCTACCAAAGAAAGTTGTAGAAAGTCTTTGGATATAATTTATATCTTATATCTTTGGATATAATTTTAAAACTGAGCATGAAAATAAGAAATCTAGATCAAGGCAGGTATTTTACTACCCAGAGATGAGTTTTTTGACCTTGACTAAAAACCAAACTCTTCAGATTTGATCAGAGTTATTTCCACCTCATCAGTATATATATATATATTTTTTTTGCCTGAAAATCACCAAGCATTCATTTTATTTTTATAAACAAAGCAGCTTTTTGAAAATGTAAATCTCCATTGCACGCACAAGTATTTCTCTCCATATCCCAAGCCCATTCCAATGCAGCATGGTTAGTAGTTAGCATATGCCCTAATTATGCATCCCCTACTATCTCCTTATCCCTTAGGTCTCAGATAAACTGTTGCTTCCTCAGGGAAGTCTTTTCCTTAATTGAATGCTCCCTACCCCCATCCCCATTATACTCTCAGAAAACCCAGGTTTTTAAAAAAATTGCTAGTATATATTTACTTTTTTGTGTTTATTTGTTTATTGTCTATCTCCCCCATAGACTTTGAGCTCCATTAGGTCAGGGGTCATGTCTATTATGTCCCTGCTGTATACTCCACACTTAAGAATGGGGCCTGACTCATAACAGACATTCAATAAATATTTGACCAGTGGTTGAATATGACCATTTTTTAAATTGTTTATTAATGAGAGTAATTGGCGTTATAAGTATGACCAAAGATTGAAGTGTTGACTCAAATCCTAGAACCTTTTATACACAAGAACAAGGATTCTCACACACAATTTTTCAGCAAAAGGAAACAAAACTATAAAAGCTGTTTTTAATATAAAATTACTTATACAAAGGTTATGCTCAGGAGCAATGTGAAGGCTGAACACATATCCTTAAGGCTGTGAATTTTTCTTGGACCAGCTTTTCTCTCTCCTTTTTTTTTAGCTTGGTTGGCTAAGACTGTGATATAATTGAGAAACTCAGTCTGGCCGATCCAGTAATTTACAATGTCTTTTTCCTACTCTGTATTTTCCATTCATTTTATGCCTAAGATGAATTGTCATTTGTTCTCTTTTTGGGCAGCTCCAAGTGTCCACTCTTACTAGCTCCTGAAGATTACTTAATGGAGGCATTTTGTGTCATTTTATTGCCCTATGAAATCTTTGGTTCACCTTTCTTTCTTCAAGGTTAGTGACTAGTGCATGGGGGTGGAATGCCTATAGCCTTGGGCAGTGGTTTCTTTTCTAGTTGTTGAGTAACAGGAGCCCCTCTGCTCTCAGATGCTCTTTATTTAGCTGAGTATAGGAGGCTGCCTTCAGGCCTGGTGCTGGATGAGAAACCCAGAGGAATATTGTGACCCTGAGGGCCAAGGTCAATGAGGCTCTGTGGGAGGATTGAGGAAGAAGGGAGGGGCACACCTCATACCTCACGCTTCTGAAAACACTGTATACATCCCTTCATATTTCTCTGTGACCCTGATTAAAACAAATGACAAACCAAAGAAAACAGGAGTGGTTGTGTGTGTATTTGTGTGCAAGATGCAGGGGTAGAAGAAAACTGGAGGTGAAGAGGGGCTTTGGGGTAAACAGCTTAATATTGTCTCTAGACAACTTTACGGATGAACGTCTCTTTGGTCCTTATTATAGGACCTGCTCAATGAATTATTATTGAAAGAATAAGTGACAGTGGATCTACAGTAATGAATGGCATAGAACCAAAAACACCATGGCTGAAAAAGATGTCTCAAATAGTCTAAACTGGATCTCTGCTGCTCATAAAGAGATTTATTCTCAGAGAAATTAAAGGACTTGGCCATAGTCAAAAGTAAGTTATGTGCAGAATTGAGATTAAACAAC
This sequence comes from Diceros bicornis minor, assembly GCF_020826845.1. Lineage (NCBI taxonomy): Eukaryota > Metazoa > Chordata > Mammalia > Perissodactyla > Rhinocerotidae > Diceros > Diceros bicornis. The sequence goes on along the minus strand of NC_080755.1, from coordinate 20,965,825 downwards.
AGAGTTGGAATTTTTAAGGAGAGATATGAGAAATCATTCAACAAATTTGACCAATATAGGCTGGAGGATTCTGACCAAATAAACTTTCTTCTTCCTAGCCTCTCTCTGCCCACACTTGTAAGCTATTTGTCTTGAATTATTTAGAAATTGTCTCAACATTCATCTCACATGTTTGTGTAGATATATCCATAAAGAGTTATATAAGCAATATTATTATCGTAATTATTGTTATCATTAGCTGCTTCATTTCTTATCATTTTCCTTGTGGTTCATCTAGAGTCTTCTGAGGGCTGTTAAAGAGCTTGAAAAAATAAGAATTGTACTTGTAGATATTTATTTTCATTGTATTATTTAGAACTCTATCCTAGGGAATCCTGCTAATTCCCTGTTCATTAATCCACAGAAATCTTAAATTCTCACCCTGCTCCATTGTAAGCTTTAACAGCAGCAAGATGGAGTGAGGGCTCTTATTACTAAAACTTCATTACTCATACAAAATATTCGTGAGCACTTGTATGCTGTGGTGTATGATCATAAATAATTAAAGCAGAACTACACTTGTCAGAATAACTGAAGCAAAGATATACTCCTCTGTTTGCAGACACTGTATAGGCAATGACTTCCTCATTAATGCAGCAATTCGCTAAGGATTGCCATAGTTAATGGGAATTAGCAAAGTGCTGGCATGCCCATATTCATCTTTTGAGAGGCTATCCAATATTCAAAGTGATAGGCCTTTTGTATGATACTTATTGAAAGTATCCCATTCTTAGGGTTCTTTTCAAACTAAAATCTCAGGAGTCACATTTTCAAAGGTGTCACTATAGGACTTCCCATAGGGGCTACACAATTTCTTACAGTATATAGAGTGAGTCCTGTCTTCCCTGGATTCTTTGCCTTCTTTCACTCTCATGAAGAGTGGTGACCTTTACAAATAACTCCTTCAGGTTTGTGCTCTGTAGACCAAGACGCTGCTTATCGGTTCACATAATTGTACTCTGCTAAAAACACAGAATATATTTGTTCAATATTTAATCAAACTAAATAGAGTGGGCAAGCACTTGTACAACAGAAAAAAATTAGCAGTATTAAAAAGAAAATTGTTACAGCTTCAAATTAGGTAAATTAAAATGACATTTCTGGAAAATGTAGTTAATTATTTGTTCATTCATTCATTTATTCATTCATTCACTCAACAAATATCCATTGAGTATTTACCATGTGCCAGGAACGTGCAAGGCAGTTATGAGATAGACCAGGTTCCTACCCTTAGGTATTTACAGTTTAGCAGGTACAAGTATTAGCTTCAAATATATGAATTTTCTTTTATTTGACAGTTACTGATTTACAACAAGGCAATTTCATGTGTTTCAGCTTAAAACAAAGAAAGTGTCTTATAGAAGCACATAGAAAGAAACTTAATATAGTTTCGAGATCAGACAACAGCTCCTTGAGGAAATGATATTTGAGCCAGTAGGAGTAGGATGAGTAGGAGTAAGCTACATGAAGCAGGAAATGTCCCAGTGGTGGCAATGGTTGTGTTCAAGCTCAGACGCAAGTGAGACCTGGCTGTGTTGGAGAACTCCAGTACAGAGTATAAAAGGGAGGAGGCACGAGAGGAGTGTGGAGAGGTAGGCAGGGCCAGATGGTGGAGGGACATGCAAGTCATGTTGTTAGAACTGCATTTAAGAGCCAGGGAACAGTTTGAAGCAGAAAAGCAAACTGATGAGATTTGTGCTGTTGGAAATCACTCCTGCTGCAATATAAAAAGGGATAAGAGAGAGAGGCAAGTCTGGAGGAGAAGTGATTGGTTAGGAGACTGGGAGATGGTGCTAGTTTAGTCAAGATTGGTCAGGGTGGGGATGGAGAGAAAAAGACATTTGGGAGATAAAATTGACAGGACTTGGTGACCCAGTGGATGTGAAGAGTGAGAGTAAGGAGTCAAGGAAGAAAACTATGTGGTTTCTGGTTTAATGGTGGTGCCATTTATGGAGATAGGGAACACTGAAGGAAGAGTCAGATGGGGGCATTGTTGAGATGTTGAATATAGATGTGAACATATTGAACTTTATTCAATTCTTGGGGGTTCTTGGGAGACATTTAAGTAGAGAAGTCCAGTAGCAGTCAGTTATACAGGTTTGGGGCTCAGGAAAAAAGTGAGGTCTGGACAGGAGGTGAAGATTTAAGAATCAGCTATAACTAGATGGCAATTGAAGCTAGGAGGGCCAATCAGACTTCCCAGAGGGTATGTAAAATGTGAGAAGAGAAGGAACAGATGGAGGAAAAATAGGCTATAATGGGGCCAGAGAGGAAGGAGAGAAATTGGGGTGGGGTAGAGGCAGGAATTTGGTATCAGAAAACAGGAGAAATTCAGTGGTTTGAAAAGTTGTGAATAGTCATCCATTTCTAAAGCTAAGAGGTTAAGAAAATAAGGGATGAAATTAATTATAAAATTTAGTAATAGAATCAGATAATGAAATGCTTGACTGACTCAGAGAAAAAGAAATTTGTTAGAACCCAATTCTGATTACAGGTCAACAAAAACATATGGTAGATTTAATTTCTTCATATTTAAAATTTTCTTTTCCATTTGGTCTTGTACCTTAAGTACTGAGTCATGTCACCGGCTGAGTGACAATGAGTCATGTAATGAGAAATCAATTACTACATAGGTTTGGATTCAAATCAATGTTGTCTTCAGTTGGGTAGGTCATGGGATGACAACACGGTGTCCAGTTTGCCTGGGACAATCCCATCATGACTGTTATTCCACTGTATTTATTAACAGTGTCTCCTTTTACTCTCAAAAGTGTCCCAGTTTGGACAATAAATGAAATGATTTTCCAAGCCACAGATATTACTTCTATGCCTTTCCAAAATTCAGCAATCACTGTTCAGGTGAGAAGGTGTTCAATTTACACAAATCTGATTTTCTTATGTGCTCCATGGCTAATTATAAGAAAATCATAGGAGACACATTTATGGATCTTTTTTATGAAAACTCAGTCATAAGCAATGTGTAAAGGAAAAGACTACTTTTCTGCTTTGAATGAATAATGTTCAATCAGAAATAATCAATATTTATTGAACACCTGTTATGAGTTAGGCACCATGTTCAGATTTTCAAATTTCTTATTTTTTAGTACTTTGATTCAGTCTGTAACACTTGGTTCTGATTTTTATTGGCCTCTATATTATTCAGATTTTCTTTCCCTTCCCTCCTTTAATTATTAGAAATAAAATCTACCTTATTATATACGTGCATCAATATTCTACTTACATTCTGTTTATGCTACCTAGTAGAAGACAAGTTGTGCCTGGTTTATGATACATCATAATAAAGTTGTCTACAACTATAAAATCTAGAAAGGAGAGAGCTTCTAGAATAGAGGAAGGGACATGGTTAGAGTGGTTATAGTATTTTTTCTTGCAGGTTGGGAGCAATGAGTGGACCAATAAAATGGATGGAGGAGTTAGGGGGAAGCTAGTAGGAGCACAGGAAATTGAGGGCAGATCTGTGCCCCCCAACAGCCTTCCTCTCCCTGTCTACCCAGTCACAGTTGACAATCGATCAGAGGCCAAGCCCCAAGGGAGGGCTGGCAGGTCCATTGTAGGCACAGAAAGAACATTGAGAACCAAAGGTCTTTCAGTCTAGGGAAGAGACGAGAGTTTTAATAATAGAAGGAAGTCGCTGTACATCAGGCAAAGGAAGGATTTTATACGAATTTGATCTAGACCCAGGGCAAAGATGAATAACAAAAAGGCTGAAAAATGGAGCTATCAGGAGCAAGTCAGATGTTCTCTGGCCAACTGGGACGAGGGGAACAGGACAAGGCTCCTTCAAAAACTGGGAGACCAAGGGAACAGGCTTCAGAGCTTTTGGATCTTGCTCCATCAGTAAAATTGGTTGAGCATGCTTTGCTAATATATGTGTACTTACTTGTTTATATGTATCTGTAGCACAGTAATAACATAGGACATAAAATATAAAACCTACACAAATATAGACTTTAAAAAAGTGAGATAAACTAAATGTAAAAAGAAGTTCTAGTGTTTTCTTCTTGCATCCCAGTGGATTATCTTGGAGACCAACCACTAGCCCAGAAGGGGCACAGAGACCAGATCAGAAGAGGGGTCAGGATACTGCCCTGGCAGCCCTTAAGAGTTTTCAGGAGAATATCTATTGGGCTTGGTCTTTAAAAAGGGAATAGCAATTTCTATTTCCAGTTCCTGCTGATTTCTTATTAGGCTGGCCAGCTGATTTTAATATTCTCTTTCCAGTTGACAATCTTTGGGAGCTATCAAAGATGGGTTAATTAATGAGGGGGACAACATTGTAAGTGGTGTGTATTGGGATAAGCACAGAAGGGAAGGATTTGGAGTGAGGGTATTAAAGATGATTCACAGAGCAGAAAAGAATCTAGTGGAGCCTTGTGTTCTCATAAGAAAGTGTGTCGTGAAGTAGAAAAGGGTCTTCCTCTTCTTATTGGAGTGGGTGGTGAGAAGAGTGGGGTGCTCATGTTCTTTTTCTTCTACTAGAAAATAATTAAAGAGAAATGAGGAATCTATAAGCCTATTGTACAGGCAAAAAAAACCCCTTTTGTAACCAGCTTTGATTGGTGTCTAAAATCCAGTCTGTGCCCACCTCATTGACCAGAGGGGAGTGAACAACCAGATGGAAGTTTTCCTCCTTTAGATTCCTGATTTATCTCTTCTATTTCCTTTTTAAAGGAGACACTACTTTCAGCTCCAGGCTTGGTTGGTGAGTTTTCCTTCCAGAGGGTAGTTTAATCTTGTACCTTTTGCCACCTTCTCATCTTCATTTAATTATTCATTCAAATGTATACTTGTTCACCTCATTCATTAATTAATGTATTTCTTCACTTTATTCATTCACTCAACATTTATAGAATACTTACTATATTCTAGGAACTGGGGACATCCATAAGTGTCTAAATAGGTAGGAAGCTGTGTCATTCTAAGTGTAAAGCCTTGCAAGATGTCTTTCCAACTGGAGAGAATTTTTCAAGGAGTAGTCTGCTAACCAACTTGACTTTCTTCCTATTGGATTTTGAATTTCAAACTTACATGAAAGCAAATTTTCAGCAAATTGTTTAAAATATTTACCATTGTTGTTCTCATTTTGGTCCTCAGTTGCAAAGGATTGAGTAAATCACTAGTTCACTCAAGTCTCCTCTGTTTTATTTATTTTTCTCCTTTCTTTCTTTACCTGATTTCCATTCCTCTGCCCCTCTTTGCTGTAGGCAGTCACTCTAATACATTTGATATATGCCCTTGAATGTGTGAATACTTATGTTGTAAAATATGCTGTGTGGCTTGTGTTTTTTAAATGGTATTACACTGTAGACTCTGCTTTTTAAAAATATTTTTCACTCAATCCTTTGTTGTTGCTTTTTTTAAAACATCTTTTCATGTTTCTGTGTGTATATCTAGTTTATTGCTTCTAAATGCTTCATAGAATTCTATAGTTGTAGCCACTGTATTTTGCTTATGTATTTCTCTAATGATGTTCACCTAGTTTACTCCTAGACCCCATTACCACAAACAACACTGTGATGAATATCCTTGTTCATATAACTTTACAGACCTATGTGAGAGTTTTTATGGGATTGCTGGGTCATGGGGTACATGTTTACTTAATTTTCTTAAGTACTGACTGCTTGCAGAATATCGGTACGTATATTGCTGTCAGGAGTATATGAAGGTTCCTGTTTCCCCGTGCCCTTGACAATGTGAAGGCTGTAAGAGGTAGCTAATTGTTTAAATTTGTATTTACCTGATTATTAGTGAACTTGTATATCTTTTTCTATACTTGTGTAATGGATGCTGTCATGTATTGCCCAGATCCTCCTTCAGGAGCAGAATTATTCCTCCAGCAGCTGGGAATGCTCCTGGCTGATGGCTCTCAGCTGTCAACCCTCTCCAGGCATTACCCTTGGGAGGAGTAATTGTCCAAGTTCATGTGACCTTCCAGAAGCAGTTTACATCCAATAAGTGGTTTATTTGGGGGTACAGGCCCAGCCCCCTCACCCTAACATGGGACAACACAGGAAGACCAGCTCACCTACAGAGTTCTCTGTAGGGTCAGGTAAAGACTGCATTGCAGCTCATTTTCTCTCTCTATCCAATCCTGCTTCTTTCCTTTCCTTCATATGTGTTGATCTTGAGAACATTCTCTAATAAACTTTCTTCATGCTAATCTCCATCTCAGAATCTGCTTTCTTTCGGGAACACAGTCTATAATGGTTGGTGCCAAAGGTGGGGTGGTTTGAGAAAGCATGTGCTAAGAGAAGATTCGAGGGCTAGATCACCCTCTGGCTGGCTGGCAATGAGGACCCTACACTGACGGTAGGTGGATCAGAGCTAACCTGGTCCTGCAAAAGGTACCAGTGAGATTGTTAAAACCTTCATCAGTTATGAGCTAAAATGGCACACCAATGAAAAGAAATGCACTGGTGGGTGCAATGTATCCAATGTTTAATAAATATAGGGGAAATGATAATCATATGAACAATGAAATAGGATGGCTATTGCTAGGGGAAATTGGTGCCTTAGCAAAAGATAATGAATGGTGCAGATTGATTAATCAACAACTACAGGCTAGGTATGAAATCAAGAAGATCTTTTTGGCTGCTGGAGAGCAGAAAAAGCCAAAGCACAGACCCAGGACTCAAACATAAGAGTAGTAAAAACTCCAAAGAAGTTTTAATTCTCAATCTAGACAGATCTGCTGTGCCAAGACCAGGGCACAAATTGGGAAGGAATGGACCTTGAGATATCTTGGTTGATACAGTTGAAAATCTGGAAGCGGCCCACTCCTTCTTGTTCAAGACTAGCACTCTACTTAATTGGAAAAACAGATAACTGGAACCAGGCTAACAGATAGTAATAAGGATAATAGGATCTCAAAACACAGTCATGAGTCGCTTAATGACGGGGATACATTCTGAGAAATGCGTCATTAGGTGATTTTGTCATTGTGTGAACACCGTAGAGTGTACTTACACAAACCGAGGTGGTGTAGGCTACCACACACTTAAGCTACATGGTATAGCCTATTGCTTCGAGGCTACAAACCTGTACAGCATGTTACTGTACTGAATAGTGTAGACAATTGTAATGCAATGGTAAGTATTTGTGTATCTAAACATATCTAAACAGAAAAGGTACAGTAAAAATATGGTATAAAAGATAAAAAATGGTACACCTGTATAGGGCACTTACCATGAGTGAAACTTGCAGGACTGGACATTGCTTTGGGTGAGTCTGTGAGTAAGTGTGAGTGAATGTGAAGGCCTAGGACATTACACTACTGTACACTTTATAAGCACTGTACACTTAGGCTACACTACATTTATAAAAAAATATTTTTCTTTCTTCAATAGAATTAATTTTAGCTTACTGTGACTTTTTGACTTTATAAACTTTAAAATTTGTTTTACTTTTTGACTGTTTCGTAATGACACAGCTTAAAACACAAACACATTGTACAGCTGTGCAAAAATTTTTTCTTTCTTTACATACTTGTTCTATAAGCTTTATTTTTAAAGTTTTTTATTTTACTTTTAAAATTTTTTGTTAAAAACTAAGACACAACCACACACATTAGCCTAGACCTACACAGGGTCAGGATCATCAATATCACTGTCTTCCTCCTCCACATCTCGTCTCACTGGAAGGTGTTCAGGGGCAATAACACCCACAGAGCTGTCATCTATGATAACAATGTCTTCTTCTGGAATACCTCCCGAAGGACCAGCCTGAGGCTCTTCTTCAGGAGGTGTCACTCTTTTCAGAAATATGTCCATGGTGGTTTGCTTGGTTTGTTTCTTTTTTTCGTCATAGATTTGCTCGTAGGCAGATAATGCACCATGAACATTCCTCTCTATTAATAAAAACCTTTCAGTTTTGGGGTCCATGTTTTCAAAATTTTAAGGAGCTTGTTGAGGTCTGCAAAAGCTTCTGCTAAGCCCTTCACTGTGAAAGTCCTTGGGAGGTTCTTCTTGTTTTTCTTCTCCTGCAGTTTCCTTTTCTCTTGCCTCTTCTTCAGCTATGCGTTCCTGTTCCAGTTCCAGCAACTCTTCATTAGTCAATTCCTCAGGAACCACCTCTAGGAGCTCCTCAATGTCATCTTCATTCACACCCAGGTTAAAGTTGTTTCCAATCTCAACTAGAGCCTTATTGATTTTTGCAACCTCCTCGTCCTTGGCAAATCCTTTGAAGTCATGGCTGACCCTCTTGAGTGTCTTCTTCTAGATGCCATTCATACACTCCTTGGTGACATCACTCCAAGCCCAAGCAAGGTTGTTGATGCACTCATAGATGTTGTAATCCTTCCAGCATTGCATCAGTGTCCTCTCAGTGTCTTCCTCAGTTGCAGCAATAGCCTGGGGAAAGGTCCTTCTCAGGTAATAGGCCTTAAAAGCTGCTATGACTCCTTGATGCATTGATTGAATCAAAGAGGTGGTGTTTAGAGGGAGAAACATTGCTTTGATATTGGGATGAAGATCACCAATAAGAGGAGGACATCTGAGAGCATTGTCAACAATAAGCAAAATCTTGAAAGGTATGTTACTCTCCAGACAGTACTTCTCCATTTTGCTGGTATAGCAATTCAGGAGGGCATCTGGGAAGAGGAGCTGGGTCATCCGTGACTTCTTATTGCTCCTGTAGTACACTGGCAGTGTGTGCTTGCTGATATGCTTGAAGGCCCTGGGGTTCTCACTGTCAGATTACAAAGGGTTTCAATTTTTAGCCTGTAACATTGCCTTCAAACACGACTGTTATCCTATCCTTAAAAGCTTTGAAACTTGGCATTGACTTGGCCTCCTCATGAATGAAAGTCCTTTTAGGCATCCATTTCCAGCACAAGGAGGTTTCCTCCATTTTGAGTATTTGCTCTGGCAAGTAATTTTCCTCCACATTCAGCTTATCTAGAGTTTCCAAAAAATTCCTCAGCTGCCTTCACATCACCACTCGCAGGCTCACCACTCACTTTCACATTATGTAATGAATAACTAATCCTGAATTGTTTAAACCTCCCAGAGCTAGCAGTAAATTCAACATCATAGTTGGGTCCAGCTTTTTCTTTCAACATGCTAGCAACTTCTTGCTTGGCCATGATTGTCACATTGCTAAGAAGGATATGCTTTTGTGTCTAGTCTTCAATCCAGGTCATTAGAAGTTTCTCCATGTCTGATATGGACCCTTCTCAAATTTTTGTTAGTCTGATTGCCTTCAAGGAAGGAGATCCTTTAACAGCTTCCATCACTTTGTCTTTGTTCTTCAAGATGGTAGCTATGGTGGAATGGGACGTGACTGACTGGTGAGCAATAACTATCACTGATTTTCCATATTCGCTGTCCTTAATCACTTTTAATTTTGTTTCCTGGTCAGCTATTCGATGTGGCCTCTTATTGGCAACATTAGCAGTGGATTTTGTATGCTTAGTGGCCATGATGAACAAAACAGCATGAGATTAAATCAAGCACATGAGAAAATGATACAATCAAGAGGCATGGTAAACATGAGATGTATGAAGCTCCTGCTGGTGTAACCTGGCATAGTGCTTTATATGGCAAACTTTTTTTTTATAAGTAGAAAGAGTACATTCTAAAATAATGATAAAAAGTATAGTAGAGCAAATACATAAACCGGTAACACAGTTGTTTATTATCATTGTCAAGATTTATGTACTGTATGTACTTGTATGTGCTATACTTTTATACAACTGGCAGCACAGTAGGTTTGTTTACCCCAGCATCACCACATACACGTGAGTAAGGCATTGCGCTATGGCATTACGACAGCTACAATGTCACTAAGCTATAGGAATTTTTCATCTCCATTATAATCTTATGGGACCACTGTCGTATATGCAGTCTGCAGTTGACAGAAATGTCAATATGCAGTGCATGACTGTAATAGAGGCATGAAATGCCTGGGTCAGAGACACGAACATGGTTCCATTCAGCCATCAGTAGCAAGTTAGACATGACTGCTGTAATGAGTGGCAGATCAGAGTGTCAGCCTGGGAGTTGGCAGAACCCGGTATTGGTTCCTTTTTCTGTGAGGTAAAAGCTATCATAGCAGGGAAAAGCCAAACTCTGAAAATGTTCCCACCCCATCAGAACAATAATTAAAGAAAAATTGTGACCCTGGGGGTTAGGGGATGGCAGAAATTCATGTGTCTCCTAAGGTCCGGAATAATTCAGAGGTGGTCCCCATCATGTCTCCATTTAATCCATAACTCTTCCACCTACAAAAGCTAGGTGGCACCTGAAGGATGACAACAGACTACGGTAAATGCTACCAAGTATAACCCAATTGCATCTACAGTGTCACGTGTGGTATCTTTTCTAGAGCAGGTTAAGAGGAATTCAGGAGTGTAGGCTGCAGCCTTTGATCTGGTGGTGTGTTCTTTTTCCCCTCAATCAGAAAGGAGGATCAGAAACAGTTTGCATTCACTTGGAACAGAAACAGTATGCATTTACAGTCTATAAATGACAAATGTTAAGAGCCCATCCTTTTGTCATAGTCCAGTCAGAAGAGACCTGGACTGTCTGGACATCCTGCAGAACACACTTTTCTGTTACATCAATGATAATATGCTAACTTGGTTAAGGTAGCAAGAAGTAGTCTTGCTACCTTAGAAGACACAGGTAGGACATGTGCTTAAGAGGATATCAGATGAACACTATGAAGATTCAGGAACTAACCATGTTAGTGAAGTTTCAGAAATCCAAAGGTCTGGAGCATACCAGTACTTTCCATTCCAAAGTAACAACAACAATTGTTGCATCTCACACTTTCCATCACAAATAAGTAAGCACGGTGGTCTTTCTTTGGGTTTTGATGGCAGTATATTCCACATGAAAGACTGTCAGTTTTGCATGAGGCCCAGAACAGAGAAAAGCTCTGTCGCAGGTCCAGAATAGGCTAACAGTTCTGCCAATTGGGATACACAACTCAGCATATCCTGTAATTTTAGAGCTATCTGATGAGGGAAAAGATGCCGTGTGGATTTTATGGCAAGCCCTAGAGTTCTGGAGCAAAAGCATGTCGTCTATAGTGAATAATTGTATGCCATTAAAAAATGAGCTCCTGGCTGGCTACTGGGCCCTGGTAGAGATGGAGCACCTGACCATGGGTCATCAAGTGACCATGTGGCCAGAACCTACCATTATGAGATAGGTTCTGTCAGATCCACCAAGTCATAAAGTGGGAGAGCCCAGCAGCCATGCATTATGAGATGGAAATGATGCATCTGGGATCTAGCTCAAGTAGGACCAGAAGGCAAAGTAAGCTGCACAAGCAGGTGGCCTAGACTACCGTGTCCTCCACACCGTTACACTAGTGCCTCACTGTTAGCCCACACTCATGATTAGCTAACAATGGAAGAAAAAAGCCCAGCGTGGTTCACAGATGGATTGGCTTATTATATGTGTAAGCTGCGTGGTTTTAAAACATGTCTGAAAATTCTTTGATATTCTATGATATTCTTTTGACCCTATCAAAAGATAGACTCTAATTCTCTTCCCCTTGAACACAGGCTGGCCTTAGTAACTCACTTCTAACCAATAGAATAAGGCAGAAGTGACACTGTGTGATCTCCAAAGCTAGGTCATAAAAGCTAGCTATATTTCCCTCCTGGTTTTTTCTTCTTCTTGAGATGCTTGCTCTTGGAACCTAGCCACCATGCTTTGAGAAAGCTAAATAGCCATATTCAAAGGCCATGTGTAGGTCTTCCAGCCACAGCAGCAGCTGAGGTCCCAGCCAACAGCCAGCATCAACCAGCAGACATGAGAGTGAGAAACCTTGTCATGATTCTATTCCCAAGCTTTCAGCTGCCTCACCTCTTCTCACCAAGTCCTGCTCAAATTTCAGATATGTAAGAGAAACAAACATTGCTATTATTTTAAGCCATTGCATTTTGAGTTGTGTAGCAATAGATAACAGGAGCAAAAGTTGCAACACAGCCCAATCACGGATGGCCTTAAAATGTAGGGAAATTCTCCAAATAGGCTAAATTTTGGATGGTGCGCCCAGTCATATTCTTTATGTAGGAGGAGAAGTACCCCAAGGTTTGAGTGTATATGGACTTACATGTAGTAGCAAATGACTTGGCCAGTTCATCAGGGACCTGAAAGAGAATAACTAGAAGATTGGAAACAACAAGATCTGGGGTAGAGGCATGTGGGTTGATATACGGGAATGAACATGAAATGTGAAAATCTTACAATATACTAATGCCCACCAGAGAGCATCTACCCTGGAGGAAACACTAAATAATCAAGTTGACACAATAATTTGGCCAGGTGATGTGAACTAGCCTCTGTCACTGGCTAGTCCAGCGCTGGCACAATGGGCACACAAATGAAATAGCTGTGGTGACAGGGATGGAAGCTATGCATGGGTCCAATAGCCTGGGCTCCTACTCACTAAGCTACTGTCACTGCTGAAGCTTGAGCTCCCAGCAACAGAACCCACCAGTGAGCCTCCCTCGGTTTGGCACCATCTCTTGAGGAACCACCTGATGGCAAGTTGTGTATCTTGAACATCTCCACCAGGAAAGGGACATCAATCATTTTCACTGGAATAGACACATATTATTCTCTTGCAGCCTCTGCCAGCACCACTCTCTGAGGGTTTGCAGAGTGTTTGATCCACCAACATAGGATCCCACATAACATCACATCAGACCAATGAACTCTAATTCAGGAGGAGGTAAGCCTTCTGTTATAGAATACGGTGAGGAAGAAGGTATTTAGCACCCAGAAGACATTTGGGCATGTCTTGGTACTGCCATGACTAATTTTGATGTAAATGGATACTTGTAGCTGCCACAGAATGTCCTGACAAGGAGTTTGAACCCATCAGTAATGATGGTCTGGGTCATCCCATCAGGTAAGTCACCTAGACCAGGAAAGGCTCTAACTGAGAGTGACAGAAATCTAGAATAGATAGTAAAGAAGGGGAAAAATGAGAATCACTTGGGGCCTTAAGACAAGCTGCAGCTGTAGAGTTGTGGGTCAATCCAATAACCTTCTTCTAAGTTTCTCACAGGAAAAGAGGCCCACCAGAATGCTGGAGTTGCTGTTTGTAGAACTTACAAAAAGAAATAGATCCAAGTGGCACAAGGGGTGGACTGTAGTGGATGCTGTGATATGCAGTCTAGATCCTGCTTTAAGACTGAAGGACTTGTTCCCCAAGTTTCTGGGAGTTCTGCTGGTCAACAGCTCTCAGCTGTCAGCCATTTTTGGGGATTGTCCTTGGCTGAAGAGTGCCCAAAGTCACTGGCCTGTGGGCTGGTCCTCATTCAAAGACTTGTAAATGTAGGGACATAGAGTCTAGTCTTTTTGCCCCAATTCAGGACAATTCTGTAAGGCCATCTGTTCCAGTTACCTATCACTGCACATCAAATCACCCCAAAACTTAGGGGTTTAAAGAAGAAAAACAACTTTATTATTTTTCAAGCTTTTTGTGGCCCAGGAATTTGGGAGGGCATCAGCAGGGAAGTTGTGGTTTAGGGTCTTTCACATGATTTCTGTCAGATAGTGGCTAAAGCTGAAGCAACAGAGGACTAGGGCAGATGGAGGTTGGCTGGGCATCTCTCTCTCTTCATGTAATCTCAGGGCCTTGCAATTTGCTTCCTTCATATGGGCTAGTTTGGGCTTTGTCATAGCATGGTGGTCTCAGGCTAGTCAGAGTGCTTATATAGCAGCTAAACACTTCAGGAACGAGTATTCAAGCAAACAATCTGGAAGCTGCATTCCCTTTTATGACCTAGCCTTAGAAGTCATGTAGCATCACTGTAATCATTCTCTATTAGCTGATATAGTAAAAAAAAAAACTAACCTGATTTCAAGGAAAGAGGATATAGACCCTTCTTTTCCATGGGACGAGTGTCACAGTCACATGGTAAAAAAAAGCACATAGCATAGGGGGCATTTTTGGAAAACAGAATCTGCCACACTATTCCAGCTTTGGAGCTCCCTTTGTATGCTATGGATTAAATTGTGCCCTCACCTCCAGCCCCATGCCCCAAATTCATGTGTTGAAGCCCTAATCCCAAAGGTGACTGTATTTGGAAATAGAGGTTTTAGGAGTTAATTAAGGTTAAATGAGCTCATAAGGGTGGAGTCTGATCCTATAGGACTAGTCAAAGCATTACAAAAAGAGGAAGAAAGAGATAGCTCTCTCCGCACATACTCAGAGAAAAGACGTGTGAGGACATAGCAAGAAAGCAGCTGTCAGCAAACCTGAAAGAGAGCTTTCACCAGAAAACAACGGTGCCAGACCTTGATCTGGGACTTCTAGCCTCCAGAGCTTTGAAAAAATAAATTTCTGCTCTTTACGCCACCCAGTCTATGGTACTTTGTTATGGCAGCCCGAGCAGACTAAGATAGATGGGCTGAATCCTTTGCTGAGATTGCACCACAGACCAACTTCTCCCTTTGCCCAATCCTTCTTCCTTCCCTTCTGACACAGATGCTGATCCTGAGAGAACTTTCTAAGAAACTTTCTCCATTACAATCTTCATCTCCTAGTCTGCCTTCCAGAAAACCTGACCTGCAACAATCTGATCGCCATTTAAGTTTCCCTTCTATGAATTGCATGATAATGTTCTTTGCTTATTTTTCTACTGCATTTCTTATGTTTTTCTTATTAATTTCCAGGAGTTCATAGCATATGCTAGATATTAATCCTATCTTAGTTTTAGAAATAGCAAATATCTTCAAATTGTCATTTGTCCATTAACTTTGTTTACAATGTTCTTTATGTTATCAATGTCTAGATATTTTATGATTTGGGCATCTATTTTAAGAAGTCCCTCCCTACCCCTTAAGTTTTAAGTGTGTTTTATACATTTTCTTCTATTAGCTTTATAGTTTTACCTTTCCTCTTTAGATCTTCATTCCATTTGACATCCACTTTGAATATGGTATATGTAGAAATTCAAGACTATTTTTCTCTATAGAGTGTATGAGTTTTCCCTATATTATTTTCTTAACAATATGTCATTTTTCCATTTTTTCTGAGAACTTTTATTTTCTATTGATCAAGTTTTCTCTTACTGTTATACTGTTTTTCTTAAAAAAGCTTTTTACATATATTACTTTATGTTAGAGCATGCTTCTTTGTCCTTGATCCTCCTTTTCAAAATCGACTTGGTTTCTTGTATACTCTCATTCTTCCACAAACATTTTAGAAGAATTTGTGGAGTTCCTTAAAAAATTTCTGCTGGGAATTTTTATTGTAGTTGCATTGCATGTGGAGATTAATTGGGGAGGATTGACATCTTTACTGTTAAGTCATTCCATCAATGAACATGGTATAACTCTTCACTTATTCAGATTATTAAAATGTTTTTCAATTGTGGTAGAACTGAGACTCCTTACCTAGTGATGCTTCCATTATTTCCTGTTATTCTTTTATCAAAGCAGACTTAGGAGACCTAAGCAGACTTAGAAACCTAGATTGTTCATCTGATACTTGTTCTAAAAATAATAAGCAAATAAATAAATAAACACTCTCCTACAGTTTTTTAAAACCTACTCTGTAATTAAGAAAAGAAAAACAATGATAAATGGAGACACACTGTGTGCAAATAGCTTTTTGAAAAAAAAATACAGATGAATTTAAATATAGGAAAAGATGCTCAACCTCACCCATAATTAGAGACATGCAAATTAGAAAAATAATGATATGCCCACCACTATTTTACCTGCCAAATTTGACAAAATTTCAAAAGTTTGATAATCTGTATTAAGAGGCTGTGAGGAGGTAAGTCGTCAGGTACATTGCTGGGAGGATTCCAAATTGATGCAAACTCTGAAGGGAAATTTTTCAATGTATTTCAAAATGAAAAATACACATAACATTACAACTCACAGTTCTACTGGTAGAAATTTATCCTTCAAGTGAACTTACACATCTGTGCAAAGTTGTATGAAGAAGGCTATTCATTACGCATTATTGATGGTAACAAGAGGCTGGGATACACTAAATGTCCATCAGTAGGTGTATCTAAAAATTCACTTGTAGATCCATACAACAAAAAATTACTTAGCCTTTAAAAATAATTAGGTATATCTCCTTCCAGTGATATGGAATAATTGCCAAGACTGGTAAGTGGAAAAGGCACAATGCAAAATGTGTGTAAAGTATACCTCAGCTGCACAAAGAAAAAGGATGCATTAATATACATGTTTGCATTCCCATAGAACACCTCTGGAGTGATAATTAAGAAACAGATAATAGCAGTTGCCTCTGGGAAGGACAGCTGGGAACTGAGGGTTGAGGTGAGAGGAAGACTTTCTTTACGTTCTGGATCCCTTTGAACTGTTTGACTAGTTTTTTAATGATATGTACATATTAGTTTAAAAAATAAATTAACTAAAACTATTCTACAACTTAGTTTATCTTCTCACACAAGTTGTAGAATATTATCCCATATTAAGGAGGTTTTGCTGTATTTAGATTTGACCTAAAGATTTTATCCTCACAGTTTATTATATGGTCTTATGTTCTTTTCTGCACATTCAAAGAGATTATTAGGAGAAATGTTTTTCTAGTAAAAATTGGAGAAAGAAATATCATGATTCTAAAGTCTATAGCAATGGTTACTTCTCCTATTTAAAGTGAGTCAGGCCTGGAATAACTTTTGAACAACTTTGAAGTGAAATATGGAGAATTCTTAATAGGTGTGCTATGGGGCTGAGTTGTGTCCCCTCCAAATTCAGATGATGAAGTCCTATCTCCTAAAGCCTCAGAATGTGATTGTATTTTGAGATAGGGTCTTTAAAGGAGTAATTATGTGAAAATGTGGTCATTAGGGTGGGGTTTAATCCAATCTGACCAATGTCCTTGTAAGAAGAGGAGATTAGGACACAGGTACAGAGGGAAGACCATGTGAGGACACAGCAATCTGCAATCCAAGGAGAGAGGCCTCAGAAGAAACCAAGCCTGCTGACACCTGATCTTGGACTTCAACCTCGAGAACTGTGAGGAAATACATTTCTATTGTTTAAGCCACCCAGTCTGTGGTACTTTGTTATGGCAGCCCGAGCAAACTAATACAACATGATAATAACTCAAAGCAATCTATGTACTGGGAAAAGAGCAATAACATCAATTGTTTAATAGTTGAAGCTTCTAGGGCGCTGGGTTTGGAATGTTTCTAGCATACTGACCCTAACAGTCTTTGTGGAGCTTTTTCAGAGGATAAGGGGATCACCTCCAATAATTAACATTTTGAATTGGAGTGAGATGATAGCAAAGAGGAGGTTAACATTGGCGAAACCAGGCAGAAACAGATGTCGTGAATGTGAATGTGTTCTCTAAAGCCAAGATTTGCAGGAAAATGGGGGAGTCTTGGTGATCTTGCAAGTAATGCTTTAAGACAGATAACAGAAGAGACTAATTTACACATTAGGCAGGCAGCTGAGCTCAGGTGGAAGTCTTTCTCTCCTGCAAGATGTTATAGAAAAGATTAAAAAAAAAAAATAATAAAGTATTCATAGCCACTCCTAAAAACAAGAATGAGAACTCTCTGTGGACTAGAAAAAAAGAGGCACTCTGAAAAAATGGCAGTAGATGGGCAGCGCCCACTGCCAGGCTAAATTGGATGCTGCTGCTAAAATGCTGGGGTTGATGTCACTGCTCAAAGGCCACACCTGCAGAAAGGTTACTCTATCAGGAACTATCACAACCCAGGACACAAGCTGGAGAATTCTTCCGTGTATGAGTGCATGCAGCAGATCCTTTTGGCCACTCTAGTTTCAACTACAGCAGCCTTGTATAGTTTCAATCATGTCTGGACACACACTGAGCAGGTCCAATCGTAAGTGCGTGTATTCTCTGCTTTATGCCCCAGGGCCATCTCCAAAACTAAGGGAATCCCTTTGGCCCATGGGTAAACACAGTCCAAAAGTGTGAGGCAGTCAGCACTCCCAAGGGCAACCATCAAATAACAGGGGCTGGTAGCCCTTTAGCAAACAGTTCTGAGAGGATTCCATATGCTTCTCAGAGGTCCTGGGTGAACTGAGGAACCACCAAATGATCCCTTGTATTGGCTTCTCCTGCTTACCTAGCTCGCTCTCATTGCTCCTTGGCTTACATTTCTTGGAATTCCTTTTAAATAAACTACTTACACCACTTTCTCAGGCTCTGTTTTGAGGAAATCTAAACTAAGACAGTGGATAACCAAGAATTACTCAATATCTGAGGATGGCCAAGACAATGAAAGAGAGACAAATGGAAAATTTTTATACTCAAACAATGAGAAATAATATAAACAATCCAAAAATGATTTTTAAGAATATAAAATATCATCAGAGAGATAAAGAAGGTTTTTGCAAACATTATATGTGAACAGGAGATTATTACACTACAAGAGGTACTTCAGAAACGAGAACTGGCAGTTACAACTTCTTAGGAATGAAAAACGTGATTGCTGAAATAAAAAATTCATTAAGTGGGTTGAGTAGCATACTGGATACACCTGACAGTGAATCAGCGAGTGTAAGTGAGAGGAGATATTCTCTCTGAATGTAGCCCAATGGCATTAAAAGATGGAAAGTATAAAAATTCGGAGATATGAAGGGGAGATCTGAGGGCTTCACCATTCATCGAATAGGACTTAACAGGGAAATTTGAATTGGGATAGTGAAGGGGAGTCAACACAGGAAGAAATAATTCTAAGGATTTCCATATCTGAAAGAAGAGTCCACCAAGTGCCATGCAGATGGAATTGAGAGTCCATCAAGTGCCATGCAGAATGAAAAATAAACAGGAAAATACATGCATATATGAAGGAATATTTCAGGGATATAAATTTGAGCAGTTTGGTTTGATTCACTTAGTATTATTTATGTTCTTATGGTTGGGTGGTTTCAGATGATACAGATTTTGTTTTTATTCTTGAGAAAAGACTCTGTAGATAGCAATAGAGGCAAATTGAAACTGAAATGTTTAAGTAATAACCAGGTAAATCGAAGTTTTAAGGGTAATTTGATTAACTCTGGCCAGGAAAAGTTCCCAGCTTAGCCTCTTTATTAAAGGATTGGACAATAAAAATATCTGTGTATTAATGGATCTGATCCTCTGAATGGAGGAAAAGCAACTTTCAGAAGGATCATTGCTAGTCATCTTACTGATTAATTGGACCATATCAAGATTAATGAAGCCAGCCCTATGGAGCAGACTGGCCACTGGAATTCACACTTCTGGTGATACAGTTTGCTTCTTACATCAATCTCATTTTCCCCCTCAGTCTATGAAATGGGGAGTGGTGGTCTATACCACTGACATTCAATGACTTCTCTTTGGGTGCCAATTATTTACACGGTGGCTGTGCCTACATGATACCAAAATAATTGTTCGCTCCAGTTGCAAAGAGAAAGCAAACACACCAGTTAGGTTATAGAGACAAAACATTTGTGGGTGTTGAGTTTTTCACCCTTCGATTGGTTGATTTGATATTGTACAGACACAGCCTGTACTTGGCATTGATGTGCTGTTGTTTCCATTGTGCCTACTTTGTAGGCTGCCTTCCCTTTATGTAGAGGGATCTATTTACTTTACTGGTCTTTTGACACCCTGGCAGCGTTGTCTCTTTCTCATAGCTAAGTACCGAAGAAGGGCAAATCCATATGCTCCCCACAGTCTAACCCTCTCTTGCCATGTTAAGCAGATCGTGGCTGAATCTGGAGGAAAGCATTCCATGAGCTCTGTAGAGCTGAGCAACCAGAGGTAGTGCACACACTTTTACCATATCTTAAGGGAAGCAGCAGTTTGTCGGTGATGTTTGATGGCTTTCTTTATCTTAACACAAAAATCTCTGGGGCACACTATGGTCTCTCAACATGTCCCTATTTAACTATACTCCTTACTTTTAGCTGCTTGGGCTCAGCTAACCAAATGGTGGCAGAGATGTGTATAGGTGATCTTAAATCATTCTGATTTTCCCAAGTCCCTCTGCAGTTTTCGGATGGAACATATGGCAATGTTATGTCTATTTGAAAAAGCCTTTGCATCATATGTTTATACAACTGCTCACTATCCCAAGACAAAAATTCTTTTCCTGTTATTGCCCATTTGCTGACTAAAGAAATTATCCTCTTTATGTATTCTGGTACTTTACCTTGATATCTTACATGTTTAATTATGTAGCCCTCAGTCCATAATCTATATCTTCATCATCTAAGGCCATTTTGCTTCTGCGAATCCAAAGCTTTATGATATGTTGGGAGATAAAGGAGAGATATTTAAAAAATTCTTCTACTATTACTCTTTCTAAGATTTTTTTTTTAAATCATAGAATTCACAGGTAACAGAGTCTATAGGGAAAGACTAGTAATTTTCAGATGTTTCTTATACATTCCTCAATTATGTTGTACTGCTAAAAATGATAATACCTGAAACCTTTCACACCAAATAATCCAACTGAGACTTTACAGATTACATACAAGATAATGGGAATAGTTCTACTCACCCTACAAATGCAGTCACCCAGAATGCTGTAGAATGGAATGTTGTGAACATTTGTCCCATGTCAGCACCAATCTCCAAGAAAAAGAAGGCAAGAACAGCCTTGGGAAATCCAGTTGAACCTAATTTTTAGATGGTAAACTGACTGTAGGAGAACAATAGTGAGGCTCAACCAGCATGGAGATTTCAGAATCCAATATGGGTCACAGAACAGCCTACAAGGCCTGTTGGAGGTTTTCTTATAAATGAGATTTACAACTTGCCCACCTCACCCTAACTTAAAGCCCTTTAACTATTTCCAGGAATACGTTTTCTTTCTGGAGCTCCTTTGTACTATATGCTTTTTATCATGTCATAGCTGAGCAAATGATTCTGACCTGAATTCTTGTTCCTATGATAGGAACTTGCCTCTATTGCACTAATGGAACCAACTGTCAATTTAGGCCCATGATTTTCATGAATGCTTATCAGGAACGTTGGGATGGGGGCAATGCAACATTTAAATATTTTAAGGTTGAAATTCAGCAATTACATGGCCATTCAGCACTTTCTCAAGGTTTTGCTGAGGTCTCAAATAAAAGTGTATTTGAAATGTGGGGGTTAAATTGGTTGACCTGGGAACTTCTTGGAAGAAGTTCTATTACATTAGCTAATGCAGTACGAAGTCTAACCTGAATTGGGCATCACGTTTTGCATGCAAACCAAAGGTATCGAATTTGTGGCTTTTGCTAGCTTTGCAGAAAAGGTTTTTTAAAAATACATTTCTTGATGGTACAAAACTAGCAAAAGCCACAAATGGAATGGGTTTGCTTCTCATGGAAAACCTTTTGCATCCTGGAGCTCTAGCAAGCCTCTACAGTACTTTGCGGTTTGCAGCTCCAATCTCAGAGCAGGTCTGTTATCATCTTAGCTCCTCAAGAAGCTGAACAAGTTCCACATAGACCACCAGAGTGGTCTATGGGATACTGCCCATCTCATTGGCAGGCTAATGTTTCTCCATCCGTTTCCAGCTTTACAACAGTAGGACCAAGAATCGTACTCAGGAAAGTAATTTGTTGGCCCCAGATGAGTAGATGGTGGGAATGTCAGACATCAGTGTGTCTAAAGATGGATTCTAGGGTAAAATGAAAGAAATCAATCAAGCTGAAAGAGAGAAAGTGGCAGCTATTAGAGGCCATGGCCACAATATTTGAAAATTCATGCAATATCCATTACACTTGGACAAAAGTGCATAACGTATATAACAATATAGGACAATTTATCTTTCAGACTATCTATATACTTTTTGTCTTCTTATTTATCTATTTATCTATCTACCAGGAAAATCAATGAAAGGGCTCTAGATTACCTATGCTCTTATCTAAAGAGGAGAGCTAGAGATAGAAAAGAAAAAGTGCTAAGTTTCCTTCCACTCCAGGCTATCAAAAGCCATGGTCTAAAATCTTGGGAGTTATCTTTGATTACACTGCATTGCTGGCCTCTCACCAAATCATTGGTATTCACTTTTTATCCCTCAGTCTATGGTCCTATCTTTCTACCCTTTGTTGCTAGCGACCCTTTCAATACTCATTAGGAGAGTTGACACAATGAACTGGGAACAAAGAGAGAAAAGAAACAAAGATAAGTTACTTCTGTTCCTTTCTTTAGCTTGTACATTGATGAGAGATAAAATGTGGAGAGGCCTGGACCTCTTAGTTAAAAAGTGGTCTTTAAATTATCTGTGGATTAATTGATTTTTGTATCTCTACACAATTGATAGAAAATTGGCCATGTGTACAGAATACAGGCATTCATTACATTTAGTCTCCGTTTATTGTTTAAGACATGAATCAAAGGATGACTTACTCAAATAATGTAAAATTATACCTGTGATAAGTGGTAGAAAAGAGATGTGCATGCTTAGAGGGCATATGATAAGGAGCCATCAGAGAAGGCAATCCTAAAGAAATGATTACTGGGCTAGGATCTGCTGAAAAAGCAGAAACTAATTGGACAAAGCTAAGGGTGGAAAGATGTTCCGGGCAGAAGGAACAGCATATGCTATGCTGTGTGGGAGCTTGGTATGTTTGAGAAATGTGAAGATACAATTGGCACTTCCATAAGTATTTATGCTCCTGGAAAATCGTATTGATTCAGAGTGCACTTTTTTCCCCCAGATATATTGGCCTATTTAATATTCATGGAGGAAAACAGGAATAGAAAGAAGTTCAAAAAGGCTGTTTGGTTCATATGACTAATAGTACCACCATGTTAGAACAAAGACTTAACCTAGAAAATTCAGTGTGCTCTGTGTAGGCCTCTCTTCCCATTCTTTCTCATTAGCAATGGCCACAAAAAACAAAGAACAAAACCTCGGAGTTTCAGTATACAATAGTCCAATTCAATACAAAAGAGTATATTTTACTTGGAAATGGGACTATTTCCCAATCAATTCCTAGAATTGACTTTGAACTCCTATCACTTCAAAAATTTGGGAACTTTCCATCTGTTGCAAGCTCTGGAGGGAGAAATCACACAGGTGCTTTCTTGGGTATTAGAGCTGGATCCCACTGTCACACTAGACCCCAGGTATACAAATCAAGAAAAGCATGGAGTGGTGCAGGATCCTGGGAATGAGCTGGGGCTCTGCCCCAAGAAAAAGTCGAGATTGGGGCAGGAGAAGTATCACCACTGGACTGCAGTGAGTCAAATCATGCTGCTGTGCAAGGAAAGGGAAGCCTGGATGCTGTCTTGATTAGAACTTCAATCGTCTCCTCCTGGGCAGCACTTCCTGGAGAATCTCATCTGGGCATCTCCTGAAAGTTTTCCAAATTGTGGCCACCCTTTTGTCACTATCAGCCAAAGCTGCTCTCATTGTGGAAGTTTTAATGGCAGGATTACTGCTTAGTGTCTGTCACGACCAACCCAGAGAATCTTTGAGAACCATTGATTGTTTATTTGTATCAAAGTAATGAGGTTGTCCTTTTTCCGAACATGACGCCCGAATTGTATGCTGACTATGGGGAAAACGTCTGTGGATATCGAGCTTTGCCTTTTTTTACCCCCTCACCCAAAGCTTGTATCATCGATGATTCTTCCTCCCAGGATAAGTTTCTGAGCACAAAATTCATTTTAATAGCAGTTTTTGCTTATTAAACAAACCACCACAGGTTTTTTTTTTCCTGTTTCCTTCCACAGGCAGAATCACAGAGGCACAAAACAAATCAGCCTAATTTTGCCATGAACTTTGCTTTTGACATCTTTCTATTTTTCAAAGAGAATAAATGTGCTGTTACTTGACTGCTCTCTTTCAGACTGAAGATGCGGAGAGCTATTTTTGAAGCTCCTTAAATCAGAAGCTATGGCTTTTTACAAAAGCAGCCCCACAGGACATCAAGACTGTGTTTGGAAACATATGTGATAAAAAAAAAAAGAAACAAACCGTAAAAATGAACTGGGATCACCTTGTAATTGGGCAGAGAGGGCTTCCTGCTGTTCTCCCTGTTTTTTTAAAAGCCATTGCTTCTGCATTTCTCACCTTTTGCTGTAAGAGATTGTACACAAAATCTCCAATTGTCAAGCAAACCACAGCCGAGAGTCAGACCCCCTGTTTGGAAAAGACCTTTCTCCCCTCAATATTCTCTTTTATTGATGTTATGGAAAGAAATTAGAGACACACAAAGAATCAATGGTAGTTATAGTGAAAATGTGAGCCTTATACAAAGAACCCTGAGCGAGGTCTTACAATACGCCAACATCCACACGGGGATGACATTAGACAACTCAATAAAGTTTAATTGTTTCACTGTTGTGCTTCCAGGCAGACACCTTGCATGCCAATGGAGGATAAGTGCCTTATAAATAAACTGCATTATTATTATTTTACTTAATATCACTAAATAGCTGTTATCTCCCCAGCCAGTCTAGGAGCAGGAAAGACTGGGATGCGTGTATCTTGGGAATGATAAAGTCCCACATCTCATCCGAGAACCTACCCATGACTCTTAAAGTGGTAACTTCAATAAGTATTCCTCCTCTTCAGTTTCTCCTTCTCTGAAGTGGGGTCAAAAAATAATTGCTACACCTACCTTTCACAGCTCAGCACAGCGGGAATGACTGAATATGCATATGGTTATTAACCACAAATAATATTTATTAGCTGCCGCTATTTTAATGGTTCAGAATTAGGAACAATATAAGGATGTTTTTTAACACAAAGAGAGCGTGGTTAATTTTTAAGGTGTTTGCCAATCTTTGAGTTATTCTTTCAAGAACAATTTTGACTGAAGTCCAATTTTGCAGGTGCGCAGGCACAGAAAATTAGTAGCATGACAATCTGTGAGAATCTTAGGACAAGACTCTTCAGAGGTGAATAGTATGTGAGAAGGCTCAGTTAGAAGAGAGACTATCTGATTATGCTAGGATGATCTCTCCAGTTATAATTCTCGTCACACGTATACACTAGCTATAATGTGAAGAAGTTAGGTGGAAGCTTTCTCCTTAAAAAAATTTCTTCCTGAAAAAATTGTGTACAAAGCCATGCACAAAAATAAGCACTCACTATGAGAAAACTAACCAGGCACAGAAGTAGGAGAAAAAACTGAAATTTACGCATATATACTATGCTACTTCTACTAAAATGAATACATTGATAAAGGTTACTCTCTTTTTAGGAGACTAACAGTTTTTGCCTGAGTACAAGCCTAAAGAATATACGTTTTACATTAGGTAATCCAAATACATTTTACAATGAGTGAGGAATAAGATGCAAAATTATGGGGCAGGAAGATTACATTCTACCTTTTTTCAGCAAGGTTTTAAATTTACTGTATTTTTCCCACACTTAAAAAAAAGACCTTCTCGTGATGCTGGTGAATTACTGTTTTCATCCATATGTTTATGGCATGTAAACTTCCCTGTATGGATGGATAGACAGGAACGTTATTCTTGGAATTTGTTGACAACATGGGTACGATTTTTCACTTCACCTATTCTCAGGGAATTCTGCAAAGCCGTAAATCCAGTGTTAGCTGGCTAGAATGCTTCTAGAAAAAAAACACCAACTTTAACATAGTGAACTGCTTGATTCCAAAGAAATTTTAGTGGCATATTGGAAACTGAATACATCTTGGCTGCCCAGTACAAGACAGATCTGCTTGCTGATGGTGGAAACAGAGGCAGCAAGACTTGACTTCAGCCTCTGTGCCATTGGTGATGCTTCATCTATGGCTTTATAGTTCTGAGCGCATACATGTGTAGTGGGCAGGGCACGACTGTAGAATACAATGCAAAAGAATATCCTGGACACAAAGAAATAGAGGTGGCTAGGTAGAAAAAAGAGGCCTTGTTGGAAAATGGGGCTGAACGCCCTCTTCTACGTGCTCACTGGAGTTTTCCAGGCAAAAATGCTAGTGCTTTATGGTCCAATTCAACTACCTCTTACTGTGTTCACCAGCTATCTGTCGTAGAAGGTTTTTTCTCCCGACTTTCTATTTAATACTGGGTTGTGCTCGTGTAAGAAATACCCACCATCTGAGGTACCCTCAGGAGTTCTTTTCTCCTTTCTTCTTATATATGCAGACTTGTCTTGGAGGTAATTTTGCAGCAAATGATTCTTAGCCCCAGAGCTCTTTATAATGCCTTGTATTTGCTCTTCTGATAATTAGATGGATGTCTTTTTAGGTATCCATACGTGATACTGTCTTATATTTACTGTAAATACAAAGCTGAAAGAAACCCAAGGAATCCTGCCCTTGAGTTCACAGCTCAGTGGAAGACATTGTCACACAGTGCATTGTGGTTACGCCACGTGCTGTAACTGAAGTTCTCTGGGGACGTGGAGGACAGGGTGGCTGAGTGACTGGGAATGCTGGGAAGGCTTCACAGAGGAGAGAGCACTTGAGTTGGGTTTCTGCTAAAGTTTCAAGGTCTGGCTTCAATGACCAAACGCCACCACTCACACCTCTTTCTTTCTGGGGTTCTGGCTGTTAGGGTTTTGTGCACAAAAAAATGAGCCAAATGGAGCAAAAGTTTCTCTTAATACCAAATTGTATAAAAAGGGAAGGGAAAGAAAGAAAAGAGAAATATCTCTGTTTTGAGAAACATCAAAAGATGTTCATTTGTGGCAAAATAACTCCATTTCCATTAACAAAAAAAGGCCCTGTCAGATTAGCTCTCCCCAGTTAGATTAGCGGCTACTACCCTCTTCTGTCTTTGAGGAGGAGAAAGTCAGGAATGACAAGAAAGGTGCAGTGCCATCCCAAAGATGTCTGCGGAGTGTCGTGGGCATTTTCCTTCTCTATGGGAAGATGCCAGACAGTGGGGAGAGGAGGAGGATTCTCCCCTATATTCGTGGAGGATGGATAGGGCTTTGTCAGGGGAAGTAGGAGGGAAGCAATAATCTGTGCAATGACATGGCTGCATGAAGAACACAGGGTATTTGGGAAAGAGCAGTCTTTGGTATGTGAGGGGAGTGAAGGGGAAATTGGAGAAGATGGGACAGGGAATGCAGATTTGGAAAACATTTTGAAGAGTTTGAATATTATGCTAAGCAGTGTAGAGTTAATTCTATTAGCAAAATGGAGTCATTACAACGGGGAAGGGACAATGTCATGTTTGTGTGTGTGTAAGAACTTTTATTTTGAAATTGTCTAAGACCCACAAGAATTGCAAAAATAGTGTACAGAGTTTTCATGTACACTTTACCCAGAATCCCCCGATGATAATATCTTAAATAACCATAGTACGTTGTCAAAACCAGAAAATTGTCATTGGTACAATATTATTAACTCAGACATAGACCTAATTTGTTCAGATGTCACAAGTTTTTACATGAACTATTTTTTTAAATGTATGTTTCTATGAAATCTTATCGTGTGTAAATTCGAGTTACCAGCATCACAATCAGGATATAGAACTTTCCAACAGCACAAAGAAACTCCTCTACATTACCTCTTAATAGTCACAGTCTTCCCCTAAATCCAACTCTGGTGGCCATTAATCTCTTCTCCATCGTTAGGACTTTGTCTCTTTGAGATTGCTACGTAAACGGAATCATACAATATGTAACCCCTTGAGACTGGCTTTTTTCTTTATTTTTTATATTATTGGGGTCATACTGACTGACAACACTGTGTAAATTTTGGGTGTACATCACTATATTTCAGTTTCTGTATAGATTGCATCATGTGCACCATCAACAGTCCAGTATTTATCCATCACCATACATATGTGCCTCCTTGCCCCTTTCGTCCTGCCCCCACTCCCTTCCCCTCTGGTAACCGCTACTCTGTTCTCCTTATCCATGTGTTTGTTTATCTTCCACATATGAGTGAAATCATATGGTGTTTGTCTTTCTCGCTGACTTATTTCGCTCAGCATAATACCATCAAGGTGCGTCCAAATGACATGATTGTCACAAATGGCATGATTTTGTCTTTATTTTTTTATGGCTGAGACTGGTTTTTTCCACTTAGCATGACTGCCTTGAGATACACCTAGGTGGTTATGTGTATCAATAGTCTGTTCCTTGGTATGGTGATTAGTGTTCCACGCGTGGGCGCACAGTGCTTTGTTTAATCTATTCACCCATTAAAGGACAATTGACTCATTTCCACTTTTTGTCTATTATAAATAAAGCTACTATGAATATCTGTGCACAGGTTTTTGCATAAACGCAAATTTTAATTTCTCTAGGATAAATTCCAGGAAATTGATTTCTGGGTCATATACTAAATTTACATTTAACCTTAAAAGAAAGTTCCAAACTCTTGCCAGAGTGGCTGTATCATCTTACATTTCCACCAACAATATATGAGAGATACAGTTTCTCTATATCATTGCTGGGGGTACTGACAGTATTTTTTTATTTCAGCTGTTCTAGTAAGAGTGTAATGGTATCTCATTCTTGTTTTAATTTACAATTCCCTAATGGCTAATGATGTTGAAATCTTTTCATGTGTTTATTTGCCATCTGTATATCTTCTTTGGTGAAGTGTCTAAGTATTTTGCCCATTTTATAGTTGAATTGTTTGTTTTCTCACATTTGAGTTTACAAAGTTCTTTATATATTCTGGATACGAGTCCTTTGCCAGAGTTGTGATTTGCAAGTAGTTTCTCCTAATTTTTGACTTGTCTTTTCATCCCCTTAACAGAGTATTTTGCAAAGCAAAAGTTTTTAATTTTCATGAAGTCCAATTTATTAATTTGGCTATTATGAATTCTGCCTTAGGTATCATATCTAAGAACTGTTTGCCTAACCACATGCCACAAAGATTTTTTCCTTTGATTTCTTCTAAAAGTTTTATGGTTGTATGATTTATATTTAGATCTATGAACCATTTTGAACGAATTTTTATATAAGATGTGAGGCTTAGGTCAAGGTTCTTTTTTTTTCTTTTCTGCTTATGATTGTCCAAATAGTCCAAAATTATTTGTTGAAAAGATTATCCTTCCTCCTTTGAGTTGCTTTTACATCTTCGTCAAAAATCAGTTGGCTGTCCTCATTTAGATCTACTTCTTTTTTTTTGTTTAATTTTTTTCTTTTCTTTTTTTTTTTTTCTTTTGTGAGGAAGATCAGCCCTGGGCTAACATCTGCCAATTCTCTTCTTTTTTTTTTTCCCCCCGACTGAGGAAGACTGGCCCTGGGCTAACATCCGTGTCCATCTTCCTCCACTTTATATGGGACACCACCACAGCATGGCTTGGCAAGTGGTACATCAGTGCACGCCCGGGATCCGAACCGGTGAACCCCAGGCCACCGCAGTGGAGTGCGTGCACTTAACCGCTTGTCCCACTGGACTGGCCCCTAGATCTATTTCTTGATTCTCTATTCTGTTCCATGGATCTATGTTTCTCTCCCTCTTCTAATACCAGACTATCTTGATTATTATAGCTATAAAGTACATCTCAAATTACATAGTGTGATTCCTTCAACTTTTTCAAAATTATTTTGAGTATTCTAGTTCATTTGCCTTTCAATTTAAATTTTAGAATCAGCTTGTCTGTGTCTAAAAAGCATCTTGCTTGAATTTCATGAAAATTGCATCAAACTTGTCGATCAATTGTTGAGTTTTCCAATTCATGAACACAGTGGTTCTATCCATTTATTGAGATCTATCCATTTTATAGTTTTAACATACAGGTCCTGTGCATGTTTTGTTAATTTTATACTTAAGTGTTTTTATTTATCTTGGAGTGATTGAAAATGGTATTGTGTTTTCAATTTCAATTTCCAGTTGTTCATTCCTAACATATAAAAATGTGATTGACTCTTTAAGCAACCTAGCTAAAGTTATTAGTTTTAGGGTTCTTTTTTGTGTGTGTGTGGTAGATTCCTTAGGATTTTCTGTGTTATATACAAATAGCAACATTTTTAGTTTTCCTTTCTAGTCTACATTACTTTTATTTCAATTTCTTGCTTTATTACACTGGCTAAGAGGTCTAGCACTTGGTTGAATAGGAATGGTGAGAGTAGACATTGTTGTTTTGTTCCCAATCTTAGGGGAAAGCATTCAGTTATTCTCTGTGAAGTATGATGTTAGCTGCATGACTTTTTTGGTAGATATTCTTTAGAATAAGAAGTCTCTTTCTATTCCTAGTTTGCTGTGGGAGTTTTATTGTGAATTTTGCATTTGAATTTTTCAAGGGCCCTAAATTCATCCAGAGTTTGAAGAGGCTGGTGGTGAGGATTTTTCAAAAGAGAATGATCGGTGTGCTGTCTGCCCCCTATAAGGGAGGGAAAGGAAGTTGCGCTGTCTTCACTTTAAGCCAATGAGGAAGACTTCAAGAGAACCATTTGGAGCACATAATAAGTATGCCACCACGGAATTTAGGAGATGCAGTTTCTGGAATGCCTAAGAAGGGCAAAGTCTAACTCAGGCAGTATGCTGGTGGCAAAGAAATAAGGCTACTGACTTTTCAAAGTTCTATGGTGTTTTCTATAGGTCAGAAGAAAGTAGAAGGGGAATATATATAATTAAGAGGACTGTCAGAAGGTGCAAGGTGACTCCCTAATAGGAGTGAGGTATATGTGTGCAACCACTGGAAGTCAGAGGTGGCGGGGAAATCATAAGCAGCCCACTGAAAGAGACATTGTCCATGTCAAGAGAACTGAGGCAGTTGATTCCCAGTGATGGTAGAGGCTCTCCACCGAATGCCAAAAAGCACCCCACCAACACCAGATTCCAAAGGGAAGACTGTTCTGCTCCTTGCCTCTTTCCTGTCCACTTCTCTGGTTCTGTGGAGTCAGAGGCAGCACAATGAAAGTGGAACCAGTAGAAAATCCAGGTGGGAAAAGGGGGACATAATGGAATTATCCATGCCCTTTCTCCCAATTCAAGTTTCTTAGCCTGTATCAGACCTGAGCTGGGGGAGGAGTGATGTTATAAATTGGATTAGAGTTTGGGGTTTTTAAATTAGACTAGATTGTATGTTTTATTATTTGAAAATTGAGATTATTTGATAATATCTGAAAGTGATGGGAAAAAACTATATGATTTACCTGAGATCTCAATAAGGTTGAAGTGAGACGGTTTGGTCGAGTGGATTTGCAGGGGTGGTGCAATGAAAGAATAAAATTGATCTTTGTTTGAATCTTAGTGAGTCAGACTATTTTGGTAAATCAGTGATAGTCATTTGAGTCACAGGAAATCTAGGTAACCATTTGTAAATGTGGACTTGGAGGAGGTCAGAGAAGGAGACATCAATTTTGAAGTCCATCCAAACTCTCTTGCTCCATTAGGATCAGATCAACCTATAATACTTCCTCAGTGGTATTGCAGTACATAATTTATTTTTAAATAATTTCAGTCAAAGTAGTCCACTAAAAAAATAATTTTTTTAAAGCACAAGAGTGATGTAAGCAAGATTTTGGAATAGGAAACCCCAGCCCTCATTCCCCCACAGAAACACCAATTTAAAAATTGTATACAGACCAACATATAGTTATGAGATATCCAGAATCTGGTTAAGAAGTTACAGTACCCTAAGTGAGTACAAAGCTGAGAATAGCTACATTGAAATAGGTAAGAAGACCAATTTCACTTTAGTCGTGTTGGTCCCTCCCCCAAGCTGGCACAGCTTAGTGCCAGGAAAGAACATACCATCTCGTGACTTCTTCTTTAGGAGGAAAGAGAAGAGCAGAATGTGCATCCAATGTTCCAGCTTTTCAGAGGGCTGCCTGAGGGACTGGCATCTGTCTTGTCTGACTTGAGGTGCTGACATGGAGTTGGCATAATTTGGATGCCTGGTGGCTGTTGAAAACAAGGGAGAGTAGGGTAATTTATGGCTGTAGAACCAGAGAACTTGCAGTGCCGCAGATAGACACCAGAGGGAGCAAGAGATTATGAGCTCATGAATAAGAAATAGACAGGCCTATCTAATTGAGAAGTTGCAGACACAGGCCCAGAGAAGATGAATCACCCAAAAAAAAGGTTTTAGAGGCCCCCATAATCTCTATCCAGGCCGACTGGTGAGAGTCTTCCCCTGTAGGAAGCCAGTCCATAAAGACTGGGAAAGTGGCTGTTTTTTCCAATGCGCGGATCCCAACTCAAAGTTATGAGACACATGAAGAAACAGGGGAACATGGCCCAAAAAAAGAAACAAAATAAATTTCCAGGAACCAGTCCTAAAGAAATAGAGGTATATGAATTACCTGACAAAAAATTAAAAATAAAAATGCTCTATGAGCACAAGAAAATGATGCATAAACAAAATGAGAATATCAACAAGAGATAGACAGTATAAAAAAGGACAAAACAGAAATTTTGGAGCTGAAGGATACAGTAACTCAACTGAAAAATTCACTAGAGGGCTTCAACACCAGACTTGACCAAGCAGAAGAAAGAATCAGTGAACTCAAAGACGTGTCATTTGAAATTGTCCAATTAGAGGAACAAAAATAAAAAGGAATGAAAAAGAGTGAAGAAAGCCTAAGGGACTTATGGGACACCATCAAAAGAACCAATATACACACTACGGGAGCCCTGGAAGAAGAGAGAAAAAGGAACACAAAGCTTATTTAAAGAAATAATGAAAACTTTCAAAATCTGGGGAAGGAAATGGACGTTCATATTCAAGAAGCCCAATGGGCTACAACTAAGATGTACCCAAAGAAATCCACAGTGAGACATATTATAATCAAATTGTCGGAAGTCAAAGACAGGGGCCAGCCTGGTGGCATAGGGGGTAAGTTTGCACACTCTGCTTTGGCAGCCCGGGGTTCGTGGGTTTGGATCCCGGATGTGGACCTACACACTATTCATCAAGCCATGCTGTGGAGGCATCCTACATACAAAATAGAGGAAGACTGGCACAAATGTTAGCTCAGTGACAATCTTCCTCAAGCAAAACCAGGAAGATTGACAACATATGTTATCTCAGGGCTAGTCTTCCTCACCAAAGAAAAAAGTCAAAGACAAAGAGAATTTTGAAAGCAGCAAGAGAAAAATGATTTGTCACATACAAGGGGAATAACCATAACACTGTCAGCATATTTCTCAGCAGAAAACTTGCAGGCCGGAAGGGAGTGCAATGATATATTCAAAGCACTGAAAGAAAAATGCCCTACAAATCAAGAATGCTATATCTGGCAAAAAGATCTTTAAAAAATGAAGGAGAAATAAAAATTTTTGAGATAAACAAAAGCTGAGAGAGTTCATCACCATTAGACCTGCCTTATGAGAAATGCTAAAGGAAATCCTTCAAGTTGAAATGAAAGGACACTAAACAGCAACACAAAAGCATATTAAAGTATAAAGCTTGCTGGTAATGGTAAATATATGGGCAAATACAGAATATTATAATACTGTGTTGGTGGTGCATAAATCACTTTTAATTCTTGTATACAAGTTAAAAGACAAAGGTATAAAAAAACATGTCATAGTTATAAAACTGTTAATGAATACACAGCATAAAAAGAAATAATTTGTGACATCAATTACATAAAGTGTGTGTGTGGAAAGAAGTAAAAGTGTAGAGTATTTGTATGCATTTGAAGTCAATTTGTTATCAGCTTAAAATAGATTGTTCTAACTATAAGAAGTTTCTAGTTACCCCCATGGTAACTACAAAGAAGATACCTACAGAAGATATACAAAAGAAAATGAGAAAGGAAACAAAGCACGTCACTACAAAAAATCAGCAAAACACAAAAGGAGACAGAGAGAAAGGAAAGAGTAACAAAAAAGCTATAAGACAGAAAACAAGTAGCAAAATGGCAATAATAAATCTTAGCCTATCCACAATTACTTTTTTTTTTAATCTTAGAAGACCTAGGTTTTATTCTCAGATCGATTTCTAGGTGTGTGTTTATTGGCAAGTTATTTAAATGTTCTCATTTCAATTTTCTTTTTGTAAATTTTTGTCTTGTGTGTCTTTTTTTTAATCGAGGTGACATTAGTTTATAACATTATATAAATTTCAGATGTACATCATTACATTTTTACTGTGTAGACTACATCAAAAGACCTAGAATAGCTGAATGGATAAAAAACAAGCTCCAACCATATGCTGTCTACAAGAGACTCACTTTAGATTTAGGGACACACATATGCTGAAAGTGAATGGATGGAAAAAAGATATTCCATACAAACGATAACCAAAAGAGAGCAGAGGGTACTGTACTTATATCAGACAAGATAGATTTTAAGTCGAAAACTGTCAAAAGAGACAAAGAGCATTATTTAAGGGTAAAACGGTCAATTATTATATCTTTTATTTGGAGATATAATAGAATTGTTATATCTACTAGGAAGAACTATTCTACTAGAATATATTCTAAGAATATATCTACTAGTAGAATTATTATATCTACTCAGAAGATATAATCATTATAAATATATTTGCACCCCACATCAGAGTACCCAAATATATAAAGTAAACACTGACAGAACTGAAGGGAGAAATAGATAGACAGCAATACAATGACAGCAGGGGATTTCAATACTCCACTTTCAATAACGGGTAGAACATCCAGACAGAAAATCTATAAAGAAACAGAAGTCTTGAACAACATTATAGACCAAATGGATTTAATAGACATATACAGAACATTCCACTCAACAGCAGCAAAATACACATTCTTCTCAAGTGCATACAGAAC
This sequence comes from Diceros bicornis minor, assembly GCF_020826845.1. Lineage (NCBI taxonomy): Eukaryota > Metazoa > Chordata > Mammalia > Perissodactyla > Rhinocerotidae > Diceros > Diceros bicornis. The sequence goes on along the minus strand of NC_080755.1, from coordinate 20,931,231 downwards.
ATTCTCCAGAACATATCATATGTTAGGTCACAAATCATACCAAGTATATTCCCAACTTCAATAAAATGAAACTAGAAATTAATAGCAGAAGGAAAACTGGAAAATTCACAGATGTGTGGAAATTAAGCAACATACTCTTGAACAACAAATGAGTCAAAGAAATAACAAAAAGGAAATTAAAAAATATCTCGAGACAAATAAAAATGAAAATGCTACATACCAAAATTCATGGGATGCAGCAAAAGCAGTGTTAGGAAGGAAATTTATAGTGATCAATGCTTACATTAAAAAGAAGAAAGAGCTCAAATAACCATCCTAACAGTACACCACTAGAAAAAGAAGGACAAACAAAGCCCAAATTTAGCAGAAGGAAATGATTAAGATGAGAGCAGAAATAAATGGAATAGAGAATAGAAAAACAATAGAAAAAAATCAACAAAACTAAGGGTTGGTTTTTTTTTTTAAAAAAAGATAAGATTGACAAACCTTTAGCTAGACTAAGAAAAAAAAGAGATGATTCAAATAAAAAACCATCAGAAATGAAACAGAAGACATTATAACTGATGCCACAGAAATAAAAAGGATCATAAGAGACTATTATGAATAATTATACACCAATGAATTGGATGACCTAGAAGAAATGAATAAGTTCCTAGAAACATACAATCTCCCAAGACTGAATCATGAAGAAATAGAAAGTCTGAACAGATCTATAGTGAGTAAGAAGATTGAATCAGTAATCAAAACCTCCCAATAAAGAAAGGTACAGGACTAGACGACTTGATTGATGAATTCTAGCAAACATTTAAAGAATTAATGCCAATCCTTCTCAAACTCTTCCAAAATATTAAAGAGGAAACATTTCCAACTCATTTTAGGAGACTAGCATTATCCTGATACCAAAGCCAAAGACACCAAAGAGAAAAGAAAGTTATGGGCCAATATACCTGACGAATATAGATGCAAAAATTCTCAACAAAATACTTATAAACTGAGTTCAAAAGCACATCAAAAGAATTAAGCACCATGACCAAGTGGGATTTATCCCTAGGATTCAAGGATGGTTCAAAATATGAAAATCAATCTAAAACAAATGTTGGCAAGGATGTGGAGAAAAGGGAGCCCTTGTGCACTGTTGGTGGGAATGTAAATTGGCACAGCCACTATGGAAAACAGTATGGAGTTTCCTGAAAAATTAAAAATAGAACTACCATATGATCCAGCAATTCCTCTTCTTAATATTTATCCAAAAGAATTTCATAATCCCACTTATGTGAGGCATTTAAAGTAGTCAAATTCATAGAATCAGAAAGTAGAATGATGGTTGTCAAGGGTTGGAGGGGGAAATGAGGAGTTGCTGTGTAATGGGTGTAAATCTTGTCATGCAAGATGAAAAAGTACTAGAGATCTGATGTACAACATTGTGCTTATAGTTGACAATACTGTATTTTGCACTTAAAAATTTGTCAAGAAGGTAGGTATCTTATTATGTGTTTTTACCACAATTAAAAAAAAAGCACACATGGTGCTACTTTTAGATTTTCTCACAGATAAATTCACATTTAACCCTCGCCAATGGTGTGGCTGACGTACTTATGAAGCACAGTTCTCGGATTCAGGCAGTTGCTGAATTCAATTTGAGTTCCCATCTCGAATAGGGATTATACAATCTCGGGCAGTTTCCCCTTTCTGATGCTCAGTTTTTTCTTTTGTAAAAATCACATGATGGTACTTGCCAATGTAGTTAGTTCTAACAGCTTGTTTATTACTTTATCTTGTTACCAAATCACATACAAAGTATTTGAGAGGCAACATTTCATTGAATGTACTGTATGGCCCTCTGTCTTTACATTCTTCATTCTCTCTGGAAACTACTTTTTTTGTGTGTGAAAATCTATTCTTATGTGCTTTAAGAAAAACAATATATATACACACACGTCATTACTTCTCTAGAAACACTGGTCTATATATGAGTACAGTGATTATCATTAAATCATTTATGAAGCACCTATTGATTCAAAGGGAAATGAAACATTTCGTTCCTTTAAAGGACTTAAGAATCTACCAAGGGAGAAAAATATATTAATACTATTCATGAATATATTAGCAAATATTACATTAATGTAATTTATTAATATCATTTAATATTAATATGTTAATATTACAACTTTAAGTAACCATTCAAGTCCATCAATGCTAACAACCCAAAAAGAGTAACAGACAGAAAGTGGTTCAGGGGGTCAAGGAACAAAGCTGTCACTGAAGGCTGGGCCGTAAAGGAAGATTCGCCAAGAAGGAGGGATCTGAGGACAGCTGCCGGTTCAGTGTTCCTCACGGTATGGGGCACGTGCTGCAGTGTGGGCCCATAGTTTCAGGCAGCACGTGCTATGATAGTAGTTAGGGTGTGAACAGGGCTTCACAGAGCATTGGGTCTGCCTATCACGCACGCCCATGTGGAGTGGTGCTGGGACAACTCCAGTGAAAATGCCTGAGTTTGAAAACTGGTTCTGCCACTTTTTAGCCAGGTGACCTTGAGCAAATCACTTAACCTCTTTGTGCCTCATTTGCCTCATCTGTAAACTGAGGATAATGATAGTACTCTCTCACAGGGTACTTATGAGGATTAGATAAGTTAACGATTGTGAATTACTTAGAAGAAGGCTGACAGCTGGTGAGTGAGTACTATCCATGTGTTTGTTAAATAAAAATAAATAAACGAATGAATAAATAAAAAAATACAATCACACTGGGTAGAAGCTATGTCATTTTCAATTCCCTTTCAATCCTTACGGTAAAGTCAAGGAGAAAGTCTCTGTCTGGTGCTGGGATGACTTTAACACCTCTCTAGCCTTTGCCAATCTCCCTCTGCAACAGAAAGAAAATATCTCAGGCTCCAAGCTTTGACAGAGATTCGTCAACTGCGACAGTACCAATAACATGGTTTTCTTGTCATACTATTCCTTTTTATAGTTATCTTCTATTTGCGTAAAGTGATTGATTTTCCATTTATGTTAGTTACATAGAGTTTCCTTTAAAATAAATTTCAGTAAAAGTTTTGACTCATTTTAAAGAAAGTCGATAATTTGTATTTAAAGAAAGTAAATAATTAAATAGATAATAATAACAACAAAAAGAGGGAGTTTCTTAAAAATTGAAGTTTGGAAAGTTTTGGATTACAGCAGAGGCACAAAACTAGTAATTCAGAGAGAAAGAAGGAGAAAGTTCTATTCGTCAACATTATGCCTTTCACATGGTTTCCACACACGCTGGCCTCAAGCTCCTTCTTTATCCATCTGGGCAGAGAGCATGGTTTTGTCTGCCTTCCAAAATCACCACTCACCTTGTCTAAGACACTCTGTCAAACAGAAGTGGGCAGAGAGTGTAAGCACTTTGTATTGTTGCTTGAGTGGACCTCTTCTGTCTGCCGAAAAGTGTTTGGTCCAGCTATCTGAGGAGTTCCACTAATTGCCTCATTAGGCAATCTCAATGCAGAAACAATATCTAAGTACATCAGTGTAACTCCTGGGTATATGTAGGATTTAATAGCAGATGAAGCCAAATGAGCTGAAATGGAAAATTTATTTCTTTCTTAATAAACATTCTTAAATTCTCATTAAAAAAAAGACAGCAGACAATTCATGCTTTTTAGCAAGATGTAGTCTTTTCTTAAGTTGTAAATGCTTCTGAGCCATTTAGAGAAAATTTGAAATATTTTCTGAACATTATCCTAACATTTTCAAGCATGGGACATTTAATAAGAGCTTTACTTCCTCCAAAGTTAGATGTACATTATGTGGATCATAATATCAAAATGCAAACTAGTATGTAAATTTATATGTAATGCATGCATTCATAGAAGAGAAGAATTGCCTCTTTTTAATATTTAAGGCTTTTAATAATTATGTTAAAAATATCCCCAACAAGGGTATGAATATCCACATTTGGTTTTGTAGTTGTCTAATGTAAGTATTGTCCCCGAGTCAGGAGACAGAGGAGAAGGAACACTGGCAGGACCAGAGAGACAATCTGCTGCCCCGCCCCTTTGCATTTTGCAATTGACCATATGAAGAAAGGGCGACTGAGGGGCAAAAGCCTCCACAGACCCCTAAACTCGGCTGTTTTGATATTTGCACTTCCTCCCCTCCCCCTTCTCATTGAATCTACCTGGTCTTCAGCACCTAATTACCCCACACCTGGAATATTACCGCAGTCTCCACACTGCCCTCTTGATGTTAGTCTCTCTCCTTCCCACCACCCTCTCAACCTGCTCTCAGTAGAGATTGAGCTTCCTAAAATCCTGTCCTCACCTGTACCTCTTTCCTCTAAAATCTTCTCTGGTTACCCATTGCCTTAGGCTGGAGTCCTTCATCCTTAGCTTTGCTTCCATCATGTGCAACAAGCTGGCTTCAGCTGCTTTTCCAGCATTTTCTTCCTCTTTTCTTCACACTGAACCCTGAACTCCAGCAAGGTCGTCCTGGGGTTCTCATTGCTCCTCCTCCCCAATATACCCTGTACACCAGCTTATGAGGCTTTGCTCAGGCTGATGTCCTACCTATATGCCCTCCTTCATTCATCCGCATTCCACCATCTATCTGTTAAGACCAGGCCCAAGTCCTACTTCTGACCACTGTAGCCCACAGCAAATCAGACCTCTCACCCAGCTGAATCTCTCTCTGCAGGCCTTTCTCTCTGTAGCATGGATTGTCATTTAAATTTTTGTGTGCGCTTATTATCAAGTCTTTTACATTAGATTTGAAGCTTCTAAGAGCAGAGACCATCTCACAGTATTTGGTATGCTGTGTGTATAAAAGCTGCTCAATAAATTAGTTGATTAATTAACCAATTATGTGCTTTGCTAATTTGATTTTGTAAAACAATCAGTTACCGTTTTGGACAACTTACAGTCGTGTGTCGCTTAACAACAGGGATACGTTCTGAGAAATGTGTCGTTAGACGATTTTGTCATTGTGTGAACATCATAGAGTGTACTTACACACACCTAGATGGTATAGCCTGCTACACTCCCAGGCTACATGGGATAGCATATTGCTCCTAGGCTACAAACCTGTACAACATGTTACTATACTGAATACCAGGCAATTGTAACGCAATGGTATTTGTGTATCTAAACATATCTAAACATAGAAAAGTACAGTAAAAATATGATAAAAAATGTTAAAGAATGATACACCTGTACAGAGCACTTACCATGGATAAAGCTTGCAGGACTGGAAGTTGTTCTGAGTGAGCTCGTGAGCAAGTGGTGAGTGCACGTGAAGGCCTAGGACGTTACTGTACACTAATGTAGACTTTACAAACACTGTACACTTACGCTACACTAAATTTATTTAAAAAATATTTTCTTTCTAATAATAAATTAACTGTAGCTCACTGTAACTTTTTGACTTTATAAACTTTTAAATTTTTTTAACTTTTTGACTCTTTTGTAAAAACACTTAGTTATAAAGCACAAACACATTGTAGAGCAGTACAAAAATATTTTATTTCTTTATATACTTATTCTATAAGTATTTTTCTATTTAAATTTTTTTTTTTTTTTAGTTTTTAAAATTTTTTGTTAAAAATTAAGACGTAACTGGCACACATTACCCTAGGCCTACACAGGGTCAGTTCGTCAACATCACTGTCTTCTACTTCCACATCTTGTCCCACTGGAAGGTCTTCAGGGGCAATAATACGTACTGAGCTGTCATCTCCTGTGATAACAATGTCTTCTTCTGGAATACCTCCTGAAGGACCTGCCTGAGGCTTTTCTTGAGGAGGTGTCACTTTTTTCAGAAGTATGTCCCTGGTGGTTTGCTCAGTTCATTTCTTTTTTTTCATTGTAGATTTGCTTATAAGCAGATAATGCACCATGAAAATACCTCTCTGCAGTATTAATGAAAACCTTTTGGTTTTGCGGTCCATGTTTTCAAACATTTTAAGGAGCTTGTTGAGGTTTGCATAAGCTTCAGCTAAATCCTTCACTCTGAGTTTTCTTGGGAGTTCTTTTTCTTTTCCAGCAGTTTCCTTTTCTCTTGCCTCTTCTTCAGCTATGTGTTCCTGTTCTAGCTCCAACAATTCATTATTAGTCAATTCCTCAGGAACCACCTCTAGGAGCTCCTCAATGTCCTCCTCATCTGCACCAAGGTTAAAGTTGTTTGCCGTCTATACCACAGCCTCATTGATTTTTGCAACCTCCTCATCCTTGGCAAATCTTTTGAAGTCATGGCTGAATCTCTTGAGTGTCTTCTTCCAGATGCCATTCATACACTCCTTTGTGATGTCACCCCAAGCCCACGTAAGGTTCTTGATGCAGTCATAGATGTTATAATCCTTCTAGAACTGCATCAGTGTCCTCTCAGTGACTTCTTCAGTTACAACAATAGCCTGGGCAAGGATCCTCCTCAGGTAGTATACCTTAAAAGCTGCCATAACTCCTCGATCCATTGGTTGGATTGAAGAGGTGGTATTTGTAGGGAGAAACACTGCTTTGATATTGGGATGAAGATCACCAATAAAAGAAGGACATTGAGAGCATTATCAACAACAAGCAAAATCTTGAAAGGTATGTTACTCTCCAGACAGTACTTCTCCATTTTGCTGGTATAGCAATTCAGGAGGGCATCTGAAAAGAAGAGCTGTGTCATCCATGACTTGTTATTGCTCCTGTAGTATACTGGCAGTGTGTACTTATTGATATGCTTGAAGGCCCTGGGGTTCTCTCTCTGCCACATCACAAAGGGTTTCAATTTGTAGCCTGCAACATTGCCCTTGCAAGATAGTTATCCTATCCTTAAAAGCCTTGAAACCTGGCATTGACTTGGCCTCCCCATGAACGAAAGTCCTTTTAGGCATCCCTTTCCAGCATAAAGGGGCTTCATCCATTTTAAATATTGGCTCTAGCAAGTAATTTCTTCCACTATCAGCTTATCTAGAGTTTCCAAAAAATTCTTCAGCTGCCTTCACATCAGCACTCACAGACTCACCACTCACTTTCACATTATGTAATGAATAATGATTCTTGAATCATTTAAACCTCCCAGAGCTGGCAGTTAAGTTCAACATTGCAGAAAGGTCTAAACTTTTCTTTCAACATTGCAAAGAAACTTCTTGCTTTGGCCATGATCATCATGGTGCTGAGAGGGATACGCTTCTGTGTCTGGTCTTCAATCCAAGTCATTAGAAGTTTCTCCATGTTTGATATGGGCCCTTCTCAAATTTTTGTTAGTCTCATTGCCTTCAAGGAAGCAGATCCTTTAACAGCTTCCGTCACTTTGTTCTCATTCTTCAATATGGTAGCTATGGTGGAATGGGACATGCCTGACTGGTGAGCAATAACTATCACTGATTTTTCACTTTTGTCGTCCTTAATCACTTTTAATTTTGTTTCCATGTCAATCATTCTATGTGGCCTCTTATTGGCAATATTAGCGGTGGATTTTGTATGCTTAGTGGCCATGATGTACAAAACAACATGAGATTAAATCAAGCACAGGAGAAAATGATACAATCAAGAGACGTGGTAAACATGAGATGTAAGAGGCTGCTGCTGGCATAACATGGCACAGTGTTTTACAGCAATTTTTTTTATAGGTAGAAAGAGTGCACTCTAAAATAGGGATAAAAAGTATTGCATGGTAAAAACATAAACCAGTAACACAGTTGTTTATTGTCATTATCAAGTATTACGTACTATATATAATTGTATGTGCTATACTTTTATACAACTGGCAGCGCGGTAGGTTTTTTTGACACCAGCATCCCCACAAACACGTGAGTAATGCATTGTGCTACGATGTCATTAGACAACAGCAATTTTTCAGCTCCATTAAAATCTCATGGGACCACCATCATATATGCAGTCTGTTGTTGACCAAAAGGTCATTATGCAGCACATAACTATATTAGAAGCTTCTGAATTTTTGAAGAGATTAGTGGGAAATATATGATCTATTATAAGAACTGGATTTTTAAGTTTCTCTTAGTTTTGAGCTTCCGTGGAACCTAGTACAGTATGGTGACAATAGAGATAGTCAATGAATGTTGAAAGAAAGAAACAATGAACGAGTGAATGAAGCACTGAGTTTGATTTTCAGTTCTTGCTCTGCTCCTTAGGCCACCTGTACTAAGACCTCTCTATTCTATGCCTACAAAAGTTAATTATAAAATGATATAATCTTCTTTCTTATGTTTATTGTTTGTGATTGTAGCAACTCTCAGATACTAAATTTATATTTATAGAAAAATCTTTGATTAATAAAACATGTTAATTTTCATCATCATTAGAACCTAACATAAAAAATCTTTATGATCGTATTGTTGAAATTGTTACTATCTACCACCAATTTGTGTTGGGGTCAGAAAAATAAAATTACCTTTTTCGGATGAGATCTGCTATTGGATTCTTCACTTTGAAGACATATGTATGCCCACTGCTGGTGGCAGAGTCAACTGATAGAAGCTTTCAGAGTATTAAGTTGGTAATATAAAAGAGACAACTTTGAAAGGTTGAACACTTGATCTCATAATTTCATTTAACAGAATCAGAAAATAATCATGAATGTACACAAAGCTTTAGCTCTGAAAATGTTCATCTTAGCATTGTTTCAAATACAAATAATTGGAACCAATATAAATATCTGATGATAAATTAGACAAATTGGGTAAATAATATTTTATGTACTCACACAATGGAACACATGCATTTATTAAAAATAAATTTTAGGATTTTACATAGAAAGAGATTCATGGAAAACTATATTGTTAAATGAAAAAAAAGCCATGTACAAAATAGTACGCTGACAATGATTCATTTTAATACAATTAATTATAAATACATATAGTAAGGAATGTATAGATCCCAAAATGTTAAGAACAGTTATGTCTGATAGGTGTAATTACGTGAGAATTTTCTTCTTTTTGTGTATATCTGTATATGTTAAAGTTTTAGAATAGGTATAATAGTTTAAATATATATATGAAAAAATAAAAGAACATGGATGTTTACTTAATGTTTTACTATCAAGCAACATTTAATTTATTTTTTTGCTCATCGTGTTGTAAATGTCATATCTATTACCAGCAAATATGTTAATGAAGCCTACTGCTACTGCTACTACTACTAAAATCTATTGCCCTCAAAGAGCTTCAAGTTTTTAGCAATCTTACATGGATCTAGGAAGTCAAATTTAGGAGATAAAAAATAAAGTTTAAGGACACAAAAAGTTTATTTTTTTAAAACATGGTCTTTCATTGTACTTTTGCAAAAGAAAGAGATACATAGATCCTTAAAATATAATTCCTGGGAGAGAATTCTGATACTTGTAACAAATATATTCTAAAATCAAGTTTACTGTAGTTGATAAAAGCCAAGGAGCAACTTCCTCTGGGAGGCAGATGGTGACTGTTTTCAACTACCTGGAGGGGCTTTGAGACGTGAGGGATTCAATTTTTGCAACTCAGAAATTTCAAATGCAGTCAGGACAAATAAAAAATACTATACATATCACTCGCTCTTTCTTCTTTTTGTGTCTCTTCCTCTGTGTCTTTTTTCTTTTCTTTGGGTCTCTCTGCTTTCATCCACTGCCTTTTTCATCCTCTGGCCTACTAGAAATGACTGAGTTAATACCCGCCAGAACGAAACCTTGTGCATGATTAACAAAAATAATTACTCTCCTTCTTATAACTTCTTATCTTACTGTCATCTTTTATTAAGGTTTAGGTTTGTGGAGCCCAGTGTTCCCAGAGTGAGGTCCCATCCCGACTGTAAGTTAGGCACTTCGGGAGGTAGATTCACTCTTTCCTGCCACTAGGGGACCATTCTGTATAATGCTTCAATGGCCTCATTATCATTTATTTACACTGAACCCAATTCTTCTCAGTCTGTGGAGTGAGCAGGCTGTCAGAAGAGAACCTATGTAAATGCAGCTTGGGTAGCTTTACTGGAGGGTGAAATGGAAGTGAAAATGAATTAACCTCATCCACCTCTTTATTTTTTTCCCAGCTTTATTGAGATATAATTGACGTATAACATTGTGTAAGATTCAGGTATACAATGTGATGATTTGATACATGTATATACTGCAAAATGTTTACGACAATAAGGTTAGTTAGCCCATCCTTCACCTCACATAATTACCCTTTTGTTGCTGCTGTTGTTATTGTGAGAACATTTAAGATCTGCTCTCATAGTAACTTTCAAGTATACATAAGAGTTTTGTTAACTATCCTCTCTCTTCCTCATGCTTTGCTAGCATCCTCCTCTCTTTGCCAAGAGGATAGAACCCATCATTTTACTTGTCTCCTTGCAATTTGGCAGGATTTTTTTGGAGGAGTCTGCAAAAGATAGTGGTAAGGGTAAAGCAGTCAGAAAAACTGAGAAACAACAGGTTACAGTTTGATCTTTTCTGGGTAATTGAGACCATTTCTATTACTGTAAGTACCACAAAGCGAGTAAATGGCCATTGAGGAAAGAGACGGGGGGAGAAACAGGAAGGGCCGATGTAAGAAGCCTATGAGGGCACACTCCTAGGACTTCCATCTGCAAGAAAAATTGGAGAGTTGTACATCTCAAACTGTGCAAGCCGCATGAACAAGTGACAAAAAGTAGAATTACCTTCAAAAGTAAGTCTCTTGCTACTAACAGTAGACAGGAATAGCATTCAAATTAGAAAATCCACAAGCATATTGGGCCAGTTTCTCTTGGTAAGTCAAATCCATTCGACCCAACACTCTTTTGCCTTCCACCTGGATCCTTGCGTCCTGCTGACACTAGGCACCCTCTCCAGTCAGTGGTTGAACCGGAGTGTACAGAATCTGAGCTCACTGGTGGAACAAGGATGCTCTACTTTTGTAGAAGGCTTTCTGGGCTTCTTTTTGCCTCTGAGAATTCCAGTGCATTGCTGTGAAAACTTAGGGTTAACGTCTTTTGCATCGAGAATGGTGTCACTTAGTCTCTTAGTTCCATCTATTTACACAGCAGGCAGCTTTGCATTTGGTTGTAAAGAGGAAATGCCCCAGTAGGTTTTCCTTCTGTGCAGAGAAAGTGTGCTTCTGGCCCTTTGTGGGTCAGACAGAAAGCAGAGGGGTGAGCTGAGGGAAAAGGGACTCCCAGGTATCCTTGACCGCAGCCTCTAACTAAGGAGAAGCGAGAACTCACCAGTAAATATTTAATCATGCTTTGTTCTAAATCAAACTAGTAAATGTTGATATATTCTTTACGTTTATTTACAAATCTGTTTACTTTGCTGGGATTTTTTTTCCTCTGGAATTTGGAGACATGAATTATTGTTTTTCTTTGTTGCTTTAGGCATTTCCCATTAGGCTCAGAAGGACTACATGTTTTCTAAGACCCTTGCATGCTCATTAGTGCTGAGTTTGGAAAAGTATTTGAGGAAGGAAAAGGATCTAAAAGAAGTGAATAGGAAAGGATGGAGGTCAGCAGATTAGCACCGATGCTTAGAGGTGAAGAGAGTCGGAAAGTGTTCAGAAAAAGCAAAATGGAAGCCAGCCTTGTGATGTTATTATGACTCTCTCAGACATGATATTTGAGGTGAAAACAAAACTCAGCTTGCTTATGGAAGGCACTACTGGATCTGATGGCATTAAGCAGTCCATTTGATTTGGGGGAATGATAAATGGAAAGGTTCATTGCTGTTGCACAAAACTATCCTTGTTATTTTAAGCTGGAGTTTCATTTGGGCTGGAAGAATTGTCCATTGCCTGGAAATATGTGCTGTAGCCACGGCCGGCACCCGTCAGCGGGAATATCTGCCAACTGCTTTCCTCGGGGAGCAATTCTGTGCCCTGGGATAAGTACAAATTTTATTTTATTATTTTAGCTGGCCAGAGTCCTTGTTTAAAGGGGGCATTGTGGCTATGGGAGTGGTATGTTTTGTTTAGATTGGCGGTTCCCAAACTTCAGTGGACATATGGATCACCTGGGGAGCTTGTTAAAATGCAGATTCTGGGGCCTTGCCCTAGAGATTCTGATTCAGTGGGATTATAGTGGGACCAAGGGATCTGCATTTTTAACTAGCATCCAAGTGATGCTTGTCAAAATGATGTCAGACCATTGAGAAACACAGGCTTGTGAATTTTAAATCAGGATAATCTTATGAAAGAAAGACTTCTCTTCTGACCAGAAATCCATTTATAAGTTAGATTTTTCTAGCTACTTCATAGTCTAAGTCTGGCAGAATGGTGATGTCCTCAGCACAGCCCTTATCAAGAGATGTCACAGCAAAATGCTTTGTACTATTGCAATGAAAACAAGCAAGTGCTGTGTCTGGGCATCCCTTTCCTCCTCTCCCTCCAGAAGTCAGTGCGCCAGTGGCTGCAACACTTATCTGGCCGTTGAGAACTTCAACTTTAGACACAGCTCTGTCCTGGCCTTGGGACCTTCTTTCAAGCATAGGGTATCTTAGCAAGGGGAAGTGGGAAGGTGGAATGGTTTCTTGAAAAATTCAGAATTTTTTCCCCAAATTACTTGATGTAGGTTTTTTGTCCAAATAACCCAAATGATAGTCTTGTCCCTTCTTGTTTCTTTGATACTGGAGTTCTGTTTAATGGAGAGTTACATGACGGCAAGGTGACTCAGAACGCTTGCAAACATTTTCATGTGGAAAGAGATTTCTAGGTGGACACTGTGAAGAATTTGTGATGCACTGGGTTTTGAGGGAAAGAGCCCTGGACTTAGAAGCTGAAGCCCCAGATCTATGTTTATATAACAGAGGAGGAAACAAAGGCTCAGGGATTGAAAAGGATTTGCTTGAAGGCTTAGTGGGCAGGACCTGGAATTCAGCTCCGTCGCTCCAAGTCCAGCACTCATTTCCTCTACAATCAGCCTTTTAGCTTTTTAAGGACTTTTGTTCTGGAGAGAACACCCATATCCTACCATATCCTAGGCCGCACCATGAGCTGCCCGACTCTGGGCGAGTCAGGTTCCCTCTCAGAGCATCCATTTCTCAAGTATAAATTAAAGATGATAATAACCTACTCTGTATGTCATTGTAAGCATAAAAGAAAATGGGTGTTACGATGCTTGGTGAGTATGGACATTCACAAAACAGAATAATTATTTTATTAAAAAAAACCTGGGTTCACATTTTGCTGTTTATCAACTCTGTGGCAATGGGCAGGTCACCCTGGACCTGATAGAGGGATAGCATTGCCCACCTAGTTCAGGTAGTAAAGAGGAGTGAATGAGATAATACACGTCTGGGTGCTTTGCAAACGAATGCCACTGCCCACACCTTATAATTATTTATGAACTTCTCCAAGACATTCAATATTGGATTATGGAGCCTTTGGTTTTCTGTACATAGTTTTAGCCAGAACACAGTCTTAGGCCCTGTACCTCAAGGTGTTTTGTAAGCTTGAATTTATTCATCCTTTTAGTATTCAGTGTAGGAAAAGAGGTGTCATAAAAGCATTGACTATGCAAGTGAACGGTTTATTCTAAAATCCAAGGCCTGCAGATTATTTGTAAAAATGTCAGAGTATGTTCTCTAGGTGACCAATATATCACTAATGCCGGGCCCTCTCCCTCCACCTTGGGCCAAAACCAGTGTCTGTGAACAAAGTAGAACAGGTCAAAGTGAATGTAGCAAGAAAGTCTTTACTTCTGAAACTCCCCATTAAGCAATTTGCACCCTGCAAAATACAAAGTCCTAACTCTTCACTCTATGTGTTGATTTGCTTCCTAGTACTTTTCTCATCTGCCCATGGAAAGAGTAAACCTCAGTGAACATGTAGCATGTGCCTGAAAATAATTCTTTTTTTAATTTTAAAAAATATTTATTTATTGTTGAGATATAATTGACATTATATAACATTATATTAATTTCAGGTGTACAACATAATGATTTGATATATATTGTGAAATGATCACCACAATAAGTTTAGCTAACATCCATCACCACACATAGTTACAAAGTTTTTTTCTTGTGATGAGAACTTTTAAGATTTACTTTCTTAGCAACTTTCAAATATACAATACAGTATTATTAACTATAGTCACAATGCTGTACATTACATCCCCAAGATTTATTTATTTTATGCCTGGAAGTTTGCACCTTTTGACCCTTTTCACCCAATTTTGCCCACCCCCCGGCTTTGGCAACCACCAGTCTCTTCTCTGGATCTATGAGCCTTTTTTTTTTTTTTTAATCTTTAGATTCCACATATAAGTGAGATATTACAGTATTTGTCTTTCTCTGTCTGTTATTTTGCTTAGCATAATGCCCTCAAGGTCTATTCATGTTGTTGCAAATAGTAGGATTTTCTTCTTTTTTTATGGCTAAATAATATTCCATTATATAAATATATATATATATATATAATTTTTTCCATATATTTCTTTTATCCACTCATCTGTTGAGGGACACTAGTTTGTTTAAACAATTCTTTTTTTTTTTTTTTTTTTTCGCTGAGGAAGATTCACCCTGAGCTAACATCTGTTACCAATCTTCCTCTATTTTGTATGTGAGTTGCCACCACATCATGGCCACTGACCAGTGGTGTAGGTCCATGCCTGGGAACTAAACCCGGGCTGCCAAGGCAGAGCATGCCAAACTTAACCACTAGACCACTGGGGCTGGCCCCAACAATTCTTAGCCTTAGTTCTACTTCCCATTCCTTTCCTCCCATGACCAGTGCCTATAGTCATTGGACTGGGAAAACTAGGGGAGATTGGAAAGGCCAATACTCAGTCCCCCTAACACTGGCTTGAGATCCTTGGGTGTCGAGAAAGAAATTTCTGGCCAGTGCCTCAATCAAACCAGCCTACCACTGCCTTCCAAACATATTTTTTCCCTATCCCATTTATCATCTCTTTATTCTGTGGTACTCTCTATTGTTCATCATGGAGTTTTATGGTAGTGGTGCCCCTGATAGCATCTTGGTCTGAAGCTTCTTAAAGGAGAATCCCACATCTTCTGTATCCTTGTTTCCCCTGGTGTCTGGGCCAGTGCCTGGGACAGAGGAGGTGCTTGGCTGTGGAACTGGATTTTCTTTCTCTGTGCCTTGGCTGTGATTGTCCTCTGCCAACCCTCCTACTCAAACTGCTCTTCTCTTCCTGGCTCTGCCCTTCTTTGGCTGTACAGCCTTGGGAAAGTTAGGAAACATTTTTGGGCCTCAGTTTACCGTTCAGAAAGACAACTTATCTAAGGGGCTTGGCACACAGGGGCCCAACAAATCTTTATTCCTGGCCTTAGTGAATCCTTTTCCAATCACTCAGCCGCTAAGGAATATTCCACCTCCAAACTCTCCATAGTTACCTGTATGCACCACAAATATCACAAATCCTTGACATTTAACTTATGTCATATTAGGGAGACTAAAATATCTTTTATACATTTTCATGTATATGCTATTTCTTTGCAAACTAGTTTATCTTATACAACAGAAATGGTAACACTGGGGCCCTGCATAGGTGTTTTTGAGACTGTGACCTGACTCTGTCCTTTAGCCGTCAATACTAGCCGTCCCAAAGGGGGACAATATTTTGACTCCCCAAATCCCATTTATTCCATTCTCTGTGCAGTCTTGGATGTCACTAAAACAAAACCCAGATGTTTAATAACACGTGTTTTTGAAGCTGTTGATAATGAAAGACGGGGGTTTCAAGAAATCGTGGAATGGGAAGTCTCTGTATTCCAGCCCTGGTCTTACTCAACAACCAGCCTGCAAACCGCCCCCACTGCAATTCATTTTTATCTGCTATGGTAAACGTGCTGGGGATACCTGTGGACAGACACCCAGGCCAGGAAAAGGCAGTATTTGTGTAGTTGTCTTCTAATAAGGTCAAAGGAGCAACGTATTATACAGCTCTGCGGGCAGCCAGACTCATTAGAGCAGGAGTGGGCCGTGGGATCTGTGTGGGATAGGCAGAAGCGGGGGTTTCATTTGGGGTCTGTGCCTCGTGGGTGTCCTGGACTCTCTGCAGAACCTGAATTGGGGGTGGGGGGGCACCGAAGAAACCACAGCCCTGAGCATCCGGGAGCCCCCCTGGGCCCTTTGCTCTTCTGAATCTGAGGTTTGATTTCCACCCGGTGCTAACTAAAGCTGGAAGCACAGCAAAATGCAAAGACCCTGGTGCTGTTTGCAAACCCCTGGTCACTTCCCTTTACCAGATCCTGCTGTCACGGCCTCCCAGGTTGGGAGTGGGTTTTCCTGCTTAGTGTCGGCTGTTCAGGGAAGGTGAGCAAGGGCATTGAGCAAAAGGAGAGCCCTGCAGGTTGTATTTTGGTGTTCTTAATGCATAGTGTGAGGCAAGGAGCTGAAGGCCAAAGCCTGACCGGCTGACGGGCCTGATTGCCCTTTGCATGAACGGCGCTCTGCAAGCGGAAGTGACTGAGAGAGTGACTGATTTGTTTTGCTGAGCCTCCTTTGTGGTCTTCGGGGTGGATTTCTGGCCCCACCTCTCAGCCTCAAAGCCCTTGCTTTGCCTGCTGTTGCTTTTTTATTTGGGGGTAGTGAAAATTTGTTATAAGCCTTCCCTTTCATCTGTGCGTGGCAGGCTGTCACAGGGAAACAAGTCATTCTGCAGCCTCACTCCTGTCCAAATTGCTAAATGTTTTTTTTCCAATTGCTTCCCTAATGGGCCAGGATAATGGGCGCGGCGTGTTCTCTGCCCACGTCAGAGATGCCAGCGCACTTGTCCAGCGCACATGTGTGGTGGGCACCCGGCCCCCTCTGTCCACGGCCGGCCAGCTCCTTGCAGCTGAGCGCCCGCTCCTGCACCTACCCCTTGCCCTCGAAGCCGCCAGGGGCTTAGCACCCAAGAAGGCGGTTCCCGGCCCAGCCCTCGCAGCACTGCCATCCCCGCAGGTGAGGATTTGCCGAGGGGGCGGGCGATCCAGGCCGGAGCCCCAGACCCGGGCCACTAATGGACCGGCCCAGCCAGCTTTTTATGGACTCTAGTTGCTGCCTTTCGGAGGGGCGGGCTCTGGAGCTCCCCACGGCCGGCTGTTCCGTGGGCTGGATGCTCAACTGTGGCTGACCCGCAGCTTTACGAGCCTAAGTGCTTATCCAGGAACAGAAGTGAGGAGGTTGTGTGTGATAAGAAAATAATTTGCCAAAACTGCAACAATAAAGAGGGCCTGGTGGGATCTCTTCTGGTCTGAATAGCCCTGAGCAGCTGCAGATTTCTCTCTGCTTTCACAATTATTTTCATTTTTATAACAACTAAAAGCTAAATGCCTTGTACAAGCCTGGTGGATCTTGCTTCGGCTTCCAATCCGACGTTTCTTTCTTTTTCTGGGAATCTTAACACCCGCACAGCCTGGACAGAATGTTCCTTGGCATGGTGGCTTCAGCTGGTTTGCTCCTTGGCCTGCTGACAACTGCTGCACAGCTCTGCTCTAATGTCACCCTCCCCCCTAAGCAGTTCCCTCCACAGAGAAAGCTCTGGTTGCACCCTCTGGGGCTCCGGAACAGGTGCCCTTGTTACCAAGTTCTGGAGGCAGGCAGCTCTTCATCAGAACCCAGCGCCTTGTAAATCACAGCGGTTGCTCCATCCACAAGGGACATGTGTTTGACTTAGAACGAATGAGGCAAACACGTTCCTGCCTCTTCACCCACTTCACTGTATGCTGAAGACATCTCCAGCACTGACTGAGAGCCCCCCATCTTCGTATTTGGGGTGCTGAGTGTTGTCATCATTCGCATTTATTAAGCGTCCTGTACAAATGGGCACTGCACCGGCATTATCGTGTAGAAGGCAGGCCTTAACGTGAGACAGAACAGGTCCAGATCTTGGCTCCAACGGCAAGTAGCTGTGTGACCTAAATCCCCATTTCCTCCACGCTGTGGGGATAAAGTAGCACCCCCCTCACTGCACCGTAGGTGTTGTTATTAATTAAATGAGGAAATAAACACAGAGCACCTGGGGGGGTGCTTGGCACCTTATTAGCACTCAATGCAAGTTAGCCTTAATTATTACATCTACATATTCCTTTCCGAGGGCTCTCAGTCTAGTAGGGAATACACATGTGCAACATAGAATAATAGCACAAGAAAGTGTGCACTAAAGGAATGCATTACATGAGTGATGAAGACCATCAATGCTATGGTAGAGGTAGGGTCCGTCACTCAGGGCAGATTTCCCAAATTTGTCTCATGATTGGAATCTTCTGGGTACAATAAGATACCAACCCCAGAACCTTCTCCTAAAGATGATGATTCATTCAATCTGGGGCTGGGCCTTGGATCAGTGTGGAAGTCTTTATAGCCATGAGGACATTTTTATGAAGATGATACCTAGACGAGCACTGTCCAAAAGAAATATTATATGAGTCACATGCGTAATTTAAAATCTGCTAGCAGCAATATTACAAAAAGTAAAACAGAAGAGGTAAAATTAATATTAATAATACATTTTATTTAACCTAATATCTTCAAAATAGTATGATTTCAACATATAATCAATATAAAAAATTTTATTAAGATATTTTACATTTTTTTTCAAATTAAGTTTGCAAACTCTGGTGTATATTGTATGCTTATTGCACATCTCAATTTGGCCCCCAAAATTTCATCACAAATACTTGATCTGTATTTAGATTTCATAAAATTTACAGTTGAAAAAGAGATTTGCACATCCAAGTTGTTCCAAATATGCTTACACGTTTCTCAATAACTGAATCAAATATTAGTTTTAAGATTAAATTTAAATTAAATAAAACTAAGAATTCAGATCCTCAGTTTCAATAGCCACATTTCAAGCACTCAGTAGCCACATGTGGCCTGTGGCTACCATATTGGACAGCACAGATTTAGACAGCCAATATTTTATAGTAGTCAAGATCCTTTCCCCTATTTCAAGACTTTAGAGTGGAGGGAGGATATGTCAAGGAAAGATAGCAGTCAGAGAGCAGAAGTGTTCAGTGGGAGCAGAAGTTTTACATCAGGAACAGCAGGAAATGGCGTTACTAAAGGGAAAAGACTGAATTTTAGGTAGGCATTGTCCTAAACCAAGGAGTTCAGACTTTACTGAATAGGCAATGGGAGTCAAAGATGGTTTTTGAGCAATACCGTGGTGTGGGCAAAGCATGTTTCAAGATTAACTTAACTGGATTTACTGGAGCAGACAAGAGAGTGGAAATGGGGGGATTAATCGATAGTAGCAATAATAGAAAGGGACTTAAATAAAATATACAATAAAATTAAAATAGAATGTTTCTGGGAGAGGTGGGAGAGGTTTGGAGAAGAGGGAGAAATCCAAGATACTTTTAAGTGTTTTTTTTTTTAAGTGAATGAATAAATATAATGGTGGACATAGAGAAATGTAGAAGGAAAGCTAGTTTTGGAGAAAAGATTGGATCAATTTGAAGATTTGGAGTAGATGTTAGACTATCCAAATAGACGACTTCATACTGTAATTAGCATATATATAATATAGAATAGACAGAGTAAAGCAGAGGGCTAAGATGTAAACTTCGGAGAACGTCAAGGACACAGATTTAGTACATAGGAGCAGTAGGAAGATAACCAGAAGTTCAAGGCCGCAAAAGTTGTGGGAACAAAGAGTTCACAGAAGGAAGTGGTCAGCAGTGGAGAATGATGACAGAGCCAAAGAGAATGAAGACTGAGAATTGGAGTTGAGGATTAGGACACCAAGAGAAATATGGAGAGATCAATTTCAGTAGTATGATGGGGAGTAGAATTAATATTGTCAGGTGTTAGGGAGTGAGAAGGTGATGAAAAAAACAGAACTACATAAAAGCTTGGGAAGTTACGCTCTTTGCTGACTTACACTGTTGGCTTTGTCTCTGCCTGAGGCAGTGCTTCCCCAGTATTTTCAGTGGTCCTATGCAACCTCCCAAAGCCCCCAGGAGCTTTTGTAAATCTGCCTTCTCTGTTATTAGGTTTACATTTCTCATTCAGAAAAGTAGCTATTACCTGTAAGATTCTTATAATAGGATTCTAAAGTTCCTTTTTATTGTATTCATTCATTCATGTGTTCTTTTTTTCAACAAATTTTTGTAGAGTTCCCATGACATACCCTGTTCCAGAAACTCAGGATATAGTGGAGAACAAGACAGAAAATTTTCTTCTCTCGTAGAGCTGTTATTATAGTGGATGGAAAGATAATAAGCATATAATATAAGATACTTTCATAAGTAATAAGGTCTTGGGGTTGGGGAGCTAATTTAGTTCAAGTGATAAGGGAAGCCTCCTCATGGAAGTTACATTTGGGCTAATTCCTGAATGACAGGAAGGAGTTATTAGTGAAGATCTGGAGTTGGGGATGGCAAACAAGTGCAAAGGCCCTGCGGGGGGTGGAGCATGGCTTGACATGTTCAAGCAGCTGAAGGAAAGCTAGTGCATCTGGAGCGTAGTGAGCAAAATGAAGATAGACAGGAAATTTGCTTCTGAGACATAGGCAAGGCCAGGTCATGTAAGGACTGCAGGCCAAGGAGTCTGAACTCCAAGTGCAATGGGAAGCTATTGGAGGGTTTTCAGAAATGAAATGACTTGGTCTATATATGGTTGTAAAAGATTATATTGGCCACATGGATTAATGGAAGGGGTAGTGAGTGACAAAAGTAGAAGCCATTGGAGGGTTGTAAGCAGGAGGGTGACATGACTGCTTGAATTGCCTAGTGGGGAATGGATTATGGTAGAGCTGGGAGACAAGAGTAGAAGGGAGGGCGTTATATTGCAGCGTTCAGGGCAGGAAAGGTGATGGGGATTTACATTGGGGAAGAAGCAGAGGAAGTGAGGGGAAGTGGACAGATATGAGACATACATTGGAGGAAGAGCCAACGGGACTAGCTGATGGATTGGATGTAGGGAGTCAATAAGGACTCTAGGGTGTTTTATTTTAGTGAATTGATTGGATGGTTGTATCTCACCCTGAGATGAGGAAAACCCCATGACAAATGCTCTTGACACTGTGAACTTTGTACTGCCACTATGGAGAGGGACCCATTGTTCCCAGAGAATCAACCAGGATCCTTAAAACTAAAGATATAAGCAAGAAAAAGAAAGTGTAAAATCAGTAACAGGCATGTAGAAGTTTATAATATTATCTCAATATTTGTGAATATTTGAAAATATCTATAATAAAAATATTTTAAAAATTGGAATGGCACAAATTCTTCCTTTTAGACAATAAATCCCAATTAGAGGAATAGGAGTCTTTTCCTGATCATTGAATTAATACCCACCAAGAAGCACTAGGTGGAAAAGGTTCCTCCTTTGGCCCTCTGAGGCACCTTCAAGGGCAAACTGCGGCTGTGGTTTAACAGGTTCACACACTGTACCCCAGCTCATGTCTGGAAGGGAAAAAATTAATAGCAGGGGAATTAAATGGCTACCAATTTGTGAGCACCCAGTCCAAATACATTTATTGATTTTGGGTTCCAGTTTAGTGCTTGAGCTGTCTCTATTCATCAAACTTTCCACAAAAGGGCATAGATCATCCTGGAGAGGGGAGGGTAGCTTGACTCTGGGGGCTGGAGTTGGAAATGTGGAGACTGGGTTCAAATCCACACTCCATGCAGATCCATGTGGGATCCTGAGCAATCTGTTCACTGCTTTAGTGTACTTGATAAAGATAAAATTGATCACCAAGGGAGTGCCTAGTAGTGTATTTACACAGAAGATAGATTTTAAGCCACAAAATCAAGGGAAAAATGACACCTGCTACTAGCATTTTTAAAAAAAAAACATACAATAAAATGTTCTGCCTAATTTTCAGATTACTTTGTATCTCAAGGGAGACTTGAGGATGTTTGGATGGGAGCTAGGAGAAAAACACATTGTCTATTGAAAGATTTTAACCATTCCTCACGTGGGTCCAGAATATTCTGTGCATCAGGATGAACAAGGAAATTTCCCAAGTTCTTCTTCTAATACAACTGTTTGGCTCTTGTGAAAGGTCCTGATAGTGAGAGGATTCAGGAAACTAAAACATTAAGAGGTGGTTAGTGGAGATGTATCTTGAAATGAAAGATAGTGATTAAAAGTGCAATGTAAAACATTAATGCCGTTTTTGAAGGGTTGAGGTTGCGATTAAAACACTCAATCTCAGATCTGGGTGATCATTGTAGAGTTACAAGTATCAGCTACAAACCGTTCCATTTCGGTGTACTCCTAGCAGACTAGACTCATCTCATGAGGTTATGAAAAATTATGACGTTCATGTATACCTATATACATATATGTAGATGTAAATATATATGTGTATGTGTCTGTATGTATACATATATATACAGAAAAAAGACTGGAAGGAAATATACCAGAGAGTTATTGTAGTAATCCTTGGATGGTGAAATTATGGGTGGATTTTTCTTTATGTTCCAAATTTTCAGGAGTGGGCATGTGTTACACTTACAATAAAAATATTATTATTAATTTTTAAAACACTGCTGACACCACCATGAAAAACAACGTCGTAAAGTCAAGCTTTGGCTGCAGCTCCACCAGACTTGCTCCTTTGTCATGTGGGCATTTGTATACGTACCCGTATATGTTTCTTTTTCATGTCAGAATTTAGCCAGACAGGTTGGAGCCTCATGTCTGCAAAGTTAGTTCCGCTTGCTCAAGGAGAATATTCCTTGTTTATGCTGCAGGCAAAACAAGTAGTTTTTTTTTAAACCTCAGGTCTATTGTGAAAATGAGCCATCTGTGGCAGCCGTGGTGTTTTTCCCAACCTAATAGCACCTTTCATACTGAACTCTTGGGTCCAGGTGCTTCTGACAGCTGCAGAATGATTATGTACATTTTTTTCATATAAACTGGTATAAGATGGTATACTGGGAAACCTTGTATATGTATGTAGTGTGGGGAATAAAAAATGAGAGTAAACCAAATCCTGGGTTTGGTTTGTAGATGGAAGAACATCTCTTCTGAGTAATGTTTGGTTGTGGTAACAAGGTCTCATGACTTAACTTCATTACTTCAGGAGTGGGAGGAAGGTGTTCCCATCAACATTTTCTGGAAATATGTTAGTGTTGGGCACATAGTAGGTATGCAGGAAACTTTTAATTTTAATAAATGAAAGAATGAATGAACATTCAGTTAAGGTAATTTCTTCCTCCAGGTGGCTGGAGGACTCACATTTCCATCCACCCACTTGCACTGGTGAGGAGCAATGGAGAGCCATCTGCTCGAGAGGAGGCTGGGTACCCAGCATCCATATAATCAGGAGGTAGGCGTATCATGACGACCTAGATATTTTGAGCAATCCAAGGATTATCAGTTCCTCCTCATCTATGAAAGCAAGCATTTGCCATCACTGGTGTTATTTTATTAATATCACATCCTCATGGTTTCTGTGATTAGACTTGGTGCTTCAAAAATTTATAAGGGAATGACTGATGATTGGATCAAGAAGATGTGGTATATATATATACAATGGAATACTACTCAGCCATAAAAAAAGACAAAATTTTCCCATTTGCAACAACATGGATGGACCTGGAGGGTATTATTTTAAGTGAAATAAGCCAAAAAGAGAAAGACAAACACTGTATGATCTCACTCATGTGTGGAATATAAACCAACAGATGGACAGAGAAAACTGTATTGTGGTTACCAGGGGCAATGGGGGTGGGGGGTGGGCACAAGGGGTGAAGGGAGACATATATATGGTGATGGACAAACAAAAATGTGCAACCAAAATTTCACAGTTATAAACTATTAAGACATCAATAAAAAAAAAAAAAACCTTAAAAAAAAAAGTTATGAGGGAAGATTTGTCCCTAACTATAGCAGGAAAGAAACTCGGTGCAAATTCTGTGGCAAAGCTGGCTCCACTCGGTCCTCCATATACTACCCAGGGGCTTCTCCTGTTAGAGCCATTTTCCTGATGCTATATTTCCCTGCTCCCCTGCATCCTTAGAGTTTTGAACTTTGGCAGCCTTCCCTTTAGCCGAAGAAAGCTGGAAGTAACTCCTGCTCATTTTCCTTGGCTCAACAGTGTCACTCTGTACATCATCTAGCAGTTGAGATTGTGGATCACGGAGCACTTTGGATCTTTCCCCGCCTGGGGCAGCTGGAGAAATACATAAGGTGGCCTAAAGCTTAAACCCTAGGCTCCTCTGCTAGCTCGGCACTTCCACTTAATCGTGAAACATATCTTTGACAGTCCACAAAAGTCTCCCTTCTGGGCCTTCTTTGTCTAAACTTAATATTTCCTGTATTAAGTCTTATAACAATCATCACGAGGAAGGTTGAATGCTAAAGAATTCAGAATCAATTAAGACTCCACCAGGAAATCAAAACCTTCTGTTAAGCTGTAAAATGCTCTGGGATGAATTGGTGTCACCTGATAATATTGCACTAGAGATGTATTGTAAAGCCTGATACTCAAGGCCAAGTGTCTCTTTCTACAAAAGCTACAATCCCCTCACTGCATGAGGTTTATCAGTGCTAGAAGAAAAGAAATAATGAGTGATTATACAGCACCTTAAATGGCGGTTCTTTTCACTCGTATTGATAGAAAAGATGCTTCAGCCTTATGACAACTTTCACTGCTTCTAGAAAAAGATTCTTCAGTGGCAATGAGAAGGCAGGGATGTCCTGTGGTCAGTCATGAGTGTCTAATAGTAGGGTTCTTTTTTTTTTAAGTGTAATTCCAAGATTAGTAGCTACAGATTAAAGTGATCTGGATAGGAGCTCAGCCAGTGAGGACTAGCGGAACTCGCAGTGTCTGAATGCAAGGTCAAAATCTTGATGTGCAATCACAATACCTAGGTCCCGGGTAACAAGAAAACGTTTACCTTTAAATCAACAGTTGGGGAGAACCAAGAAATTTTCACAGAAAAGTAAAAATTTGCCATCAGAATTGTTTTTTTTTTTTTTTTGTGAGGACGATCAGCCCTGAGCTAACATCCTTGCTAATCCTCCTGTTTTTGCTGAGGAAGACCAGCTCTGAGCTAACATCTATTGCCAATCCTTCTCCATTTTTTCCCCCAAAGCCCCAATAGATAGTTGGATGTCATAGCTGCACATCCTTCTAGTTGCTGTATGTGGGAGGGGGCCTCAGCACGGCCAGAGAAGCAGTGCGTCGGTGCGCGCCGGGGATCCGAACCTGGGCCACCAGTAGCGGAGCCCGCGCACTTAACCGCTAAGCCACAGGGCCGGCCCGCCATCAGAATTCTTAATGAGCCATAAAAGTTATGCTAAAAAGACAGAGGCCATGTTTACACGTACTTCCCCATCTAGAAAGTTCCAGAAGAGACCATTTAAGGGGCAGTGACGAGGCAGGTAAAACAATTCTGAATATTCCCAGATTTAGGAATTCTGATACATGAAAGATAATGTCATGAGAAAATGCACTTTTACTTCAAAAAAAAAAAAATAGTCAACACTTCTTCCTTCATCAATCATTAATCGTTGCTTTGTGTTCTTTTTTACATCATGTTTAGAGATGGGACCTCCAGGTCCTTTCCACATACTAGACTGAAGAATGAGAGACATGTATTAACAGCTCAGAGGCTGTGATTGCTAAATGCTTGTCCATGTTTCCTGTGCTAAGGCCTTTTGTTAGCCTGGCTTGATTGTTTTAGGGGGGCCTGCTTTTCCTTTAATGGGCCAGACCTCATTTTTATTCCCACTTCTGGAAAGGACTATCCGTCTCACAGGAAACTTTGCTGGGCTTTGTTAATGGGGAAGGCATGTTGTTTGGAGCTGGTAGGTAATTTCAGTAGTGTATAGGTGGTTAATTCCATTGCCAGGGATGTTGAACTCTCTACATGGTCAGTTTGCTGTGTGCTCACTTGGTGTATATACACAGAGCACACTGCAGAAATACTTACCTACTCTCAATGCAGCATGCAAGCTGTTAGCAATCTTCCTTACATTACCTGAGGCCCACTCCATCACCTCTTTCACTTAATATGATAGATTGCAGGACGTAATATAGAAAAATGTAGTGTGTGTGGCATATAAACTCACAGTGCATATCGGATTTAATATATAATGCACAGAAGCCACTCTATAATACATAGTCAAAAAGGCTGCAAGCTGCTGTATTGATGTTGTGCCCAGTTCAGGAGAATAAGGCAGGTTTCCATTGCCAGAAAAGAGCATAGTATTCAATTTCTCATCCAGTATAGAGTATAAATAAAACATGGTGTACGGTAATACCAAACTGCATGAAATGATTTCCCTCAGTACATAAACTTATAGCACCCCAGTCTTTGCTTCAAGTTGAATTTTCCCAGTTCTCTCAGATGGCAGCAGGGAATTATACGACCTTCTACAGCAAGAACTTCCCACTTAACAGATTCTAGGGCTCCGCTGGGTCTCATGCTAATGGACAGCCATTAACCATTTGGAGCTCCCTAGAATTCCCTGGAGCTTTGCAAGCTGAGTTCCTGGATCTCTCCAGAGTCAGAAGTTGACAGGCAGCTGTCAGTCAATTGGAAATTTCTTAAAGCAGCTATACCCTGTAGCAAATAAAAGTGTTCAGTGTTTGTAATGAGAAAAAATTATTGTGCCAACACTGTTATGATTTAATAAAAACATTAACCCAGTAGATGTAGTCTTCAAGTCTAGTTATCTATGTACAAATGCATACATAGTATGCATTTCCTCTTTATTTATGGAGAGCCATGGATTAATTTTGCTTTGTGGTTCTTGAGGACAGTCAGTCAATTCTGCTTCTATGACTGTACTTTGAAATGGGTAGCTCTTGGCTTTGGAAGTCCTCAATTTCTGTGAAATTCGGTGAAAATTACACAACCAAAGAACATATATTACAAAGCAAATTTTAAAATATATTAATATTACTGCTTTCATAGGGTAATGTGGTCTAAAGGGACAAAAGAGGACTAATGCCAGAAACTTCTGAAATTAGTTTTAATGTTTGTTCTTCCTTCAGTGTCATGGGTAACTTACTGCTGCTTTTTTTTTGGTCTCCTTCTCCCCATAAGTGTGGCTGGTAAACTTAGGCCTATTCTACATGATCCATTGGTTCAAGTTTGGGTGCTACTTAAAAGTGAGAATGCAGTAGTTTGTTCAGGAGGAAAAAAAATGGTCTGGAGTGCTTTCCTTAAGGTTTACGCAGAGACGTTAAGTCAATCATTCTTTTGAGAACAGCTCTTAAGCTGATTCAAAACTGGTTGTGAGGTCACGGTTAAGAGGAATTTTAAGTGGCTACGGCTATCACTCTTTAATCTAGGTGATTAGAGTACAATGTCTTTCACCTTTCATATCACAAACCTTTTGTTATTTCTGCCTCTGGAGTATAGGAAATAGATATCGGCTGGAGCAGAGGAATTAAGAACTGTCTTCTCAAATCTGGGACTTTCACTGACGGAGCAGATAAAGGACACAACGAGTACTGAGTACTGAGCAATGAGTACTGAGATCCTGATCATTATGCTGACTTGTTGCTGATAACACCAGCCAATAGACCCATTTAATTAAGGTCAAGGCCTTCTTATGGTCAATTCTTAAGTTCTAAATGTCTCTTTTTAAAAAAAATCTGAAATAATTTCAGACTTAGAGGATGTTGCAAAACTAGTGCAAAGAATTCCTGAATATCCTTCACCCAAATTAACCCCAAACGTTAACTTTTGACCATATTTGCTTTATGATTCTCTCACTCCTTATATATTATTACTATCATTATTATTAAGTGTATATACATACTATTATTTTTTATTTAATCGCCAGTAAGTTGCAGATAAAAAGGTCCCTTATTCTTAAATGTTTTTATTTGCCTTAAAAACAACAGCATCTTCTTACATAATCATAGTAAAATTATCAAAATCAAGCAATTAACAATAAAATGCTATTATCTAATCTACAGAATTTATTCAAATTTTCCAATTGTCCTAATACAAATGTCTTTACAGCAAGAGAGAGAAAAAAATTCTGGTCCAGAATCCAATCTAGAATCAGATGTTGCATTTAGTTATCATATCTCTTTAGTCTCTTTTAATTTAGAGCAGTTCCTTACTCACTCTTTTTCTTTCATGACCTTGCCACTTTTGTAGAATGTCCTTCAATATGGGTTTTTCCAGTGTTTCCCCATCGTTAGCCAAATACCACTTCAGTGAAATTTTCAAAAGAAAAGTTTGCAGGAATTTCCCATTTTTCTTAGAGCATGTGATATTGTCATTATCTAGCGTAGACAGGTATTAAAACAAGAGCATGAACAGTACAAGATAGAAATAGGGTCACCCACAGAATTATCTTTGTAACTAGGTCTGAGATTGTTCCTGCCACATATTCCCCTCACCTTCAAAGCCCTGCATTGAATTTCGGATTGCCAAAACAATAGGCAAAAACTGACAGCTCCTGAGCATGGGTACCTGAGCTTAGAATTTGATATGGAAATGCATAACTCACAAATGAAGGTCCATGCCTATGTGCTTTTGGTTTTTTGCTTCACCTTTCATTATCTTAAGACTGAAAAGTTAATAACCCGGTGTGTAATCACGCCATTATCAGTTTACATTGTAGTAAAGCCCATTCAAATGATGATTACGTATGTTAATGAGTGGCGTTATAATGCACTACACAGTACATTACCTTCAATAAATATAATTGTTTATGCACTTTAATGAGGGTATATAATGCCCCAAAACTAATGGTATTGACTGAATTGTGATTTATTGCTCCAAAACTTTGCCATTAGGAAAGGAAATCTTACAAAACCTTTTATGTTTACCTAACTTTCTTTCGCCCCCTAAAAGCTGCCACTCATCTCTCCCTCCCCCTGTTACAACAAGAAAATAGCTCCAAGACGCTTCCACAATGTTCCCTGTCAATGCTGTTCTCAACCTGAAGAAGCAGGAGGTGGGTTCATTTAAAGGGTTTAATGAAGATCATTATGTTTACCCCTTAGTAAGTTTTAATGCATTATCTGGCAACAAAATTGATGCCACGTCAGAATTTTGGCTTCAAATCAAATAACAAAGAATAAAAACATTGTTTGTTAAACTACACACTAGGAATAGAAAATAAGGCCAGGGATAGCATTTGGCCCAGGGTCCTGCATCAGGCCATGGAAGGGACAGAACATGATTAAATTGTCTCTGAATGTACAGACCGCCAGCTGGGGACAAAGAGAGAGTGGGTGGACCCCACACAGTTAATTCTAATCCCATGAGCTTCTTTCCTCCTTTCCTTGGAATCTTTTCTATAAGGAAAAACTTAGTCTCCTCTTGACAATGAAGCTAAAAAAATCCTCATATTTGATAAAGAAAAAAAAACTGTTATTGTGTATGATGAACGCTGTTTTCAAATTAACAGATAATGAGAACAAGGACTATAGTCTCCAAATGGACTTCATAGTGCCATACATTTTGGCTTTAGTAGTCTTCATGTTTCTAAGCAGGCAGATATCCTGTAGCTAATGTCCTCTGCAAAAATTTCATTAATTAGAGTTCTAGGAATTACTGGCTAATATGTACAAACACTAAAGTCACTGCTTCTATGCTGAACCTGAACCGAAACTCACTTATGCCAGTCATAACCATAATTCCTTTTTCTTCACCCAAGGAATAGAATCTCATTTGGAGCATTATCTGGTGTCTGGTTTTAGTGCACATATTAACCAGCTAATTTCCAGCGTATCTACTATCTGGTTCTTGCCCACAGAGCGTGCATCTGAACAGTAATTGGGGTGTGACCCACTGCTCTCTGTCATCACATCCTTCAGCCCCTGGGTGACACAGACTTCCTCGTGAAAAGCAAGCTTATAGGAGGAACTTTCCCCTGAAATCACTGGAAATGGATTTCTGTCACCTTTGGACGCAAATTTGCATATAAGGTCTCCTGGTTTTTTTCCATCTCCATAGCATACTGTCTGAAAGAATTTTCAGGAGTCTTTATGAATAAATAAAACTGTGCAACTTACAGAAGAAGATTAATTCATCTAGATACTCTAAATGCCCAGTAGAAATGACAACAGGGGATCCGTACTGGCATCTTGAAAGGATTTTTTGAACAATAGCAGTTTCTTAAAACAGATTCCCAGGATGGAAGGTAATCACCTGAGAAACTTTCCAAGGTTTACAATAGTGTTCCAAGTAGTTTGAAAGTCAGTAGTTTCGAAAAAAAAAAATTGACATTGAGATGCAATTTGTGGTAAGATCTAATTAATTTTTTTGCTCCTAAGAATAATTTATTATTTACACTTCTTATTATATATGTATTTTAGCTTCATTAGTCTGCAATGCTGGAAAAAATTATACCTTCAAGTCCTATTTATCAAATTAATGGTGCAATTTCATAGTGACACATTCCACATTCATTAAACCAAGTACAGTAAAAATGCATTTAAATTAGATTAGTGTGATGTAATAAAGATTCCAGTGTAGGGGGTGATATTCTAGCTGAAGAGAAACACACAGATCGAGTTGAAAGCAACTTTGAGATAATGCTTCAAAATCGATTTTGGCACCGGTTAAGTGAAAGAATAAGCAATGATGACTCTCTTCTCTAACTGCCTCTGCTTAGCTGTTGTTATGCTTTACTGTGACAAGAGAAAAAAAGACTCAAAGACGTAGTGCAATCTTCCAGAAGAATGCTCCAACTTTGCTCAGCCAAAGACTACGGTAGTAACTACTCCAAAGCTTCTGGATTGTGACAGACTTGTGCATGATACAAACAAATGTTGTACCCATCCTCATCACTGATTAGCTTATATTTGTGGATGAAAAGCACCATGTACCCACCAAGTCTTATGTTACTATGCACACTACCTCACTTGCAGCGATTAAGAAGTGGTTGTAGCCTGTACTATTGCCCAAGGTGGGCATGTTACATTTCCATGTTAAATGTTGTGGTGCCCACATTGGAGGATGTCCCCTCTTAAATACACATAACAGAAGCACTTAAATAATACTCTGAAAAATGTATGCACTTACATAGATATGCCTGTGCTGTTATGTTGCAAGACCCTAGGAGGTTCTGAAATGGTTTCTGTCCTGAATTTAACACAGCACATATTGCAGATTAGTGCTTAATAAATACTTTCAAGATGATGGGAATTCTTGGAGATTAAGTGAGATAATATTTGTGAAAGCACCTGGCATATAAAAGGCATTTACAATGTTAGCTAAATCGGAATCTGAATCCATAAGACTCGAGGGCTTTGTACGGAAAGCCTGGCGCAACTCCCATGATAGAGACAAGGCAGTGCTGCTCTGTAAAATACATCCAATAAGTTATTGTTTGTTTATTATAAGCAATTCTTACTAATAGATATATCATTAGAAGTTAGGAGAAAGCAATGAGGGGGACAAAGTGGGCAGTTCATGGTGGTCCACATGACCCCAGCTGCCTGCTCTCAGAGTTAGGGGGAAGGGAATGAGTTGCTGGAGCACACTGGTCTTGAGTGGGTTTCTCTGAACCTTAGTGATGGGGTGAAGGAGGGAGAAATTGAGCAGAAAACAAACCACCATCCTCTCGGCCCCGGGGCCAATATCAGATGACTAGCCATCTTAATGTGTGCTCACCACTCAAAGAGAAGGATCGATAAGGAGGTTTCGGGAAAGAAATGAAAGTTAAAGAAGTGAGGGGTGATACGGAGCTGACGTAAAAAGGAGGTTTCTAGTTTTAGGGCGTGTGTGTGGGTCAAAGAGACCAAGAAAAGCATAGATTTCAGAAGGCAGAAAAGAGCAAACAATTGTGTTAGAACAAATTGAATCATGGCCAATAATCAGTTTGCAAAATACTTAGAAATGTGATGAGTTGACAGCTCCCTGGGGAATTTGAGAAAGTATAGACAGCCAATTTGAATAGTTGACAGAAAAATATTTCTGGTCAACCAGGATTATACAGATTGTCCATTTACAGCTGTCATGTCCTCTAAAGGATTGCCAGTCTGTCATTTCACTCTGCTGTCAGTGGGTCCAGGGACCCCCAGGGACTCTGGGGGCAGGATTCAGTGATAGGATGATACTAGTCTGCAGTCAGGACGTGCCTCTGGTTCCTGGACTCAAAACCAGCATTTTAAGATGAAGCTTAGGATAACAATTACTTTTGGTTCAATTTTGTATCTCTTTTTGAAAAAATTATTTTATAGATTATCAGACTAAAATGGATATTTTTTAAGTTGTACAGTTTTGTGAATTTTAACAGATGTATTGATTCATGCAACGATTGCTATAATCAGGATACAGAACAGTTTCTTTCCCCCTAGCACTCCTTTGCTATTCCCTTATAGTCACCTCCTTTCCTCACCCAAACCTCTAGCAACCTCTGATCTGGTCTCCTTGCCTACAGTTTTATCTTATTGAAAAATTCCATATAAATGTAATCATACAGTATGCAACATTTGAAAGTGGCTTTTTTTTAATGTAGAATAATGCTTTAAGATTCATCCAAGTTGCTGCATATATCACAACTTTGTTCTTTTTAATTGCTGAGTAGTATTCTATTATATGGATATACCACAGTTTATCTATTTAACTATTGAAGGATATTAGATTGGTTCCAGTTTTTGGCAATTATGAATACAGCTACTATAAACATTCATGAACAGGTTGTTTTAAGAATATACATGTTCACTTTTCTAGGGTAGATATTCAGAAATGGAATTGCTAGATCATAGGTTAAGAGCATGTTTAAACTGCCGAACTGTTTCCATGGTGGCTATATTATTTTGCATTTCTAGCAACAAGGTAGGAGAGCTCTGTTGCACCACAGTGTCAGTATTTTTCATTTTAGCCATTTTAATGGCTAAATACTATTTAGCCATTAGTATCTCATTATGTAGTATCTCATTATGTAGTGTAGTAGTATCTCATTATGTCTTTAATTTGCATTTTTCTAGTGATTAATGATATTGAACCTCTTTTCATGTGCTTGTTTGCCATCCTTGAATCCTCATGGGTGAAGGGTCTTTTCAAGTCTTTTGCCCATTTTTAAATTTTTTTTTTCCTTCTTATTTGTTGTTTTGAGTTCTTTTTATATTCTGGATATAAATCCTTTGTTATATCTGTGATTGACAAATATTTTCTCCCAGTCTGTAACATGTCATTTCATTCTCTTAACACTGATATTCACAAATCAAAAGCTTAAATTTATGAATTTTTCTTATATAAATTGTGCTTTTGGTGCCATGTCAAAGATCTCTTTGCCTAACCCAAGCCAGGAAGATTTCCTTCTCTATTTTCTTCTAGAAATTTATAGTTTATGTTTTACATTTAGATCTGTGATCCATTTTGAGGTGATTTTTGAATATGATGTGAGTTTTAGGTTGAGGTTTATTTTTTGCATATAGATGTACAATTACTGGTCACTACCACTGCCTTAGTGGGTTCTCTTGAGGCTGGTGCCTGAGAGAATGGAGAAAAGAGAGGACAGAAAACATAACCACAGAAAATGGAGGATTTCTACACCGTCTCTGAGCACTAGGAGTTCCCTTTTCCACTTCTGCAGCCAGAGCTGGAGGGCTTCTCCCAAACCTCGCTGTCTGCTCTCAATGCTCACTCCTGGTTTCCACTGCGTTTAGTTCAGGCTGAGGGATACTGGAGAGGAATGGATGGCAAACTTACCACCGGTCCAGTGGTACTTCAAATCTGGGATTCTTCCCTGATGAGCCTCTGCTATTTACTCCTCAGGGACCTCAAAAAGAGGCACCATGCATTCAGTTCAGGTTTTGCAGTTGCATTCAGTGGGAGAGATGGGCTTAGTGTGCTTATCTCATCGTACCTGGAACTCTCCCACCTTCCTTTATTGCCTCTTTCTATTACATTTATATCTTCCTCTCCCACTCCCTTCATCACCATCCTACCTCAAAGCTTATCATTAAAATTCAGGTTGGGTTGTTCCAATCGTTTCATTTGTCTGATAGGTTGACATTTTCTCATGAGAGATTAGGTCTTTTGACCCATTATGTTATTCATGGTCTTGAACTCATAAGTAAAACAACACTGAAGTGATATTTTAGATTTGTGAGCCTCGTAGCCAATGTTAGCCATTAGTGAACAGGATGAGGAAGTGTGGTAGATACACAGCAGTCAGCTTGAGAGCATGGAGCACTTAAATCTTTAGCAAAGAATTTCCTACAACTGTCCCCCAAATTAGAACGCAGTCAGAGTCCAAGTCCTGGATGTACTAACATTCCAGTGAGCATTAATTTTTATGGAAAAATTATGTAGTTTCTTTGCACTTTGAATGAATTATATTCTTTTCTTTGCATTTTCTTCTTTATGTCAATGCAAATGCATTTAACTATTTAAAATAAAGATGGTTTCATATGGACAGGTCCTATGGTAGTCCGGTTGCCCTCTTTGCTCTTACAGGCAGTTTGCTTCCAGGTTGCCATAAGAAAGTGAGACCTTGGCATGGCTTCCAAAATCTGGGCTCAGATTCATTCACTTCTATCACCCTTACCTCTCTGTCTGTGACCATTGATGTTGTATCTCCCTATTGTGTATTTTGCTCAGATTTATACATTCAATAGTCATTATTGACTGATTTGTAGCATTGACAATAAAAGTTTAATGAAAAGTGAGTAAGAACTCAGCTCTTTGTTTTAACCCCGGTTTTTCTTCTGTTTAAACCAAAAGCTTTTGGGGCCGGCCCCGTGGCTCAGCGGTTAAGTGCATGCGTTCCGCTACTGGCGGCCCGGGGTTCGGACCCGGGCGCGCACCGACGCACCGCTTCTCTGGCCATGCTGAGGCCTTGTCCCACATACAGCAACTAGAGGGATGTGCAACTATGACATACAGCTGTCTACTGGGGCTTTGGGGCAAAAAAAAAAAAAAAAAAGTGAGAAGGATTGGCAGTGGATGTTAGCTCAGAGCCGTCTTCCTCAGCAAAAAAGAGGAGGATTGGCATGGATGTTAGCTCAGGGCTGATCTTGCTCACACACACACAAAAATAATAATAAAAATAAAGTGCTCCTGACTTTGAAAAAATAAAAAAAATAAACCAAAAGATTTTTTATAAAAAAATAGAAGAAAGGACAATGGTTGATCTTAGGTTGCTTAAACATATGATTTCCAACTTCTATTTTTATCAAGCTCTAGGATCCAATACTGGTTCTCTCTCTTGTGGACCTGATTGGTCTGACCATGCTGTTAGAAGGACACTGATAGATGAGACACAAAGAAGCTCAAAGTAAGATCAACAGTTGGTAACTTCAGGGCTTGGAAACAGAGGCAGTTCACAAGAGGGCTGTGAGAACAAAGGTGCCCTGATTATTATAGGGAAGGGCATGCTTGATGCCAGAGATTCCCCCAGCCAAAATAAAGGAGTTAATTCTCTGCCCCGCGCAGAACTATATTCCTTTTATGCTAGCCCTTATTGGCATTCTTTCTTTGTCTGTTGATCCACTCCTACTAGGGTTTAAAGTGATAAGCGAATTAAAGCTATTCTTTCTCTACCACAGCCTGCCTTGCACTCAGGACATAAGCAAAGACTTGGCAAATTTCTCTGGAAATCACAAACGTCATTTATCTAGGCTGAGTTTAAATTTAATGTTCAAAATACATAAAAATTTACTATTGTAACTACTCTAATGAGGCTTGATTTCTCCCTGTGGTTCTGGGGAAGAATGTTCTGGCAGTTTTGCCCCAATGAAATGTCAGAGCAGGTGCCTAAAATAACTAACCCATTAACTTTTGAAGTTTTAAGATGGCTTTGCTCTGATCCTAGATAAATGACTACGTATCTCTGTGTTTCAATTCCCTCATCTAAATCAGGGCAGATGCTGCTCATTTGCCCCACATGATTGTTACAGAGAAAAGTTTTTAAATGATTCTAAGATACTTAATAAGTACAAGGCGCTAGAAAATGCCAATTAATGGCAATATATTTCTGCTTATAGAAAGAAAAATATTGGTGTAAGAGATAAAGGAACACAACATTCCTAGAAAAGATAGGAGAAGAATTCTAAAATATTCGTAGCTTGAAGCTAAAATTTTTCCCTGGGAAAAAGAAAAAGAAAAAGAAAACCAGCTATTTCTAGTTTCTGTTTAGGATGAAGAGAGTTGGAAAGAGCATCACTCATACTCTTAACAATAACAATAATCAAAAAAAAATGGACAGACCTCAAGTTCACAACTTTTTTGAACCCATCAAGGAGCTGAGGACACATGGCAAATAACTAGCCTGAAACCTAAGGAGATACAGGTTTCCTTTAGGGAAAGATAAGACCTGAACACTTGCATATCTGAGGCAGATACAGCTAGACACAAGTAGGAAAATTTCATCAAGAATTGTTAATGAAGAGAATGACTCTGGCTGGTGAGACACTACATAGCTCCTTGGGACCAGAGATATAGGGAGAATTTGTGCCAACTTTTAGGCTCTCCTCTATGGACCTCACCAGGGACTCACAAAAAAAGGTTGCAGGCAGTCCCAAAACCATCCTTGTGGTGCAAGTGTGAGGGAGGGAACAGCAGCTGGTATTAGAGGGTCACAGAAGCCTGCCCATACCCTTTTCCTCACTTGTATGATGAAACTATAGGCTTGAACTGCTGGGAGGAAGGCATCAAACACTGTCACCTTTAGAACACTGGAGAAAACCCCATTGTAGCTGAGAGAGGCAAACATAAAATTACCCTCTTCCCCTGGAGGAGCGGCAGGACTCTGTGCTGGGACAGAACTATAGCTGAGGGTGGGGCAAAAGCACTGAGAAAGCCACATTCCTGAGACCCAGGGAAATGGTGCCTGCCCAAGACTGCAGCTTAATGATCACAACAGAGAATGCCCCTAATGCCCGGCATCATCAGGCTAACAAGCTTCAAGTACAAGCAACAGT
This sequence comes from Diceros bicornis minor, assembly GCF_020826845.1. NCBI lineage: Eukaryota > Metazoa > Chordata > Mammalia > Perissodactyla > Rhinocerotidae > Diceros > Diceros bicornis. The sequence goes on along the minus strand of NC_080755.1, from coordinate 20,894,543 downwards.
TGAGTACTGCTGTGAGAGTGGCAACATCATGGAGAGAGATCCTCTCTACAGCACAGCACAGGGAAAAGCCTCAAAGCTGAGGATGCAGTAGATAGTTAGAAAACCTCTGAGAAACCAGTCCCCACCCCAAATGCAAGGTACCAATAGAGGAATTTCAAGCCTGTGGTACACTGAGGGTGATCAAAGCAACAATAAACCCCCAAACAGCTCAATTCCTAACTAATTGACTCAAACTCCCCTGCTAAAAGCTTCACAGAAAAAAAGTGTGCCCATCTTTAGGTGAAGAAACTGTTTACCTTACTTCAATCTTTACTGCCCTACATAAGATAACAGGTTTTTAGCAAAACCTTATGAAAACCCTTGCATATGGAGAAAAAAAAAATCCCCAGCACATTACCAAGACACAAAGCAATTGACAGAACCAGGCTCAGATATGATATAAATGTTGAAACTATAAGACAGGGAGTTTTAAATAACTATGATTAATACATTGAAGGCTGTAATAGGATAATTGGACAAAATGCAAGATCAGAAGGGAATTTCAGCAGAAAGATGGAAACTATGAGTCAAATAGAAACACTAGAATAAAAAAATACAGTAGCAAAGGTAAAGAATGTCTTCAATGGGCTTGTTAGTAGACTTACATAGCCAGGGAAAGAATTGATGAACTTGAGGACAGGTCAATAGAAATGACCAAAACTGAAAGACGAAGAACAAAAAGGGTAAGGCTGAGAATTTTCCGAAATTAATGGCAGACAACAAAACACAGATAGAAAAATACCAAAGAACATCAAGCAGGAAATTACACACCTAGCTATTTCACATGTAAACATCTGAAAACAAGAAGAAAAGAAAATTTTGAAGACAGCCAGAGAAAAAAAGAGACGTTACATGCAGAGGAATTAAAGACAAGAATTACAGCAGACTTCTTGTCAGAGACTATGCAAGTCAGTGGGCAATGGAGTGACATGTTTAAAGTACTGAAAGGAAAAAAATCTATCAATCTAGAAATCTATACTCAGAGAAAATATTTTTCAAAAATTAGTAATTGGTTAAAAAATTAGACCAAAAATTAAGCAAGATATAGAAGGTCTGAACAACAGTATCAACCAATTTGACCTATTTGACATTTGTAGAACACACCACAAATAACAGAAAAATTTACATTCACTTCAAGTGCACATGGAACATTTACCAATATAATCTATATTTTGGGTCAAAAAACAAACTTTACTACACTTAAAAGAATAGAAATCATGCAAATTATGTTTTTAAACCATAACTGAGTTAAATTAGAAATCAATAACAGATATCTGAAAATACCTAAATATTTCAAAATTAAACACATATGTTTAAGTAACTTAAAGGTAAAGGAAAATTTAAATATATTTTGAACTGAATAAAAACAAAAATAAAAATGTAATATATAAAAATTTGTGGAATATAGCTAGAGCAGTTTTTAGATCATAATTTATAGAATTAAATGCTTATATCAGAAAATAAGCAAAGTCTTAAATCAACTGATTTTTAACAAAGGTGTAAAAACAATTTAATGGAAAAAGGATAGTTTTTTCAACAAATGGTGCTGAAACAATTGGATGTCCATATGCAAAAAAGTAAACCTCAACCTGTACCTCACACTTAATACAAAAATTAACTCAATATAGATTATAGATCTAAACATAAAACACAAAACTCTCAAATTTCTGGAATAAAGCATATGAAAATTTTTGTGACCTTGGGTTAGGCAAAAAGTTCTTACATAAGATGCCAAAAGCCTGAGCCAGAAGAGAAAAATTAATAAATTTGTCTTTACCAAGATTAAAATTATTGCTTTATCAAGAACTGTGTTAAGAAAGTGAAAATATAGGCTAGAGACTGGGAATTTATTTTTTTGCAAATCATGCACCTCACAAGAGACTTGTGTCCTGAATATGTTTTTAAAAACTCTCAAAACTCAAGAAGAAAACAAACAACCCCTAAAAATGTGCAAAAGATTTGAAAACTTGGCCAAAAATGATATAGAGATGGCAAATAAGCACATCTGAAAAATCTCAACATCATTAGTCACTAGGGAAATGCCATTAAAAACCACAATCAGCTCCCACTATACACCTATTAGAATGGTAAAAACAAAACAAAACAAAATAAAAAATATGACAAACTATAAGACCAAGTGTTGGCAAGGAATTAGAGCAATTAGAGCTCTCATACGGTGCTGGTGTGAATGCAAAAATGTTATAGTCATTTTAGAAAAGAATTTCACAGTTTCTTATGAAGTAAAACATATATACACTTACTTTATGATGCAGCAATGCCACTTCTAGGTATTTTATCCATGAGAAATGAAAACTTATAACCTCACAAAAACCTGTATTGAAATGCTTATAGCAACTTTACTCATAATCACTAAAAATTGGAAACAACTCAAATATCCTTCAACTGGTAAATGGATAAATTGTGGTATGTCCATACAGTGGAATACCACTTGGCCAATAAAAAGAAATGAATTATTGGTACACACAATGGCACTGACAAATCTCAAATAATTTTGTTACATGAGAGAAGCTAGACCTAAAAGGTTAGATAATATATGATTCCATCTATATGACATTCTGGAAAAAACAAAATTATAGTGACAGAAAATTGATCAGTGGTTTCCAAAGATTAGGGTGGGAAGTGGGGCAGACTACAAAGGGGTATTGCTGGGGAGCATTTGGGGGTGGTAGAGCCGTTTTGTATCATGATTGTGGTGATGGACACACAATTCAATATGTTTGCCAATATCCAGAGACTCGTATACCACAAAGAGTGGATTCTAGTGTGTAAATTTAAAAAAAAACAAAGAAATGAGTTGCAATAAACCTCCTAATAAGTACACAGATTATATCTTGGGGTATGCAGACAACACAGGAGAGGCTGAGCAAATTTTCGCAATCATAGGTTATCAGGTGGAATTGTCAGGGAGTAGGCATAAACTCTTCCATGTAATGCTTCTGATAATAAGACAATGGGCAATTTACCCCCAAAGATCAGTACCAACATGAACAGTTATATTTGAGGAGGAAGTGAAAGGGAAAAGAAATAATATTTACTGAGTTATTTTTACATCCCATGCATTTTGCTAGACACTTTTTCACTTAGAGTAATTGATTCATTTCTCACCATGACCCCAAGATATTACTATTCCCTTTATATAGATGAAGAAATTAAGGCATTGAGAGATTGAATAACCTACTCAAAGTTCTGCAACGAGCAAGAAGAATAATCTGGATTTCTGCTGACAGTTGTCTGTCTTGTCTTTGCTTTATTGGGTGGTACCACTATCTACATGTAAATGGAATGAAGAGAGCCAGATGTTGGTCTTTCTTGTCTATTGCCCTTGTTCCTTTCTCAGGGAGCTAAAGAGTCTGTACACAGTTACAATGACTTTTCAAAATAGAAGATTGTAGGCAATAAGGACCTCTCATTCTATGGTTAATATGTTGCTCTTTATACTTGATATTAAATATGGTATTAAATTTCTAAAATTTTCACTTAAACATTCATAAGCAAAAAAAGCAGTGTTTCATTAAGAGTTACAAGATTTACAAAATTTAACTCATGATTTGTTCCTGTAAGTTCAGAGATTTAGAAATGTCTTACTTAAAATTCTACACTAGCATTAAGAAATCACATAGAGAAAAAATGTACCACTTTCTAAAAAATGGAGGACAGAGCTCAATGTCAGAATAGGGAGGGTTAGGAATATTTAGTTAAAATTAGTTTCACTGGGCTGAGGTGTAATACATTCATATTTTCTCTTTTTATGATAAAATATTTATGGTAACTATTCTAATATATATGATGTTTGACCATCTTATACTACCTTTAATTAAAGAGAACTTCCTAACACAAAATTTAATAAGTGCCTTATAAAATCAACAATTCCAAAAGGTTCATGCACCCCTGTGTTCATTGCAGCATTATTCACAATAGCCAAGACATGGAAGAAACCCAAGTGCCCATCAACGGATGAATGGATAAAGATGTGGTACATATATCCAGTGGAATACTACTCAGCCATAAAAAAGACAAAATAGTGCCATTTGCAGCAACACGGATGGACCTTGAGGGTATTGTGCTAAGTGACATAAGTCAGACAGACAAAGACAAATACTGTATGATTTCACTCATGTGGAAGATAAACAAACACATAGATAAGGAGAACAGATCAGTGGTTACCAGAGGAAAAGGGAGGGGAGGGAGGGCAAAAGTGGTAAAGGGGCACACGTGACTAGACTATTAGTGGGGCTGGTCCAGTGGTGCAGCAGTTAAGTGTGTGCGCTCTGCTGTGGCTGCCCAGGGATTGCAGGTTTGGATCCTAGGCGCACACCGATGCACTGTTTGTCAAGCCATGCTGTGGCGGCGTCCCATATAAAGTAGAGGAAGATGGGCACGGATGTTAGCTCAGGGCCAGTCTTCTTCAGCAAAAAAGAGGAGGATTGGCATCAGATGTTAGCTCAGGGCTGATCTTCCTCACAAAAGGAAAACAAAACAAACAAACAAAAAACTAGACTATTAGTGGTGAATATGATGCAATCTATTCAGAAATTGAAATATAATAATGTTCAACTGAAATTTACACAGTGTTAAAAGCCAATATGACTTCAATAAAACTAAAAAAAATTTAATAAGTGCCTGAAACCATCAAATACTTAAAAACACAGGGAAATAATACATTTCTGAATGTGAAGACAATTCCTTATTTTTTGGTTTGATTTTTCTTTTTTTCCCCAGTTTTATTGATATACAATATTGCATAACTTTCAGGTGTACAACATGATTTGATATATGTATATGTTGTGAAATGATCAACACAATAGGTTTAGTTAACTTTCATCACCTCCCATAGTCACAAATCTATTTTTTTTGTGATGAAAACTTTTAAGACCTACTCTGTTAGAAACTTTCAAATACGCAAGACAGTATTGTTAACTATAGTCATCATGAGCTTATACAACTCAATGGCAAAAAAAACAAATAATCCGGGGGCTGGCCCCTTGGCATAGTGGTTAAATTCGGCAACTCTGCTTTGGTGGCCTGGGTTCGCAGGTTTGGATCCTGGGCATCCTACACTAGTTGGTGGTCATGTTGTGGCAGCGGCCCACATACAAAATAGAGGAAGATTGGTAACAGATGTTAGCTCAAGGCCAATTTTCCTCAGCAAAAGAAAAAAAAATCCAATGCCCCACAAAGACAATATTTAAAGTATATAAGAAATTAATATGAAATAAAAAAGATATTTCCAAATACTCTGCAAATAATTAACTCTTCAGTAATTGGTTTTTGAGACCAATTTGGAAAAAAAATCACATCTCTACCTCACATACCAAATAAATTTTAGAAGAATCAAATATTTAGCAATAAAAAAGTGAAACAAAATGTACTAGAAAAATTATTGATAAATATGTCTATAACATATATCATAAAAACATAAATATATTTATACTCTTGGGAATCAAGAAAGCCTTTCTAAGTATGACATCAAAGGCAGAAATCAAAAGAAAAAAACTGATAGTGTCAACTACATATTAACGTAAAACTTCAGTAAATAAAAACTTTTATGAAGTAAATTAAAAGAAAAATGCCTAGAAGTGAAAAAAACTTTGCAACATATATGGCAGAAAAAAAATTGATATCCCAAAGTTAACATCTCAAATATCAATAGTATGGAGATAAATAACCCACTAGAAAAAAAATGGCAAAATATTTTAGCAAAATTTACACAAAAGAGTATAATTAACCAATAGATAAATGAAAAAATCAAATCTTACACTCTAATAATCAAGTAAATGAAAATTTAAAAACAACAAGATGCCCTTTGGAGTTATCACTTTGGTGAATAATTATTTCAAATACCCAGTTTTGGCAAAGATTTCAGTGAAACTAACATTCTCATTCATTACAGCAGAGAAGTTTCTATATGAGCATTTGAAAACACAATTTTTTTTTTTGTGAGGAAGATCGGCCCTGAGCTAACATCTGCCAATCCTCCTCCTCCTTTTTTTGCTGAGGAAGACTGGTCCCGGGCCAACATCCGTGCCCATCTTCCTCCACTTTATGTGGGACGCCGCCACAGCACGGCCCGACAAGCGGTGTATCAGTGCGCACCCAGGATCCTAACCAGCGAACCCCGGGCTGCTGCAGCGGAGCGCGCGCACCTAACCACCTGCGCCACCGGGTTGGCCCCTGAAAATACATTTTAAAAACCTTAAATGCTGCAAAGTTTTGACCCAGAAATTCCAGTTTTAGGAAACTATCTGAAAGAAAACAATCTGGACAAAGACATAGGTAGGTTCACTGCATTATTGTTACTAATAACAAAAAGTGGAAATAGACTACATATCCAAAAATGGGGGATTGGTTGAAGAATTTATTGTATACACAATGGAATACTCTCAGTGATTTGCTGGAATGGTCTCATACTGGTTTGAAAGTGTCAATTGTTAAGACTTCAGGAATTTTACAAGCCAGTTGTTGAATGTTAGTATCTTGAAATCAACCATGATGTGAATATTTACACCAGGGAAATCAGAAAATCCAAGCTGGTTTTATTCCTCAGAGAGACAGTTGATAAACATCTGGCAGCATTTTACCACCTTGCATCTATTATTAATGATATTTGTATAATATTAAATGACAGGAGAAATGGTTTACTGTTTTTTTCTTATGTGAGGATGATATCTTCTAAAGCAATACGAATAATTCCAATTACTTAGAAAACAGAGAAAAAACACTAGAATATGAGCCATGTTTTATTTTCCTAATGGTTAGATTAAAAATGTCTATCTTCTTACTTTCACATATCTGAATTTTCTACTTGGAACATATGATATTTTTGTAATAAAAATTATTGTTTAAATGAGCAATTTTTGATGTTTCTGACTATTACTGCATTACTCCTAAATATCACTATGAGAATCCCTGTAATAATCTAGAGCAGGAATGGGCAAACAGCTGTGGGCCAAATCCAGATAGCTACCTGTTTTTGCAAATAAAGTTTTATTAAAACACGACCATGCTCATTTGTTTGCATGTTGTTTATGGCTGCTTTTGCACCACAATTTAGTAGTTGTGGCACAATTTAGTAGTTATGACAGAGACTGTGTGGCTCACAAAACCTAAAATATTTCCTCTCTCTTCCTTAACAGAAGAAGTTTGCCAACCCCTGCTCTACCATACTTTGGACTGCCTGCACGGCTTTGCTTCTGCCCACTTCGTGAGGAATCTGTTCTCACCCACAGCCCCTCCCGAGGGGGTTTGCCCAAGTTCTGTCCCTTCCTCCAGGTCTTGATTAATCACACAGGAACCTGACTCAGGGACCGACTGTCCTTAAACTGGCTTGTGACCTACAACTTACATGGCAGTCAAGTTCCTCTTCCGGGAATTTTGTGCTGGGAAATCAGCAAACTATTGGAATTGGTCATGGATGCTGCAGCCAGAACCCCAAAGCAATCTTAGATTTCAGTTACGTGCAAACTGAATTTACAGAAGCAATTAGCTGACCGGGAGAGAGAAAAACCCCCAAGTGGTAGCCCAGATGGAAGCCATGAGATGAGAAAGACCACAGTACTGTGTGAGAGGAGAGAGAAGACTTGGTTCCTGCTTTTATAGTGCTTGGTTTTTGTCCCTACGAAGCCAGGGTTATACTGGGTCTTGTGTGCAATTGTCTGTCAGATTCACTATTTTTTCATATTTTAAAAATTCTCCTCCTCTTGAGCTAGGGTTGAATGCAATCGGATAAGCCTTGAACAAGAGAATATATTCTTAGAAGTATTTTAAGACTCATGGAAAAAGTTCATTTTTCCTGAATGGTAAAGTAATTTGTCAACCATGACCAAGAACAGTGAGTAATTTGCCTACAGAATAATGACTTATATGTCACAACAAAAAAAGTCATAATAAATATAATTTTGTTACAGCCAACATTCCATTTTATATCATTGTATTAAAATCCAATATGCGAATACTCATGCTGCACAGTGATAGGAAAGGGTATTTAAGGCCATTGAACACTCACTTCGTTAAGATGTAATTAGCACAGAGACACCTATGCCAAAGAGCTTGAAGCTCATCCTCTGTGAAAAGTCAGTAACCCCTCAAATTTCTCATTTTTTACCTCTATATCACAGGAGTATCTAGTCTAATAGTTGAATGTTGGTTCGCCCAAACTTCTGAAATCTTTTTTATTTATTCCCTGTGTGGTGCGAAACGCATTCTCTTAATTTGCACTAGTCTTTGTCTATTTCTTCTACAACAAATTTGAAAAGGGAGAAATGAGATTTAGAGATGTGAAGATGCAGCTGTTCTAATTGTAAAAGCACAGATAAAAACAGAGCCACTCCACAATAAGGAGAATGTAAAATACTCACCTGAGAGTATAAGGAGGGATTTACCCACTGGAACTGTAGTGTTCTGGGTGCATGCAATGGACAGCGTGAGGCCATAAACATACTGGGCTTTTAGAGCTGTGCTCCCAGTATGTGTGTATCTGTGAGTGTGCACAGTGGAGGGGAGGAGGAGAGGATGAACACAAATCAGATATGTTTACATTGCATTTTTTTTTTAATTTTAATTTTATTTTTCTTCCCCCAAAGCCCCAGTAGATAGTTGTATGTCATAGCTGCACATCCTCCTAGTTGCTGTATGTGGGACGCGGCCTCAGCATGGCCAGAGAAGTGGTGCGTCGGTGGGCACCTGGGATCCGAACCCGAGCCGCTAGCAGCTGAGCGCGCGCACTTAACCGCCAATCCACGGGGCCGGCCCTACATTGCTTTTTAATTTTCTTTTTTTCAAAGATATTCTTATGACACAGTTATAGAGCATCGATCATGTGATAGCCCACGGTGATAGCAGTGAGTAAGACATCCTCTCTACCCTTGAGGGACTTAAAATTTGGCCAATGAGACAAACACATAAATAATTAACAGATAACTAGCATTACACTGGCCAGGTGAACAAACAATTCTGGGAACACAAAGGGAACCATTTATTGTCTTAATGGGAGTGGGAGGTGAAGAGAGTTAGAGAAAGTTCCACAGAGGTGAGCATTTGAAAGATGAGTGAGATTTCACTTGGCACAAAAATGGGGCAAAGTCACTCTAGACAGATGGAACAAAAGCACTGGTGAGCTCTGCAGTACGGAGTGGCCAGCACACGTGGAGAGCAGTGGGTCTGGTTCTGCTATGGTTTGTCAGGAGATGGAACACATTGGGTAAGGAGTTCAGATCCAAGAGTAACAGTGGATCAGGGAAGAAGTAGGATCTAAAGGTAAGCAAAAAAGCAAAGCAACAAAAACAAACTCCAAACCTGAGCATTTTTATACTTTTTAACACCATGAATAAAGTAAGACATGATGAACTTTCTTAAAATCTAAGTATCCCCTGGTTGTTTTTTTGAACACGGCAAGATGGAGTGAGTTGTGTAACATCCTTATGATTCCGTTCATATTCATACACTTTGTGAAGCATAAAGGAGAGGAGGTGACCGACTTCATTCACTGCTTCCACAGATATTTATGGTGCATGTATTCAGTGCCTGGAATTGTACTAGGCACTGAGCAAACAGAATCAAACAAGAGAGACAAGGTCCTGCTCACAGGATCCTGGTGTGTCTGAGCTAGTCCATAGGAAGGAGTCTCTGCTCTGTGTCTTGTCCCACAGGAATGGAGAATGGAAGTCAAGTGTTGAGGTTGAGCACAGCGAATGCTGCCCTCTCCTTTGTCCCTTGATCACCTGCCTGCTCAGCCAATAAAAGGAGGAAAAACAAAAAGAGTCCAATACAAGAGGTCAGCGGCATGGGCTCCAGAAGTTCTGACAATAGCAGAGAATTTGTCCTTGGCCCATGTCAGAGCCCTTAATATCAAGCAGCACTGGTGCCATCACGGTGAGGAGCAGCATGGGTGTGTGTGTGTGTGTGTGTGTGTGTGTGTGTGTGCGTGTGTGTGTGTGGGCCATGGTGATGCCTTCAGCAGGAATTGGCAGCATGGCACCTTGCTTTTGATGCTGGCAGCAACAGGAGAGAGAGAAGATGGATGTTGTAGAGAATCCGAGACACCAAGAGAATCCGAGACACACATGAGAGCCCCTTCCACCTGGGGGCCTCCCTGAAGTGTTCAGTCTAGTGGCTTGAACACAGTGTGCATTCAATAGATTTTTAAAAATCTGTTCATTGGTATGACCTCCTCAGATTGTCCAAAGAAGGTGCCTAAATTCTTGTCCTGTATTCAGGGAAGCAATGGCACCAGGGCGTCTCACAGGACACTAATCCCTACCTGGGTCAGGAGCTTCAGCGTCAGGCTTCTATTCCCTGTATCTTGTGAGCCTGACCTTGTGAAGACTCAGAAGGAATGTAAAGTTATGTGCCTTTTCTATCATGGATCAGATCACACCTTTTTAAATAGATAAAGGCATCAATATTATTGCTGGTAAGAATAGATTTTTTAAATGGTTTCCAAGGTCAATACATATTAATTGAGAGTACTCTGATACTATAGTGGCTTTTCTAAGAATTACCTGGGCATTACCAGAAAGTAACAGATCTTACGGGCTTTCAGTCTCTATTTCACTCTATTCACATAGGTAGGAACTAAGCAGCATTGAGCTTAAAAAAGAAATCTGAAAATTGTGGATGGCAGGCAGATAGGAGCCACCTGTTTAATTGTATTCAAACTCGTCTGAACTGCTTTCCAAAGACCTTCATCCTTCTCCTCCTCTCCAAGAAAAAGAGCAAACCAGCATTTTCTTTTAACTCAATTCTATTTGGGAAGGGTTTTGAAACTAAAAAGAGACAGGGTGGGGGAGGAATCTGATCTACCGGCTTTTGCAATACGCCAGCCGTGCTGTATACAGAATAAGGAAGCTTCATTTCAGATTGAGGTTGCGAAGGTCACAAGATAGCAGTGTGAGTCCCCGCTTTAATGCTGAGCGTGACATTTTTTGTATCCTTTGTGAGGTGGTCCATATGGAACAGCATAGCACCTAGTCGGAGCTGGGCTAATTCCTCCTGGAATGAGAGGAGAGGGTGTGAACCAGCCAGGAGCAAGCGGAAGCGTTTGATTCCGCAGGTTTATGCCAAGATGAAGGCTGCTGCCTACTGTGTGATGCTGCTCTGAGCCAGCTCCTCCTAAAGCAAGCCAGCGGTACAAGATGACACTGGTTTCTCCCCGGCTTTATAGACAAAATCTCCAGTAATTATTCGACTGCGCCACTGTCTGTGCCGCTAACGCTCAGGTGCGTGGTGGCGGTGGGGGTGGGAAGAAAGATGACCTCTGTGACACCCACTGGTGTGGGGACGGTCGCTGCAGAGATGTTCACAGCCCTTTGCTTTCAGCCGTGGTTGCTGTTCTCTCCCTACTTCCTGTTCAGAAAACTGAACCCTCAAGAGCGCCACCTCTTAAAATGACTCAGATTCGCGTTATTTCAAATCGTGATTATCTGAGAGCTAATTATTGCCTTTCACACCATCGCACGGCTTTTTCCTGCCTTCCCCCTTTCCCTCCCGCTGCTGACCATTTCCCTGTCATTAGCACATCCACCGGAGATTGTGGAAGGGACAGCAGAGGAGGCCATGCTCAAACCAGCCCCTTGTGCTGGAGCATAGTAGTTTAGCAGCTCTCTGTACAGGTTTCAGGATGGAAGGGATTAAAGTTCTGAGGTTTGCTCTCCTCCCACGTATCAGAGTTCTCCCTGATATGATTTGCAGAGATAACTGAGAATTGTGTGGGTAAATGCTTCATGTCAGTAGCTACCCATAATAGTGCTGTCAGTTGGTTGAATTATGTGAGTTCTCTTTGGATTGGTCCTGGGTCTTCTGGTGTCTAAACTGCTGCCAGGCAAAAGGGGGTTACTGTGGAAATTGCATTTATTTACAGACCACCAGTGGGCCAATTTGAGAATGCAGGTCTGAATTAGAATCCAGGTCCACCGCTTACTAGACCATTTGAACTCAAGTCCCTCGATATGGAGAACATTTGTAGTTTCTGCCGGCTCACTATTCATTCCCCTTCTGGTCACTGAACCCATGGTTGGGATGGGTGGACAATAGAAATAATCTCCAATTCTTTCTTTCTAATGAAGTTAAAAGCTTCAACCCGTAGAAGGGGATTTGTGGCTATGGTAGAGTAAGAGAAACAGAGAGAGGCAGAGAAGGAAAGAGACAGAGATCTGTAGGCCCTGAGACAAAGAAGCAGTGAGACCCCAGAGAGAACTGGCTGTGTGGTACATCTTGGCAAGAGAATGTGTGCCTCAAGAAAGGCTCTGAAGTTGTAGAGTCACTGGATCCAAAGCAGCCTTAGGGCCAGGAAATGTGCTACATGTCTAGAATGACAATCGAGGCACAAGAAGGTACACCCCAGCGCTCATCACCTGTGCCTTCTCTCTGCATAAGACTTCAGTGCAAATTCCCAGAAGGAATTAGGTTCATTTTCCTAGCAGTGGAGAAGAACAGGGACTCAGACACAGAAATGAAGTTAAGGTATAGAAAACATATAAGATTATCTTTCCTGCATACCTGATTTTATAACTGAAATTCATCCTTGATACATTTATATTAATTATTTAATAAATATACATTTTTCCTGAACCATGAAATAGAATTAGTAATTCTCAAATGATTTATTGTCATCTTTATACATTTTGAGTAAATTACCTTATTTGTGTGTGTATAGAGAAAGAGCAGATGAAACCATGGCAGTTAAGATCCTGATGTCTATTCTCAAACGCTTTCAGTTGAAGTATGAATGGGAAGTACCTTTCTGGAGGATGATTTGGCAAAATCCCTAAAAATGTGTATATCCTTTGGTCCAAAAATTCTGCTTTGAAGAATTTACCCTAAGGTAATAATTATGAATATATTTGAAAATTTAATTTGTTTGTAAGGGTGACAAAGTTAACCTTTTAAAAATATTTTTTATTGAGATATAATTTATTTACAGAGAAATGCACAAGTCTTAAGTGTACAGTTCAACGAGTTTTAACAAATCCACATACCCTTGTAACCCACATGCCTTCAAGACATAGACTATTTTATCTCCCCAGAACATTCCTTAGTGTCCCTTCCCAGTCAACATCCCCACCAGAAGCAACCACTGTTCAGATTTCTATCACCATAGTTTAATTTTGCTTCTAGAGATACTATGGTGACAATATTAAATGTATAATTTTTAAATTTTTGTCCTCCATAAACCATGATCCCCAGCAGCCACTCCAGGCTTACAACTCCAGGGAAGGAGGAAGCATGAAGCCACCTCAGGAAAAAGGTGGTAGGATGCTTTCCCAGGCAGAAAGGAAGAGAAATTGAGAAGAAAGTCTGCCCTTCTGCCCTAGTGCATTGTGGGAAAAGATGAAGTAATGGAATCAAGCAAGATGGCCCGTATTTCTTGATCACCCCAGAGTGGGGAGAGGTGCTAGATAGGAAGAAGTAGAATCCTGAAGCAGACACTCTTCTCTTGCCACCATCGAATATAAAGGCTCCCTTCTGGTCAGTGAGACATCAACAGAAAAGGTGGTTGGGGGCTTTGGGACCACTTCTGCTTTTCTTATAGAAAGGATAGACATCACTTGTGTCACTTCTTAAGTCCACTTTTTGTCTTGAGACCACTAAGCAACAAACTTGAGGAAGAAAATCCAGCATGCTAAAGGGTGGCAGTTGAAAATATGGAAAGAGACTGGGTCCTTGGTGGCAGCCAAAACAATGTTAGAAATTGCTTATCCCTGGATTTCAAATTACATGAGAAATAACAAATCCTGATTCCTTAAGCCACTGATAGCTGGGTTTCAGTTACTTGCAGCTGAACATTTTCCCAATGGATTCACATCTGGTTCCCATTTGGAACTCCAAGAGGAAATTGCCTTGCCTGGCTTATGATTCCCGTTTGCACCAACCTAGAGTGGCCACAGCAGACCACAGCGTTGGTGGCATGGCAGAGTTAACCAGAAGAGAAGCCTGAGTTAAACCACTCTGAGTTTCTATCAGTGTCCATGTGGCACAGAAGCAACCTAGAAATTCTTACTGTCTTCACAGAGGGAGGCAAAGGTTAGCTGATGTTGCTGGTGGGTGAGGTTATGGAGGAAAATGACCCTGAGATGGGAAGCTTCGTGGCGGATCACTGAAGCCAGTGATTGAATTTGCAACACACAAATAACTCAAGGCAACACACAAGTCCAGTATGAGCTCAGATGGGGTCAAGTGAAGCAGCAAGAACCAGCAGACACTAACAAACCAAGAAAAAGTAAACTATGAATTACTTAGACATTGGCCTCGACATTGTGTGTTCACAGAGCTCCCCAAGGATGAGACCACCCACAGGACAATCTGAGTGAGTGGATCCGAGGCCTTGCTTTTTCCTGCCACCAAGTGGACATATGTTACTTGACCCTCTCCATAGCAGGCATTAATTTAGAGAGGGGCAGGAGGAGGAATTCTGAAAGGTTAAGCATATATCCAAAGGGTACTGAATTACTCGGAGTAAATATTTAACTTGTAGCATTAGATTGAGTGGACGAGACTGGACTTTCTGCACAACTACATCCCCAGTCCCACAGTCTACTCTACAGCAGCATTATTTAAAATATCAAAAACAGAGAAATAGTATAAAAGTCAAAATATAGGTCATTGTTTAGATAAATTACAGAAGATCTATAGTACAAAATATTATTTGACAATTAAAATGGATTAGTCTTCCAGTTAATCAAAATGGATTGAACATACTAATCCACTGAAGGACAAGGAATGGGAGATGAGAAACAGAAAAAAAAAAATCAGAAGCTAGAAAAAGATCTAACAAATGGTAAGTGACTTTAATAGACCCAAAGAGAGCTACATTCTTAACCACAGTGGAGCAAGACTAGAAGTTGGCTGATGCAGAATGTCAGAGGAGCTCAGGAATTGGAACATCTAGGTAACTCTGAAAGTGTGTGTGACAGTGTTATGTGACACTGTGTGCGTATGCGTGTGTGTGTGTGTATAAATGGAGCTGGAAAATGACAATTGGTTGAAACTCTATGAAACTCTAAGAAAAGGTATAGACCCTTAAATTCTTTCCTCCTCTCCTTGAGGCCCCCTTACCTGCTCCCACCACAGCAGAAGACTAGACAAAAAGACCTATAGATATTGAAAATTGGCGGTCTTCCTCCCCTCGCAAAGTCACCTTAGAGTGAAACCAATCAACCAAGCCTTCCCGTGCCCACAGAGCTTCCAATAAACTTTTTAGTTCCTCATCCTAAATAGAAGCACACGACTCAACCAAACTTTTTGAGGAAAGCCTATGTATTGGTCAGTGTCCTTAGTTACAAACACAGAATCCATTCTTGGATAGTTTAAGCAGAAAATGAATGAACTAAAGCATATTACATATAGCTCGCAGAATTGGAAGGTGATGTATAGATGGGATTAGAAACCAAGGGTGGCTGATGGGCTCTAAAAATCAGTGGCAACTGAGTTAGCTTCGAGGGCAAGTTCGGTTGGTGGCAACAGGCAAACGAAAATGACTGCACTGTGTAAGTGTAGACAAACCTGGCTGTGAATCTCCCAGGGTTGTAGGGAGATGAACTCTGTGAAAAATCAAGACATCATCCTAATTTTTCAGGTGGGTGCTGGAGGAGCTTGTTTTTACCTCACAGGCTGGTGAAATCTGATGACATTAGGTTCCATATATGTAAGGAAGGAAATAAAATCAAATGTTAACTGTAGCTATTTCTGCAATAATGGGGTTTTGATGACAACATTTTTCTCTATGTGCTTTTTCTGTGTTTTCACATATCATTTTTGTAATCAGAACTCTCCAAAAAATTACTGGATAAAAAAAATATTTTGATGGCCAGAGTGGGCAGATGAGCTATGCAAGCCCTGTAGAATCACTTTGCCTTTGGAAATTTCTTCCTGGCTGTTTCTGGTGTAAGCTGCCCTTTGAGAATAGTCACCTGCCTATAGTAGCTCTTAGCTACTGCTCCGGACTTGCTATGTTACTCTCAGCTTATAACCAGCAATAAGAAATCTGTCCGAGATAAACCTTGGTAGACCAGCACAGGAAGAGGAGAGCAACAAATGATGAGAAGCTGTTTGAATGACCACTGCAGCCCGGAGCGCAAGAAGGCCTTCCCATGTGAGCAGTGGGGTGGGGCAAGCAGAAGCAGCAGTGGCGCTCAACCATATGGAAGTCAACATGGTTGGCACTTTATAATCCCTGAGGAAGTCCATGTTTGAAGGGACTATTGACTCTCCTCAGTTCCCCACCTCCCGTAATGTCATCCTGGTTCACCCATCACCCCTGAGAGTCATCCTTGACTCCTCTCTTTCTCTCATCTCCCACTTTGAATCAATCACCTAGCCTATATTTTCAATTCCAATCTTGTCTCTGAAGTGACTTTCAAATCTGTCATATCCTCTCTGTCCCCCTGGCAGCTGCCCACTTTCAGGCCTTCCTTGTTGCTTCCCTGGACTAATGCAAGACCTCCTAACTGTCTGGTTGGCCTCCAAGACTGAGTTACCTTTTCAAAACTCTGTGTATCAAAATAGAGTCCCACCATTCCCTGCAAGGTCAAGGCTGACCCCCACTGCATGGCGTATAAAACCTTTCATAATCTGACCCTAACCTATTTAGCTTCTGCTCTGAGGGTGACCAACTCGTTCTGGTTTGCCTGAGACTTTCCAGGTTTTAGTAGCTGGGAAACCCTCAGTCCTGGGAAAATTGGGATTGTTGGTCATTCTACCCTAGCCCTTGCCACCCACCCCCTCTCTGCCACAGTAACTAAACCTTTGCATTTAATTAAACAGATATGCTCCCATCTTATTAATTTTTACCTTCCTCAAACTCGCACAAGATCTGGCATGTCATAGGCACTAACGGTCTCAATCTCTGACAATTTATGACGTCAATATGGCTAGTATTTTCTTCAAGATTTTCAACCTCCTTTCTGTTATTGGTCTTGAGAATAGAATTGTTAAGAATTCCATTGTGACGCTCTTTCCTTTAGTAAATGACACAACTTAAAATGCTGTGCTAGTTTCGTGTGTCTTCTCTACCACCTCCTAACAGAGGAACAAACAGCGATATTCATTTGCCTAGAATTACTAAAGAGAATGTATTTTATCACAAAGAAGAAAGTGGACACAGCTCCTATACTCCACTATACTGAGGTGCCTCTGGAACCTGTCTACTAAAGAACATGTGAATGTCATTTCCTAATAAATGGTCTTGCCATGATCCTAATTCCTGAAGAAATACCAGATTGGTGAAAACCTTCAGACTCTGGAAGCATGCTTTACAAACTCTGTGACTGTTAATTCCCAAGGACCGTATTGTCATTGTAAGTAGTAGATTTAATGAGAAATCCATCAAACACAACAGAAAGAGCAATATTTTTCTATCTGTTTTTACATTTTAACAAATGTTGTTTTATCAAATGGATATTTAGATATATTCGCCATCAAAACACTTCAGTACTACTGTGAATTCTATTAGCCAGCGTACTTATTATATTAATCTTCAGAGCAGGGATCACTGGAAATGACATTTATTTGAGAAAATTAGGAGAGAATTCTCCAAAATTAAACAACTTAATCCTTGTTTCTGATTGTGATTCACTCAAGTCTGCACAGCTCCCAGCTCCCTTGGTAACCTGCCTTTATTTCTGTCTTGAGAAGCTTTTTCCCCACGTGGGGCATTCCAGGAGTCAGAACTTGCTCTGGGCATTTGTTCAGCTGTAAGTTTTTGCACACATTCTCTAAACAAACTAGGACGTCCTTGGGACCTCATACCAGAGCTCATCCTTTAGTATATTTGGGGATTTACCTACATCCCCTGGTAAGAGGATCGGAAGTTTGTAGTTGCATCTATTGCAAAGATTCTTATGTCCTCCTGTATGCTGAGGAAAGACTAATTTTTTTTTTTTGCTGGGAAAGATTAGCCTTGAGCTAACATCTGTTGCCAATCTTCCTGTCTTTTTTTTCTTTCCCTCCCCAAAGCCCCAGTACATAGTTGTATATATTTAGTTGTAAGCCCTTCTAGCTCTTCTATGTGAGCCACCACCACAGCGTGGCTACTGACAGATGAGTGGTGTGGTTCCACGCCCGGAAACTGAACCTGGGCCGCCAAAGTGGAGCATGCTCAACTTTAACCACTAGGCCATCAGGGCTGGCTCAAGACTAATTCTTTTAAAGGACACTTTCTGTGATTTGGTTTGAATTACATAGCTTTTGCTCTCACAGTATCTTTTCACCTGCAATCCCTTCCTCCTCATCTTTTGCCCTCTTAGGAGAGGCATCAGAGAATCCTGCTGGCAGCCATTCTGTAAAGAACATCGGTTTAGATTTGAGGAAGTGATCCAACCAGTCAGCTGAATAGTACCTTGTTTTTATTTCTTTTCACACATGCAGGGCTCTACAGAACTTTTAGTCTATTAAATGAGCTATTCTGTTTCCATTTACAGATGTTTGAACATTGTCTGGATAAAATCATTACTTGCTAGGGATTAACCCCGACCAGCCTACTGAGGTTAGATGGCCTCAAAATATTAATGCAGAAGCCCAGGTGGTCAGCGAGGTCCTGAAGACCTGGAGTCCAGAGCAGACCACAAGGCAAGAGTAGGATGTTTGTTGGGCTTGTATTAGGATGTGGAGAACAGCTTCGTCTCTTTGTCTAGAGAGAGGAGCAGTTGACATTTAAAGAAGAGTTAGAGTAAATGATGAAAAATGATTGAAAGGCTAGGAAGTAGGAACTCTAATTTAGGAAGTCAATGACATCTTCACGTGCAGGGAATTGAATAATGATTAAAGACACCAAAGGGCCGGAGTCAGAAATTGGAGTCAAGTGTAGCATGGTGCATGCTCTCTTGCCTCTAGTGACTCGATGTAAGCTGCTCTCTCTGCTTGGAAGTCCCTGAACCCCTCCTTCCTTCAAGCTACTCCCCCAACTCCTGCTTCCTTGGGCAACTCCTCCTTACCCTGCTGGTCTCAATTCAAAGTCACTTCTCCCATGAAGTCTTTTCTGATCTCTCATCACCACCACTTGGACAGATATCTCTCTCTGTGCTCCCGGAGCACTTGTACTTAATCCTATTGTAAAAATAATAATGGCCTATTTATTGAGCATTGACTAAGTGCTAGACCCTATTCTAAGCACTCTACACATAGTATCTCATTTAAATCTCCTGATGACCTAAAAGACAGATACCTTCATTACACTTATTTTGCAGGTAAAAAAAAACAGAAACAAAGTTATTATATATATATATATATATATAAATATATATATATTTATTTTATATATATATATAAAATATATATATATAAATATATATAAAATATATTTAAAACATATTTATAAAAGACCTGGCATATGAGATAAAACCTATTTATATATATAAATTTAGCTCTTCCAACCAATTGCATATATAGTGTTTGTAAGAAGAATCTGGGTCTTTTATTGCATGCCATTCTCTGATCTTTACTCACAGCCAAACTTACCCTTTAGAGTTGCTAGCTTGATCTCTTTCTTATGATCAATAAAGAAAAATAAACATGTTTCCAAAAAACTATTTGAGTCTGCAGCAAATCACATATTACTCTCCTTCCTTTTTGGCAAAAATTCCCAAAGCTAAATACCTTTTGTGCAACTCATATAAATGTATCCCTTTCCTCCTTCATACACTCACAGTAGATGTCACTAGATAATCAAGACACTGAGATTCCTTCTTAACCCAACTCTGCATTATTAATTAAATAGACCTGGCATATGAGATAAAACCTATTTGTCACCTCTCTTCTTTGCTATCGCTTTCTAACTTACTCTTCCTTCCAACATCAAGATGTTAAAATGGAATAGATTTTTTTTAATTTGGGGGAGGAGTGGGGCTTAGCATTTCATAACTAGACTCATATTTTTTAGAAAGACTTTGAAAAAAGT
The DNA here is from genome assembly GCF_020826845.1 of Diceros bicornis minor. Lineage (NCBI taxonomy): Eukaryota > Metazoa > Chordata > Mammalia > Perissodactyla > Rhinocerotidae > Diceros > Diceros bicornis. The sequence continues at coordinate 20,874,598 of NC_080755.1, read as the reverse complement.
TTTTAAACATATGTTCTCTCAAATCTTAAAAAACGTATTTGAATTGAAACCATTGGTTTATATATAATAATTTTACGGTGATTTCTGATACTCTTGAAAATTGAAATTGAAATTTGTAATTGAAATTGATTTTTATCCTCCTTCTCCTTAAAGTATTTACGGAGTGCCTAATTGTATATGGTTCTAAGCTAAGCATTGCGTAAAGTAGATTATTCAAAAATTGTTTGAGTTCATAATAGTTTGAGACGTATGATTTCACTCTTACAGCTACAGGAGTTAGCAGGGCTGGTTTATAACTCAAGATATTGTTTTATAAGGTGTTATTATTTTAGAATTTGTGTGTCAAGAATTCCAACAACAAAGTTATTTTCAATGATTACATTTATGGTGCCCAGATACTGTTATACTTGGAAGCAAAACCTTCCAGTCAACCCAGGATCTCGGCAACCCTTTTACTCCCAATTGCACCTTCCACCCGCACCGTTTCTGATAAAATGTCAGGTTGGTGCTCAGCTGCTGGGAAAACTAATGATCAAAACTCAGGAAAACTCTACACTTTAGAGGTTTTTCTGGCAGATACCTATAGTCTGGAGGGAAGTGTTGCACAGTGAAAATGATCATGTTTACTCCTAAGCCAAATGGGCATTTATCTTATTCTTATGCCTGTCGTGGTGTACCCAGAAAGTGCTATATGGAGTGAGCATAATGGAATAACTCCCCGCCCTCTCCAGGGAAAGATACTTCTCATTTTAATGTTACAGTGTGCTCTATAATAGTAATGATTGTCGTAGCTTTGTAGTATACTCTCAGCAAACAGCTTTGGAAATGGATTAAACGACTTCGTTTTGCTTTGACTATTAGTCTATCTCAGAAACAGTTTACTGTCTCATACGCAATATACCAATAGTGATTATCCCTTATTTCTAAATAACACTGTCAGGAATTCAACGACAATGAGAACAGCAGGAAACTCCAAGCAGCATGATGGTAGCTTCCTAAGCAGCTATGTAGCTTTCTATTTCTCGGAGGGCTAAGGTCAGTCAGTGGACTGGTGGACAGAGAACTTTTGTCTTCTGAATGCTGTCTTATTTCCCCTCTAAGAACTGACAATCGAAGGGTATCAGTACAAAAGAACTTGAACCTGCAATACAAATTTATTTCATATCTTAACAGAAACTCGCACACCATCCTGGTCCAATGTGATCATGGTATTCTTTCACGACTATGACCCACCGCAGGAAAACCATGAGGGTCACACAATGGCCAGAAATTAACACTTGACATACTTGCAGCTTTTCCAGCAAGCACCAGGGCTTAATATTACAGACCTAGAAGAGTTGATCTCCCTTGGTGATAGCAATCTGCCTTTCAATTTTGCTGTCTCGAACAGCCAGCTGTGAGCCTTTATATAACATTTCACAGTCCCTTAATTAGCACATGACAACCTCAGGGCTGCTAATCCTTATACCATTCCGAAGTGAGGGACTTATGACATAACAGCAGTTTAATGCAACTCTTTCTGTGGTAATCATGTTTGGTGGAAAATATAGCTCTTCCCAAACACAGTGAATCACTAACCTTTAAATGTTCAGATCAACTTTTGCTTATGCCCCACATCACTGGAGAGAAACAGCCTCTTGTGTCCTGGCTGATAGGGGATGCTAAATATATAACAAAAAGCCAAATGTGAAAGACTTGCAGAGGAAAAAATGAATAAAACTAGCAGGAAAAGATTTGTTGTACTGCTCAAGCATAGCATGCTAGTCTTTTTTCTTTTCTTGGTAGAAATTTGTCACGGATGCAGCATTCCTGGGCCATCCAATGATGCAAGAGGACTAAGTAAGCTTTGATGATCTTAACATGGCAGCCAGGACAGTATAATTACTTTAGGGCAGATGAAGGCTGGCCAAGGTACCTAGAAGAAAAAGAAAGGTTTGCCCTTATTGGGTAAAATAGAGACATCAAATGGCCAGGCCCTATCATTCTGGACCAATATTGACTGGGACTCAAAGAGGCTGGATTTGTTTTCTCTGCTTCTGCTCACTTTCTGGCCGAGTTGGTATGCTACTGACCACCAGAAAGCAATTAATCAAGTCTACACTTCAAATGCAGCAGTGTAAATTTATTGCAACATTTGTTGTTTGTTGAGTTTCCTAAGATCCCCAGACATATTAATCAATCAGCAAGTACTTACGAAGCTTCTGTTCTTCCTTGAGTATTTTGCTAAGTGCTCTGGGAGACATGAGATGTATGCAATAGGGTTCTAGTTGTCCAAGGAAGTGCAACGAGGTGGCTTAAAGGGGTTGAATCCTAGCTTCTCAACTTACTAAGTTGGTGAACTTGGACAAATAAAGTTACATTTTGGAGCCTCACCATTACATGTGGTTAAAAATGCCTGTTGTACAGGGTTAGAATTTCCAGCCCAGGCCCCTTCTGAGCTCCAAACTTGTATAACCAACAGTCTACTTGCTCTCTCCACCTGGATATCTAACAAAATCACAAACTAAACGTGTCCAAGATGCTTCATCCTTGCTACTCCACCCCCACCAAGATCGCTCCTACAAAATTTTCCTCTAAATTTTCCTTCTCTCAATAAATGGCATCGTAGTCCCATCAGGTACTCAAGGATGTTCTTTTCTCACATAATTCATCAGCAAATCCTATCAGTCTTGTCTTACAAATATGTCTCTGATCCACCTAATTTCTTTGTTTTCGTTGCTTCCACTTATAATTCAGACAACCCTCATTCATCTCTTGCAACAGCAGCCTGTCTGGTTTCACAACATTGCCTCTGAACCCTCCAATCCAATCTCGACTCAGTAGTAAAAGTACTTTTAAAACCTAAATGAACACTTTCATTTCTGGTTAAGATGTAGAAAGTCATGAATTCCTATTTTTCAGTGGTTTATAATTTATTACGGCGCTTAATTATTTTGGTGCACAAATCATCCCAGATTTGACTAGTGGTAGCCTCTTTACCTGACTCCTGCATCTTTGTGACATGCCCCCATTACAGTTTTTGAGCACTTCTTTACTCTCTGTTCATAGCAAGACTTTCCATGCTCACCTCGTACCTACCTATCCCAGGTCCAGATTCAGCCACTTCTCTGAGGATCCCTGGTTCCTTTTAGTGGGAAGTGGTATTAGAGACCACGTTCTGGGTGCTAGGTGTGCTCATCACTCCTAGGACGTCATTGCTTCCTGACCCTTTCAGAAGGCAGAGGCAGGAAACATATGTATATATATACATATATGCATATGCATACATGTACAAATATACTTGCACAAATGCTTGTTTATACATGTGCACATACACGTGTGTAAGCACAAACATATTCATATTTTAGAAACCATGAGTTCATATTATTACCTCCAATTCCAATTCTTCCCTACAGAGTTCACTTATTTCCATTTCATATTTGTATGTCCTTTCCTCCACAGTGTGAACACTGGCCCCTCACAGTATCAGCACATTTATTTATTTGTTCAATCCTATAATACATTTACATTTTTTTCAGAGTTATTTCCCTCATCCCTCTTCAAAATACAAACCAACTAAAAGAAATTCAGAGTTTATTTGCAATTCTCACCCCACATCCCACCCCACCCAACACTGAGGGCTTAATAGTCAAATTCTGTGTTCATAAATTACCTAATTGTTCTTCCTTTTTTTCCTCCCATAAGTGTGTTTATAAAGTTCTTTTAAATACATTGGGGCCATTTGTTTTACTTTCCTTTCCATTTTAGATCCCCACCTCACCCCCTTCCCGCCCCCACCCCCATTCCATCCTGATTGGGATAATTTTATTTTTTGAATATTAAAAACTTAACATGACCCTGAAGGTCAAAACTGTACAAAAAGGAATATTCTGACGAGGGTCCCTTTTGCCTTGTTTCTCTCCCCACCTAACCTTATAGAAAACAAACTTTGTTGTTTCTAGTTTATTTTCCCTGTGTTCCTTATGTAAAGGCAAGCAGACATCTATCTATGATTTCTTATTTTTCCCTTCTATCTTTAACAAAAGGAGGCATGCTATATATGCTCTTTTGTATTTTGCTTCTTTTCACTTAATAATATCTCCTGGCAATCACTCCATAGCAATTCATAGAACTCTTCCTCATTCTTTTTTTATCTCCTCCTCTCCCTCCCCCTGGTCCTCTTTTTAACACCTGTGCAGTGCGTCTGACACCATTGGGTGTATGCACCAAATTTTATTATATCAATGCTTAAATATTTAGGGAGCTCCCAATATTTTGCCATTAAACATAATGCTGCAATGCATAAATTTGCACATGAATATTTTCATATTATTGAAAGTATATTTTCAGTGTAAATTCCTAGAAGTAGGATTGCTGGGTCAAAGGATACATGCAGTTGTAGTTTTGTAAGATATTGCCACTCTTTCCTCCATAGGAGTTGTGGCATTTTGCTTCCAACCAGCAAGCATAAGAATGCCTGTTCCCCGACAGCCTCACCAACAGAGTGTGTTCTCGAGCTTTTGAATTTTTGCCAATCTGATGGATGAGAAATGATAACTTACTGTGCTTTAATTTGCATTTCTCTTATGTGTAAACTTGTACATCTTTTCATATGTAAGGGCTATTTTTATATCTCTTTTTGTGAATTTTTTGTTCATGTGTTTTTGTCCATTTTTCTACAGAATTTTTGGTCTTTTATTCTGCAGTATTTAAATGGTTTTTATATATTAATGATACTTTATCTGTGGAATTTGTTGCAAATATTGCCTCTCAGTGTGTAGTCATATTAAAGATTTCTTAGTTTTGGGTGGTCAAATTTATTAATATTTTCCTACATTGCATATGGATTTTGAGTCATTGTTAGAAAGCCTTTTCCTACACTTAGGTTGTATAGGAATTACTTATGTTATCTTCTGATACTTTCATAGTTTCATTTTGTTTTCACATTTAGATCTCTGATCCATTTGGTGTTTATTTTGTGCATTATAAAAGGAATGAGTCTAATTTTACCCCTTCTAAAAAGTTATTCCATTGTCTCAACACTATTTACTAAGAAGAAAGAAGACAATATTTATCCCAGTTTTTTGTGATACCACCTTTATCATCATATACTATATTTCTATATGTAATTGCGTCTATTTAACCATCAAACTTTTAACAGCCATGTGTGGGCTAGTGTGAAGGATTACAATTCAGAGGAGCACCAGCCATGGAGCAAATCTGCAATGACTTGTCAGTTCTTTCCCGTGGGACTTCACTGAGTGCAGAGGGGCAGTATGCTGATTGCTGGAGACAGGGCAAGAGACCTTTAGAGAATCATATGCCCTAGACACATATCTCATTCCCTACTTAAAAGGCAATGACACAATGAAGTTACCCCTGCTGAGCTCTCTCTGAATTCCTAATTTATGGATTTATGAGCAACAAAATTGTTGTTGTACTAAGGCTCTAAGTTTTGGGTTAGTTTGCTATGCAGAAAGAGATAACTGAGGACTTCTGCTTTCTGGTTCTGCATATAAGGAGCTTGGAAGTCATAACACTATCCTAACAAGTAAAAAACTGAACAGACTGAAAAATCAACAACTCTTCTTTGATCTGTAAGAGAGAGGAGGACACAGGGCAAGCCACTTCCCTCAAGATTGGAGAGATAGGCAAATATAGGGAGTCATGGCTTAGTAGAGCAGAGTCATAAGCAGAAACCACAATGGGAACCAGTGCTTGGGTAGGGAAACCAGAACTATAATTGATAAACTGCTGGAGGCTCAGTGTGGACAAGTCTGAGAGTTAAAAACTCCAGAGGTATCCAGTTATTGGGAGGTCCCCATTATATTGTGAAATTTACTTCCAGCAGCTTGGCTAGGTTCCCACAGTAAATAAGAAGAGGGAAAAATCTCCTTGTGTTTCTGGCAGAGGAGGGGAAAAGGACCCACTTTGAAATATGTCAGAACCTTCTATTCTTCTAAGGCCTACCCTTAGGAGAAACTAGCTAACTAGAGCCTAACCTGCTGGGGTATTATCAGAGCCTAATTGACCCAGGGAAAAGGAAATACCCAACTTCAGCCCACTCCAGCCATCGTGTCCCACTTAAGGTTGGAGTAAACAAACTGAGAAATTTTTATGAAGTTCGCAGTCTAGAGGCACAGGCTCTCTAAAAGACTGAGACCTAATTATGGGACTATAGAATGCTTTTCCTCCCCCCACATCTCACCACCACATTACTAATGGCTTATTTACAGCAATTCCTTTTACTCAGTACATGAAGTCCAGCTATCAAGAAGAAAATTACAAGGCATACCAAAAGGCAAAAAATACGTTTGAAGAGACAGAGCAAGCATTGGAGCCAGACATGACAGGGATGTTGGAATTATCAGCCTGGAAATTTAAAACAACTGTGATTGATATGCTAAGGGCTCTAATTGATAAAGTAGACAGCATGCAAGAACAGATGGGCAATGCAAGCAGAGAGATGGAAATCCTAAGAAAGACCCAAAAAGAAATGCTAGACATAAAAACCACTGTCACAGAAATGAAGAATGCCTTTGATGGGCTTATTAGTAGACTGGAAACAGCTGAGAAAAGAATCTCTGAGCTAGAGGATATATCAATAAATCCTCAAAAACTGAAAAGCAAAGAGAACAAAGACTGAAAAAACCAGGACAGAATATCCAAGGACTATGGGACAACTACAAAAAGTGTAACATACATGTAATGGAAATACCAAAAGGGGAAGAAAGAGAGAAAGGAACAGAAGAGATATTTGAAACAATAATGACTGAGAATTTCCCCAAATTAATGTCAGACACCAAACCACAGATCCAGAAATCTCAAAGAACACCAAGCAGGATAAATGACAGAAGACTACACCTAGGCATATCATTTTCAAACTATACAAAATCAAAGATAAAGAAAAAATCTTGAAAGAAGCCAGAGGGAAAAAAACATCTTACCTATTGAGAAACAAATATAAGAATTGCATCCAATTTCTCCTCAGAAATCATGCAAGGAAGAAGAGAGTGAAGTGAAATATTTAAAATGTTGAGAGAAAAAACTACCAACGTAGAATTCTATACCCTGTGAAATTATCTTTCAAAAATGAAGAAATAAAGACTTTCTCAGATAACTAAAAATTGAGGGAATTTGTTTCCAGAAGACTTGCTTTGCAAAAAATGTTAAAAGAAGTTCTTTAAAGAGAAGGAAGATAATATAGATCAGACATCTCGATCTACATAAAGTAAGGAAGAGCATTGAAGATGGAATAAGCCAAGATAAAATAAAAACTTTTATTTTTTCATTCTTAATTGATCTAACAAATAACAGTTTGTTCAAAATAGTAATAGCAAATAAAAAATAAGAGCAAAATAATAATAACAAGTATACTTATGTATATTGCAAACTCTAAAGCAGCCACTAAAAAAGAAATGCAACTGATATGCTAAGAAAGGAGGGAAAATGAAATCATACAAAATGTTCAATTTAAACCACATAAGGCAGAAAAAGAGTGAAGACAAAAATAGGAACAAAGAACAAGGGCAACATATGGAAAATAGTAACAAATATAGTAGATATTAGTCCAACTATATCAATAATCACTTTGAACATCAATGGCCTAAACACACCAATTAAAAGAGATTATCAGAGTGAATTCATAAAACAAGTCCCAACTATATGTTGTCTATAAGAAATCTCACTTTAAATATAAAGATATGTACAGATTAAAAGTAAATAGATGGAGAAAAATATACCATGTTAGCACTAATCAAAAGAAAGCAGGTACTCCTGCAATATTAATTTCAGACAGAGCAGACCTTAAAGCAAAGAAAGTTATCAGGGATAAAGAAGGTCATTGCATAATGATAAAAAGATCAATTCTCCAAGAAGATATAACCATCAAAAATGTGTATGTGCCAAACAATAGAGCATTAAACTATGTAAGGCAAAAACTAATAGAATTGCAAAGAAAAATAGATGAATTTATTATCATAGTTTGAGACTTCAACACCCCTTTATCAGAAATGGACAGATCCAGAAGGCAGAAAATCAGTAAGGACATAGTCAAAAACAACAATGCCATCAATCAACTGGATAGAATGGACATCTACAGACAGCAGAATACACGTTCTTCTCAAACTCACATGGAGCTTTCACCAACATAGACCACATTCTGTGCTATAAAACACATCTTAATAAATTTAAAAGAATAGAAATTTTACAATGTCTGCTGTTAGACCACAATGGAACTAAGCTAGAAATCAATAACAGAAAGATAATTGGGAAATCCCCAAATACATGGAAATTAAACAACACACAGATCAAAGAAGAAACCACAAGGGGCCCAGCCTGGTGGCATAGCACACTCTGCTTCAGTGGCCCGGTGTTCGCAGGTTTGGATCCCAGGAGTGGACAGATGCAGTGCTTGTCAATCCATGCTGTGGTGGCATCCCATATAAAGTAGAGGAAAATAGGCATGGATGTTAACCCAGAGCCAGTCTTCCTCAGCAAAAAGAGGAGGGTTGGCAATGGATGTTAGCTTGGGGCTAATCTTCCTCACAAACAAAAAAAAAAGAAGAAGAAATCACAAGAGAAATTTAAAATATTTTGAACTAAAAGAAAATCAAAAAACAACCTACCAAAATTTGTGGGATGCAGTGAAAGTAGTGCTTAAAGGGAAATTGATAGCACTGAATGCATATTTTAGAAAAAAGAAAGAGATAAAATCCATAATGTAATTTTCCACCTTAGGAAACTAGAAAAAGAGAAGCAAACTGAATACAAAATAAGTATAAGAAAAAAATAAGAAGAATGAGAACAGAAATCAATGAAATTGAAAACAGGAAATCAAGAGAGAAAAATCAATGAAATCAAAAGTTGGTTCTTTGAAAAGATCAATGAAATTGATAAGCCTCTGCTAGGCTAACTCAGAAAAACAGAGAAAGGACACAAATTACTGATACCAGAAATGAAAGAGGGGACATCACTACAGATCCTATGGACATTAAAAGAATAAATAAAGGGATATTATAAACAACTCTATGCCCATAAATTTGATAACCTACATGAAATGGACCAATTCCTTGAGAGAGACAATTTGCAAAAACGCACACAAGATGAAATAGACTTATATCTAAACAGGCTTATAGCTATTAAACAAATTGAATCAATAATTAATCACCTTCCAAAACAGAAAGCATTAGGCTCAGATGGGTTCACTGGTGAATTCTACTGAACATTTAAGAAAGAAATTATACTACTTCTCTATAATCTCTTTCACAGTATAGAAACAGAGGGAATACTTTCTAATTCATTCTATGAGGCCAGCATTACCCTAATACCAAAACCAGATAAAGATATTACAAGAAAAGAAAACTACAGACCAATATCACTTATTAACATACATACGGATATCTTCAACAAAATATTAACAAATCAAATTCAACAATGTATAAAATGAATTATACTCCATGACCAAGTGGGATTTATCACAGATACACAATACTGCCTCAACTTTTGAAAACCAATTAATGTAACTCATCACATCAACATGCTAAAAAAGAAAAATCAATTAATGATATTAATTGATGCAGAGAAAGCATTTGACAAACTCCAACACCAATTCATGGTAAAAACTCTCAGTAAACTAGGAATAGAGGGGAACTTGCTCATCTTTATAAAGAATATCAACAAAAAACCCTATAGTTAACATCATACTTAATGGTGAGAAACTCAAAGCATTCCCACTATGATCAGGTACAAGGCAGGGATGTGCCCTCTCACCACACCTTTTCAACACCATATTGGAAGTTCTAGCTAATCCAATAAGATAAAAAAAAAATGGAAATAAAAGGTATACAGATTAAGAAGGAAGAAGAAAAACTGATGTTGTTTGCAGATGACATGATCATCTATATAGAAAATCTGAAAGAACTGACATAAAGACTCCTAGAACAAATAAGCAATTTAGCAAAGTTGCAGGATACAGGTTAATATATAAAAGTCAATCACTTTCTCATATATCAGCAATGAACAAGTGGAATTAGAAATTAAAAACACAATGTGATTTACATTAGCATCTTCAAAAATGAATTACTTAGCTGTAAATCTAATATAATGTGTGTAAGATATATATGAGAAAAGCTACAAAACTGATGAATGAAATCAAAGAAGAACAAAATAATTGGAGAGGTATTCCATGTTCATGGATAGGAAGACTCAATATTGTCAAGATATCAGTTCTTCCCAATTTGATCTATAGGTTCCATGCAATCCCAATCAAAATCCCAGCAAGTTATTTTGTGGATATTGACAAACTGATTCTAGATTTACATGGAGAGGCAAAAGACCCAGAAAATAGCCAACATAATGTTGAAGAAGAAGAACAAAGTTGGAGGACTGACACTACCCAACTTCAAGACTTACTATAAAGCTACAGTAATCAAGACAGTGTAGTATTGGTGAAAGAATCAACAAATAAATCAATGGAACAGAATAGAGAGCCCAAAAACAGACCCACATAAATATAGTCAACTGATCTTTGACAAAGGAGTAAAGATAACACAATGGAGCAAAGATAATCTTTTCAACAAATGATGCTAGAACAACTGGACATCCACATGCTAAAAAATGAATCTAGACACAGACTTTATGCCTTCTCAAAAATTAACTCAAAATGATCACAGATCTAAATGTAAGATGAAAACTATAAATCCCTTGGAAGATAACAGAGAAGAAAACCTAGATGTTCTTGGGTATCGCAATGACTTTTTAGATACAACACCAAAAACACAACCCATGATAGAAATAATTGATAAACTGGACTTAATTAAAATTAAAAACTTCTGGTCTGTGGAAGACAATATCAAGAGTCTTGGAAGACAAGCCAAAGGCTGGGAGAAAATGTTTGCAAAAGGCACATCAGGTTAAGGATCATTGTTTAAAATGTACAAAGAACTCTACAATAAGAAAACAAACAACCTATTAAAAACTGGGCCAAACGCCTTAACAGATACCTCACCAAAGAAGATATACAGATAGCAAATAAGCATGTGAAAAGATGCTCCACATCATATGCCATCAGGGAAGTGCAAATTAAAACACTAGTTTGATACCACTACACACCTATTAGAATGGCCAAAATCCAGAACACTGACAATACCAAATCCTGGCAAGCATGTGGCCCAGTAGGACGTCTCATTCATTGTTAGTGGGAATGCAAAATGGTACAGCTACTTTGGAAGAGAGTTTGGTGATTTCTTACAACACTAAACATTCTCTTACCGTGCAATCCAGAAAACATGCTCCTTGATATTTACCCAAAGGAGTTGAAAATATGTCCACACAAAAATCTGAACGTAGATATTTATAGCAGCTTTATTTATAATTGCCAAAACTTGGAAGCAACCAGGATGTCTTCCAGTAAGTGGATGAATAAATAAACTGTGGTACATCCAGACAATGGAATACTATTCACTGCTAAAAAGAAATGGGCTATCAAGTCATGAAAAGATATGGAGGAAACTTACATGCGTATTACTAAGTGAATGAAGCCAACCCAAAAAGGCTAGATACTGTATGATTCCAAGTATATAACATTCTGGAAAAGGCAAAACTACGGAGACAATAAAAAGATCAGTTGTTGGCAGGAAGGAGGGATGGAGGTAGGGATGAATAGGCAGCACAGAGAGAATTTTTAGGGCAGTGAGTATTCTCTCTATGATACCATAATGATGGATACCTGTCATTAATCATTTCCTCAAACCCACAGAATGTCCAACACTGAGTGAACCATAATGTAAAATTTGAACTTTGGGTGATTATAATGTCAATGTAGGTTCATCAATTGTAACAAATGTACCACTCTGATGGAGGATGTTGGTAATAGGGGAGGCTATGCATGTGTTGGGATTGGGAATATATGAGAAATCTCTGTAGCATCTGCTCAATTTTGCTATGAATGTTAAACTGCTCTAAAAAAATAAAGTCTTAATAAAAAAAAGATAATTGATATACCTCTTATATTAAACATTGTACTGGAAGTCCTGGCCAGTGAAATAAGACTAGGAAAATAGATAAAAGACATATGTATTTGGAAAGGAAGAAGTAAAACTTTCATTATTATATATGCAGAAAACCTTATAGAAGTTACAAACCAAAAAAACTTACTAACACTAGTAGGTAGACTTAGTACGGTTGCAGAATACAGAGTTAATATATAAAAATCAATTATGGTTTTATACACTAGCAAAAAACAATTGGAAAATAAAAACAGTTATTAAAGCAACAAAACATCAAATACTTAGGAATAAATCTATCAAAATATGTGTAAGATTTCTGGACTGAAAACTACAAAATATAGCTAAGAGATGCTAAAGACGTAATTAAAAATGGAGAGAGAACATGTTCTTGGATTGGAGAACTCAATATTATCAAGATGTCAGTTCCCCCAAATTTATCTTGAGATTCAGCATAATCCCAATCAAAAACCCAGCGGGGTGACTTAAAATTTCTATCAAAGTGCAGAGAATCTAGAGTAGCCATAACAACTTTGGAAAAGAACAAATTTTGGGATCTGCAATACCTGCTTCGGGACTTTAAAGCTACAGCAGTCAAGGCAGTGCAGCAATGGCGTAAGGACAGATGAAGAGATCAATGGATAAGAATAGAGTCTATACAAAAGACCCCAAAATATGGTTGCTTGATTTTCACAAGGCCTCAAGTAAATTCAATGAGGAAAGGAAAGTCTTTCTAAAAAATATTGCTGGAACAGTTGGATATTCGTATAAAAAAAGAAATTCAATCTCTAACATACATAAAATTTATGTATGTGTGTGTACAGGGATATGTAATTTTAAAATTAATTTGATAGGACTACATCAAACTAAAAAGCTTCTGCAAGGCAAAGGAAACCATGAACAAAATGAAAAGAGAATCCACCAACTGGGAGAAAATATTTGCAAATCGTATTTCCAACAAAGGGTTAATTTCCAAAATATGTAAAGAACTCATACAACTCAACAACAACAAAACAAACAACCAGATCAAAAAATGGGCAGAGGATATGAACAGATATTTTTCTAAAGAAGATATACGGATGGTCAACAGGCACATGAAAAGATGTTCAACATTACTAATTACTAGCGAAATGCAAATCAAAACTACAATGAGATATCACCTTACACCTGTCAGAATGGCTACAATTAACAAGATAAAAAATAACAAACGTTGGAGAGGATGTGGAGAAAAGGGAACCCTCATACACTGCTGGTGGGAATGTGAACTGGTGCAGCCACTGTGGAAAGCAGTATGGAGATTTCTCAAAAAATTAAAAATTGAAATACCATAGGACCTAGCTATCCCACTACTGGGTATTTATCCAAAGAACATGAAATCAACAATACAAAGAGATCTAAGCACCCCTATGTTCAATGCAGCATTATTCACAAAAGCCAAGACACGGAAGTAACCGAAGTGCCCATCAACCGATGAATGGATAAAGAAGATGTGGTATATATATATATATACACAATGGAATACTACTCAGCCACAATAAAAGACAAAATCATCCCATTTGCAACAACATGGATGGACCTTGTGGGTATGATGTTAAGCAAAATAAGCTAGACAGAGAAAGACAAATACTGTATGATTTCACTCATATGTGGAAAATAAACATACACATGGATAAGGAAAACAGATTGGTGGTTACCAGAAGGGAAGGGACTGGGGAAGTGGGCCAAAGGGGTAAAGGGGCACGTACGTATGATGATGGATACAAATTAGACTACTAGTGGTGAGTACAATGCAGTCTATACAGAAACTGATATATAATAATGTACACCTGAAATTACACAATATTATAAACCAATATGACCTCAATAAAGTAATTTAAAAAAATTAATTGGAGATGAATCATAGGTCTAAATGTGAAAGCTAGAACAATGAAGCTTCTAGAAGAAAACATGAAGAACATCGTGTGACCTGGCAAGGATTTCTTAGGACATATAAAAGAAAAAATTTATAAATTTATAAATTTATGAAAATTAAAAGAATATGATTTAGAAAATGAATAGGCAAGCCACAGACTGGGAAACATTTTTGCAAAACATAGATCTGACAAAGAACTCATATCCATATGCATAAACAAATCCTACATTCAACAACCTGATACAAACATGAGAAAAGACTTGAATAGACCAAAAAGGATACATGAATGTCCAAAATGTGCAAGAAAAGATGTTTAGCATCATTGATAAGCATAAAAATGTAAATTAAAAGCACAATGAGATACCATTTCCCTCCCACTAGAATGGCTAAAATCAAAAAGATTGACATTACTAAATGTTAAAGACGTGGAGTAAACAAATTTCTCATGTTTGGTTGGTAGGAGTGTAAAATGGTAAAACTATTTGGGAAACTGAAAGTTCCATATAAAATTAAACATATACCTTCCCTATGGCCCAGCATTTCTACTCCTATGTGTTTACTCAAGAGAAGTGAAAATAGATGTCTACCAAACACCTGAATGAGAATGTTGAGAGCAAGTTTATTTATAATAGCCAGAGACTAGAAACAATAGAAATGTCCATCAATAAATGAATGGATAGTCCAATTGGGGTGTATGCACACAGCTGAATATTCTTCAGCAATAAAAAGGAGTGAACTATTGATAACATGAAACAGCATGGATAAATCTCAAAAGACATGTTGAGTAAAAGAAGTTGGACACAATCAAGTACACACTATAAGATTCTATTTATATGAAGTCCAGGAATAAGCATGATGACAGAAATCTGATCAACGGGAGGAGGGAGGAGGGGGGTTGGTAGTGGTGTTTACTGCCCAGGAGACTGGGGGTGAGGCAAGTGTTCTGTCTCTTTTTATGGCGGTAGTTACAAGGTTATACAAACCTAAATTGAATCACCTTATTCTTCTCTTTCATGGCTTCAATTTCCCTTGGATGTAATCCAAAGGCCTTGCTTTTTTGTTTTTGTTTTTCATTTGCACTTACAGCAGTTTAAAAGTATTTTATTTATATAGCTATTTCTTATAGAGCAGTTTTTGTTTCTTTGGTTTTGATCCATCACTGTCACAATAACGCTCAGTTCCGAGTGCAGGCAACGTGTCTCTCTTGTTCACTATTGCATCTCCGCTGTCAGTAGTTTCATGCAAGATGTATAACTGCTCACCATATTTTAGCTCCCTTCTCTTTCCCCACTTAAGGAGCTGAAATTAATTGCCACTTCCAAACTAGAACTAGTAACACACATTGTTCTTTCTGCATTTAACTTAGCAGTATTTTTTTATTTGGCTTTCACCACATACATGTTGCATCTAGGGGTGGGATGCGATGCCCAGGTGAAGGGACTGGAGTTCCTGCCAATGTAGCAGCAGGCATTTTGCAGCAATCTAAGACTGGTGGTTAGTCAAAATGCAGCACTCTCATACTGTAGATTCAGACCTGGTTTAGATTTCTTGTGACAAATTATAGCCTTTCAACGAACATAAAATAGTGTTTAAAATATGGTAGAGTTGACTGTTCATGTTCTTTAACCAGAATGAATTAGTTTGATCATCTTAGCAATGAGTACCCTACATGATAACACTAGATGTATTATAGAGGAAACATCTACATCCGTCTGTGTATAAATTTCTGGACCATCAAGAAATTTAACAACAAAGAGAAGCTGTAACCGTGTTTTTGAAATGAAGAACTACAAAGCCATAGACACAAAAGGGCATGTTACTACTCTTCCCACTTTTTACACAAAATAGGCATTTGGTAACTGTTAATGAGGACAATCCTCAATATTTTATGCAATAATTTCCTTTTGGAAATAATAGTTCTATTGAAAATGGAGGCGGAAGCCAGAATATGGCATCGAGTTAGATATTTCCTTCATATCAAAATCAACACATCAGAAAAGAAGCATTGACAGAGAAGAAGTGTTGACACAAAACCAGTCATAGCAGTCAGGACGGCCTGGGTTATGCTAAGGGAACAAAACAACCCCCAAATCTCAGTGGTGGAAGACAACAAAGGTTCACTTCTCCTCATGCTGCATGCCCATTATCGATCAGCTGGGGCCTGTGCTCCGTGTTGTCTTCTCTCTGTGATCAAAGAAGAAGAAATTGCCACTAACAGGAACATTGCTGATTGTCACAGCAGAGAGAAAAAGAGCGAGTGGCACATTGTCCAATGGCTCTTGAAGATTTTCCCAGGAAATAACGTGCATTTCTTGGCCAAAGTGAGTCACAAGGCCACCTATAACTCTAAAGTAGACAGGGCAGTACAATATTACCATGATCCTGGAAGGAAGAGACCTGAGAATACTGGGTAAACAACATTAATGATCAGCAACCTGATGAAAGTTTGAACTTTTCTTTATGACCACCATCAATACAGCCACCACCACCATCACTCCTGGTGTACTAGTTAAAAGGTGTTGAATGTTGACCACTTGTCAGGTACTGTGCTTTATTCATTAACTCCTTTACTCATCACAAAAACTTTATTATGTAAATACTATTGTTATTCACATTTTTAGATGAGAAAATAAAGTATTTACGCCCAGGTCATACATTCAGTAAGGGAAAGAGCCAGGATTTGGACCTACATACATCTGATTCAAGGGCTTGACTCTAAACCACCATGTTATACTGTCATCCTAGCCCTGCTGGAATGCATTTAAAATTAATACTGAAGGCCCACATGTCTAAGGCACTCTTAAGAAGTTCTTAAATTGAACCAAGGATATGCAAAAATCGGCTATTTGGTAGAGGCTGAGTGACACTGACACATCTGCTAGGTTTTTTGTAGGCCCCAAAGACCTAGGTCTCCATTTCCCTTGGGATTCTGGGGATTTTCACTTCTGCCAGCAGAAGCTGCATAGATAGTCAAGCATACAGACCTCTGTGAAAGAGGAGACATGACGACTGAGAGGGAAGATCCTAGACTGGACGATATTGCACTCTCTTTTCATGAGATCCTGTCTTGCTGTTATAGCGTGATATGCTTCTTCCCACGTGTAACAGTCAGAATCCCATAATCTGGAGTCCAGGTCTTAGGGATTGCTTTCCATGACTTCTGAGCCTCAGAACCAGCCTCTTACTAATCTCTGAATATCTTCTTCTTAAGGTACCTCACCCTAATTTTCCTTGAAGACGCTGAAAATCTGCTCTGGCATACTAATTAGAGTCATTAATCCCTATAGATTTGAGCCTCTCGTAGAAAGATTTAATGCTCAAGTTTAAATATTTGGACTTGTTTATCTTTCACTGACAACTTTTTACCCTATTTGGATTGTACAGTTTTACCTTTAGCATTAGATCTACACGGCGTATCAGGGTAGGTATTTGAGATACGTCAAATGGTCGCGTAGCTCCTGACCTGAGCAAGGTAGACCAACCCTTTTGTCTTCAGCAATTCCTCAAGGACCTGGTAGCACTCAGCTGGAGCTGCCTCTCTATCAAATGACTCTGTTGGCCTGAAGGACTGTTCTTCCTTCTTACAGACAGTTAAGCAAAATTTCAAGGTCACGTTTAGTCTTTAGAAAATTCTAAGCGTAGCCTCCAGGAAATCTCAGGAGCTCCTGCTCTCACGGCATTTGCAGGAGGATGAACTCCCAGTGAGAAGAACTCCATGTGAGAAGTGTTAATCACATGTGATTCATCCACTTGCTCACACCGTCCATCATCTGCACTGATAATATACAGATTGCAGTACTGGGCAGCGGGATAGGTTAAATGAAAGCTCTAGATCTGAGGTTTGCTGTCATGGATTTTAATTTAGTAAAACTAAATAGAATTAAGCTACTGGATGGATACACACACACATAGAGCGACACACAGGGCTAAGATGGTTTGCAGAACTGTTGTTGTGTGTAGGGCTTGGAAAAATCAAGCAAATCTGACGGCCCATGCTTGTCGACTAGAATTTGTTAATACTAGGCAGTCCTTAAAGACCGGTGCAAAGAGTAGCCAGCCACTGTTCCGCCCTGGACCCCAACGATGTTGTCCCTGACCTCCTTGGATGAAATCTTTCTCATCTAGTCTCTCTCGTCTGGGCTTTCTCCCCAGTGCAATGATAAAATGGCTTTCTGAATGCTTTCTCTTGCTTTCAAGAAGCCTGGAAGTGTGAAGTCACACATCTTTCCTGGTGTATGTGTGTGTGTATCTGTTGTGAATTACCTTTTAGTCTATCTTGACACGTTCCTCCCACCCCAACTTGGGAAGCCCACTTTGTTGCCAACTTTAGGAGACACTCAAGGTCGCACCCATGTCCCTTCATCCTTACCACTTCAGTGCACACCTCTGGACCTCCCACTGCTAGAATATGCATTTCTTTGCCTGAGGGCTTTCTCTTGGCACTTTGCTACCCCTATGAGAAGTAAAAGCCCCCATCCATCCACACACCCACCTAAAGCCACCCACCCATGACTGATGATACTTGGTGTATAAATACCCAGCTTCTTCACCACTTGAATGGGATAACGCTGATTAATTTCTAGTCAACTACAGTGGCAGCTGGCTTGATTATACACTCTTTCCCTGTCTCCCTGCCCTTCCTCATCTCATTCCCTTACTCCCCTGCAGCGTCCCTTCACCTCCCCAATTCACTGTTTGCTCAATTCTCCTTGTCTCGGGGTCTGCTTTTAGAGGACCCTAACTAAGACACCAATCAAAAGTAAGTGTCGACAAGCTAGTTTTGGGTAATTTCATGAAAGATTTGTGTTTTAAAAGGTTTGATAGAGCAGAGGGGTTGAGCATTTGTAAAGTTTAAGTTTTGTCCTCTAAAGAAACAGAGGTGACCGGGGAGTCAGAAGCAGAAACCCGGTCTGCAAAGCTGGTCAAATATGCAGCGCTTGTTTCTTCCCAAAGTTGGAGTGACTCAGAAGCAGAAGACGTGCTGGGGGGAGAAAGGAAAAAGTCATTTGTGCTAGGCAAACGTTACCAGTGTCTGTCTAAGTGTTAAGGCCTTGGGGCAATTTTGAAGCTTCCATTTGTCATTTGCTTCCCCTCTAGGGAGAGGGAAGCCACCACTGTTTTGTTATGAAGCATTTTGTGCTACGCACAGGTGCACCTAATTCCATGTACCGCTCTTTCTGCTCTCTGAGCCCCACTGCAAACACATCTTTCACAACACCCCAGTGCATTTGTCACTTACCCAGAGTGTTTTCTACCCCAGGAGTTTTGCTTGGGGAATGCTCTTCCAACTCTCCTAGCTCCACCCGCCCAAGGATTTGCTTCAGATTGCAAATATCTTTCTTGGAAATTTGCATTTCCTCCAAATGTCTGGAAAAATGTTTTCAGTCTTCAGTTTTGATTATCTTTCCCATGTGATGATAATGTCATATAATGGGCTCTGGGTGGGAAATCTCTTGCAGTTTTGGGGACAGGATTATCATGTCTCTGCTAGCATCCTAAATTCAACACGAACACACCCCATTACTATAGATAGTCCTTGATAGTCTTCTCTTCTCTCTGCATTTTCCCATGTGTCGAACCTAAGAATAAGTCTTGACTTTCCCCATTCCCTCACTGTTCTCATATCTGTTCAGTCAACAAGCCCTCACTCCTACTTTTACCTTAAACACCTCTCATGTCTGTTCATTTCATTCCATCTCATCCCATTACTCCTGACAGGACTCTTACCTCTGCTCTTTTCTCCTTCAACAGTTTCTCCACAACACAGCCAGACTTATCACACCAAAAGGCAAATACAATCATTTCACCTTCTCTACTAAACCTTTTCAGTGGCTTCCCATTCCCCTTAGGGTAACTCCTGAACTCTAACCTGACTTTGCAAGCCCCTCCTACTCATCTCTTTAGAGTCATCTCTCTCCACCCTCCCTCAGGCCTTTTTAATCCCCAGCTTTCTGTCTTTCAGCTCAACAACTCCTCTTTCTTGACCGCTTCCCCATCTTCACTTTCTTATCCCATTTGTCTACCTCATACTTTAGGCTTCAACTTAACAATATTCCCTTGGGGGCTCTTCCCTGATCCATAAACTAGGCTAGGTCTCTACTATATTATCCACCTTCCCAGCTAAACTGTAAACTGTGTAAGGACAACAATTGAGTCTTTCTTGCTCATCACTCTATTCCCAGTGCCTAGAATGGTGTCTAGTATGCAGTTGATTAACTGAACAACTTCAAATATATTTCTATACATTATGGAGAGGAAAGAGGCATTACAAGAAATTGTAATTGGACATTTCTGGTCCAGTCTTTGTTACTTACCAGCTTGGTTACCTTTACTTAGTCAATATTGGCTAAAGTTTCATCTGTAAAGAAGCTGAACTAGATGAGCTCAGGTATCTCTTTCAGCTCCAGCATCCTAAGTGCTTTTATATGCTTTTATATATTTTATATGGAATAATGTAACCTTCCTATGCATAAAACCCAATGCTGATGAATCTAAATAATTCTTTGCTTATGGTTTCGGGGATGACTTTTTTTTTTAATTGACTCTCATCTTTATATAGCTTTTTCAACAAAACAAGGAAAAGATAATTTAACAGCCATAAAAATAATTCTTGACACATTCATGGGGATTGTATGTCCTTTTGGCTCCTCCTTCTAAAGTAGTTTCAGCATTTGAGAGATATCACTCTGTATGGAGATTAGTTCTTATAGTTAACCTGTAAATGTATTAACCTCCTCAGTTGTCATCCAGGTTCTACTTGTGTTTCTTCTTTCATTAAGTATAATATTTATATTGACTACTAGTTCTTTTCTGAAATGTACACACATTCTCCTTGCTTTTATGCGATATTGAACAGATAACCCTGGAATCTAATTAGTACAGTGCATACAAATAGAAAAATATTTCATAGTTGCAAGCATGAGCAGGTGCTTAGAAAACATCTACTGGGGCCAGCCCAGTGGCACAAGTGGTGAAGTGCGTGCTCCACTTTGGTGGCCCGGGGTTCGCAGGTTGGGATCCCGGGCACGCACCGATGCACCGCGTGGTAAGCCATGCTGTGGCAGCGTCCCATACAAAGTAGAGGAAGATGGGCACAGATGTTAGCTCAGGGCCAGTCTTCCTCAAGAAAAAAGGGGAGCATTGGCATCGGATGTTAGCTCAGGGCTAGTCCTCCTCACAAAAAAAAAAAAGAAAACATATACTGAACATTTGTTAAATGCTTAGGCATTGTCTGTGTATCTATTTAACTTATTCTCAAAGCCACACTCCAAGATGGGTCTTAATAGCCCTATTTCCCTAATGAGAAAACTGAGTTTCAGAAAGCTTAATTTGGCCATATTCTCACATGGTGGTTGCTACTAGAGCAAGGATTCAAGAGTTCATGGAGCTAGACTTGAAGTTCCTGAAGAGCAGGGGCAATTTTACTTTTGGTTACCTCTGAATTCCCAGTAAAGAATTACTGACTGAATGAGTGAGTGAATGATTGACATGCAAGTCAATGTTTTCCTTTTCATATGGTGTGAATTTCCCCAGCAAGAAGCAGAGCGACACTGCAGGCCCCTTTCTAGTCTCTGCCTAGGTTTTTACCCTTGGAATTCCAGTAGTCAGTGTAGCCCATCTTAGCAGCCAGTCTCAGTGTACACCAAAACACATATGGTCTCGGCTCTGCATTTGCATTAATCCAAGGGAATCAAAATTGTGAATGTAATTAACTAAAATCCAAACTGGCGTCTCTTTTAAATGGGCATGCCCACCTAAAATGGCAAAAGCTAGCTGATCCTCTTTTTTCTCAGGAAGAGACTGTTTTTGGTACTTGCCCATCATTAATGATCAGAGATTCCAGTGGCTGGAGTTACAGACAGGTGACAGGAAGAGCAAAGGAGGTGCCACAAGTGCCCACAAATACCCAAAGCTTATATTTTGCAGTGGTAAGTGGCTTATATGTGTCAGGTATTGGGGCTGGCTATTTGAGACAATGTCCAAATTGTGCGTTGTCCATTTTGGAGTTCTCCTTGCTTTCAAGACAGTCTTTGGTGGCCACTTCTAACTCTATTAAAAATGCTGGGGGATGAAAATACTCAGTGATTTGCCCTGGGTCCCTCTCCAGGTCCTGAGAGCACTAGTAGCTCACCTTTATTGCATTCGTTCCATGTTAATATTGAATGGGATGGTGTTAATTTTCTATTTCTCTGTTTGAAGAGATCCTGGAAGAACCACTAAGGAGTGTTTACAGGATAATAATGTCACAATCTGCAGTTCTTAATTTATTGATTCTCTGCAAGCCTTCTTTTACTTTAACTGTTGTTTTTCCCTTTCTGCTTCCATGAGAATTAAAAGTCATTTGGTTTGTTGTTGGCTTTAATCTAGTTTATTATTAGCAAGGTTATTATTTGAAGTCTAAGGGATGGTTAAGATTCTACCAGCAGTTTTGTACAAATAGCGGACACAATCCCTCTTCATTATGTCTAGTCAACTCTCAGATGCTATTTCCTTAGCACTGCCAGGGCATTCTTTTTATGAATATCAGTGATCATTTAAAAAGCAATCCAAGGGTATTGAAGAACAGATTTTATACTGTAAAAATCTGACAGGCTTTATCACAGAGAATAAAACAGTAACTGTATCTTTTTTCTCATTCACTGCCGTTGGTGGAGATTTTAAAAGATGATTATAATAAGCACTCTTCTTAGTTGACCCATGAATTATTTGGCTCTGTTGCTGAAATGTCAAGCAGTCAACTAAGAAAAGGAGTACAATTTAACTAACAAACCTATTCCCAGAGCACTGCAGATGGAGTTTCTACTTCTTCCCTTGAGATGCCACTTTGTAATCCAATAGTTCTCACAGTCAGGAATTTTTTTCTTGACATTCAGCCTAAAATTTCCCTTACCTGAGATCATCTCATTATGAACAACAAAAAAAAACACCACCAGCTTGTTTAAAAAATTATCCTTGGCAGTGCCACCAATTCTCCTATTTCAGTACATTTATTCTTAATAATGGATTTATAGAGATTTTTGTTGCTAGTGTTTGAGATCCCGCTCCTCATTACTACTACTATTACTAGCTTTTTCTTCTGCATTTTTAGTCTGTTCTTTCCTATGAGTAGGCAAAGTTCTAGATGCTTTTTCTTCGGGCTGATTTTTAAATGCCTTGTGTATTATATCATGCTCAACTAGTCTGAGGCTCTTCTGTGAGTGGCTGTGACATGGCGGATCCTATCATCCTGGAACTCACACAGTTGACAGCAATCACCACTCCCACTGCTAGACTGCATGCCCATTATATACTGTATATACTGTAGACTGTGAGCATGGCAAAACCTCAGGACAGCCATTTCCTGGGCCAATAATTTCAACAGGACACTCTTCCCTCCTTTTCTCCCTCCCACCCTCCCTCCCTTCTTCTGTCTCTGTCTCTCTTTCTCTTCTTCTTTAAGATTTCTTTTTTATCCCCTAGTCTGTGAGGTGAAATTTCTTTCTTTTCTTCTTTAGCTTGAGTGCCAGACTACCAATATTATCTCATCCATTTTCCACCATAATTTCTAGTGCAGAAAGCTCCCACTAATGTTTTTTGATCTGATGCATATGTGTGTGTGTGTGTGTGTATATATATATACACACATATACATATATATATAGTAAATATTAGTTAATAGGCTTTATTTTTTAGAGTCGTTTTAGGTTCACAGCAAAACTGAGCGGAAAGTACAGAGGGTTCTCACACATCCCCTCCCCACCACACACACACAGCCTCCCCACCATCAACATCCTGCATCAGTGCAGTACATATGCTACAATTGGTGAAACGACTTTCCTGTCATTATCACAAAGTTCATTCTTTTTGTTGTACATTCATGGGTTTTGGCAAATATATGATGACATATGTCCACCATTATAGCACCATATAGAATAGTTTCACTGCTTATTGATCCTGTTGTCCTTGATTATACCCAAGAAAGAAAATTAAGCACCAATGGTGACAAAAAAAAATGTTAACTATGGATTAACTGTCTTAACCATGGATTCTTAGGGCCCAACTCAACTGTGACAACTTAGGGTTTCACGTGCACAGAGGAACATCTTTAAGGGGATTTGGTGTCATGATGACCATGTTCCATTTAACTTTACTGCGTAAAGTTATTGTCTGGGGACTCTGAATTGACCCGCAGTACTTCCAAGTGTGGGTGATATAGCATGTTGTAATTGGACCCTCCCAGGTCCAGATTAAGATCTAAGGGCTACTAAGATTATGGTGTCCATCCACATGTTTAATTCAAAATAAAACACTAAGCTATGTAAGACTGAAATGCAAGTCTAATCAGTTTATCGGTTTTTCATTTGTCCCATGATGATTACCTGGAGGCTTTTTTTTTAATATCTGAAATATCATACCCTTAAAAGAAAATCTTTCTCACGCCTTATATTTGCTGATATCTGAAGCACATGCTCGGCCTGCCCGTTGTAGAATCTGAAATTATTCTTTTCTTTATCTCCTATTCTTGCAAAATATTGTGCTCTAGATTTTGATAAATAGAAACCTCAGTATTCTTACTTCAGTGTCTTCACTATATTTGTGTGACTTTTATTTAAATTTGGATAAAATGAAGAGAAAACAGCAAAGAGAAGTGAGGAAGAGTTGTAGCATCTGTGGAAACACTCCATTTAGCCTGGACTGGATTGTCCACTGCTGACTTGTTGGTGCTCATTCCATTTCTAAATGCCTGAGTTTTCTTTCTTTGCAGTTAGCACCAAGGGAATCATAGATATTCTACTTTTCAGGTCTCTTTTAGAGTTTCTGAAATCTTTCATGAAAAGAGACATTCTGGACTCATTTCCTGCTATGCAAATTGCAACCTGGAGAATGTGCCACAAATATTAAATGACATGCTGAATCACACATTTCATAATTAAATAAGGCACAATCAAAGCCCTGACCTGTGGCTTTAAGAATGATGAGGCCTGAGCCATCTTTGGTGAGTTTATTAGTTTGAACAGTGTTTGTGTTTAGCCAAATCAAATATTCCCAGGTGGTACAGGCCTTCACCTCGCCTACTTTCCTCCCCAGTACTCCCAAGCTGCCATCCCTTCGACAAGTATTTATGGAGCCTATGTTGTGCATAAGGCACTGTGCAATGAAGGAAAATGAATAAAAACCATAAATCTTGCTACCAAAACACTTATAGGGAGATACTCATTCATTCATTCACTCATTCATAAAATACTATAAAATGCTATACAATGTAAGGCATAATGTAAGTCCTATATCAGATGCACAGACAATTGTCCTAGGGTGATAGTCTTGTCTGCTGACCCTAGTGTCAAGTGCTCCTGGTCAGCAATAGCTGAAGCTCTTTAAGACCAGAGTTTTTGACATTGGCCTGGGGGAGATAAGTATATAGTAGATCTTCTCTGGTTCTCCTACAGGTAAAGAATGACTTTTCAGTGCACTGACTTGAAGAAAAACCCAGCCTTACGTATCCTCCAGTTGTTAGTTTGCTTAATTCTCTTTAGGTTCTACAACAGTCTTGTCCAATAGAAATATAATGCTAGCCACATCTGTAGCTTTAAATTTACTAGTAGTCACTATAACAAAAGTAGAAAGAAAGAGGTGAAATTTATTTCAATAACATATCCTATTTAACTAGGTATATCCAAAATGTTATCATTTCAATATGTAATCAATGTAAAAAATTAATGAGATATTTAAATTCATCTTTTCATACTTGGCATTCATTCTTTTCATTCATACTTCAAATTTGTATTTTATAATTCCAGCACATCTCAATTTAAATACTTTTCAAGTGCTCAATAGCCACATATGGATAGTACAGATCTAGAATGTGTAAACCCTCCATTTGAAATTAGCAGAAACTTTTTAAGAAGTTTTCTATGTAGTGATGTGAAGAATATTTCATCTCAAGCAGGTCATGAGAAAATTTCTTTGTAGGGAGACCATTATGGAAGAGAAAAAGCTTTCATAAGCCTAGGAAAGGGTAAATGCAACTTCCAGGATCTGAGGGTAGCTGGGTGGTGCTCTGTTTTCAGGAAGGAGAGAAATTAGGCAAATTGAAAGTGGGATGATAATTTGCATATTGGAGAGAGAAAGTGAAGAAGAATTCAGAAGTGGGAGCAAATGGTTTTGAGGGTTGAGTGCAGAAGATCAGGGGCATGGTGAGCCCTGCCCTCCATCCTTTACAAAATCTATATCACTCTAACATGACTTTGTATCAGTGGATTTCATTTTTGGTGCCAACAGTGGGGAGAAGCTTAGAAAGGAGAACAAAGGGATGGCTGATATTTGGGTTATGGCAGTACAGTTCATAACCAATACCCAGAGCAGAGATGTGACCTTATATATCAACGTGAGGTCTAAAACTTATGACACCTCAGAAAATTATGTACTTGCTTTAAGTTTTGTGCTTGTATTTTTTTTCTTACACCTTGTGTGGTTTAAAGTCCAAAACTTGTAAGTGTACACCGTTTTTTAGAGATCATTCATATCCCCACCACTAGACAGCATAACCCAGTCATTTAGAAAGAAGGACCTGAATTCAGGCGAACTCATGTTTGAATCCAGCACTGCTCCTTACTTGCTGAGTCATTTGAGTAATAGCTTATTATCTCTCATCTACAGCTTCACACTTGGTAAAAGAGAGAGAAAGGTGGTATCCACCTAATAGAGTACACATGGCCTGCACATACTCAGAGTTCAATAGATGGTGGTTATTAGACAGATCTATACCTAAACCAGCATGGTCCCTGGATCCACAACAAGAGCATCACTCAGAATTTTTTTACAAATGCAAACTCTCCAGCCTATCCCACTGCCCAGACCTACTGAATCAAAAACTCTAGGTGTGGACCTAGAAATCCATGTTTTAGCAAGTGGTTTTGGTGCAAGCTAAAACTTGAGAACCAATGGTCCATAACAATTTCAGATAAATAAGAAGCCGCTCCATTTTAAGGACCTCCAAAGCAGATGCTTCAAGATCCCTTGGCAACTTGTTCAGATGTTTAGCTGCTCCTGTGGTCAGGAACTTCTTATTTTCCAATATATATGTGAGGTGCTTTGAGACTCTTAGAGGAAAACTGCAATATGAAGACAAATGCTGTTACCATCTTACCCATTTATCCCCAAGTTGAAGCCTGTTAGTAATATCTAGCTCTTCCAGACTCTACTTCGGTGAACTCCCCTTAGAGCATACTTAAAGTGACTCTCGCCTCTTTTTAATGTTATTGTTTTCCCCTTCCTTCCATTTACTACCTGAGTTTCTTGTTTTGGTATGGAATCTTCCCTGAGATTGAACTTCCATTTTGCTTTCCCATATGTCCATTCCAGTAACTGCTCACTGTATTTTCTTTAGTAGCTTTGTCTCTGAGCCCTTGTAAGTAAATATTACAAATGGCTTGTGTCCCATATAAAAATGATAAGCAGCAAGTAATTGTTAATAGAGCCAAATACACTCTTTATATCTACAAGAGTAAAAGAAATGAAATCTCTCTCTCCATCTTTCCACCCAAAATACCATGCTCCTTTTGTTGCGTGCCATGAAAGGACAGCTACTTGTCCTTGAAATAATGTTTGGCAAGTACAAAAAAGCTACAGGAGGGAAGAGATCCTAAGGAATATTATTCTTAGTGTCTTTCCCTTTAACAAGTTTCTGTATTTTTTCTTCACAGCACAAAACCATTGCCCTCTTCCTGTTGCTTCTCTTTACAGAGAACGTTGACCTGCTGCAGAAAAAAAACGGTCCCTAAAGCACTTGCTCATCATAGGAAGTAATGGAGCAAGACAGCCACGGCATGAAGTGGAAAATCTGGAAATTTTTTCCCCTGCCATCTCTTCCCCACTCCCCCATTTTGCCCCTCCTTCTCCTACCACCCCCGCCTTGGTTTACAATTTTTTTTTTAAGTTTTCTCAAGGAGATTGACTTATATGTTTCAATTAGGATTTCATAGGTATATCTTTTCACCCCACACAGGCCGATGCCAGAATTCCTTCTGCAGAACTGTGCGTAACAGACTGGAGCCACTGGAATGGCAAGGTGCTACAGGTTCCCGTCTATACAGCCGGTTAGGGGAAGACTGTTTCTTAGCACATGCTCCCTCTTCTCCCACCGCCCGCTCCTACTCCAAATGCGGTGGGGATTTGAAGCAGTTCAGTTGCACTGTGGTTAACTGTTCTTCAAATCATAAGACTATTTCTAAGTTGATTTTTCTCAGCAACCACTATGCTTTGTTCTGAAGCCTACCGTTTTCATCAATGTTTACATATACAGAGGTTTCAGCTCTTACATCCAATTTGACACTGTTGTGATCTGTTTTGCACAGTGTGGCATATGTTATCTCGAGTTACTGTCCATGCCTCCATCATTAAAGGCATTTCAGTCTCTCTATCATAAGCCTTAGAATTCATGGATTTTTAACAGCTATAAAAGCACACGTATATTCCATAATGACAAAGTCGCACCCAGGAAGTGAATCTGTGGGAAGTGAGAGGGACCTTGCTTACTGTTTCAAAAGCCAAAAATACTATTGTTTTCAGGGCATTTTACTTTTTTTGCCCATCAAAATGAAAAATGTTTTAATTTAATTTCTTAAAAGAAATATAAGATATGATGTAGTCATTACTAGCTCCTTTGCTAGATTTTTAGTCATTCCATTTTAAAAAAGAATTGTTGCCTATCTGGAATAAAATTATACTTGCATAAAAATTTGTCACATTCTTAATGTGTGTTCATTTTGCCTGCATTTTAATCTACGCTGAATGCTACTTGTAAATCTGTAACAGCAGACATGCTTTTGTCTGCTAAGCTAATGCTTTTATGTAAGTTCTTTTTCTGAGCCCTGATAATTGTTTTGGTCATAGAAAGTTAATGTTTATTTTTTAATCTGTGTTAATTTTTGGATAATTAGTGTAAGGAGTTTATTAATATCTGTAAATGCAAATGTAGCCCCAAAGTCAATAATTAATAAGCCTTTGAGGCTGCAAATTTAACTCTATCAAATGACAAAATAATGGATGATTAAGGATCATGGGGATTCTGGGTTCTCTTGGTCATGTTGCCCATCCTCAATCTTATATGCGCCTCTGGATTCTCCCTTTCATTATTCTTTCATTTATCCACTCATCTCCCTTGTCCCTAACCACCAATCAATACTCATATCTACCTAATTACTTATTCTTTTGGGGATGTATAGCTATAGGTATTGTTTCTATGCATGTGTATTTCTATGTGGGTAAGAGGGCTATCTGTAGAAAATGAACACTGAGAAATAGAGAGGATCTTTGATGAGCAGTCCTGGCTATGTCTTTTTAAAAAGAGTTGGGTGGATCACAGGAGGTAAGTGAATAATGATTTGACTTTTTAATAGGTGGAACGCTGCAACCGTGCTACAATTCCAATGTATGTGTAGAATATACATACATATCCACATATCTTCATGGAATAGTGGGATCCTTGCCATCACTTTTTAAAATAGCTCTATAAGTGAGGACAAATCACATTTACACACGTCTTTCATCTGTTTTCATTTCTTTTAGATAAATAAATACTGAAGAGTAGAATTGCTGGGTCAAATGCTAGGTGTATGTTTAACTTTATAAGAAATTGTCCAACAGTTTTCCAAAGTAACTGTACCATTTTGCATTACTACAAGCATTGTAGGAGAGTTCCAGTTTCTCTAAACCCTAACCAACACTTGCTGTGTCAGTCTTTTCAATTTTCACTCTTCTGGTGGGAATGTGTGGTGACATCTCTTTGTGGTTTAAATTTGCATTGTCCTGACTATTGACTAGTTATGTTAAACATCTTTTCATGTGCTTGTTTACCAACATGTATCTTTTTTTGTCAAAGTGATATTCAAATACTTTGCCCATTTTTTCTATTAGGTTTTCCTCTTATTATTCAGTTGTAAGTGTACTTTATGTATTTCTGTATTTTTGTATATTGACCTTGTATTCTGAAACCATGGTAAACTCACTTACTGTTCTAGTAGCTTTATGGTAGTTTTCTAAGGATTTTCTATGTAGAAAATCATGTTTTCTATTAATAAAGAGTTTTACTTCTTTCTTTCCATTATGTATGCATTTTACTTCTTTTCTTCTTCTTTTTTTTTTTTTTTTTTGCCTGTAGTGATTAAGGCCAGTACAATGCTGAATAGAAATTTTATGAATGAACATCTTGCTTTGTTCCCAGCCTTAAGGAGAAAGACTTCAGTCTTTTACCCTCAAGTTTGATGTCAGCTGTAGGTTTTTTTTACAGAGGCTGTGAAGTTTGGGTGGTTCCTTTCTATTTTTAGTTTGCTTAAAGTTTTTATCATGAATGTTTCATTTTTTTAAGTGCTTTTTCAGCATCTATGGAGATGGTGACATTATGTCATTTTTAGTCTGCTAATATGTATGTATGTTAAGTAATATTGATTAATTTTGAAATCATAAGCCACCCTTGCATTCCTGCGTTAAAACCACTTGGTCATAATGCATTATCCTTCTTCTATATTGCTGGATTTGCATGCTAAAATTTTATGGGACGATTTCATAAAAATTTATGTTCATGGGAATATTAGTCTATAGTTTTCTTTTCTCATAAACTCTTTGCTTTTGATCTTAGGAAAATTTGGTATCAGTATTTCCTCCACTTCTATTTTCTGGAAGTTTGTGTACAGTTTGCTTTATTTCTTCTTTAAACATTTGGTAGAATTCACCAGTGAAACTATCTATACCTAGAATTTCTTCTCAGGAAGTAAATATAAATTAAATTTCTTCAATAAATATAGGGCTATTCATGCTATATATTGCTTCTTTTTTTTTTTTTATGAGGAGATCAGTCCTGTGCTAACATCTGCCAATCCTCCTCTTTTTTCTTTTGCTGAGGAAGACTGGCCCTGGGCTAACATCCGTGCCCGTCTTCCTCCACTTTACATGGGATGCCACCACAGCATGGCTTGCCAAGCAGCGTGTCGGTGCGCGCCCGGGATCCGAGCCGGTGAACCCCAGGCCACCGCAGCGGAGCGTGCGCACTTAACCACTTGCGCCACCAGGCCGGCCCCCTATCTATTGCTTCTTGAGTGGGTTTTGGTAGCTTGTGTTTTTCAAGGAATTTGAAAACCGGGAGAGTCCTGGAACATTCAACCAGTTTTCCATTTTGGACTAGCAGTAAAAACTGGACTTTCATTGGGATTACTCCAATGGGCCACTAACAAGTTCCTGTGGTCACTTCTTGTCCACTACCGTTTATTCTCCACACAGCAGTCAGAGCAAACTTGCAAAAACATGAATCAGATTATGTCATTCTTTTGTTTAAAATCCCCCAATGGCTACCCTTGTCATTCAGGATAAAGTCTAATTTCTTACCTTCACTCTGGCTCGCTCTCTCACTACTTTTCTAGTTGCTCTCCCTGTATGCTGCAGCCACACTGGCTTTCTTTCCCATTCTAGAACATTCAAAGCTCATTCTTCTGTTTGGGTTTTTACACCAGCTGACCACTTTGCCTAGAATACTCTGAGCCATGGCTGCTTCTTTTTCGTCATTTAGGGCCTAGTGCAATGGTCTGCTCCTCAGAGGGTCCTTTACTGACCACCCTATCTAAGTTATTCTTCCTCTCAGTTACAGTATACCCCATTTTATTTTCTTCATGAGATTGACCACTTCCTAAAACAGGAGTGTCAAACTATGAACCTGTGGCCTATCTGACTGGCTGCCTGTTTTTATAAATAAAGTTTTATTGGAACACAACCACACCTATTTGTACATCTGTGGCTGATTTGGCACTACAATGGCAGAGCTGAATAGTTGTAACAGAGTCCTACAATACCTAAAATATTTTCTATCTGGTCCTTTGCAGAAAATTTTTACCAACCCTGATCTACAATGTTATATGTAATTTTTTTTCTTGTTTGTTTGTCTAATATTTATTTTTCTCCATGAGAATATAGTTCCACAAAGGCACAGACTTTTTCTGTCTTATTCACCACAGTATCCCCAACACTGAGAACTATGCCCAGCACATAATAGTGGGATCAATAAACATTTATTAAAAGGGAGGAAGGGGGGCAGGGAGAAGGAAGGAAAGAAGCGGAAGAGATCAGTGTAGAGTATATAGATAGTTGAGCAGGGCCTCACCTCAGAGTAAAAGCAGATTGGAAGTGAAAGAGAATGCAGGATTTTTGAGAAGCCAGTCAAAGAAGCCTACTCTTGGAAGAAAATGGATTTCAGGTGAGTGTCTCCTGTGAGGTCTAAAATATGTGTCCATTACCCTGGACTACGTCTCTGTCTATACAATCACTGCCCTGTATGGAGTTTGTGCCCTCATAATGCCTCGCAGCTGATACTAAGGCAGTTATTGCTGTCCTTAGGAGGACTGGCCTGAGAGGTCCTGCGGTTGTGATGGCCGACAAGTAGAAGAATATAGGGTTCCCAGGCTGCAGTCACAGGAAGCACCCCAAGGTTTGGGATGGTGGCAAGCCTTCAGCAGAGATACTCAGAACTGAGCTGTCTCAGGATAGGCCTTCTCCTGCCTCTGAGAAGGGAATATTTCCAGATACTGTAACAGGGAATTGGGGCCACCATGGAAATGATCTCATCTTTCAGAATCAGAGCAGCTGCTGATTAGTAGAGTGACCGTGGATCTCTTTTAAGAGTGAAGTGGGGGGTGTGTTGGCAATTTTTGTTGTTGTTGGTGCTATAATTATGCCAAAACCACAGGTATAAACTGAGATAGTCCCAGGGAAACTGGTACATATGGTTTCTTATGGAATAAAAAGCCAAAAAAGCAAATATTTGCATACCACTTAGTATGAAGCAGGTATGGTGCCATCACATTACATATACTGACTTTCTGAATCCTCACAATAACCCTGTAAGGTAGGGACTATTATTGTTCCCATTTTCTAGATGGAGAAATTGAGGCACAGAGATGTAATTTGCCCTGGATCACACAGTAAGTGTTAGAGTCAGAATGTAAATGTAGGCCACCTGACTGCAGAGTCCACATTTCTGGGCACCAGCCTGCACTGTAGGTGGCTGCACTGGGGACACAAAGGAGCAGCTGCCTTTTGGAAGCTTCCAGCAGCAGAACCAGCTCTTATCTCCTCTCCCTTCCACAGCATATGCAGGCTGCAGAGGTTCAACAGACGATTTCAGGCCCACTTCAGCTCCTCTGGAGGTGTCCCTCCTGTCTGAACCCTGGACCCCCAGGATCCCTTTCCCCTGCCCCCCTACACTAACACATGCTCAAGGTGGAAAGTACGTGAGGGCAGGGTACGGCTGGGCCAGAGCAGCAGCCTGGCAGCCAGGCTGAGAGTGGTTTCCTGGGAGTCAGGATGAGAGCAAAGGGGTGGGAGGTTGGAAATCTGGAGAGACTGAGTACAAAGGACAAAGTCTGGCTCTGGGTCAGGAAGCACCACAGTATTAGTTTCCTGGGGCCGCCATGCTTAACAAAGCATAGTGAACTGAGTGACTTAAACGACAGAAATTTATTCTCTCACAGTTCTGCAGGCTGGATGTCTAAGATCAAGGTGTCGGCTGGGTTCGTTCCTTCTGAGGACTGTGAGGGAGAATCTGTCCCATGCCTCTCCTTGCCTCTGGTGGTTTGCTGGTAATCTTTGGCATTCCTTGGCTTATATATGCGTCAGACTGATCTCTACCTTCATGTTCACATGGCATTCTCCCTGTACGTGCGTCTGTGTCCATATTTTCCCTTTTTATAAAAACACAATCATATTGGATCAGGGCCCATCCTCATGACCTCATCTTAACTTGATCATCTGCAACTTATTTCCAAATAAGGTCATATTCACAGGTACTGGGGGTTAGGACTTCAACATCTTATAGGGGGACACAATTCAACCCAAAACAATTGCTAAGAGTTTGCAATCTATTGGAAATAGTGTTGGAAGAAGAATAGCTGGAAATAAAGAAGGAAAGTCTAGCCCCAAACAATCTGCAGGCATTTGTTGCTGACTGTTAAGCGGTTGTGTTGGGCTGGCTTAAAGGCCAGAGGCAGGGTGGAGAGCGGTGGGCCATGGCAGCCCAACTGGCCCTAAAGGCAGATGAGAATAACTGACCCCCAACGCCTCTTCTGGCCTTATATTTCTGTAACTCTTACCTCAGTCCCATGTAAAAAATAATTCACAACTCAACACAGTATTCTTTTTAAAGATTACAAATGACTAGTGTTTAATTTTGTATCAGTTTTTATTCATGAATCACATTTCTGCAAAGACATTAATCCTCACTCATTACCGAGTGCATTGTCAGCTTGATAATTCGCCAATGTGTTTTTGTGCATTATGTTAGAGCAAATAAGCTTCTTAATAGGCTTAAACAGCATTCATTCTTTAAAAATTTCTTACCTAAATAAAAGGAGAATATTGAGGGATTTGTAAAGCATATTTGATCACCTCTTTCTTCTCTTGCTTGTTCTCTTGAAGTCTAATTCTACATGTGGGTTGGAGTGAGCATGTTGGTTACATAAGGAGGAAGCCCAAACTCAAAGGAGACCTCTGAGGATAGGGCCACATGGATCTTCTGGTTTTAAATGGCCACATGTGGACATTTGGCCTCCATATTTGTTGGTAACTTTGGAATTTGTTGACTAAATAAGTCCCCCAACTCCCTCCTGCTGCACAACAAATATAGTAGCAGCCAACACTTCTGCCTACTTATTAGATTTGTAGCTGGACAGTGAGACATGTCCTTAGGCAAAAATGGAGACAGAAAGCCTAGCTTTCCATTTTCTTTTTCTTTTTTTGAGGAAGATGGGCCCTGAGCTAACATCTGTTGCCAATCTTCCTCTTTTTCTTTTTTCTCCCCAAAGCCCCGGTACATAGTTGTATGTCCTAGTTGTAGGTCCTTCTATTTCTTCTATGTAGGATGCCTGCCTCAGCACGGCTTGATGAGCAGCGAGTAGGTCCGCACCCAGGATCCAAACCAACGCATCCCGGGCCGCCTAAGCAGAACACACGAACTTAACAGCTACACCACTGGGCTGGCCCCTAGCTTTCCATTTTTATGAGGCCAAACCTATTGGTAATTTTTATTATGTTTTCCCCCTTTGCTTTTATATTTAGAAATGCTTTAAATCTTACCTTGGTTTGATACAAAAAGTATTTTTCTCTAGTAGATTATTCTATGGAGTAAATAATCATAGGTATACAAATATTTATATACTGTCACAAGGATGCGTATTTTGGGATATCTTCTATTTGGGAAATAGCCTAAGTGTCCAACAATAGGGGAATTAAGAAATATGATTAAATACTGCATAGTGATTTAATATTTGTTCAAGTTACATTAGGTGGGAAAAAAGGCTAAAATAGTATGCACATCACAATCCTGCTTTTATAAAAAGTGGTATATCTGACTATAAGTATTTATAGCAAAATATCAATGTTGCTTAGTGTTGGAATACATTATATTTTTATTTTCTTCTTTGTGCTTTTCTGGATTTACAATAAATCTATATTACCATTAGAATACAAAAATAGTGATAAAACTTAAAAAACAACATGATAGGAGTCTTCATATGGACACTGGCTTCCACCCCCCTGAAATGATGTCTGTGCTGATTCCGGCAGCACTCTGTGCTCCCTCCCATCTTAATTCCTTTAGCAGATGAGAGAGACTTGCGCATGCTCTGACTCAGAGAAGGTTTTGTTTCAAATCAGCTAGTTTAAGTAAAAGGATTTGTCATAAGGACAGATTAGAGGCAGGACATCTTCTAGGACCTCATCAGCAGGAGTCCTTGGACACTTATCTACTGCTCATTCATTTTCTTGACTCAGTATCCGACTTCTTTCAGTGTCTGTATTTATTAGTTTAAATCCTTGAAAAAGTCAATCTGATTGGTCCTTGGCCATGCAATGGATTAGTAATCAACCTGGCCCATCAGCTGTGGCTGGCTGGGTGGGATTAAAGAAATAGACGTTTTAGGGCCTGGCAAATTAGGAAGGTCTTCCATATCTGGGCTAGACTGTACTTTGATTCCTTTCATTTCAAACAAGATGGAAATTTCAGGAAAGCAAGAAACAAGCCAAAGCAATCATACCTGTCCTATGTTTCCGATCAACTGCAGCCTCCAAACAATATATAGGTATTATCCTAATGCTTCTAACCCTCTGCCTCATTGTGGAAATGTTTGCTGGTCCTTAGACTTGGGCCCATTGCTTGCTCAATGACTGAGAGCAGACCACTGAAAGGCTACCTTGGCATTAGAGCTGAGTTTCTGCATTTTTACTGGACTACTTCCATTCCAACAAAGAAGGGAGAGAGTGTTAATATTCTTTAGATGATCTTCTTAAGGGCAAGATTCTGAGATCGTATAAAATTTAATTACAATCTCCCCCATGGTGAAATCCCATTACAATATTCCTTTTTTTGGGGGGGGGGATGTAAAGGGACAAGTTTCTCTCTAAATACATTAGGGAACCATATAAAAAATGTATGCAGAAACAAAAAAGCAGGACTCAAGAAGAGATTTTCAGGTTTCAGTCTTTCTCCTTTAGTACGGAAACCTGGGGATGTTTCAGGAAGGCAGCCACCTTGAGCTCTTTTATTTAAAAACGATGATCATCGAGCTTTTCCCGTAAGAAGGAAGATTTGTTCCCTATCTGGTTTTCAGAGACCTTGAAGCCCCTTTGGGATTTTCTCGCGAGTCCCTCATAACAACAGGGAGCTCCCTTTCTGCACTAGGAGTGTGAGTGGGGAGGTTCAGCTAGGAGACGTTTCTTTCCCTCTTCCCTTGCTGCTGCAGCTGACTGTTACCTCCCCAACCCCTCTATTGTCTGACAGTTATAAAACATGACATAACATTGAATTATATTTTGTCTTGTGTTATGCTTGAAAGTATCTGCAAGACATTTAATATCTGCTAGATTTTTAGCATTGTGTGGTAGAAACCATGTTGTGTCGTTTAAGGAAGAAAATATTCCTCATGGTTTCTTGCAGAGTTCTGAACACATAGCTGGTCTTCAGCTAAAGAGGATATTAGTGAAATTCAGCTCGACATCAGCAGGTTAAAGCAGTGATTAAGCAGCATGAAATACACAAAATATGTATTTCACAAAATACATAAAAATGTATCTTTCAACCTTTGAAAACTCTTATTTCTATCACTTTACGCCAAAAAAACAAGTTTTTTCATAACTTGAACAACCCAAGATGACCTGCCCATTTGCTATGAAGTAATATATCGACTTGTGAAAAGTTGAGTCCACCAACAGTCCTTTATTTAGACAAAACAAACAAAGAAACAAATAAAAAATAACAACAACAACAAAAAGACCAGATTCTAGCAAACCATCTCTTAAATCACTGCAGCTTACAAGAACTGCAAGGAAACAAGAACATTGACACTAAACAATAATGCTTTCTTGGTTGACATGGAAATGCCTACGACCACTAACACTCCAGACCCTGCCTGACACAGGTCTTTGATTTCATCTTCAGTGATAGAGAACCAGTTCAGAATTCCCAGCACGGCCAGTCACTTCGTTCACCTGCTATACTGAAATGGCAAAGCACTTCCTAAGGCAAGACCTTCCTCAAATGGAGGGTCTAGTTGCATAGACAATATCTAATTTTGAAAAAGTTTCTTTCAGTATTGGAACCTTACCTTCCCAATATATAAATAGAGGTTGTAATAGGTCATCTGAACAATATGAGCAATAATAACCATTCCAAGATTAATTACAGGATTGTTGCAAGGATTAAATAATATATATATAATACATTTGTAAACTGTGAAATGTGATATATCAGTGACGATATTAGTAATATACGATTGTGTTAGTCATTTTCTCGTAGCACAGAAGTGGATACAGCCATCTCAAAGCTCTTTTGCTCATAAGAGATAATCATTCAGCTATTTCTGTTTTTTGTTTTAGGACGATTGGCCCTGCGCTAACATCTGTTGCCAATCTTCATCTTTTTTCTTTTTTCTTGTCAAAGCCCCGGTACATAGTTGTGTATCATAGCTGTAGAGTTGTAGCTCTTCTATGTGGGATGCCACCTCCGCATTGCTTGAGGAGCAGTGAATAGGTCCAAACCCAGGATCCAAACCACTGAACCCTGAACGCTGTAGCAGAATGCATGAACTTAACTGCTACGCCACTGGGCTTGCCCCTCAGCTAGTTCTAAGAGGAAAAATTCATGACATAAGATATTATTAGTGAAATGCAGCTACTGGTATATATCCTTTTATTCTCAAAACAACTGCCTCAGGTATGTACTATAATTTATCACCATTTTATAGACCAGGAAGCTGAGGTCACATCGCTGGTAAATGAGAGAGTTAAGATTTATGCCCTTCTCTAGAACCAAAGCCCTGTCTGAGCTCTTAGCACAAACAAGCTTGATGACAAATTCTCAGACTGTGACTGAATGAGTGAGAAATGCCAGTCCTAAAACAAATACTTGGGAAAAGTTACCAATGTAAACTGGGATTAGAAAGGAATAGCTCTTTTCCCTGCTGGATGTTTACATGAGTGGTGGGTCCATTCATGGGCAGCAAAACACAGGAAATCTGCACTGTGTGTTGTTGGGATCTGAGGGAGCCCATGATTGACTCATGTGTTGCTTCTATACTACTCTTGCCAATTATATTTTTAAACAGCAGCTACTGTTATATACTTTTTTCTCTCTCAGGAGTTCACAAACAAGTTTTTAATTTTAAGGTCAAATTGGAGGTCACTCTCAAGGTATGGGAAATTCCATTCCCATGGCTGTGTCTGGACACAATTTCTTTCTCCCGCAGGGCATTCTGGAATGTAGAATCACAGGCAAGACAGGCGAAGTGAGACACAGAACAAGGCTGCAGAAATGTGCTCAGTAGGGAACATTTTTCTTCTATTTCAATATGAAAATGGGAAAATAGAAAATCTGGAAAATAGAAAGCTCGGGAAAAGTGTTATCTCTACATATGTTTGCAAATAGAAAGGAGAATCTCACTTTCCCTTTCAAAATTAGCTCTTCACTTCCTCAGATCTTATTAAATATATTATAACCTTTCATCAGCAAATAGTCAGGGGAGAATCTGAATAACACTCGTCCCAGAAAAAGGCACTAAGACACCTGGCTTCTCTAGATTTACTATCTCAGCTAATATTGATGAAGATGAAATTAATCCAGATTATTGATATCTTGATAATAATGGGGGCAGCATGAAACCTGAGTCTCGTATGGAAAGATCTGGGGGTATCCTAAACCTTTCTAACTTCCTGGAAAACATAAGGACCAATCAATACCACCCAATGTGTGTTGTGACTCTTATAAAGTAACACACTTGACTTATGCCTCAAGGATTGCCCATTAGCTCAGCAGCAGGTACCTGGGCAGGGCAAATGCTCTAATCAGGGGTTTGGACTCTGAATGCAGCCTTCTTTTAATACCCATGATACCTCGTTTAGAGCACTCTTTCCTTCTTTGCTTCCTTTCTGAATGGAGGTTAACATTATAAACATGTTGGTTGTTTGTTGAGGCATTCAGCCCCAGTAAATCACTCTCTTGATTTTTGCTTTGGGTCCACAGACCTGTGGTGTGATGTCTCACACGGACGCGAATAAGGGATTTTAAAAACCAAGGTTACTGAAATCTGACCCAGGTAAAAAGAAGTTACCAAAAAAACAAAAAAAGTTCAATGTTCTCTTTGTGAAATACCAGCCAGCTCTGATCTGAATGAGCCCATGGTAAATTACCCACCTGTTTTCACTTACATGACATTAAAAAACACTTATACATCATTACATTTTTGTATCATATTAGGGAAAATGAATGCTAACACAATATGAGATAAACAGTACTAATGAGATGGAAGGTTGTGTCTGTGTTGCCCTGATAGGATTACTGTGGCCCTGATCAACTTTTGGTCATTTTACAGGACTCTTTGGAACTTGTCTGGACAAAGAGCAGAATGAGACCTTTGCTGCCAGCACCTGTTCTGTCTCCACACACTTGGACTACTTCTCAGGAAAGTTAGGCTGAATCACTGCAAGATGCTGGAACTTTATGAGCTCAATGGAGATCAGGTTGATATTTTTTTTGTGGTCAATGTGGAAATACAATTACTATAACGCACATATAGTTTTTGTTCCTTTTGGTTTTAAAAGTCTAATCAGAATGTGGCCAGAATATTTATTTCTAATGGCAGTTGTTTCCATTTAGGCTTACGAAATACCCCTCAAATCATTCTCAGGTTGAGACCATCTTCAGAAGACTCATGGCAGACCGCATTGTAACTTCAATAGTAATCATCAGCCACCCAAAAAAATCCATACTTTTCTAAGAGAAAATTGATACGATTACCAGGAAAAAAACCTCACTTTGTTTAATCCGCTTCATATTTACCAAAATGTATTGGGTATACCTCTAGCTCCACCATCCCCCTCACCAACCAAACTCCATGGAAAGATATAATAAGAGGACCAGGCGAGTTTAGTTTCAACGAGCTCTGTTTAAACAAGTGCTTTGGTGTGTTTATCCAATGTTTGAGAAGGGTGCAGGAAGCATGGGTGACTGGTCACGGAATATGGTGGCCTGTCTCATAACTTAGACTCCACCAGATGGCTGGGAAGGGGGTCCACAGGCAGTAGAGAGAGTGGGAGGGCTCTGGCAGACAGACGGAGTCTACTCCTTGCAAGATTTTTTCTTTTTAAAGGAAAGTCTATATCATATTTTCTTCATTAGCGGAGCCCCGCTATTCATCACATTTTCCAGGCGCAGAGTAACTGCTCAAGAAATTTTGGAATTGTTTCATGTTGTTTCTCACTAAAGTGACTACAGGCATCTCCAGGAGATGTCTCTCTGAGAGTGAAGGAAAGCAACTGTAAGATATAAACCTCAATATTGTCTCAGGCTCACTTTCATAACACCCTGAATTCCATCATCACCTCCTCTACAAAGCGTTAGCAGATCCTTTCCTGAGTCCCATAAGGATTGGTTGCCTATGCATTTGATATAGCATTTACTTTATTCTGCCTCATATTATAGATTTTATTTATCCTTCTCTCTGCTAAATTTGAAAACATCTTGGTGGTACTATTCATGGTACTCTCCACAAAAGGTAAGTCAGTGGGGGGTCCTACTAAATGCTGGTTGTTGTTGACTGCTGATTCCCTGAAAAAAACAGCAAAATGATCTGTGATAAAGCAAATCTGAGTCTTAGTAGCATGCTTCAGCATAAAGGACAAAAGTAAGATATTTATGAGGTTTTTGGGGTAAGGGGGAGGTGTGTGGAGAGGTGATGTTGGCTTGGGAGAGTGAACTGATTGGGGTTGGGCAGGCCTGGTGACATAATAATTTAGGACTGGTGGACACAGCAATGCAAGGGTCTTGAGTAAATATTTCTTTGATGAGCCCTGAGAATGGGATACTTACTCTGATAAGGGCTAGTTGAGTAGGCTATTAGTCTATTGTTTAGAAAAAAGTATCTGGGGACATTTCTGAAGCAAATAAAATTATATGCAACTTCATCTTCTTGGGCAAGGGTTTCTTGCAAGAATAACATCAGACAATGGAACAGTAAAGTCAGTTAATGTAGACGGTGAGCTGTATGGCTGCAGATAGTTTAAGCTCTCAATGTATATTTGGAAAGTTGCTCTCAAAATTAAATTTTTCTTTTTTTCCCTCTAATTTTAAAAATTCCAGTTTCACCCAGCTTCTTAAAAGAAAGAAAAACAAGCAAAGATCACAGTGGTAGTCAAAAGAAGACACTCCCTTTCTCTAAACTTAGGTTTACCAAAAAAAGAAGAAGAGAGAGAAAAGTATAAATACGAGAGCTGGAATAGAAATAATGAGGTAAGAGGAACAACAAAATGGGTCAGATTTTTGGTCACAGTCCTGCAAATGTCCTTTATTATGTCAATTTAAATAATATTATGAGACACTTTTTTTTTTTGGTAAAGCAATAGTACTAATTTGCCAACCTAAAATTTAATACCAGAAAATAGTAGAATACCTATACAAAATGTCAATGAATGAATTCAGAGTGTAGAAAAGGAAGTAAAAAGCAAATGCCCCAAACCCTACATATGTGCTACTTCTAAGGTCTACTTGTTTGGAAGTGACTAGGTGCTGGCTTATAGTAAGTACTCAGTTAATAATTAATAAATGATGGCATTTTGAAACAGGGATTTAAGTTAATATGAATCAATCTTGATGCTTAGAAATAATGCTTCTGAAATAATTTGTAGTTAAGTCTACAGGGAGTACATGCACTTATACAGGTAAGTGGGATAATGGAGTAGAAAAGAATGCCAAGAAATTGTTCCGTTCCTCCCCAGGTCTAACGAGTTAAAGTCAGAACCAGAATTTCCGGGAGTAGCCTGCCTAGGAATTTAGGTTAAAAGTAGAGTTTTAGATAAGTTCTAAGGGTCTGGATAACAAGAGGACATAGCTGCAAGGTCAAGCAGAATATGAGTGGACCATTCAGTAGTGTGACTGTAGATGTGGAAAGATAGACAAGATTGATACTTCTAGTGTGCAACGTAGGAGCCAGGCACTTCATTCTAAAGCAAAGAATTGAAAGGATCCAGGGATAATACAGGAAAGGGGGAACCAGCAAGTAGTGAGATTGTATGAAACATGCAGACCAGACCTGGGATATGAAGAAGAAGCAAAGGTCATCAGACAGTGGAGAACAAGATCCCAAAGCTGAGGGCCTTGGGAACCATGAAATTGGGAATAGAAGGGACAGGGAGAAATGAGTGCTTAGAAATGTAGGTAAGAAGAGACTAGGCCATGAGGCTCAGGTAGCATCTAGGCTGCAGGAGCCCCTCATCAGAGTTGTCTGCGAGGTCAGAGACGGAGACTCCTTATGTACTCCTCTCTGAGGGGCCAGGTCCTGGAAAGAAAGGTCCTCAGAAAAGTTCTTCTATATCAGACAGGGACTCCAGGAGGGCAACTCCTGGTGTCTGTTGGATTTGTTTGACCCTGCCCCTCCCTGTTACAGGTCGGGTTCCCCAAGAAGCAGATGCTGAGAGAGTTAGGAGTACAAATGGGTTTCGGGAAATAATGTTCACGAAAGGAAAAGTGGAGGAAGCAGGATTGGGCAGAGCGACCCATCGCCCCATGGACTAAGTCTGCCAGCCCAAAGGTGAGCTCCAGAGCAACATTGCCCATTAGGGGAGTGCTGCACTGGGCAGAAATGGCCAGGCCCTTGTACCAAGGCTTTGCTCAGTCATTGGCCTCTGTGAGAAGAACGTGATCCCTGCTTGAAAGCTGAGGCAGATCTTGAAGGTGCTAATATCTGGAAGCTGTCTGCTTACCACACTCCTTAAAGCTGGACAGCAAGTCTTTCTTGAAGGGACATGTGAGCAGCATGCCTCCGTATCTGCCACAGTCCATCACTTGTTCTGCATGGATTCACTTCTCCATGTGATTTCTGAGAACAGAAACTCCAGGGCTCTGGTGGGTCTCTACTCCTGATGGTATGTGAAAGGGATGCCCCATTGCTGCAGTCTGTCTCAGGGCCACAACTGTACTTATGTTATCCTCCCCACCCCCGGTTCAGTTCACTACTCTAAAATTCTCCTCACCCTCAGCTACTAACTGCTGACTTCATGTAGCTTACTTGGTGGTATGACCAAACCCTCATTCCTGAAGAGTCTGAGCCTCTGGTAACCATAATGTTTTCAGGCTGAAGTAGCTTCACTTGTCCATTTATATTTGCAATTGGACAAAGAAATACCAAGGGGAACCCAAGTGGGTCACATGTACACCTGTCTGTCTGCACTGTGTACCATTAGCCCTACCTCTTCTGCTGAGTAGTCAATTGTCCCAGAAGAATGGTGACTCTTCTTCTTGCCTGCTGGTCCTTGGACACAAGGAAGCCAAAATGCCCAGGCAGCAGTCATGGGACCTTTGTTGTGTCCCCTGGAAAGGTTAGACCCTCTTTGGGGATGAAGGCCTCCAACCTTACAGAGCTGCAGGGACACGAAGCACAAGTTCTCCCAGTGGGTCATTGGGCGTGATGGTAAATGGAACCACTTCTACTTCAACTCCTTGGTTCCCAGATCCATGTATTCTTCCTAGTGGG
Organism: Diceros bicornis minor; assembly: GCF_020826845.1. NCBI lineage: Eukaryota > Metazoa > Chordata > Mammalia > Perissodactyla > Rhinocerotidae > Diceros > Diceros bicornis. The sequence goes on along the minus strand of NC_080755.1, from coordinate 20,830,667 downwards.
ACACTGTGCCATATAAATTCTCTGACTCAGTGCATATACAGTACTCTGAAAGATGGCACCTTGTACTCACAGGTTACTACCTCCATGATGGTGTTTCACCTGCTCAGTGGACCATTCCAACACCCAGTCTGGCTAGCAGCTTCTGGGTAGTGCAGTATATGGTGCTGCCAGTGGCTCCCATGGTCATGGGCCCACTCCTGTACCTCTATTGCTGAAAAGTGTGTTCCCAGCTGCTATGTTATGTTGGATCTTATACCTGGGGATCAGCTATGCCATGAGCTCCTGGATAGTTGGTGCTGACTGAGGCCCCATGGACAGAAAAGGTAAATTTATACTTATAATAGACATCTGTTCCTTTGAAAATGAACTGCTGGCCCTTCCAGGGTGGAAGGGGACCAATGTATTCAACTTGTCACGAAGTGGCCAATTGGTCTCTTAGGGAATAGTGTCAGCGAGGAACTCAGCGTTTGTCACTAAAGCTGGCAGGTTAGACAGTCAGAGGCTGCGGTAGCTAGATTGGTCTTGGTAAGTGTGAGTACATGGTGTCGGGCCCATGCTTACCTTCTGTCTCTGTTGTCACGGCCACTTTGTGTGCTCATCCTGCCTGGACTAGGGAGGCCACTAACAAAAACGTGACACCATCATCTGTCCTAATCATTTTGTCTATGTGGTTGTTTAATGCCTCTTCCATAGCTGATGCTTTCTGCTGAGCATTAGCGTGTGGTATAAAGATCTTTGCATTTCATGTCCACTCCCGTAGGTCTGTATGTATGGCTGTGGGGCTCTTTGGAGGAGGACTGGGAAGATCATTACAGTATAACCTTGCTGTGGTGTTGCAGTATTCTTCCCCCTGGAGATCCAGCCACATCTCCAGTTGTGGGTTCCAGGACTGAATACTGGCTCTGGTCCCAAAACAACCGGGCATCATGACTTTTTATTGGGGCAAGTGCCCTTGGACTCCTGCTTATCCATTCTTGCTTCATTTGACGTGTGTGTACATGTGTGTGCACGTACATATATATCCCTTGTCAGCCACCCATCTATTTTGTGCCCAGGGAAGGTTTTTATATTAACCATCTCCATAACTCTCTCAGGATCAGCTTACTTGGCTACCACATTGACCTTGGTATCTATGCACCACCTCTCACCAAGGATAGGTTCTTATTACTAGTCAGCAGATGATTATCCAGTCTCAAAACCCCTGCTTAACTCCTCCTTTTTCAGACAAATTCTAGTGCCAACTGTCCCAGGTTGGGTTCTTCAGGAGGCAGATGCTGAGGCAGAGTGAGCAGTGTAGAAGTTTATTAGGGAGTAACACCTGTGAAAGGAAAATGGGAGGAAGCAGTACTGGATGGGGGGGGTGTATCTGTCCAAGATGCAGACTAAACAGTCTTTGAAAGCCCAAGAGGGAGCAGCAGAGCAAAGACCACTTGTTAGAGGGGCCCCAAGTTGGGCAGAAACAGCAAGGTCCTTGTACCACTGCTCAGTCATTGGCTAGTAGCCCGGAAAGTGTCGAACAATGGCTCTCCAGTGAGAGAAAGCCTGATTCATAGTGTTTGCCGATTTCTGTGGTGTAAATACTTGCACCACGGCTAATTTCAAGCTACCAACATGACATCACTGAACACAGAATTGGAAAGAAATGTGCACATAATTGTTTCTCTTGCCAGCACACCACTGAGAAGATTGTGACCCGTGCTTCAAACCTAAGGCTTGCTCTGATGGAGCCTACAGCTGGGGACCGTTAGCTAACCACACTCCTTGAAGCTGGGCAGAGTCCTGCCTTGAAGGGGTATCCGAGTAGCTCTCCTCTTTACCACGCCAGGGATGGCCTGGGCTGTAACATATATGCGCTGAACAACAGTGAAAAGACAATCACCTCTCAAAATGGAAGAAATGGGTTTTCTTTTTGTATAAGTATGATGAAGAAATGAAGGAGGAAAATTAAATATCGTTTGGAATGAATGAGCAAGAGTTTTGCTTTTCTCTTTCAGTGTTATGAATTAATTTTTCATAGTAAAGGAAAATGAAGAATTCTTATTTCAATTGATAATACTCTTTCCTTCCCATCCTTCTATGTGGGGTAGTGGCTTATGATTTTACACCCTCAGCGGAAGAATTTTTTCATTCATTCTTCTAGTTTGAGAGACAAGGGAAGGGAAGAGGGCCATCAGGGCAGAAACTAATATTTCTTACTAGAAACTTCACATCATGCTTTGCTTATTTCTCATACCAATACCATAGATATGCATATTATAAGCTCCATTTTATAGATAAGGAAAATGAGGCTCAAGAACGTTAAGTAAGTTCTTCAGCCTACAAAATTTAGTTCAGTTTCTTCTTCAGGGGTTAAATCTGAAATCTCCTGTCCTTCTATGATCACATAACACCCTACTTGTTTCTAGTTTAGCATTTGTCATTTTATACTAAAATTATTTGCGTGCTTTTCCATCCCAGATAGATAGGGAGCTCCCTGTGGCCGTGACTGTCTCCCAGTGCCTAACATGTCTGGCACATAGTAATTGTTCAAAAATTATTTTTTCTTAAACTATAGGTCACAAGCTAAAAAGTGACTAAGCTAAAATTGGAACCTAGAATTTTATGCTACAAAGCCACTGCTCCTCTCTCTACTACAGAGTTTTCTTTTGGGTGTATTATGCGTGAGCATGTGCATTTGAGTGTGTACACACACACATATGTAGACGTAGTTGTAGATATAGATGGAAAACAGAAATGACAGGTTCCAGATTTTGTGACAAAAGAGGGGGCGAGTGACTTCAGCATTTGTTGATTTGGGCTTGTTACTTTCCCCTTCCCAAACATAAGTTTTGCCAGTCAATGCCATGGACATTTAAGTCTGTATGTGGGGGACCAGCTGCCTTTCCTGGCTCAGCTCTTGGTAAAATGGGCTGAGGGCTGAGGAGGGATTAGCACATGGGTGGGCAAGCTGTCGACTCATTTCTGAAGTTTGCCTCCTGGTTGTCACTCTTGCACCTTTGAGCTGCCCATAAGCTCCCAGGCAGGCTAAGCTAAGGTAGCTTAATTACAGAGGCTGTTATTTACTGGAGGCCCAGCTGAATCCATCAAACTCACTTCACTTTAACCTGAGCCAGATTTGATTATGAAGCCTATTTTTTGAGCGTTTCCCCCTTTGGCTGTGTGCGTTTTGATTTAAGTATATATACTTACCTGTTTGAAAAGTAGCTATATTCTGACACATTTTATATTTTTTAAAGTAATATTGCATGTAACACAATTTTGGGAAAAAATACACACTCAACACAAACAAACAAACAACAAGAAAAAGGTCTTTGGATTTAGAATAATGGATACCTGCAAGGCAGCAACTTGTTTGAGAGATTTTGCTCAAGTAACTTATAACTATCAGTTGAAACCCCCAGGGATTCACGGCTGTTTTTGCAGAAGCTGTTTGCAGTGGAATAAACAGACAAGTGCTCTATATATCATTTTAAGTAAGACAAATAAAGCTCTGTTTCCACCTTACAACGATGTCATTGTCAGTTATATAAGAATAATTCTGCGTGACTTTTTATGAATTCTTCCCCTGTGCAGAAATACAATGGCCTAATTTTCCACTCCCTGTATTATAAATAAACAGCCTTCTTCAGCGATCTCAGGTCCCCTCGAACAATCTCATCCTAAGCAGAGAGCATCTTCCCTACTAGTAAGTGCTCACCTGTGGAAAGTAAAGCCACTGTCCACTGCTGGGCAGCTGGAGTTCTCCCATCATGTTACCTGCTCATCTCCTCTCACCCAACGGCAGCATCACAGCCCTCTGTCCCTGTCCCCAGGCAACTATTGATCTGCTTTTTGTCACTATCAATTGGTTTGCATTTTCTAGAATTTTACTTAAGCGGAATCATATAGTAGGTACACATTTGTGCTCTATCTTCTTTCGCTTATAGTTATTTTGAGATCCATCCATGTTGTAATGTATTCATCCCTTTTGATTGCTCAGTAGTACTCCACTTTAGAGATACATCACACTGTGTTTATCCATTCGTGTGTTGGTGGGTATTTGAATTGTTCCAGGTTTTAGCTTTTATGAACAGAACTGCTATGATCATTGGTGTACAAGTCTTCGTATGGACCTATGCTTTCATTTCTCATGGGTAAAAACCTAATAGAGGAATGGCGGGATCAGATGGTAGATGTACATTTAACTTTTTAAGAAACTGCCAAAATATTTCCTTAAATGGTTGTACCATTTTACACTCCCACCAGTAGCGCGTAAGAGTTCTAGTTCCTCTATATCCTCACCAGCAATTGGTATGGTCAGTCTTTTTAATTTTAGTCATTCTAATAGATGTATAATGATATTTCATTGTGGTTTTAAGCATTTTGCAAATTACTGATGATATTGAGCATCTTTTCATGTGCTTTTTTGACATCCACATGGTGAATCCTCTGTGGTGAATCCATGTGGTGAATCTTTTGGTGAATGTTCTAACCTTTTCTTCATATTTTATTGGATATTTTTCCTTATTATTGAAAAGTTCTTTATATGTTCTAGATACTAGTTCTTTATCAGATGTGTGATTTGCAAATATTTTCTTCCAGTCTGTGGTTTATCTTTTTATTCTCTTAACAATATCTTTCAAAGAGCAGCAATTTTTAATTTTGGTGAAGTACAATTTATTAATTTTTTTTTTATTGACCACACGGTAGGTGTCATATCTAAGAAATCTTTGCCTAACCCAAGGTCACAAAGGTTTTCTCTTATGTTTTCTTCTGGAAGTTTCATAGTTTTAGGTTTTACTGTTAGGTTCATGATCCATTGTGCATTAGTTTTTGCATCTGATGCAAGATGTGGATTTTTTTTTTTTGCATATTGATATCCAGTAGTTCCACACCAGTTGTTGAAAAGACTATCTTTTTTCCATTGAATTTATTTGCATTTTTGTTGGAAATCTGTTGTCCATATACACATGGGTCTATTTCTGAACGCTTTATTTCATTCCATTGATCTATCTATCTTTATGCCAATATCTAACTGTCTTGATCACTGACACTTTATAGTAAGTCTTGCAAGTAGGTACATAGTATTAGTCCTCCAACTTGATTCATCTACAAAATTATTACAGCTATTCTAGGACCTCTGTATTTCCGTATGAATTTAAGAGTCAGTGTTTAACTTCTACAGAAAATCCTGTTGGGATTTTGACTGGGATTGCATTGGACATATAGATCATTTGGGGTAAATTGACATCTTAAAAATATTCAGCCTTGTAATCCAGGCAAAGTATATCTCTCAAGTTATCTAGGCTTCCTTTAAATTTTCTCAGCACTCTCTCCTAGTTTTTAGTGTACAGGTCTTTACATCTTTTGTCAGATTAGTCCTTAAGTATTTTGTAATTTTTGATGCTAATATAAATTGTAAATATCAGTTTCCAATAGTTTGTTTCTAGTGTCTAGAAATACAATTAGTTTTTGTATATTCATATTTTATCCTTTAAGCTAAGCTCACTTGTTAGTTCTAGCAGTGTTTTTTGTAAATCCATTGGATTTTCTACGTAGCCAATCATGTCCTCTGAGAATAAAGACAATTTGATTCTTCCCTTCTAATATGGATTCCTTTTATTTCTTTTTATTTGTTGTTTGAATTAAAAGAACCTCTAGTAGACTGTTGAATAGAGGAAGTCAGAGCAGACATCATGATCATGTTCGTGATTTTAGGGAGAGAGCATTTAGTCTTCAACTATTAAGCACGATGTAGACATAGGTTGAGAAATTCACTTCTATTCCTGGTTTGCTAAGTGTTTTTTATCAGGAATAAATGAACTTTTTTTTTCTTTTTTAATAGAATAACTTACATTCATTGATTTTCAAATGTCAAACCAACACTGCATTCCTTGGGCAAACACATTTGGTAATGTGTACTATCATTTTTACATATTGTTAGGTTGAATTTGCTAAAATTTTGTTCAGAATTTTTTGCATATATATTCATGAGGGAAAGCCATGTGTAATTTCTTTTCTTATGATATCTTTGTCTGGTTTTGTTATCAGAATAAAGTTAGTTTGATCAAATGAATTGGGAAATTTTGTTTTCAATTTTCTGGAAGAAAATAAATTGGGATTATTTCTACCTTAAATGTTTGGTATAAATCACTAGTGAAACCACCTGAGTCTGGAGTTTTCTTTGTGGGAGATTTTAAAATACAAATACAATTTCTTTAATGAATATCGGGCTGTTCACTTTATTTATTTCTTCTCAAATGAAATTTAGTAGTTTGTGTCTTTCAAGAAATTGGCACATTTACTTTAAGTTGTCAAATTCATTGGCATAAAATTGTACTTAATATTTTCTTAATGTATGTAGACTCTCTAGAGGTGTCACCTCTCTCGATCTTCGTATCGGTAATTTGTGTCTTCTTTCTATTTTAATAATAAATCTGGCTGGAGGTTTATCAATTTTATTGATCTTTCTAAAAACAAGCTTTTGATTTCATTGGTTTTCTCTATTGTTTTTCTGTTTTCTAATTCATTGCTTTCCACTCTGATCTGTATTATTTTCTTTCTTCTACTTACTTTGGGTCTAACTTGGTCACCTGAAGGTAGAAACTACGGTCAAATATTTTTGTACCCCCTCCTCTTCTTCAAAAACTTTAATTACACATTTATTAGGTTGCCAGAAATTGTCCAACAAATCACCGATGCTTGGTTCACCTCCTAAAATCTCTTTTCTCTGTGTGTTTCATTTTTTAATGTTCCTCAAATTCACTAATCTTTTCTTCTTTATTGTCTAATCAAATGTTAATCCTATCCAATGTATTTTCTCCTCACACATTGTAGTTTTCATCTCCAGATATTTGATTTTGTTATTTTTTATATCTCCACAGTCTCTACATAACTTTTTAAATATATGAAACACAGTTATAAAAGCTGCTTTAGTTGTCCTTCTCTGCTAATTCTAACATCTCTGTCAGTTCTCTGTCAATCTGAATTGGTTGATTTATCCTCTCATTATGGTTTCTATTTTCCTGCTTCTTTGCATGCCTGGTCATTTTCTATTAGATGTCAGACATTGTGTATCTTACCTTTTTATTTTATTTTTTTTAATTTTTTTGTATGTGACAAAGATCAGCCCTGAGCTAACATCCATGCCAATCCTCTTCTTTTTGCTGAGGAAGACTGGCCCTGAGCTAACATCCATGCTGATCTTCCTCTACTTTACATGGGACACCGCCACAGCATGGCCTGACAAGGGGTGCATCAGTGCATGTCTGGCATCCAAACCCCGGCCGCCAGCAGTGGACCACATGCACTTAACTGCTATGCCACGGGGCCGGCCCCCTATCTTACCTTTTTAAATGAGATGTTTCTGAATTCTTATAAACATTCTTGATCTTTGTTCTGGGATGCAGTTTAATTACTTGGAAACATGTTAATCCTCTCGGGTCTTGATTTTAAGATTTGTTAGATGAGGCCAGAGCTGTTCTTATTAGTCTAGGGCTAACTATTTCTCACTACTGAGGCAAGATCTTTCTGAGTACTCACCCAATGCTTCTTGAATCTTGAGATTTTCCAGCCCGGCTGATAGGATCAGGCACTATTTCCAGCCCTCTTTGACCTCTGGATGCTGTTACCTCTAGTCCTTTTCAAGTTCTTTTTTCCCTTGCTAGTAGTAGTAGTTTCCTTATATGCGTGTTCTGATCAGTACTCAGCTTAAAACTCGAGGTAGACCCTCTGTAGATCTCCAGACCCCTCTCTGTTCATCTCTCTCCTCTTTGTTAATCTGTCCTGTGAACTCTAGATGCCTTGGTCTTCCTGGACTCTCAGCAGCATCTTCGCAATCCAGGGAATCTGCCAGGCTCCACAGTGGTTCTCCCTTCTGGCACCATGGCCTGGAATCTCTCTCAAGGCGAGAAGCTGGGAATATCTCAGGGCTCACTCTGTTGGCCATCTCTCAAGGATACTGTCCTTTGTTGTCTGATGTGCAGCATCTTGCAAACTAACATTTCATATATTTTGTCCCCGTTTTTGTTGTTTCAGGGTAGGGTAACTCTGGTCCCTGTTATTCATCTTGGTCAGAAATGTAAGTCCTGTTTCTTTTTCATTTTGCTATTTTTTTATTGATGTTTTAATAGTTTATAACATTGTGAAATTTTGGGTTGTACATTTTTGTTTGTCCATCACCATATATATGTCTCCCTTCACCCCTTGTGCCCACCCCCTACCCACATTGCCCCTGGTAACCACAATACAGTTTTCTCTGTCCATGTGTTGCTTTATATTCCACATATGAGTGAGATCATACAGTATTTGTCTTTCTCTTTCTGGCTTATTTCACTTACCATAATACCCTCCAGGCCCATCCATTTTGTTGCAAATGGGACGATTTTGTCTTTTTTTATGGCTGAGTAGTACTCCATTGTATATATATACACCACATCTTCTTGATGCAATCATCAGTCGAGGGACACTTAGGTTGCTTCCACTTCTTGGCTATAGTGAATAATGCTGCAATGAACATAGGGGTGCATAAGCCTCTTTGGATTGTTGATTTCAGGTTCATTGGATAGAGTCCCAGTAGTGGGATAGCTGGATCATAGGGTATTTCTATTTTTAATTCTTTGAGGAATCTCCATACTGTTTTGCATAGAGGCTGCACCAGTTTGCATTCCCACCAGCTGTGTATGAGGGTTCCTGTTTCTCCACATCCTCTCCAACATTTGTTGTTTTTTGTCTTGGTGATTACAGCCATTCTAACAGGTGTGAGGTGATATCTTAGTGTTGTTTTGAATTCCTTTTGCTATTTTTTTCCTTTCCAAATGGTCTGTGTGAATAAAAATCCTTAGCACTGTAGCAATCCCACAGTCCTGCCCAATATTCTGTCTATGGGTTCAGCAGCGTTATGTCATTTTATACATGATTTGCAATTTTGTTGCAGAGATTTCACAGAAGCAGTACACATCCTTAGCTCAGCGAGACAGTTTCATCCTAGACATGGCACGTGCATATATTGGCATTTACATATAGTAAATACATATTCTGTAAGTAGTAAATACAGTAGTATTTGTAGTAGGAAATCTGGGCTAGATTTAAAATCATCTTTCCTGATAATTTTTTGTGCTTTGGAAGTCTTTGTATTAAAACACAAGGAAGAAGTGAAACTGTCACTATTTAAAGATGACATCATTTTATATATAGAAAACCTCCTAAAGACTCCACCAAAAAACTTTTAGAAATTATAAATGAATATGATAAAGTTGCAGGATACAAAATCAACATACAAAAATCGGTTGTGTTTCTATACACTAACAACAATGCAGCAGAAAGAGAAATTAAGAATACAATCCCATTTACAATTGCAACAAAAAGAATAAAATACCTGGGAATAAACTTAACCAAAGAGGTGAAAGATCTGTACACTGAAAACTATAAAACATCGCTGAAAGAAATTGAAGAAGACACTAAGAAATGGAAAGATATTCTGTGCTCTTGGATTGAAAGAATTAACATAGTTAAGACGTCCATACATCCTAGAGCAATCTATAGATTCAATGCAATCCCTACCAAAGTTCCAACAACATTTTTCACAGAAATAGAACAAAGAATCCTAAAATTTGTATGGAACAACAAAAGACCCCGAATAGCCAAGAGAATCCTGAGATAAAGGAACAAAGCTGGAGGTATCACACTCCCTGATTTCAAAATATACTACAAAGCTATAGTAACCAAAACAGCATGGCACTGGCACAAAAACAGACACACAGATCAATGGAATAGAATCGAGAGCCCAGAAATAAACCCACACATCTATGGACAGCTAATTTTCAACAAAGGAGCCAAGAACATACAATGGAGAAAGGAAAGTCTCTTTAACAAATGGTATTGGGAAAACTGGACAGCCACATGCAAAAAAATGAAAGTAGACCATTATCTTACACCATACACAACAATTAACTCAAAATGGATTAAAGACTTGAATATAAGACCTGAAACCATGGAACGTCTAGAAGAAAACATAGGAAGTATGCTCTTCGACATCGGTCTTAGCAACATATTTTCAAGTACCGTGTCTGACCAGGCAAGAGAAACAACAGAAAAAATAAACAAATTGGACTACATCAAACTAAAAAGCTTCTGCACAGCAAAGGAAACAATCAACAAAATGAAAAGACAACCTAACAATTGGGAGAAGATATTTGCAAACCATACATCTGATAATGGGTTAATCTTCAAAATATATAAAGAACTCATACATCTCAACAACAAAAAAACTAACAACCTGATTAAAAAATGGGCAAAAGACCTCAACAGACATTTCTTCAAAGAAGATATACAGATGGCCAACAGGCATATGAAAAGATGTTCAACATCATTAACTATCAGGGAAATGCAAATCAAAACTACAATGAGATATCACCTCACACCCGTCAGAATGGCTATAATTAACAAGACAGGAAACAACATGTGTTGGAGAGGATGTGGAGAGAAGGGAACTCTCATACACTGCTGGTGGGAGTGCAAACTGGTGAAGCCACATGGCAAACACATGGAGATTCCTCAAAAAATTAAGGATAGAACTACCATATGATCCAGCTATTCCACTGCTGGGTATTTATCCAAAGAACATGAAAACACGAATGCATAAAGATACATGCACCCCTGTGTTCATTGCAGCATTATTCACAATAGCCAAGACTTGGAAACAACCTAAGTGCCCATGAAGGGATGAATGGATAATGAAGATATGGTATATATACACAATGGAATACTACTCAGCCATAAGAAACGATGAAATCCAGCCATTTGTGACAATATGGATGGACATTGAGGGTATTATGCTAAGTGAAATAAGTCAGAGGGAGAAAGTCAAATACCGTGTGATCTCACTCATAAGTAGAAGATAAAAACAACAACAAACAATCACATAGAGACAGAGATTGGATTGGTGGTTACCAGAGGAGAAGGGGGGACAGAGGAGAAGGAAAGAGATGATTAGGTACAAATGTGTGGTGATGGATTGTAATTAGTATTTGGGTGGTGAACAAGATGTAATTTATGCAGAAATAGAAGTATAATGATGTACACCTGAAATTTATACCATGTTATAAACCAATGTGACCACAATAAAATAAAATTTTTAAAAAACCCCACTGTTTCTAAAATAAAAATTGTCACATTTCTATCAAGCTCCTTCTGGAAGAAATTTACTTTACTCACCTCTTCTCATACCAGTGGGTCCAGATTTCTAATTGGGACAATTTTTTTTTTTTTGAGGAAGATTAGCCCTGAGCTAACATCTGTTGCCAATCCTCCTCTTCCCCCCGCCCCCCCCCCGGCCGGGGAAGACTGGCCCTGGGCCAATATCCGTGCCCATCTTCCTCTACTTTATATGGGACGTTGCCACAGCATGGCTCAATAAGTGGTGCGTAGGTCTGCACCCGCGATCCAAACCTGCAAACCCTGGGCCACCAAAGCAGAGCGAGCGAACCCAACTGCTACACCACCAGGGCCGGCCCCTAATTGGGACAATTTTTAACATGAAAAGTTAGAAATCTCTTCCATTAGAGTAACTTAGATGTCCCAAATCTTGAGATTTCAGGTTTCAACAGAGTAGTTGCTGAAAGAATCTACAGTTATACAGTAATACCCTCAATGTACTGAAAGCCTCCTGTGTATTTGAGTTTCAAGGTGTCTTTTCTTGAACGATTACATTTTAAGAAATTAGAATTTCTAATTTTTTACAGCGAACCATTAAGAAGGAGATTGGTCTACTAATGAATTCTACCTGTATCGAAAAGGCATGTGTCCGTGTCCTTTCAAATGAACAGTTTAAATATGGCATTCGGGAAATCTACCTCAAAATTGATTTGAAACCTACACATAATTTTATGCTTATGATTTCTATGTTATATTTTCTAATAGCTCTTTAGTTCTGAGGTCTAAATTTTTAAGTTTCTAGCAGCATGTGAAACTTTTTGCTGTATTTTTCGTTACCCATTATATAGACACAACAGGAGTGGCATTATAAGTGAATTATTGTATAAGATATAAAATTAATCTATCTTTTGTCCAAGAAAATATGGAAAGTACATAAAAAATATAGAAAAAAGGAGAAAAATACCCATAATTTTGCAGATCCAGATTCAACCACTACTAAGAACATATTTTTAAGTCGATTTTGAAAAAATATACAGCATATTCTTTAAACTGCCAATCTCTGACATTAGCGACTAGTTGGGGAAGAAAGTTGGCCTTTAGTGCTCATGATTGGCTAACATACTGAAATACAAGACGCAGGTACCTAACTGATATGATCTAGAATTTAAAATCCAAGCCACACCCTGGAGGAGAAGGGTAGGAAGCAGAGAAGTTAATGAGAAAAATGATTTGCTTCAAGCGGTGCCGTTGCAGCATCCTGGAAGACCATATAGGCTTGCTCCTCAGTTGTCACCCATCCTTCACCTGTTTAGTAGTCCTGCAGAGATGTGAAACATTCACTTGCCATCTAGGTGGCTCCTGCAAAACAGGTGACAATGGATGAAATGGTGATTGTGGAAACCAATTACATAGCAAATGGCCTATCCACACAGACCTGGGATCAGAGACATACAGAGCTCATGTGTGGACTGGAGCTGACATTTGGAATTGTTTCTAACCAACCATTCATAAATCTCATGAGTACAACTGACCCCTGCTATTTTTCTCATTGTCAACTTTGTCTTGAAGAAAGAAACAAAAACAAACAGGAGAAGGAAGGAAGGAAGGAAGGAAGGAAGAAGGGAGGGAGGGAGGGAGGAAGTGAGGGAGGAAAGAAGGAAGAGAGGAAGAAAGGACCATCCTTCTGTTATATCCAGAAAGGAAAAGAGATATGGGGGAGCATTAAGCAAATTCATGGAGAAACTTACCTAAAGCTGATGGCCACTCAGTGAATTAGGAACCATTCTTACCCATTTTTGTTTCTTTCTTCACAAAAAATAGCAAACAGTCTGTGACTATACCATACTATGTTAACAACTATTATTAAGATAAACTTGTTATGGTATCTAACATACTCTATGGATGTAAAGACTCTGAATTTTGAATCCATTGACTCAATATTGCTCACTCACCCTGTCCTAAAAATTCTAGAGTTTAAAATCAGGAAAAAAAACGTAAAAGTTGAAAAAATATTTTTAAATAATCATTTCTTGCTGCAAGTGAATTATTCATTTTGTGGCTGTCCCAGGGAGTGAGAAATGTAAAAACAAATCTTTCATCTAGGATGATTTGTTTCTATCACCCAACAAGCTTCTCTGTCACTTCCTGTCACCATTGGTTGTGATATTAAATTAGGATCAATAAATCCATATAGTAATTTTGTCTCAAGTAATCAGAAATGTAAGCCCAGCTCTCTATTCATGTTTGGTATGACGTTTTATTACATCATATCAATGTCCCAATCTGTAACATGGTATAATGCAGGGGTTCTCAAACTCAGCACAATTGACATTTTAGACAGAACAATCCTTTGGTGTTGGGGGAGGTTGAGTGGGACCGTCCTAAGCACTGTTGCAAGATTAGCCACATCCCTGGCCTCTATCCAATAGATGCCAGTTGCACTCTAGCAGTCATGACAATCAAAAATGTCTCCAGACATTGACAAATGTCCCCCGGGGGGGCAAAGTCATCTCCCGTTGAGAACCACTGGTGTAATGGAACAAGTAGACCTGTGACATGAGAGAGACTTGAGTGTGAACAACCCTCCCACCTACTAATTGTGAAAACTTGAGCACATTACTGACCCTAAAGAGGATCAGTTTCCGTGAGGATTAAATGAGAGTAGGTATAACAAGTGCATAGCAAGGTCAGTGTGTGGCTCACAATAGATGCTCAACAATTTTAACTCCCTTCCCCCCATTCTGGGAACATTCATCCAAGCCAATAATGTTGGATTTAGAGTTTAAACACCTGGAAGAGAGGAGGCATCTATTATAGCACCCAGGGGCTTCATAAATACTTTTCAGTGATGATGTGTATATATTCTACAGATAAGACTAATGTCTTCTTGATTCTCCATTTCCCATTGACGTGTGTCTATTTTCTTATCAATTTGAGAAAAGATTACACGCTGCTCTCTCATTTTTTCCTGCAAAGTTGAAAGAGTTGATATTAAGAGTTCGCAAAAATATAGTATAGCCATTTGATAACAGCGTTCTGTTAACATAGTGTATGAAACAGAAAGCCAAAAGAAAATTATATAACAAGAGAATGTACGTGGCACAGTTTTAAATATTAACTCCTTCTTTTGAAAGTAGAGTGAGAACGTGTAATTTATAATATAGTCAACCTGTTCAAAGAGATGCTTTCCAGAGAACTGTGATTTTCCTTTATAGTCTTTGCTGTCTGTTTTGACTTTATAACCATTAGGAAGAGCTATTAGTAAGAAAGACGATGTCTCTGGTATTAAAGTGATTGGTAGAAAGCACAATGATTCCTTCTTCCTGAGCATGTTTTTACTACAAGTTGATACCAGTGCAAATGTGATGCCAATTCTCCCAGCTTTAGTTATTGGGGAGGATTTTGCAGCCATCTCGAGATATGAGTAAAAAACATTTTTACTTAGAAATTTCACTCTTAACTGAAGAGCATAATGTGGCAATATTCACTTTGGGAATTTTAGTAGGTGGCAAAAAATGTAATCTATTTAGATATTAAGTTGAACATAGGCCTGAATAATGTGGTTAAGAATAATTGGGATCCAATTATTCAAAGCTTCAAAGAGGACTTTGACAAGTGGAATTCCCTAAATTTACATTTGTGGGGTAAAGCTCCAGTGCTGAAATGATTTCAGCACCATAGTTTAATTTCCTGCCTCCTTTGGTCCCTTTGGGAGATACTTTTCAGTAAATTGGAGAAATTTATTTCTACATTCATATGGAAAGAAATGAAAGGCAGAGGTGAGTACTTCTGAAGGAAGTGCTAAGTTAAAGCTAGACGGGGTGTGTGTGTGTGTGAGAGAGAGAGAGATTGAGAGCGAGAGAGAGAGAGAGAGAGAGAGAGAGAGAGAGGTTGTGAGAGAGTGTGAGAGAGAGAGAGAGATACCAGGTAAACCCTGGAGACAATTTTCTGTAGGTATTACTTTTAAAACTCTAACACTGTTTCTTCATTTAGCAGACACTCCAGACCATAACAAAAGCAGTTTGTACATTTCAGCCACTTTCACTATCTGTGCAGTTTACCATGGTTAAATCAGTTATCCCAGGTTGTTGGTTGTTGAACTGGTCAAAATAGTGTAATTGATTTAAATTATCCAACAAACATGGATAAGGGTAATTTAGCGTATATGAGAAGGAGGAAGAAGAGGGGAACTCTACTATCATTTATTGATACTAGTTATTTCTCAGGTACTTTTCTGAAGACTTGAGACATTCTCTGATTAAAGTTTCCATTTTATATACATAAAAAAATGAGAGTTGGAAAGATGAAACCTCTTTCTTAGGGTCACACAGCTGGTATATATATTTGGGTGAGGAATGTGAAAACAGTTCTGTCTGATCCCTAGGATTTTAACAAAGACTATAATAAATATTCATTGAATTGTGTTGATACAAAGAACATAGTTGGATGGACTCTGTTATAGCTGAATCTAAGCCAACTCAGAAAATACTGGGGAAATATGAGCATTAAAAATAGAGGGATTGGGGGGCCGGCCCGGTGGCGCAAGCGGTTAAGTGCGCGCGCTCCGCTGCGGCCGCCCGGGGTTCGCTGGTTCGGATCCCGGGCGCGCACCGACGCACTGCTTGGTAAGCCATGCTGTGGCGGCGTCCCATATAAAGTGGAGGAAGATAGGCACCGATGTTAGCCCAGGGCCGTCTTCCTCAGCAAAAAAAAAAAAAAAAGAGGAGGATTGGCAATAGATGTTAGCTCAGAGCCGGTCCTCTTCAGCAAAAGAGGAGGATTAGCATGGATGTTAGCTCAGGGCTGATCTTCCTCACACACACACACACAAAAAAATAGAGGGATTATGAGCACAGAGAATAGTATTTTTATCATTGTTGTTTAAAATAATATCTACCATTTAAAAGCATGTTATTTCCTTTAATTCTCACAACAACACTTTGAGGTAAGAGTTGAGCCCACTTTACAGATGAGGAAACTGAAGTTCACGGAGAGTAAATGTTTGCCCCAAATCACACAACCAGTAGATTACAGAGTCAAGACTCCAACCCTGGCAGCCTGGCTTCAAAGCCCAGCTCTTTATCGGCTTGTCCTGACCCTCCTCGGTTCACAAATCATCTCTTTCCAGGAGTTCTCACTCCCTAGTGCATTCCATGAGGAGTGGAGATTGTGGCAAACCCACCCGTGTATTTCCCCTCTGCTCTCCCCGTCCCTCTTTTCAGTTCAAGCAGCCATGAGAGGAAAAGCATAAAAGGGCCACAAGCTACCCTGCCCCCTGGGGCATATGGGAAGGCTATTGGCTGATTGTGTGAACATGTGTAGACTGCAAAAGCCTCAGGATTGTCTCAGCTTGGGAGCTCGTTTTTCTTTCTCCCCATATCCCCTTCATAGCCTTCCTGAAACACTGCATTATCATCAGCCCTGGCACCACCCAGGCCTGGGCCCTCGGGCACCAGGCACTGTGTGCTCAGAGCTGGGCTGGCAGCAGTTGTCCTGATTAATCTCACTCTGGAGATGGCCCTGCTCATTCATTCAGGACTGTTCCAATGCCTTTGAAGGAACAAGAAAAGATTGAGTTTCGTTAGGGAGGATTCAAATTATATCTAGTCTCAAATTACTATCCTGGGGTTTGTTGTTCTGTTTTTATTTGCTGGTTTTCTTAAAAGATGATGGTCTGCCAGCCTCATACTGTGAAAGTATCATTGCTCTGTCTAGACAGGCTTTCCTCAGTGTTCGGAGACTGAATGACAGAGCTGGAAGGGACCAGAGACAACTGTGCTAGACTAAATCTCTTCTACTGCTTAGGAAACTCAAAGATGGGTAAGTGAACAGACTGGCCATGCATCTACGGCAGGAACCGTACCAGCCCAGTCCTCTCTCTCCTGTGCTCTATCACCTGGCCCCGCAGGTTCCATGGACAAGGAGTGTGCCTGGGCCTGAGCCCTTCCTATGAAGATTTCCAGCCAAGGCCTACGTTCCTGATGCAGTTCTAAGAAAATAATTTGTAATGTTCATTTTTACTTCAAGATACTTTGCAGCATATAGTAAAAATCTATATATGTATATGTAGAAAATGTATCCTTTTCTTATCCTTAAATTTGAATAAAATGAAAATAGTCCATTCTCACCTTCCTAAAGAATGGGGTTTAGTAGAACTGATCAATTGCTGTACTGTCAGAGCTGATAATCCATGGTCTTTCTTAGGTGTTTATTTATAGATGTCTCTTTCTTTTTTCCCTTTTTAAATTGAGATATCACTCATATAACATAAAATTCACCCTTTTAAAGTGTACAGTTTAGTATTATGTAATATTCACAAATTTGTTCAATCATCATTACTGTCTAATTCCAGAACATTTTCATTATCCCAAAAAGAAATCCCATACTCATTAGCAGTCACTCCTATTCTGCTCTCCCCCCAGCCCCTGGCAACCAGTAATCTATTTTCTGTCTCCATGAATTTGCCTATTCTGGATATTTCATATAAATGGAATCATATAATATGTGGCCTTTTGTGATTGGTTTCTTTCACTCAGCATAATGTTGTCAAGATTCATCCATGTTGTAGTATGTATCAGTACTTCATTCCTTTTTATGACTGAATAATGTTCCTTTATGTGACTGTAATGCATTTTGTTTATCCAATTGGACAAAGTGAGGGATGTTTGAGTTGATTCTACTTTTTTGACTGTTATGAATAGGGCTGTGTGAGTATTCATGTGCAATTTTTTATATAGACATATGTTTTCATTTCTCTTGAATATATACTTAGGAGTAGAATTGTATATTTAACATTTTAAAGAACCGTCAAACTATTTTCCAAAGAGGCTGCACCACTTAACATTCCAACCAGCAATGTATGAGAGTTCTGATTTCTCCATCTCCTGGCCAACACTTGATATTGTCTGTCTTTTTTATTATAACCATCCTAGCGGGTGTGATATGATATCTCACTGTGGTTTTGCTTTGTATTTCCCTGGTGGCTAACAATGTTGAGCATCTTTTCATGTACTTAATTGGCCATTTGTATACATCTTTGGAGAAATATCTATTCAAATGTCATATTTTGATTGCATTATTTGTCTTTTTGTGGTTGAATTGTAAGAGTTCTTTATGTATTCTGGAAATTAGTCCCTTATCATTTATATGATTTGCAAGTATTTTCCCCCATCCTACGAGTTTCTTTTCACTGTCTTGATGGTATCCTTTGAAACACAAAAGTTGTAAATATTGATGAAATCTAATTTACCTATTCTTTTTATGGCTTGTGCTTTTGATGTCATATCTAAGAAACCATTGCCTAATCTGAGGTCACAAAGAAATATGCTTATGTTTCTTCTAAGAATTTTATAGTTTTAGATATTATATCTAGGTCTTCGATCCACTTTGAGTTAATTTTGTATGTGGTATGAGGTAGAGTTCCAACTCTAATCTTTTGTGTGAGGATATGTAGTTCCAGCACCATTTGTTGAAAAGACTGTTCTTTCTCCCATTTAATTGGCTTGGCATCCTTGTCAAAAATCTATTGACCATAAATGTAAGAGGTTATTTCTGGACTCCCAATTATATTCTATTGATATATATGTTTATTCTTCTAACATTCCCACACTGTCTTTATTGCTGTAGGTTTGTAGTAATTTTTTAAATAAAAAGTATAAGTCCCCCAACTTTGTTCTTTTTCAAGATTATTATGGCTATTTATAGCCCCTTACATCTCCATATGAATTTCAGAATCAGCTTGTCATTTTTTTTTTTTAAGGCAGCTGGGATCTCAAAATGGATTGCATTGAATCTGTAGGTCAATTTAGAGACTATTGCCGTCTTAACAATACTCACTTTTCCAATCTATGAACATGGGATGTCTTTCCATTTATTTAGGTCTTCTTTAATTTCTTCAAATGATGTTTTGCAGTTCTTGGTGTACAAATCTTGCCCTTTTTTTTTCTGAAATTTATTCCTAAGTATTTTATCTTTTTTGATGTATTGTAAATGGAATTGTTTTCTTAATTTCATTTTCAGATGGTTTGTTTAAGTGTCTCATTCTAATGAAACAGACATTCTGCTTCATCACACCCAATTGTTAGTTTTCCGTGGTATTATAGACAAGAATAATTTGGGAGTGGAAACCTTCCTTTATGCAATTGTTTATACTTTTCTCTTCAGTAGACTTTTTCCCTCAGTACTTAAACTATTAACGAAAGTGGCAAATTTAAATTTCGTAATCTTTTCCCTTCTCCTGCCCATCCTAAGATAGAGGTGCTAATAAACAACAAAGTCTCCTTTCAGCATCCCAAGTCATGTGGTAGGGAAAAAAGAATGACACTTGTTTTTCACAGTGTATTATGAAAATGCTCTCCCTGCAGCGCAAGGATTAGCAACCATTGAGACAAGCTGCTTCCTTCTTAGAATTTGCTTCAAAGATTCAGAATCCAAGGGAAGAAATCTAATGGTCAAAGTCAGCTATGTTATTGCCTGTTTATGTGTCTCCCTCCAAAAGAACTGCTCAATAACAGTTTATTTAGCTATTATGTTGCTCCCTGCTAGTTCTGCCCATTATTCTAAATCATTTAGGTAAGAATATCTGGTCTTCATGGTGTATTGCATATATTTACCATTTATTCATCGTAATGGGATAAATAATAACTGCTGAGCCTGGGTTTAGGCCAGTGGCTCACTTGGCCCTGGGAATGGCTTTACATAATTATTTTATAAGAATTTTATAGCACAGGCTCTGTAGTTGTGGCAAAATTAAAAGGTCTTGGAATAGAAATTAGAAGACTTGGTTTCAAAGTAGCCGTGTAGAGCAAAACTATGCACATATGCACAGAGAGGAAGACAGAAATACTATGCTTGCACATCTGTACACACATGAACATCCACATCCACACACAACTGCATTTTACAAAACCTTCCTTTGAAATTGCACCCTCCTCTAGTTACCATTCAGTCTTTTCCCCTCTAGACTTCTCAGTAGAGTGAGCTAGCTCTCTGGCTCCACTTCATCTTCCATTTATTCCTTAACCCACAACAATCTGGTTTCTACCATTCCTTCTGTGAAGGTGACCTAGATAAAGTCACCAGTAGTCTCCTATTTGCAAAAGCTAATGGTAATTTTCAGCCCTTATCTCACTGGACCACATACGACATTGCAAATTAGATCCTCCCTTTTAAATTCCTTTATTTCCTTCTGGTTTCCAAAATAACACATTCTTTGGGTTCTCCTTGTATCTTTCCAACCATTCCTTCTTGCTCTTCTTTATGGACTCTTCTCTCTCTGCTCATTGTTTTTCATCAACCTCCATTAACACCCATGTTCAATTGACTTTTAAACCCATGGATCTGGCCTTCAGGCTCGTATGTCCTACCAGCTACTGGACATCTCCAACTTGACGTCCACTGGTCCCTCAATTTAAACGTAGCTCTTGATCTTTGGCAGTCAGACCTCCCTTTCTCTCTCGTTTTAACTATCTCAGTGAATGGTATTGTCATTTACCGAGCCAAGTCATAGCTTTTCTCCCTCTCCCTTTGACCCATGAATAAATGTTTGTTTTGTTTTAATTCCTCCTCATAAACAACTCTCAAATCATTCTCATTACTACTGCTGCTACCTTAGTCAGGTTGTCATCATCTCTCCTACTTGGATTACTTAGTAGTCTCCTAAGTCTTCTCTGTATTAACTCTTTTAGGGCCCATAATACATTCCCCAACAGCAGTCAGAGTGCTCTTTCTAAATCACTAATCTGGCTATGTCTGTCCTTACTTAACATCCTTCAAAGGCTTTCCTTTGGATTTGATATTAACTCTAAATGTTTTAATTTGACTTATCAAACCTTAATATTTACTTCTTCGGCTTTACTTCTCACAGCTCTATAATTTTGCACTCCATGCACCCATCATTTCAAACACATTCAGATCTTCACACACACGGTCCTCTTCTTCATCTTCAGGCTCTAGATTTGCCCTACCCTCTGCCTAGAATACGTTAACCTTTCTTCCCTACATCTTCCTAGTCTTTATTGGGACAACTTTTCATTAGTTTAGTTATTTCTTCCTCTGTGAATCTTTCCCTGAACCCACCATCCGGAATCTGAGCTATATATTGCTCCTATGACATCACTTACTTTATGCCCGTTGCTGCATTTTTCACACTGCTTACTCGTCTAGCCTGCTTCCACACTGTTTAGTACACAAGACTGTAACCAGCTTGAACGTAGGGATTACGATTGGTTTAAAACTGTACCCTAAGAGCCTTGCTCAGGGCCTGGCACAGAGCAGGCACTCAAAAATTTCCTCAATGTATAGATGAAAAAACAGATGAGGATATGGGCTCATCACTAAACATCTCTGAGTCTCACTGTCTTTACCCATATAAGTGCGTCTAAGAATCCTTCTTTAGAGGATTCTTTTGAGAATTAAATGAGATGAAGAATGTGAAAGCGCAATGTACATGTTCCAAAAATATTTGATTTCTGGCACAATGTACGTGCTCCAAAAACATTTGTGCAATCCAAGTCTAAGTGTCTTCCATTTTAAGTATAGCTTAGTCACAAATGAACGCTTTATATTGAAGCTTAGTCACAAATGAATGCTTTATATTGAAACATTTTTAGAACACTTCCTTCTCAGGGAGGCATCCTCTAAATCCAAGGCAGACTTCTTTAAAGTCAGATCATGTTCTTCTGGTGGTGTTGGTCAGAATTCTGAGACTCAAAAGTAGAACCCTAGACATTTTACATGATCTGTATAGATGGTTTTTATATAAGACATGAATTTTAAACCTCTATATATATTCAGAGCAGGGCAGAAAGAAGCATCCCCTAGGACAATGCAATGGACATTCTCTTGAATAGACTTTTGGTACCACCAGACCAGAAATTGAAATGGATTAAGTGAACCATTTATTCATTTGTTTAGTCATTGAAATGTTCTGCTCTAAATTTCTCCCTTGGCTGTCATTCCAATTAAGTGGGTAAACCATTTCTCAGGGTGTTATTCTAATAGAATCTATTGTCCTTTTTAGCTATTTATTTATCAATAGATCTACTAAATCTGTGCTTAACATTTTGGTATGGTTGTAAGAATAGAGGAAAATATTATTTCTTAATTTTTATTTAATAGGTTTAATAGACCATTTGGTGTAGGAAATTGTTTTATGGGAATCTAAATTTAATAGGATGTTCTATTCACTCTCCACCCCTTCCTCCTCTCCACTCCCCTGAAGCCTAACTCCCAGCTTTCTGTATTATTTCCACCACAAAGGCCAACAAAGTGGGGAGACTAAAAATGTCAGAAGGATTCTATAGGGTGTTGTGCTTTTGTTTTGAGAATAGGCCCTACATAGGACCAAGTGTACTGAGTCATGTTAGGAGAACAGCTACAAAAACATGGTACACCGATGTAATGCGAGGTTATTCACCGTTAAAAGTCATGCTTTCAAAGTAGTCTTCAAGGCATTGGAAATTAGAAAATAATAAAAATTAAAAGCAGGATATTTTGCATAAAATTGTGTAACATATATAAAAATATATGTGCAGTAAAAAGAGCAGAAGGAAATACAACAACATTTAATGGCAATGGCATTACAGATATTTTAATTCTCTTCTTTAGATCATTTTCCGGGCTTTTCAAAACTTCAGTCGTGAACACATGGTACTTTTATAATCAGAAAACTTACTCAACAGAAACAAACAGTGAAACAGCTCAGAACGCAATTTCGCATGCATTTACTGAGTATCCACAGTATTCAGAACACTGTACCTGGATCTGCAGCAGGAGAATGGGAGAGCACATGGGCTCTGCCTCATAGTCTGGAAGGAAAACACACGTTGTTGAGAAACAACAATATAAAAGACAGAAGCTTATGTTTCAAGGGCTCACCTGCAGCAGCCCCACGAGTCCTGGGCATTGCTGGTGCAGGTAGAGGTTCTAGGTGGGGAGGGGAAGTCAGGTTGTAACCAAGAATCACTTTTATATAAAAGTAACTGGTAAAAAGCCTAAAGAGGTTCCAGGAGAAAGGAATCCGAATCTCCAAGGCTTTGAAGTTGCTGTAATTTCTTTTCTCATTCTAAATAAATAATCACTTTTGAATATCACTTTGTATTATTTTTTTTTAAAGTTCACCCAATTGTATTGGTTTGGGCCCCCGTAACACCTGGATCTTTCCTGAAAAATAGAGTATCACAGTTGACTTGCTTTCAGAACACAAGAAGAAGTGGTTAATTTTGAACTAGCGGAGTCTGAAGGTTTCAGAGGCAAAGCCAATCAATGTGTGAGACCATCCTGGCTGATGGAGCACTATCCCTTTTTAGAAATATATAAGAGATGTTACCAAATCCTAATGATGATTATTGCGTGACTCCTTTTCCTGTGTTGTAGCATTGATCTTGACAGAAGGACCTCTAAGTCAGGACTACCTTCCCGACCTGTTACACAGCCATGAAGCGCCAGGGCTGCCATGTGAACCAGAGCTGCCCCCAGTTCTCATTCCAGTACACTACAACGTCTCTGGGCATTTTAAGTCCTCTTAACTCTTCTCCTATTCTTTTATAAAATGAGGGAAAAGTACCTCTTTAAAAAATGTGCTCTGTTTTCCTGCCCTGCCCTGTAACCTTCCTAACGTTCTGAAGGCAAACACTTTCAAATATGAAGTGCCTCAGGTTAGCCATTTTGTCCCCGTACCAATAAACAAAATTACTCTGACTCCCGGGTCTAAGTCCACACGTATATGAAGCCACATTTGAAATAGAGCACAATGGTGCTCCTGCAGCTTGTCATTTTGTGTGTGTGTGTGTGTGTGTTGCACAGTGACAATCTTAAAACAGGATTTGGAAGAAACAAATCAGACCTCATGGACAGCTGACAGAGATCGGATTGGTGGGTACCAGAGGGGAAGGGGAGATGGAGGAGGGCAAAAGGGATAATTCGGCACATGTGTGTGGTGATGGGTTGTAATTAGTATTTGGGTGGTGAACATGATATAATCTATGCAGAAATAGAAGTATAATGATGTACACCTGAAATTTATACAATGTTATAAACCAATGTTACTGCAGTAAACAAAAAATTTAAATAAATAAATCAAAAATATGTTTAACTTATTAAAAAAAAAAAAGAATAGACCTCATGGATAGCTGATTCCTCCATCTTTCTTCTCTGAAACCCTTCCATGAGCATACTTGTAACAGTGCTTAACGACACGTATCTGGTTGGAAAACATCTAACAGAAGAGACAGAGGGAAAATACACGAGCCCACGACTGGCTGGATAGAAACTGTGATCAGGGACTAATATGTGTTACCTCACTAGGAGCCTGTGTGGGAATGATCTGCCAAGAGACAAATAAATAACTTTTTCTGTAAAAAGAGATTGGTAGGAAGGGAAGGAGGTAGGGAGAAAAAGAAACGGAGGAGTTCACTGCAAGGAGGTCAGAAATAAGTCAGAAACTGAAAGCCCAGAAGGAAGGAGAACAGGAATTCATTTATTTATTTGATTTTCCCCTCCTCCAAAATGGGAGTACTATTAGAATAAAAGAAAAAGAAAGCTGATGACCTATTAACATCTATAAAGTTTAGGAGCTCCCCCCTTAGGATGTGGTGTTGCTATGGTGGGTTTTTAGTCTCCGTGCTCTTTGTAGCTTGGGGGCATGTCACACACTTGTGAGAACTTTACCGGAGTGTTGATGCAATATTGTGTCAGTAACTGAGTGATTTGTTTTTCCTCTGGACATTGATTGAAGAAATTCTTATTACATTTTATAGCTTGCTTGGCCTTCGTATGAGAGTCAAGACATAAATTGGGCCATAAATTGGCCTCTGTCAGAATCCACATTGGAGTGACACCAAATACATGTCATCAGGCTTGTGTTTCAGCTAGCAGCAGGAATCCACTGGTGCCTGTCATCTTGATCAAATGTTCACCTCACTCTCTTTTCCAGCTCATACCTCTACTTTGAAGAAAATACGGTAAAGACACTGGCACATTTGCTGTTTTGATTCAGAGTGTTAGACAACAAAAGGAATAGGGTGGATTTAGTTGATTTGCTCCAAGTTAAGTCTCCACTGTGAGTATCAGAGGTAGGATGCATATAAATAAGAATAGATGCAAAGAAAGAAATATATGGTTATACAAAAAGGACAAGAAGGTATACATAACAGATATATTTATCCCACAAGTAAAGCCAAGACTTGATGATTCATGAGTGGCAGAGATATTGTTGAGTTATAGAGATTTGTTCTCTGGAGTAAGATAAATGTGTCATTTCAGTTCCTACCATTATGGACTCTGAGCAGAAAATCAAATATTTTTAAGAGTTGGCTTATGTTATCAATGAACACATGCAATCATGTGAGTTAATTGAAAAATTCAGATTGTTTTACTAAATATAAATATAAATTTCCATTTTGATAATAGCAAGATTTGGTGATTTATGAAAGAAATTTTATAATTTTTGTCAGAAAGTAAACTTTTGGTGTTAATAAATTTACTTAATAATTTTTATCATTTGTAACCACAGTGTGGTCTAGACTTGATCTAAAATTACTTGCAGACTGCACTTACAAAGTGTCTTTCAAGTCAATAATTCATAAGAAATATTAAGGCATATTTGCTTTGTTGAAAACCTTAATAGAATCATAGCAATAAAAAAATTTAAAGATTTTATCAAAAATTTCTTCCAAAAGAAGCTTTAGAACCAGGTGGTTTTATAGATGAGTTCTTTCAATTTTTCAAGTGCTGGAGAAATTCTATGCTAAATAAACTTTTGAGTACAGAAGACTATGGAGGACTTGTCAATTTGTTTTGCAATACTGACATCAAAACCTGACCAAAACACCACAACTCCCCCCACTGCAAAACAATCTCATTTATGACCATAGATACAAAGACGATAAATAAAATACTAGTTATACCTCATCAGAACAAAAAGACTAAAATACCACAACCAATGAAGATGGTTTAAAATTAGACACATTTTAGAGATACTATACCAAAGATCAAATAAAAAATCATATTATCAGGCCAATGAATATAGAAAAAAGCACATGTTCAATCCACCACCCATTGCTAATTGTTTTTTAAAAAGCCTTAGAAACTAGGACTAAATAAATACTTTCTTAATAAAATAATGAATGTTGCTTTGTTTTGTTAATTCTATTATTTCTATTTTGAATCGGTTATATATGTAAATGGTACAAAATTCAAAAGACACAAAATATATTCATTGAGTATATTTCTAACTGTCTGTCCCATCAATCAAACCCCTTCCCAGAAACAATACTGTTACTGGTTTCTGGTTGTCCTTCCAGAGACATTCTAGGTGAATACAAATAAATACATACGTATCAAATCTGTTTATTAAACAGACAATATCATGCCTAATAATGAAATCAGAAACTTTCAAATTAAATACAAGAAAAATCTTCATTTTTTAAAATATTTTTTCTGAAATTTCTTTACATTGCAGTCAGATATAAAACAAAATTAAAAATGTATACTTATTAGAAAGAGATGTTATCTTTTTTTGCAAATTATATACTAAAACACTTTTTAAAAAAACCCTACAGAATAGACTACAAAATTGGTAAAACTACTTGGGGGTTTTGTAAAGTATCTGGACTCAAGATAATCACACAAAGTCTCTATATAAAATATAATGGAAAATAAAATTCCCCTTCATAAGAGTAACCAAACCAAAAATATAAATTACCTAGGAGTGAAATTAACAAGAAATGTGAGACCTATAGATAGAATAGTTTGTTTAATCCTTTCCTGGGAATCAAAAAAAAAAAAAAAAAAAGGATGTAGCATCTGGAAGAAAAAGCTTAAAAGCATACACTTGTCCATATTTTCCAAAATTAATTTACAAATTTAACAAATTATGGGAGAAATATAAATAGTAAATTACTCCTTATAACTTGACAAAATGCTTCTGTAGTTCATCTGAATGAAAGTATAAGAACTGTCAATAGAAAAGTTTTAAAAGTCTATTTTCCCTTCAAGTTACTGAAATGCATTATAAATCTATATTATTAAAAGCATTAAGGAATAGTCCAGAAATAGGACAGATCAACAGAACAGAATAGAAAGTCTAGAAATAGACTTTCTCATAAATATCCAAATATTTATGAGAAATTGATAGGACAAAATATGTGGCATTTAAAATATCTTCAGAAGGATTATTCAGTAAGTTATTTTGGGGCAAGTGGCTTACTATTTGGAACAAATTAAAATTAGCTCTCTTCTCTACATTATAATAAACTTCCACCCAAATAAATTTTGGATAAATTAAAGATTTAAACCGCAAAATTTAAACTATACAACTATTAGAAGAAAAAGAGCACCACTACACACCTGTTAGAATGGCCAAAATCCAGAACACTGACAACAGCAAATGATGACAAGGATGTGGAGCAACAGGAACTCTCATTCATTCCTGGTGGGAATGCAAAGTGGTGCAGCCACTTTGAAGACAGTTTGGCAGTTTCTTACATTAAACATACTCTCACCATAAGATCCAGCAATTGAGCTCCTTGGTACTTACCCACAGAGTTGATAACTTATATCCACACACAAAAAAATAGCAGCTTTATTCATAACTGCCAAAATCTGGAAGCAACCAAAATGTCCTTCAGTAGATGAATGCATAAGTAAACTGTGGAACATCC
Source organism: Diceros bicornis minor (assembly GCF_020826845.1). Classification (NCBI taxonomy): domain Eukaryota; kingdom Metazoa; phylum Chordata; class Mammalia; order Perissodactyla; family Rhinocerotidae; genus Diceros; species Diceros bicornis. The sequence goes on along the minus strand of NC_080755.1, from coordinate 20,802,873 downwards.
AGACAATGGAATATTGTTCAGCGCTAAAAAGAAATGAACTATGCATCCCTGAAAAGACATGGAGGAAACTTACATGCACATTTCTAAGTAAAAGAAGCCAATCTGAAAAGGCTTTATACTGGATGATTCCAAGCATACAACATTCTGGGAAAGGCTAAACTATAGAGACAGTAAAAAATGTTAGTAATTGCCAGGAGTTGAGAAGGGGAGGAGGGATGAATAGGCAGAGCAAAGAAAATTTTTTAGGGCAGTGAAAATACTCTGTATGATACCATAATGATGGATACATGTCATTATACGTTTTTCCAAACCCATAGAATGTATAATAGCAAGAGTGAACCCTAATGTAAACTACGGACTTTGGGTGATAATGATGTATCAATGAAGGTTCATCAATTGAAACAAATGTACCACCCTGGTAGGGATGTTGATAAGCAGGGAAGTTATGCATGTGTGGGGGCAGGGGGTATATGGAAAATCTCTATACCTTCTGCTCAATTTTGCTGTGAACCTAAAATTGTCCTAAAAAATTTCTTACAAAAAAAGAGATTAATATTTAATATTAATATTACTGTAGACAAGGCCTTTCTTGGCATGATACCGAAAACAGAAACTATAAAGGAAAGGATCAACAGATTTTACTACATAAAATTAAAATTTTCTTAACATTTAAAAGGCAAATTAAAAATTGGGAATATTGTCAACACCTATGACAAAGCCCATGAAGTTATGATAACTTCAAAATTTAAAATAGCTCTCAAGGGGCCAGCCCAGTGGCATAGTGGTTAAGTTTGCACTCTCTGCGTCGGCAGCCAGGGGTTCACAAGTTCACATCCCAGGCACGGACCTACACGCTGCTTATCAAGCCATGCTGTGGCACCTGTCCCACATATAAAGTAGAGGAGGATAAGTATGGATGTTTGCCCAGGGCCGATCTTCCTCAGCAAAAAGAGGAGGATTGGCAACAGATGTTAGCTCAGGGCTAAACTTCCTCACCAAAAAAAAAAGAAAAAGAAAAACCTCTCAAAAATAATTTAGAAAAATACCAATAACACCAGAGGTCATGAATGACAGACAACACACAAATGCAAATATCTAACACCTTAAATTGAACAAAAAACTGACCCTTAAGGGATGGACAGTAGAAGAGGAACCTGGATAGGAGAGTGAGAAGAGCAGGGCTGGGACATTAGAAGCAAAGTATGAAGAATTTCATGACTTGGGGAGAGTGACTAGGTCAAGTCAGATAAGGATTGACAAATGGCCATTGGATTTAGTGACTAGGAAGGGACAGAAGCCACTTGGTGGACTGGTGGGAGGGGAAGGCAAGGAGGTAAAAACAGTAAATGCAAACTTCTTTTAAGATGCTTGGTTGGAAGGAGGGGGAGGGAAGGGCAGTTAAGGTTAAGATGAGAGAAATATTTGCTGAACAGAAAGAACCATGGGAGGGAAAAGTTGAAGAGATAGGGCAGAGCAAAGAAAACTTATAGAAGAGGCGATCCAGAATGCTCCCTTTCCAAGTGTGAGGAGGGGAGGGGTAAAGGACGGATAAAGTGTGGGTCAGTTTGTGGGGTTGAGAGCAGGAAGCAGGGGTGTTCCCATCCAACCGCGTCAGCGTCCATATTTCCAGTAAAATAGGTGATTCTTTGCCAAATGTGTAAAGGGAGGCTGAAGGGACATGGATTTAAAGATTTGGGAGGTGTGACAAAGCTGCCATGCAGAACAGGACAGAGCAGTGAACAGGAAAAATTATGACTGCCCAGGATCTTTCATTTCCATCACATGAATTTATAGTGATCCCAGACTGCCCAGTCGTGGTTCTCTCCAGCAGTGGTTAGCACCCTGGGCACATGCACAGGGAAGAACAAATAGAATTTTCCAGGATTTAGCCAGATGGATGGTTATAAAAGGACAACGAGATGAAGAGGTTGAGGATAACAGGAGTAGAGTGACTGAAGTGAAATATTATGCAATCTAAGGTGGACAGGGAAGGAAATGAAAATACGAGAAGACGCACCAGTAAAGAAAAAGCTGACAAGACGTTCTGGTGAAGCCTTCTCAGAAGATACATAATTCTTTGTCAATCTTCTGGCAGCTGTTCTCTTCTGTGTTCTCCTCCCCACACCGGGCATTGCTTCCTTCTCTCCAGACTCAGTCTCCCACTGCTCTCTATTGGTCTAGAGCGCCTTCTGTCTCATAGCTGACAAATGCCCCTGTCTCTTCAAACTCTCCCTGAATGTCCTATTTTCTCCCCTACTCCACCCCACCCCCATTATAGTAAAGCCTTTTATGTTCCTGCATATTAAGAACTAAAGGTGGAGATTATTGCAAAGAGGACAAATGCATGTTGGAAGTTGCATTTCACAGAGTCTCACTTGAAATGTTCCAAATACCAGACTTCTTTATGCTCTTCTGTTCAATCGCCTGAAAGTCATCAGGTAGATACAGCAACAGTTCAGGAGCTGATGGAATCCCTGCTGAAAACTTCAAACTAAAAAATGGAAACTCATGTTACAATTTCACTCGCACTTAGAGACTTCTAACGATGAAGAAATTCTAGATGACATCAGGGTGGCTGTGATCATGACACATTTTAGTTCAAGAGAAAGCTGTCTGACTGAAATCCAATCTATCCCACTTCACATTTTTTTCCTATAGAAAAGTCTTTGAAAATCTCCTTGAATCATTTTCTTTGCATTATTGAAAAGATCTTTCCAGAATCTCAGTTTGGTTGTAGTTGATAAAGAGGCTCCATCGACATGATTCACAGTTCATAAACTTGTCTAACGAATGAGAAACCTTATGAAGAATTCTTATTAAGCAAGGTTGTTCCTCCAAGTTTGCCAGCCTCCATAATCTTTTCTTCCTTCAAAGTGTTCCTCTTTGAAAATATTTTGTTAAGATTCCTCTGAGAATAGCAGAGCTATCAACCAAAACTGTAGCACTGATCAAACACGGTTTTCAAAATTAGTCTTCATAGCGATTCATCTGAGTACTTTAAAAATTTCCTGATAGAATGAAGCAATTTTCTAAGCACTGAATAAGATTTGATCTTCAACTACCTCCACTGCAGAGCTAAGGTTGATGGTCAAAATGCAAGACAGACAGACAGGAGCCAGATATCAGGACAAATTGAGTAGGTGAATAAAGAGAGGCAAATTATCTACTAATTAGAAATCTCTTATAAGAAACTATATATATATATGCACGTATGTATGTGTATGTATATATAAACATATATATTATAGTTATATTAATATAACATTATTAATTAATTAGATATTACTCCTTTTATATACACATTCTACATGCAAACATACATTTACTATGAGATATATATTTACATCTTGTTGGGAAAATGATAAATTTCAGAGTTGTTTATCATTACTGTTATTGCTAATATTGACCATTTATTGAGCACTTCATTTCAGTTGTGAACTATGCTAAATAAATAATTTATGTATATTATCTCATTAAGTTCTCATAACAATCCTATGAGGTAGGATATTGTTAGCCCACTTTACAGCTAAAGCAAATGAGGTTTAGAGAGTATAAGTAGCCTCACACAGCAAGTAAATGACAGAAGGGAGAATTAAGTCCAGGTTTATCTGGCTCCAACCTCCTCGTCTTAATCTTGTTCCTGCTTATGGAAATAAACAAACAAAAAAAGGTATTCACCAGTCATGGTGAACTTAAGGTATGGTCTTAACAAAGGGGACTCAAGAAGAGAAGGAAGAAACCCAGATCCAGCACACACGCAACAGAAAGAGAAGGGAGGGCCAGCCCCGTGGCTTAGTGGTTAAGTGCACACGCTCCGCTACTGGCCCCCCGGGGTTCGGATCTGGGCTCCAACAGAGGCACCTCTTCTCCGGCCATGCTGAGGCCGCGTCCCACATACAGCAACTAGAAGGATATGCAACTATGACATACAACTATCTACTGGGGCTTTGGGGAAAAAAAGTAGGAGAATTGGCAATAGATGTTAGCTCAGAGCCAGTCTACCTCGGCAAAAAGAGGAGGATTAGCATGGATGTTAGCTCAGGGCTGATCTTCCTCACAAAAAAAAAAAAAGAAAGAGAAGGGAAGTGAGTTCTAGGGCAACGGTTCCCAAATTTTGGTGTATAGAACATTCTCCTGGGAAAATTTTAAAACGCTGATTTCAGAATGTCTTCATCTCCCGAAAGTATTATTTAACAGGTTTGAGGTGGGGCCCAGAATCTGCACCTTGAAAAAGTACCCAAGGTGATCCTGATGCAGGTAGTTCATGGACCATTCTATGAAAAACGCTGCTCCAAGCCATGGACCAGAGAAAAGAGATTGTGCAAACTCAGAGTTAAAGGCCTGATGAACAGATGAATTGGTCACAGAGCTTGCTTTCCTGACAATATATGTGGACAAAGAGAGGGCAAAACTGGACAGAATTTATTTCTCCAGAGATCAAAAGAAGAAACAGAGTCAAAAACTCATCCCAGTCCTAGAAGTAAGAAATGGGAAGGGTCAACTGGAAGAATTATAACGCCAAAGCTCAGAAGTGAGGGAAAACTTACCTCGGTTACATATAATGACCATTACATCATAACTGGATGCACGGGAGCTGTCGCTTTCCTGGTTGATATTAGAAAGGATTGAAGAAGCCAGAATGGGTAAATTGTTAGCAGAGAAATCACCAACCTCCTTTTTTTCCCCAGCAGTTTTATTAAGAAATAGTTGAAATACATCACTGCATAAGTTTAAGGTGTACAGCATGATGGTTTGATTTATATATATTGTGAAATGATTTACCACAATAGGTTTAGTTAACACCCATCATCTCATATAGACACAATAAAAAGAAAAGAAAAAAATTTTTCCTTGTGATGAGAACTCTTAGAACCTACTCTCTTAACTTTCCTATATATCATACAGCAGTGTTAACTATAGTCATCATGTTGTACATTACATCTCTAGTAGTTATTTATCTTATAACTGGAAGTTTATATCTTTTGACCACCTTCCTCCAGTTCCCCTTTCTCCTACCCCCATCTCTGGTAACTACAAATCTGATCTCTTTATGAATTTCGTGTCTTTTTTGTTTTGTTTTGTTTTAGATTCCACACCTAAGTAAGATCATATAGTGCTTGTCTTTCTCTCTCTAACTTATCTCACTTAGCATAACGCCTTCAAGGTCCATTGTTCATGTTGTTGCAAACGGTAGAATTTCCTTGTTTTTTTATGGCTGAATAATATTTCATTGTATATGTATGCCACAACTTCTTTATCTATTCATCCATTGATGGATGCTTACGTTGTTTCTGTGTCTTGGCGATTGTAAAGAATGCTGTTCTGACCACGAGGGTGCAGATATCTTTTCAAGTTAGTGTTTTCATTTCCTTTGGATGTATTCCCAGAAGTGGAATAGCTGGATCATATGATAGTTCTATTTTTAATTTTTTGAGGAAACTCCTTACTGTTTTCCATAGTGGCTGTACCAACTTACAATCCCACCCACAGTGCACAAGGGTTCCTTTTTTTCCACATCCATGCCAGCATTTGTTATCTCTTGCATTTTTGATGTTGGCCACTCTAATAGGCATGAAGTGGTATCTGTTTGTGGTTTTGATTTGCATTTCTCTGATAACTAGTGATGTTGAGCAACTTTTCATGTACCTGTTGGCGTCCTCCTTGTTTTTTCCTTTTTTTTTTAATCTTTGATATAGTCACTCAGTAAATATTTACTGAATATCAACTAGGTCCTAGGGTCTATGGTAGGACTAGGACATAAACTGAAAATTAAATATTGTTCCTCTTCTGAAAGAATTGAGAAGTCTGGCAAGAGAAAACGTTTAAAAATACTGAAAGCCTAATGTGACAATTGCTACATATGCTTTGGAGGCAGAGAAGAAGAAAGATGAACTTCCTGAGGAGATTAGGAAATATCTCCCTTGAGCTAGGTCTGGAAGAGTAAAGGTAGACATGGGATATAAGGCTGCTGATGGTCATGGGCCAGAGACTGAAGAACTTTGGTGGACTTGCCTATGGCCCAAGTTTTGTTAATTAGAATCCTTTGGAGCTGAATATTTCCCTGGATAGTTTCACAACATCTGCGAGTCACCTGAAATTTAGTGTAAACTTTAGTATTTACTTGTACTTTTCTGGGAAGTGCAAACCTTCTCAGAAACCAATATAAGTTACCTGGCACTGTTATCATGATTTTGCTTTCCTCTGTTCCCTGGGATGGAGCCAGAGAACATCCATGCTTTGAGCCAGAGTCCCAGTGATACTCATGTGAAGCATCACAAATAACATGTGCACTTGAAGCCTGAAATTCAATCTGAGTCCTAGTGCACCTGACTGAGTTACTCTCCAGAACACTTTCTCTCTCTGTGGCTCACCTTTTTCTAACTCCCTGCTCCATTCTCCATCATGCTCCCACTCAGCTAGGGTATTCATCACATACCATCACACTTGATGCCAGGGGATTGGTTTGTGGTAGTTATGACCTTGAAGACAGTTTGTTGCTAAAATCTCACCTTCTAAATGCTTTGTGAGAGTATCCAGCTGCTCAGGATGGCAATTTTAAACACAAAGGCTCAAAATCAGAACAACTAGATTATCTGTGGCAATCACTGATTGAGATCCAACTTGCAGAGCCTACTAACATGGATCTAAGCTCTTCCTAACGGCCTCTTCTCCGCACAAATCTGGGCAGAGCAGAAGAACTGCAATTTCATCGTGAGACACAAGAGGCAAAGGCCCCATAAAAAGTTTGGTAACTATACATTGCATATAACATGCAGCCATTCTTGTGTTTCATCATAAAAATAATATATGCATGTAAATTAAAAATAAATGATGACAAGGAAAGAAATATGGGAAAAATATAATTAAAAATACTGTAACAGCTGACAGATTAGTGGGTTAGAAAAAAAATGCAGCTACAGAAGACAGTTCTAAAAATAATGAAGCAACCGAGAATGAAGTTAATGAGATTGAGAAAATGAAAAAAGAGAATTTACGGTACTATTACACACACAAAAAACAAAATATGGGCTCCAGTCTGATATGCCCTTATTAAACAGAAGTACACCTAGCCCTCTTATTTTCATCAAGGTACTGAATGATTTGATGTGCTCCACTCATCCAGAAAACAGGTTGAATTATAGAGCCTACCTTTAGAAACATTGGTAATCCTCGAAGATCAAGCTGTCTTTATGCCCACCTGTGGTTCAGAAGCAACTTCAAAGCTATAAATGAGACAAGCGAAACCAAAAAATAAGGAAAAAAGGAAAAAGAGGAGGTCCATTTGTTTGCCAAGTGTTTTTCTCCTAACCACAGCACTCTAAACTGAGAACGGGCATTCTATGAATCTTCTTGACAACATGCTAACTTTATTTTTGTGTGTTACTTTGAGGGCCTAATTCTACATACATTGTGAAATGTAGATAGGCTAGTGGTCTTTTAAATAAATTTCAGAAAAGAAATGGAACCAAGCTACAAGATGATCAAATAAAAAAAAAAAAAACCTTAATTTGTGAAAGGAAATGCAAACCAAATTTTCAAGTAATTTTTCATATAATCTATATTTCAAATAATCTATCACTAATTCACTTGTTTGACAATATTTACCGAGCATCTATGGTTTTTATTCACTGTTGTGGGCACAGGGATACAGAGAGAAACATAAGGTAGACTCTGCACTCAGTCATCTTGCACCTGCAGCTGGTAGAGGGTCATGCACATGATCACTATGCAATATGACAGAAGCATTAGAGATGTGTGCTCAAGGTACTACAGGGGCACGAATGTGGGAGCACCTAGGCTTCACAAGAGAGGGACCCTTGAACTGAGACTTGAAGCAAGGTGAAAAATACTGGAGGAAGCCACTGTGAAGAGTACAGGGTATTTCAGGCAGAGGATGTCACATAATGAAGGCAAGAGAGATTGCAGCTAGTTCCTGGGCCAGCACATCTTTGGTTTAGCTGGTGGAGGGTAAGTGTAAAGAAGGGAGTAGCAGCAGAAAAGGCTGGAGACCTGAGCATAGATCAGATCATGAAAGACTGTGTGCATCTGCTAAGGCACTTAGATTTTATCCAGAATGTGATGAGGCACCTTTGACCAATGTAGAAGAAGGACATGAACATATTGGAATTTTAGAAAGATTACTTGGGCTGAAGTGTGAAGAATGGTTTGGAGGTAGTCTTAATGGGATTAAGGAGATGATCTAGTTAAGATGAGGATGACAAGGCCTTATATTACACCAATGCCAGGGATGGCAGCAAAGGTAGAAATTGAGATGGTTGGTTCAAGGTGTGGACCCTAATTATAGTAAAAGAGGAGGAAAATAGGCTTGCAGGTTTGCAGTTCGAGGGAGTATGTGGTTCACAGAGTCTTTTATGAAGATAAGGTGTTCAGGGGAAGGAGAGATTTGGGTGGCAAAGAATGAGTTTGGTTTTTTAACTTATTTATTTCAAGGGGATTTGGTGATATACGAATAAAGAGGCAGAATACATATTTATGAAGTCCTTGAAAGAAATAGCGCCAGAGCTTTAGATTTGCAGAGATTTAACATATTGATATGTAGCTAAATCATAGGAGTGGATGAGCTTGTCTTCACAGTGTATGAAGAGAAAGAAGAATAAAGACTGAAGACACAAGTATGGGACCACCATTTAAGGGGCTAGTGAAAAAAGAGGACTCTTCAAAGAGGATTAAAAAAGAATAGAAAAGGGGTAAGAAGAATCCAGAAGAGAGCAGAGCCTTAGAAGCCAAGATTAGCTCTGGCCAATAGGCCCAGTAAAATCAGGGCTCATTGCATCCATTGAATTTGGCCACCAGGAAGGCAGCAGTGACTCATGCAGGGAAGTTTCTGTGATGGGTTAAGGAGGCGAAGACGGAGAACGTGATAACTTGAAGGCAAATCAGGGCATAGTTATTTTGGTTTTACATTTTTTAAAACAGTTTTTATTTTAAAATGGGAGTCATTTGCCTAGTTTTTAAAGTGAAGGAATGGAACCAGTAGAAATACAGCAGTTACAAATAATGAACAAAGAAGAGACAACCACTTGGTAATGTTCTAGAGAAAAGGAGGGGATGGGATTCATTGCATAAGTGAAGACATGAGTCTTCAGAAGAAGAGACATCTCTTCCTCTCAGTAAGAGAAGAAGATGGAAAGGAGCCCATCAATGAAATAGTACCAGATATTCAGAGCAAAGTTTTTTAAGCTTTAGTTTACTTTTTAAAGAAGTGTAAATAGTCATCATTACTATCTCATAGGGAGGGTTGAGATAGTTATGATTGTTATTTCCACAGAGATGGCTATGAGAATTAAATGAGATAATGCAAATAAAGTGCTCAGCACCAACAGTTATGTGTAGTAAGCTAGGACTATTGCTGTTATAATTAAGTACCCATTTTCCTCCTTTCTTTCCTTCCTGACCTGGCGTGTCTCATCACTGCTACCATTAACATCCCAATCAATGCCACAACCACTTCCCCAGGATTAATCATACATGTCCTACAAAAAGGAGCTCAAGTTAGACATCCTTCACGATGAAATCTTGAGCCATTCCAGCCCATGGTTATATTGGATGCTTAATATGTTCAAGTTTCATATCACGCAGGTCAACACTTAAATTTTCCCGTCTATAAAATGGAGGATTTAGTTAGGATAGGCTAGATTATACTGTGGTAACAAATAACCCTAAAATCTCAGTAGCCTACCACAACACAAATTGTTTTTCTAGCTCACACAAAGGCTCCTGGAGGGGGCCAGGGTAGCCTTCCTCCATGCTCCATACTCCATGATTTGGGCTTTGTGCGTTTTCACCACTGCTATGGTCTGAATGTTTGTGTGCCCCACCCCCCACAATCCATATGTTGAAAACCTAATGCATGAGGTGATGCTATTAGGAGATGGGGCCTTTGGGAGGTGATTCGGTCCTGAGAGCAGATCCCGTATGAATGGGATTAGTGCCCTGATAAAAGAGACTCCAGAGAGCTAGCTTGCCCTTTCCACCAAGTGAGGACCAATAAGAAGTCTGTGACCTGGAAGACAGCCCTCACCCAACCTGCTGGCACCCTGATCTTGGACTTCTGGCCTCCAGAACTGTGAAAAATAAATTTCTGTTGTTTATAAGCCTCCTGTCTGTGATATTTTGTTAGAGCAGCCCAAACTGACTAAGACAACCATGAAACCTCCTGCATAATTTCTACATTAGGAAAAGAAGGGGAACGGAGAATTGTGCTCCAGTTCTAAATGATTTCACCAAGATATGACACACATCCCTTCCATTCACATTTTATGGCTAAAGCAAGTCACAAAATCTACCTCAAGTTCAAGGGATTGAGAAATGCAATTTTCCCAGGTACTCAGAAAGAGAGCTGAACCAGAAATATTGGTGAACAGCAAGAATACCTACTGCAAGGAAACTAGACTAGGTAGACTTTAAGGTCCTTCTAGATCTATTATTCCAATTATTTCATTTGTGGTTTCCTTTTCAGTAAGGTTGTGAAATCCTTGAGTACAGGGACTATGTCAAATACATCTGATTTATTCCTCATAACACACAGCCCAGGGTTAGGCACACGATAGTCACTGAACAATTAATTGAAGGACAAAATAGATCATTAGTCAAATTGCATTTATTATGCATCCACTGTGTTCTGAAAGTATATATTCGTTTTTTCTGAGAGAAAATAAGAGATGTAGTGCCCTATTCTAAAAAACGTTTATCCTCTAATTGGGTGATAAATTAGATAAATTTTTGGAAGACACTAAGTAACATATACATATGGGCAAAATAATTTAGTACCCTTGAAGGTGGCAAGAAATGGTGCATTGTGAGCTTGCGTACTTGTTTTTCTGAGCTACTGACATGTTATTATAATACAAATGTGAGCTCTTTCAGGATGCTGCGACTCCTGTGGGATAAAGTTTTAGGTTTCATAGCTGTAAAAGGCAATTTGCTACCTCAGATTAGCCTTAGCTGAGGAGTTAAGCCAGAGGATGAGCTCATTAACAAAGTTAGCTAAGGGGAGTGGCTAGTCCAGAGAAGGCTGAGTATCAGGATGTCAGGAGTCAAAACTGCCCCTTTATTCTCTCTTGTAATTTAAGAAGGTTAGTTGGGGATGGGGTGGAATCCCCAGTGAAATTTTCAAACTTAACAACTGTAACTAAGATCTTTTTTTTTTGTAAAATGCCAACACAAGAGAAATAAACTCTACAACCACCCTGAGAGGCTGTGTGAAGGGACAGAGTATATGTGCTTTCATGCATGACAACGAATGGGGTCATCACTTGTTGAGTCTGTTGGGAGCTAGAAGAGGGTCTGAGAGTCATGGTTACAGAGTCGCTGCAGGTCCAAAGGCCATCATCTTAAGGGAAGTTGGAAAAAAAAGCTTGACTCTACCTGTACCAAATCACGGAGCATCCATCCCTGAAACACTTTGTCCAACTTGTTGCCTCCTCTCTAGAAACAAACAGTGGTAGAGAGCTCTTAATGAGAGTCTGACAAAAGAGATCCAGATTGATCACACAGTGAAACAAAAGGCCAGGGAGGATGTGACCTACATCTGAAAATCACGCCAGGAAACAAGGAAAGGATTTTCTTAACACTTACAAGAGCTGTATTAAGGAGAAAAATCAAAGAAAATTCGCTTTATGTAACCTATTTTCTGATCTCAATCTCCCCCAGATGAAAAGGTTTTAAGGACAGAAAGAGAATCTTACTCAGTTTTGTGTCCTCGGTGTATAGCCCAGCACCTGGCACGTGGTAGGCGCCTACTAGACATCTGTAGAATGAACGAATGGATGGATGGCTGGAAGAACTAATAGGCAACCTTACTCCAAGTGATATGCTAAAGTGAGGAAAGCAATGACTAGGAAGTCCTGGTTTTGGTGTGAGCTCTTCTATCAAGTAACCAGAGACCTTTCACAAGTCCCTCAGCCTCTGGGGGCTTCAGTTTCCTCATCCGTGGCATGGGGAGATAGGGCCAGGTGATCTCTGATGTGCTTTTGGGCCTTGTTATCAGTGGTACCTGCATGGACAACTGGCCCCTAAGCTGAGCTGGGAAACAGGATATTTACGGGAAGGGATAATCAGGGATAAACCACCACCTTCTATCTAAAGTTCTTTTTTTTACTTTTTGCGACAGAAAATTCAACTAACTGGATGATCCATTGTCCTAGTCAGGATGGCAATTCTTTTTGGTCCATATTTGCTATTTGAGCACAGAGACCCAAGTTTCATTAAATTTTTGAATCTCCAGAAACTAGCCCAGTGGTTTTGATGAAGAAATACGTTTGTTTGTTACACTGAAGTTAATTATATTATTATATTCTTATGTTTTCTTTCCCTAAATGTAAAAAAATAAGGGAGCTGTTTCTTCTAATTTCCCTCACCCATCTATTACCAAAAATCCCCCCCAAATCCTGGGTATAAAATAACCCAGCTAGTCTTCTTCCTCTTACCTCATAGGACTGTTTATCAACCACATGAACTAAGAATCACCTGGGATGGACTATATATTAAAATTCAGATCCCTGGGTATAGCTCCAGACTGACGGAATCAGAAATTTTAGGAGGAAACCCAGAATTGAGAATTTTAACAAGTTTCCCCAAGAGCATCTCCCAATGTTTGAGAACCTCTCTCTCTGCAGGCGGGGAGAAGAAAACAGCAACATTAGGCAATAAGATGAAGCTGAGTAAGGATCTAGGATGATCTCAAGTTAAGATGACATTTTATCACTGCAGAATTATGCAAGTTACAGCCAAGATGTCACAAGATAGCACCAAAAAAGTGCAACAACCGGGCCCTTTCTAGGCCTCTGTGCATCACAAGTCACTCCATCCTGGGACAGTTTCAGGAGCTCTGATCTGTATACAGAAACAGAGGAGTCACTGAGCTGCCAGGATTTTAGTGTCAGTGAACAAAGACCAGCAACAGAAACTGCTATAAGTGGGATGGAACATTATTTATGTGGCTTAGAGTTGTTCATGGAAAAGGAGGTCTCTTTTTCATCTCTCTCTCATGTGACAGAAGGAGTTGCACAGCCAGGGACACCTGGAGTCAACTGTAAATTGTTTCCCTTGTTGTCGTTTTGAAATATGCAGAATGGAGGAATGGAAATGAAGAGAACCTCTCTTTATCATACTGCAGTCGGCTGCAGCATCTCCTTTCTTCGCTTCTTATAGTGCTAACATTCTCTCCAGAGGCCACCTGGAGGGTGAGAACATTCACTTTACTCATTAAATTCTCTTGAATTTAATTTGGTTTTACATACACTCCCTATCAAGGGTCTGGGACCAGGTGTGTGTTGCTTTATCTCTGACATCATTAGAATATGTTTCTGTCCTCTGCTCATTCCTCTTTATACCATTCCCTGTGGGTGGATTTAATTCTCAATTTTTAGAAAAGCCAATTCAGTTCAAGGGACATTTACACAGGATATTTTATGTGAAAGGCACTGTTCTAGGCACTGAAGGGGACATAAAAAGTGACAAGAACCTAGTCTAGGGGCTCACAATTTGGCATGAAGTCACTTACAGAAATAACTTTAATCAAGGTAGAAGGAGGCTTGATGAGAGAAGGGATTAACTTCAACTAGCAGGATTCTCAGAAAGATTTTTTTAGAGTTGAATCTTAAAAGCAAAGCCTAAAGAATACAACCTGCTCCCGCCTATAGTAACGTCTAGGCACTGGAAACTATAGGTGCTGACTAGGTCAGACACCCAGAATTTGAGGACAAGTTCACAAAATAATACCCCCTTAAACTGAAGCAAATGGAATGAACAAAATAAAAAAAGATCCTCCATTTGCCGAAGTTACCCATGATCTGTGGTTGGGTTGCTGTAAATAGGGCATCTCTTAAATTCTATCTAGATTACAATGCTTCTCAAATCTCTTTAAAAAGCCATGGTATCTTCCTAATCTCATTAAGTTGGCTAGAGGATAATGGGGCTGAGTTATGGTCTATAAATGCTAACTCTGACATCATAACAGGAAAGTGGGGGTCCCATGAAATCCAGCAAAATTAGAGGAGGAGAATGAAAGTTTTTCAGGTTTCATTTTAGGCAGTTATCCACGAAAAGTTTCTAAAATAATTTACGTATCTCGTTTAGCTCAACAAAAATAATTCTTAAGAACTTCTAAGTCTCTTTGTTCTAATTGTAGGTTCAATTACATTTATGTTTTATGTTCTTATTTTCCTCAATTTCATAATTCTTTGTGACAAAATTATATGTGTGTGTGTGTGTGTGTTGTTGTTGTTCTCAGAGATCAAAGTGTGTGCTAGCCAATAAGTACAGGTATTATATCCAGATATTACATATAGATTTTCCAGATGTTTTTCATCTACAAATAAAGAAACCAAACCAAAATCACCTATGAAGCAATCCTGAGCTACCTCAGAGGGGAAACACTAATATAGTGTATTAAATTTTCAGCTAACTATAACATGGTTTTCCAGTGGAGTATAAATCTATACTTTCATGTATTTTTGTATCTGCCCAATGGATTGCTACAGCTCAATTTCTTGTATCACGTTAGTTCCATAACACAAGGGAGTTTCTATCTTTTTCTAATTCCTGGACAGGCGAAAAAAAAAAAAAATTGCCTAAAGAACATGAAATTGCCAACAGTTATACATATTGATGCACCAGGAAGGAGTTTGACTGAAACTCAGGAGAGCAAAGAAATTCAGAGTTAAGGTTAAAATTCATTACTTAACTCACCCAAGGTGCCCTGTGGGGATCTCAGAGCAGTGGGTGGTCCCTCATTCCATGTGTGCAGAAACTCTACTGTGAGAGCAGACATCCAGAAGGAGATTTAGGCTTCATTTTGACTGTTCATTTGAGCAAGTATCATGCTTCAGGTCAATGTTACCTGTTCAAAGAGTGTTGGTAGTGGATGTGCCTGCCCTCCTCCGTCCCTCCCTCCCTCCCTCCCTCCCTCCCTCCCTTCCTTCCTCCCTCCCTCCCTCCCTTCCTTCCTCCCTCCCTCCCTTCCTTCCTTCCTTCTTTTTCATAGCTTAACAAGCCGTTGATGCTGCTCCTGGGAAAACTAACGGAGTTGCCTTGGGGACTTGAACAACACCCTTGTGTATGCTGCATAAATTTCTTTTAGCCGCAGGTAAACCAAAAGTTATGTTAAGTGAGAAAGAAAAGGTAACAGCTGCTGAATTCTTTTTGCTAGCCCAAGGAGACTTTACACTGCGTGTTACAAGCTGACTGGCAAAATCTTAACCTTCTCTGACCTGTAAAGATAAGAAGGAAAAATCCTAAGCCTTTTTTCAGGGATACTATTTCTTTCATAGTTAAAAAAAAAAAATGGTGAGAGATGATTTCTTTTTTTTCTGTTATTTGTCAAGGAGAATGGTCTGGCAGTAAAAGAATAAATTGAAAGGAACTCAGGTAGAAAAGGCCTGAGTGCTGGGAATGTAATTTTACAAGACTCATTTTCTTTACTCTGTGTTTTTCTCCTTGAAGGAGATAACTCGATTTTATACTTTACTGTCTTATTAACAGAATGCATTTTGGAACCCTGCCACAGCTAACAGTATCAGAAGGATTTAAGGCTGCTGAAATACACTTGAAGATTTAATTCTGCTGACTTCAGCTTGGATCTGGAGTAAAATCTAACCATAGATTAAGTGTTTAGCACCGTACATTGTGATCAGTGCTCCTGGTCATAAATACTCGTGTCTATTTCTGTTTCAGACAGCTCTCCACAGGTTTCTTGCTCAGGACGGCACACAATGCTCACTTCTCAAATGAGGTTATTCTCTATAAGGCTACCCCTTATATAACTCTTTTATAGACTTGAGCCTCTGCTCTGTTGTGCAATTCATTAGAAACTCCCTCGTGCACTTTGCGATAACAAACACTGGGTTACTGAGAAGAGCCTTCTAGAGAGGGAAGACTGTATTTCCTCCCAGACAATATTTAATCTCATAGCAGCACTGACTAATAAAAGCAAGAGATCAATACAAAGCTGTATTGCTAGGATGAAAATTTACTAACATAGTCATTCATATCACAGGAACATCTGGTTAAAGCTTCAGGGCTCCCTTCCTTTCTTAGTTATGATTTTATGGGTCTCTCTAGACTCCTTTTTAGGATTTTAGCAGGCATTTATAGCAGGCTGGACATTTTAATCTTTTTAATGTGGTTATCTGATCTCCGCTTGGCTTTCTCTCACTGACTGGTCATCTTCTCCACTTCTCGCTTATTGCACTTGAATCAAGTTATGATAAGCTCACACTGTAACGGCCCCTAGTCCTAAATGGGTCTAACTTCATGTAAGTGGCCTCCTGAGCTGCTATTTATGGTCATTTCTGTGAGGCACTGTCTTTAAAATCATGGCATTTAGTGCCTTCTTCCTATCCCCATGACTTGGAATACATAAGGACTATTATAAATCATGGAACCAGGCCTGGGCTGTAGATACACTCTTTGCTATAAGAGATTTCTGAGGCCTGAGGGGGAAACCGAGGAGCTCTGGTTTATGGTCCTGAACCAGACGGACACGTCTGAGGTTGACTGGATGACTTGGTGCCTGTGAGAGCCCAGAACAATCTGCACACGTGGTCTTCAATATGGTGGCTTGGTGTGGAATTCATTTGTGGTTGAAGCTGCTTGTTTGCTGTGTGTGAATCAGAATTTTGTTCCTTCAGGAGAAACATTGATTTAAAAGTGGTAGGTAGACGGAATACTGAAATCCACAAGGTAATTCAACAAAATGACCTAAAATATAGAAAGTAAAGGTAAGCGCAGTCTTATATCTAATGTCTCAATAAACCTCACCACCATGATACCGGGGGAGAAGAGGAAGAACAATATTTATAGTACCTACTATGTGCAGGTCCCTTAACACACACTGGGATATTTAATTTTATAATTATCTGAGGCAGATATTGTCTGAACTAGGTCTCCTTTGTTGACACTGACCATAAAGCAACCACTGGGCTGAGCTTAATACATTTATTATTTCATTGGCTCCTCATAACAATCCAGTAAGGTAGGTATTATTATTATTATTATTATTCTCATTTGGCGAGTGAGGAAGTTGAGACTTAGATGAGTAACACACTTAAGTGACAGCGTGTGGCAGCACGAGGATTCGAACTGGTGCGTCTAACTGGGCGCCTTTCCACAGGATGAACAGCATTACCTCAGTGACTAAAAAAATACATAAATAGGCACAAATTATTCTCCCAAAATCTTATAAAGTTTTTTTGCTATTTTTCAATAACACCAGGTCATCTAACTCTGTTGAAATAAAGCACATCAGACTCATTTCAAGAGACATGAGTTACCACAGATCTCCAGATAAAAGAAACAACACATTAATTCACTTAGCAACACATTCTTCAGAGGAGGAAATTGAAATCCAGTTTTAACTTGATTACTTTGCTCTTTCTTACCTGGGCAAACCAAAGTAGGCACACACGTTCCCTCTCTCTCTCCTCCTTTGACGATGCCTTGGACAGACTGAGAACAAACCTCCTTCCCCCTCCATACCTCCCCCATCACCACAGGTCAAATAAAATGGAGAGAATATTCACTGCAGATGGGGTGGCTTTGTCATGCATCCGTTCTCAAAATTGGCTGCCTGGTACAGAAGATGATTTAAGTAAAACTGAAGTAATTATCAAAACTGAAACTTAAGCTGTTTAGGAATATGAGCCAACAGCCATTTGTCTTACACCCCCAGCACTTTCTTGGCGCCCATTAACAGCTCAACTGTTCTTCTGTCACATTAATTAGCTCAATTGTCCTAGACGGAAGGATGGATGGAGGGCAGGGGCTCTGGCAGCCCAGCCTGTAGCATACCTCGACTCTCCAAGACATTTCCCAGCTTCGTTCTGAGGAATACTATGGGTCAGAAACACTCAGGGGCTGATCACCTACACAGAGCAGTTTTGCCCAGCAGGATGACGGAGCACCCTGCTCTGACACAGTTTTGAGGACAAAGAAGGGACAGAATGCAGAGGAGAAGCCAAAGACAGGCAGAGCTCCTGGACAAAGAGGCAAGAGCATACAAGGAAAGGAGAGCATGTGAGAACGGGCTCCTCTGAGTTCTAAACCTCACCCACCCCCCGTCATCGCTGCCCAGGCAGTTGGGTGATGACACATTACCCTCGGAGCAGCGCCCAGTCTCCCCAACAGCTGTGCCCAGAAGGCCATTAAATCCAGGTCCTGGCAGCTGGTGAGCCTCCGTTCAGCCAGCTCCAGGCTTGAGGTACCTTCAGTACTAAAGAGAGGAACGCAAAGATAGAGTTTCTAAATGCTAGAACTTGACCACAGCTTCCAAAGACTGACTCACAAGCACACACATGTCACAGAGAAAGATTTTCTTTTTATCCAACAAACACACTGCCTCCATTCCTTTTGTATTTGAAGAAGGAAAGAAGAAAAACCAGCTGTGAGTTCCTCTCTGAGGCACTTTCTTTCAGGACTGGATACACTCCTATTGCCTTCCTTCCCTGAAGCCACACTAAGGAATTCCGTCAACAATATAAAGGAATCCAGATTGAAATGGTGACATGCTAAATTCTTCATAATTGTTGTTTTTCCTGGGGTGGGGTGGTCCTTGTGGTGGGTAGGAGGGGCAGGATAAATACCACCAGGGGCTAGACTGTCCTGTTACACCAGATTTTGCTTTTAACAATGGAGCCGTGTCTGATAGAAGCAGATCCTGGTAATAATGAGAGAGTCATCCTGGAGTTCCAAGTGACCTTCTTGTGATTTCTGTCATCACAAGGGCCTGGAGCCCGGGTCTGGAGTCACATAGGCCTAGGCTTCAATTTTAACTACAACCTTTCACAGCGAGAATGTCCTTGGACAAGTAAAGTAAGTTCTCAGCCTAAACTGACTCACCTTTAAAATGGGAATAATAAAGCCAACTTTGCAGGACGAGTCAATAAGATCATTTAGGTCAAGTTCCTACACGCTCCCTCAGTGGGGGTTTCATAATTAATAAGATTAACATGTTGCATTCACAACACTGATGCACATACAAATTTCTCGTCTTTCGCCTTTAGAGGGAAGCTCCCGCTTCTGGATCTCTCCAAGTGTTGGATACAAAAAGCCCCCTGTTCTGAGAGCTGTTGAAATGCTTCTTTCCCTTTCCCAGACTCTGTTGCTCCGCAGTGCCCTGTCAAAACATCTGGCCCCTTTGTCCCAAGGCTTTCCCTGTGCTATTAAAGCCAGTCCCCACCAGAGGCACTTCCTGTTGACCTAAACATTTTTTTTATTATTCACCTTAACACTTCAAGATGATTAGAGCTGAAAGGGTAAGAACAAAGACGAAGGTTGAGCTTTGCTTTTCCAGCAGCTAATTTGATTCCAACAGTACTTGAAAAAAAAATGTTTTTATCTAAGAATGAGGAAATCATTGATTATTTTTAAGGATTCCTTTCCCTGGCTCCAGATTAAGAGTTCAGTAAGAGAAGGTTGGTGCCTGGCAAAATATTCTCTGTGGACTAATGTACTCATTCCTTTCTCTGGAATATTCTCCCAACCAGGTGCACACAATATGGTTATACAAACTGATTTATCTTCTTGCTAGGAGAACAGAGAGTTTGTCAGGAATTCAGGGTCCTAGCGCAAAAGTGTACGGCTTCTTTCCCACAGCCAACTCCAGCGGTTCCTCCAAGATAAATGGCTTGAAGTAAAATTCTCAGTTAATAGTACGTCTGAATGGGGAACCTAAAAAACTTCACGAGCTTTTTTTTTTTTTGTCTACCCTGACTATCTTTTGCTGTGGATTAGGCCACTGCTTATTACAAATTCAAATCCTATCTATATATTGTTCATGGTTCCTTTGTGTCATCAGGAAATTAAAGTTTGCAGCTGGCCCCTTCATCTTGGCTAATCATGCGGACATAAAGTCCTTAAAGGCCCTCGGAGTGGCCCCTGCGGGGGCCCCACTCAACACTTCTCTTCGGCAGGACATTGTTCTTCAGCCGTGTTTTCATCCTCTGCCCCCTTGGTATTAAACTCCTGCTGCTTTGCGGCCCGGCATCACACTGTCATGTGTCATTTTATCACAGCCAGTCCCACACCCACGGGAAACCTCGTCCTCATGCTGAGCCCCGCGACCAGTTGGAACTGTTTTAAGGGTAGCCAGGGCCTTCTCCAGCTTCCTGGGATGGCAGTCGCATCCTGAAGATCCACACGGGTAGCCAGGGTGGAGCAGAGCAGGATCCCTCACTTCATTAGCCTGCTGAGGGGTTTCAAGTCACACTTGCTCAGAGCCAAAAGACGGTAATTATTTGGACCTGTTAGGGAAAGCCGGGCTACAGGAGGGCACCGGCTAATTTGCCAGCTCCTCACAAATTGATCTGACGCGCTACGAAACCCTAAGTCTCCTCTCAGGGATCTTTTAATATCCGGCAGAGTTTACACCTGGTTTCTGAGATTCCTTGAATTAATTGAATTCTCATTAGAATACTTCCTGCCTTCCCCTTCCGCCCTTAACTGTGTATGACCTAAGGTTCAGAGTGGAGTGACTGGGCTAACCAAATCAGTGTCCCCGGCGGCTTCGATTTCATTTCCCACACCACTGTGTGCTCTCCCTCCTCCCCGAGGGACCCGGCTCTGCCATTCTTAGAAGGGAATCAAGAAGCCTTCCACTCGCTTCCCTTCTGGAACTTACATTTATTATAGTTTTACAAGCATTTTATTATTTATGTTGTCTGATACATGGTGTTGAGTCTAATATTCTTTGTTTTGCATATTTAGTAATATGATTTTCCTTTTCCAATGACTGTATTTTCTTTTAACATCTCACTGGTTTTAGATACTCTGTTACCTTTAGTACATTGGGAATTGTGGGTATATTTGTATGGCACATTATCATAAACATTCATTGTCCAGGAGGCCAAAAGATGCTAGGCTCTTAAAAGTTTGTTCCATACATATGCACTAGCACGTACTGTACATTTGTAACCATATCCACCATACATCCATTTTAAGATACAGTCTTGCCTTATGTTTACCATCTGGGACAGTTCAGTGATGTAAACCATTTTACATATCTCCCACAAAGTTGTAACTCTTTTGTTATGTTGAGGCTAATTCCCTCTTCTTAAACAGATCTCATTTCATTTCTGATTTGCCTTCGGATTGTATCCCATTTATACCAGACATAGTCTTATAGTGACATCACCCTGACTAGAAAATGGAAGGAAGAATGTTTATGGCAGAGGAATACTATACCATATAATCCTCAGATTTCCAAGGCAGAAAGGTCCAGGAAAAGAAACACCAAAAATGGACATTAGGATTTCTTTTTGACTCGGTAAAAACACACTCATTTTCCAACATTGAACACTAGTGTCACTTTTTCTTTACTTCTTGTAACATCCCTCTCTCTACCACCATAAATCCTGTACCATTGTCTTCTAGCAGAGCACCTACACGGTTTTATGAACAAACTTATTTACATATCTGCATCCCCAGTTGGTGATAGCTGCCTGAGGTGAGGGACTGTGCCTAACTCAGAATTATATTCCCTTCACCTAGGAGAGTGGCTATAGGTTGAATGAATAAATAATGAATGATAAAGCACATAAATATCTCCTCTATTCCAAACCGAGACGTGACCCTTTCCACACCTGGTGAGAGGCCAGGAAGAAGACCGTAATTGCATGAGCCATTCTTTCTTGACCCCCACCCTTCACAAGTGTTCTCCAAGCTCAGGACTCTCTTCCCAACCACATAGTCTCCCATACAAACCCTCCCTCTTTACCTCATTCTCTCCTTTTTATTTTTTGGTATCAGCTTAAATGTTACCGCCTCAAGAAGGTTTTCTCTGATCCCCTAAAATAAGTTCGGTCTCTTGGGTTGCACACACTGTCATGGTGCCACCATGTCCTAGTAACACAGGATCACACTTAGAATGTGGGGTTAGAGGGGCAGGCTGCTTTCTGCAGGGCAGAGGACAGTGTGGGTCTGGATGAGGCAGGCCTAGAGAGGGGAGAGGCTGGGAGAGGGAGAGAGACCGAGGGCATGCTCAGTTCCTTCTTCCTCTCATCGGACAGGCAGCTCACGCCTCCACGCCTGGGAGAAGCATAAGCTGTGAGAGTGGGGCCAGAGATGGCCTTTGAATCCCTCCTGCAGAGTGGAAATTCCCTCCTCCTTGTGGAACTGCCTTCTCCCCTCCCCCACTCCAAGCAGTTGCTGATTTAAAACATAAACTCACTGTTAAAATATAAACTCCATTAAGGCAGAGAATATATCTTCCATGTTCCTGACTGTACCTCTGGACCTAGCAGAGTGCTTGTCACACAGTAGTTGCAACAATTTATCAGTGGAAGAAGGGATAGAAGGAAGGAAAGAAGGAAGGAAGGCAAGAAGGAAGGGAGGGAGGAAGGAAGGAAGGAAGGATAGTAGGCAATGTTTCTTCACTCCACACTCACTACCACCATCAAGGGTTCTACCAGTGTAGATTTGAGAAAAGAAGATAGCGAGCCAGCCCCAATCACCTAGTGGTTAAAGTAAAGGTGTGCTCCGCTTTGGTGGCCCAGGTTGGGTTCCCGGGCAGGGAACCACACCACTTGTCTGTCAGTAGCCATGCTGTGGCAGCAGCTCACATAGAAGAACTAGAAGGACCTACAGCTAGAATATGCAACTAGGTACTGGGGCTTTGGGGAGGAAAAACAAAAGAGGAAGATCCACAACAAATGTTAGTTCAGGGCGAATGTTTCCCAGGAAAAAAAAAAAAAAAAGAAAAGAAGTTAGAAAGGACTGTATTCAGTCTAGCTGACTTGAGAAAAACAAAGGCAACAGAGTCCTATCTACCACACAGACACATACACTGATACCCATAGTAGGCATCGTTCTTGTGCTGTAGATTCCAGGGTAGACACAAGGCTGCCATCTCAGGCAAATTTCCTGAGGGGAGAAGTGACGATCTTTAGAATTGAACTATTTCATGTTTTCCTTAATAAGTTCAATGATACTGGTGATTCCAAAGCCTTGACCACCAATTCTAATTTATTTTTATGTTGATTCCTATTGAGCATTTTTTCATTATTTTATCAAACATGGTTTAAGTCCACATTGAAGGCAAGATCTCTATGCTGTGAGCTTAGAATAGACATGTGCATGACATGGTCCTTGCTCTTAAGAACTATGCTACCTTAGGGGGAGCATAGTGGGTTGGCCTACTACGCCTACCAGAGGTAGGAGGAAAGGAGTTCCAAGAAGATGGAATGACATGTGCAAACGCCCAAAAGGGAAAAAAAGAACATGATACAGAGGGAAGAGGAAAATAACTCAGAGATGCTCAGGGGACTGGTCTGGTCTACCAAGGGGGTGTGGGACTGTCACTTCTGCCCTTGTATAGAAAAAAGCAGCACAGGGATCCCCGTGTGAATGTACTGAAATACTCAAGCGGGTCCCTCCTCACTCCTAACAAATTGGTATAACGCCTCTTCAACCTGCAACCAGATGAGGCCTGCTGCCCAGGTAGCTAAACATAGGGGCAGGTGGCACAGACCTAGGATTGCTTTAGATAAATATTTGTGACATGTGACAGTCCTGCCTTTCAAGGACTTCTCATGCGGGGGTTTGGCCTTTCTGTTGTCTCCTGCCCTTCTTTACTTCTATCAAACTTTGCTTATCATCTTTCTTATTGCCTTTGAATCACATGATATTTGTGGTATCGTGTGCCCTCCCAGCCAACAGCCACTTTCCACTTTCTTCCTTGCTACCAGACTGGCTTGTCATTCACCTCCTTGGAGCTGGCCTGCCCTTCATGAGCCTCTTCCCAGCCCAAGGGGTGAATCTTGAATAATCTAAGTTTTTGTGGATCTACACCAAGTAATTGTGATGCAATCTCTCCAATCAGACGTGAGGGAAGGTCTGTTGGGTTTTCTTGAGAAAGGAGACAAGACAGAGAAGTTCCTACTTTTTCTTCTGAATGTTGCCACCTGCATATGAAACCTGTGACAGTCATATTGGGCCCATGAGGGGAACCGGCCTAGGAGGAAAGCGTAATGTGTGGAAGATGGCAAAGAAGAAAGAGCCTTAGTCCTTGAAGTTATAGTTAACCAACCAGCCCTGGAGCCATCTTGCCTCTGGACTTCTTATTATTTATTGAAACCACTGTTACTTGATTTGCCTGTCACTTGTACCTTACAGATCTTAACTGATAGATTGTTAGAGGTCATCTGGTCCAAATCTTCCATTTTAAAGAAAAGGAAACAGATCCCGAGGAGTGAGAGATCTATCCTTGGCTCCATGGATAGGTAGCTGTGAACAGAATGCTGGAACTTCATGTCCAGACTATTTCTCACCACATTATGCCATGTCTATTCCTGTGGTGGATGGTTGCTGGTTTCCCAGGTCTCTAAGAAAAATTTCCACAAGTACTGATGGAGACTTGCAAACTTTACACCAAGAAAACAAGATAGGATCATGGGGAACTTATTTTTAGATAACTTAGCCATTCAGTATCTCTCTAATTGGGTGTATGGAAATGTTTATTACTCTACTCCTTAGACGATATTCTGTCTTCTGATTCCATTTGTTCATTGCACACTTACTTGCTAACTGGAGATAATATGATGGGTAAAACAGACTTCATCCTGGCCTCATGAACCTAAATTTAAAACATCACCATTCTCTTTCAGCTTCTGTAAAGTTGAACCTTCTTCCTAAAAAGGGAAAGGGATGTCAAGGTCAGCAAACAGAAATGAAAAAGGAAAGGCTCTACAGCTAAGGAAAGAGAGCAAAGTCTATTTGGTCTGAGCCAGACAGCAGAGCGGGGAGACAAGTAGGCTAAAGGGCTGATCCCCTCTGATGTGGCTTTGGCCCCGAGGGACCACAGGGAGAGGAGATTTGAAAGTTGCCTTTCCTTGCCAGGGTTTTGTTTGCTCCTCTGGGACAGGGACAATTTGGCTCAGTTTTGAAGCATTTGGGAAATAATGCAACTTAAGCATAGCTGGAAAGAGACATGCCCCAATCCTAGAAGATGAGGATAGATTGAGTGCCAATGGCAGAATCTCAAGGGATCTATTGTAATAGGCTCCAAGTTTAAGGTAAACAAGTTAAAAATTATATTTGGGAACTGGTTCCCTTGGGACTTCGGATTGCCGTGCAACTCCATTCATGGGTGGAATGTATCCTAAGGCCTCCGGGAAACTAACATTCCCCTCCACTACTAGGCTAGAAGGACTGGGTACTGCTAGAACATTGCTTGAGACCATCTCAGTCTCAAGATAAGTCTCAACAAAAAGACTATCTTTGAAAATTGACAAAGTTTTCCTTTTGGCTGAATCTAGTCTCTTGATAATTCAGAAAATTATTATAGCCTTCTTGGGTTTCTCTACTGCGAAATAAGAGGAGACATCTACCTAGACCAAAATCTAAACAAAGGTAAGATGTTATTCCAGCTCCAGGATACTGTGAAACAGTATGTAGCACCCTCTTCTCCCAAGCTAACATTTTAATAGAGATTAAATTGGATGAAAATAAACACTAAGAACATCCTTAAAAAGGAAGAGAAGTCATTGAATAGCAGCCTGAGTATAGAGGTGGAGAAGATGGGATACACCTGCCTTGCTGTGTAGATCAAGATGGAAGTAGGTGGGAGTGAATGAGTGCGATTGCATGTTGTGGAGGTCAAGAGGGAAGACTCCGGAACCAGACTACTAGGCCACTAACTAGCTTTGTGCCCTGGATAAGTTCCTTAACATCTGTATCTTTCAGTTTCATCATCTCTAAAGTAGAGTGATGATTATCTCTGTCTTCTAGACATATTATGAGAATTAAATGAGTTAGTACATGGAAAGCACTTAAAACAATGCCAGGCATATAATAAACACATCGTAACTGTTAGTGTTAAGGGATAAGATCTTTTTTTGAGCCAGCAAATGATCATCTTCTCTTCCTACTACTACCTCTGTAAGTCACCCTCCTTCTGTGGCACTGTGCAGGCCTCTTTCATGAGGGTGGGGCCAAGAGATTCATTTCAATTTGTTGCTCCCGAGACAGCTTTGGTCTTGGTATCTGCAGAAGATGAAGGCATCGGTCATACTGGAAGCAGGCATACTTCCTGACCCCAAGGAGGCACTCAGTAAATAGTTGTTGAATAAACCAGGGCACCATCCTGGTGAAACAAGAGGGGAAATTGCTGAAACCATAACCAGGAAAGAGAAATGACTTGATGCTCAAACCTTAAAAGGCAAGATAACCAGGGTTCCTCTTTAAACCTCTCATAGTTATGGTTATTTATCACTTACGGAGGGCCTAGGGAGCATGTGATAGGAACAGTAGGAGAGCAAGGCCATGAAAGTCTAGGAAGGGTAAAGGAAGTGGGAGCTGACATATGTTGAGTACCTATTATGTACCAGACAATGAGCTAGGCACATTATGTATTTTACTTTAATTCTGACACCAACCCTACCTGGTAAGTATTATCTTCCACACTGTACAGAGGTTAAGTATCTTGTCTAAGGTCATTCTGTGAAGAGCTGCAGAGCTAGGGCTTAGTTCCATATGTGTTTGACTTCGTAGCCCCTGAACTTTCTGCTGCACCTTGCTAACAGAGTTTTCTCTCAATTCCTCAGCATAAACTGGAATAGTGAGCTGGGGGTTCTGGATGTCCTACAACAAGACAGGATAACGAGGGCACTGAGTGTATTCTTCCCTTTTCCTTGGTGATTGAATCATGACTTCTCCAAACTTGGGCTCCTACCCTCCTCCCCTCCTACCACCACCCCATCTCCCAGCCTGCATATGTCCACATACCCCAATTCAACTCTTTGTGCTGGTAATTACTCACACTTCCTCAACCATAATTTTTCAAAGCTGTGAGAACAACACACACTGAACGTATTTCTAACCTGCAGTTTCCTTGGATTCCAAGGCATGCTCAGGGTTTACTCTGGATTCTGTTAACCCTGTCATAGCTATTGATAAAGACCACCAACCCCACCTCGTGCCTGACCTCCACACTCCTCAGTGCCACTGACTGGAGAACTGCGGGCAACTTCCAGGTCTAGTGCAGCTTTTTGTTTGCCAAGAATTGCCATGTTCAGTTAAGGCGGGCAAAGCTTCCTCAAAACAGAGTGAGGCCTTCTCCTAGGACCTTCCAGCCACCTCATCTCATGGCGGTACTGCTTGGCCTTGTCTCCTGCCTAAAACCTATAGGAGCCTGGTTTACATCCAGTTCTCTTATCCTCCTCCTGCCCCATCCTTTAAAAGGTCATTGGTGGGCCGGCCCAGTGGCTTAGCGGTTGAGTGCGCGTGCTCCGCTGCTGGCGGCCCGGGTTCAGATCCCTGGCGCGCACCGACGTCCGGCTTCTCCTGCCATGCTGAGGCCGCATTCCACATACAGCAACTAGAAGAATGTGCAGCTATGACATACAACTATCTACTGGGGCTTTGGGGGAAAAAATAAATAAATAAAATTATAAAAAAAAAAAAGTCATTGGTCATTTAGGATTCTTCTCTTTAGAATTCTCTAAATGCTGTAAAGACACAACACTGCTCACCCCAAGATGACAACAGCTGTCCTTGAGCATGCAAACCCCTTACCCAGCAGGGGCTGCCACCGCAAGCTGCTAGGAACTTGGCGAGGGGAGTATCACCCCTACTTTGAGCAGCAGTATTCCCTTGGAAAAACCCCCTCCACCACACAGTTGCCATTGGCTGTTTTAGCAGCATTCCTTCTCTTGCCTTGCAATTGTAATCCATTTATGTTACATATGTGGAGACAGGGTTAAGGGCATTATCCACTGAAATGCAATGCCTAACATCAGATGTTGAGTAAGGGATAATTTAGTAAATCCATCTTTTTTGGCTTTAATTGCTCTCCCTGTATGATTCCTACAGGAAAAAGAAATCATAAATAGTCACCCCTTGCCTGTATGGGCTTTTCTTATCTCATAACACAACATCGCACGTGGTGCCCTGTCTCCTGCAGAGGGTCACGGGGAACACCCAGCACTTGGCCTTGGCCCCTCACTCTGTACGTCATTATCAGAACTCTGGCTGCCAGATCCCATATGCTGCTTACACTTAAGTTTTCACATCCAGTTTCCTCACCTCTTTAAGTTTTGCCAAGCGTATGCTTGTCCTGCCTTTGGGAGAATATTTAAGAGTAATATGAAGAAAGCTACGACACCAAGAACTGTGTTGGCAGCTTTACGTAGTGTTGAGAAAATTTACCCTATCACATCAAAATTGTGGTGATTTTACACACTGTCAACACCAGTGCTTGTTTTCTAATGGATGGTTTTCTTCCTTCAAGCTGGGATAAACTCTCCCAAACTCTCATTGGGGCACAATTCCTTGCTTTTCTTCCTTTTTGCTGCTCTCCTGCTGTCACTATTGGGTTTATACCAGATATACAGACTTGTCTGCTCACTTTAGGCCACTTATTAATTCCCTGCACACTGTATTTTTTTTTCCACAACCTCCACCTATTATTTCCAAAAGGAGTCACCCCTCACCAGAGCCATGACAGACTTCTTTTCCATTGCATTCCAAGGTAAGACTATCGAACTTGGCCTCACGTGGTATCTCTTAACTTTGCGCTTGGCATCCAGTCAACTCTTGATTCTCAGGTTGCTTGCGGCTGAACTCCCTGTCTGCATAAATGCACTTGGGAAGTCTCTTGCTCTTCTAGCCTGCTTCTTCCTCCTCCCAGAGCTTCCCTTTCCCTTTCCATGCCGAGCAATTATTCTTATTAATTATTCCAGCCAACAGTAATTATCAGCAGTACATGCCCCAAGCCACATTAATAACAGAAATCTCTAGGACACTGAGGAATCAGCTGGGAGGCCCCTTCTCCTTTTGATTTGTCTGGCACTGCAAGTTATGCTCTCTGCTACTACCGTGCCCCTCCCACCAGGCCTCTGCATTGCTCTTACCCATCCCCAGTTGCTTCATTCTCCAGCCCTGTTGGATGGTGTGATAAAACAAGGGCAGCGTAATCTAGACCTGAGGGTTTATAAGTTCCACGTAACAATGGTGCCGTGTGAGGCATCTGAACCCTGGCACAATTGAAAGCTGTCCTTAAGCAGCCCTCAAACTTGGGTCCTGAACGTTCTAGTAATCCTTCCACCCTAATTTGCAACAGTTTTTAATTTGCATGCATTCTGACCCATCACTCATTTGTCTTGGCTGTCATTGTAAATAGTCTAAAATCTCAATAGCAGGTCATTTTGGTATTTAAAGTGATGCTCTTGTTTTATCGGAAAATTTAAAAAATCAATTAGGTTTACATAAAAATTCAAGAAAATTAAATGATTAAGGAAGTTCTTTCTATCTCTACGTGGAAACTGTGTTAATGATGGCTTTCTGAAAAGTAGTGAACTTGCCCTATCCACCAAAATACTTCAGAAGAAAAAGCAAATGACTTGGAACAGAGAAGAATAGATAGAATCAGTTTAGAACAGTGAATATTTCTTCCCAAAGTAACTGTGTACTAAAATGAATGTGTGCACTTGAGAAAAGAGATGCCGTTTCACTAACATAGCTCCTAACAGAGATTTGGAAACCATCTGCCCACTGGAACCTTCTTTTTTTAGTCCAAAACAACAAAGTTTGAAAAACTTGGGTATAGTGTCAACTCTAACTTACTACAATTGCAAACCATCAGCAAGTTTCCAGAGAGGTTGCAACGCAAGGTGCTAATTTGCAGATGTTATAGCAAAAATCTTATTACTAAACCACTACAGACCATATGTGGCAATGGTAAGAATCAGGTGGAAAAGAAAAAACTTTCAGCCTTGTCAAAACAGTGCTGCTCTCAGTTGTTGCCAAGTGAACACAGAAAGAGATAGGCTAGATTTTTTTGTTTTTGTTTTTGTTTTGCTTTTAAAGACGCATGGGACAAGGAGGCGTATGTACAGCAATCTGGAAAAGATAAAATTTTAAGAGTGACACTATTTCACTTAAAGACACTTTGAAGAGCAAAATAATAGGAAGCGTACCTCATTCCGACACCGTGCATACTGGCTTCTGGAATGAAATACCGATGCATAATTGTTGAGATCAGTGGTAAAAATTCAATCCTTTGCAAATTTATTTAATTTAAATAAGCTTCCCCAACATTGGGGGAATGTGTTCTCTCGGTGTGCTTCATTAGTGTAGCTTACACCACAAAACTGGCTGTATTGAGAAAGATTGCACCATTATCAAATAATTAGGAATGCCTTAGCAGGTGCATACACTTACCTTAGTAATTAAACCCTTGTTAAAACACCAAAATCCAGAGACTTTAAATGGTTACAGCCTCCCGAAGGAGGTAGCCCAGAAAGTGATTCTATAAGGTAGCATCATTTGGGAACAGGGATATTGAGCAGCATCTCTTTTCCTCTTGGGATGCTTACCAAGCACATCTGTGCACATCACGAGATGCAATAAAAATTGCAATGACAATGCTAGACAAACACCCACTGCACAAGATGCGGGGCAGACCCGGTGCCATCCTGCTTGGAAGCAGATATTGTGTAACTGGGCTTTGTGCTGCCGTTGTTTCAAGCATGGATCATGAGACAAAGAGGAAATAGAAACGAGAATCTCTGAAATAGCCTACTCTCTTCACTGTAGGGAGAAAAGGGCAGCTGATACAAATTTCTCATCAAATGTCTTCCTAAAACTTAACTCTGAAGTTTATCTTTGACAAAATGCAAGGGTTGGATAGCTTTGTCCTCCGCATTGGCTTTCGAGGTACAGGCCCGTGCAAACAGGACAAGCAGCCACCAATAAGCCAACATTCAAAATCTTGCTGCCAGCAGTGTTAGACTGATCCACATAACTGCAAATTAGATCCATTTTCTGGGGTCTGGTTGCCTATGCAAGAGCTTGCCTTCCATATA
This sequence comes from Diceros bicornis minor, assembly GCF_020826845.1. Lineage (NCBI taxonomy): Eukaryota > Metazoa > Chordata > Mammalia > Perissodactyla > Rhinocerotidae > Diceros > Diceros bicornis. The sequence goes on along the minus strand of NC_080755.1, from coordinate 20,772,055 downwards.
CAAATATAATTGTGATAAATCTGGACTCAACAGCCATGGGGCATCCTGAAGATGATATCTAGGGGTTGCCATGACAACTCCCTAGAATTCCTGCTGTCTTTTCATGGTGGAGTTCCTAGGTAAAGCCTGGAAGGTATCTGAAATAAATCGTCAAAAGGTAGGACAGCTGGAATTGGTCCATGGAAGAAATCCAAGAATGAGAGTCCATAAGTCCTGTGATAAGGAGGTTGTCACTTGAGGACAAATTTCCATCACTTTGTGGAATTTAGGCTGAGTATCTGAAGCAATAGGATTTTTATGGAGCTCAATGTTCCTGAGGCTGAGAGACTACAGTATTGATACTAATGGCCTCAGTCAACCACTGACGTAATCACTTCCTGGGAGCAAAATATCCTACGTTCCTGGGACACACACACGTCTCAGGAGCTCTGTGGACCCAGCCATGTGGTAAAAGGTATTGTTAGCCCTGTAAATAGCAACTAACCGCCTTGTGTAACTGTCTTAATAGCAGAGACCACTTTTGGTCTGGGAGGCCTCCTGACACCAGCAGTGGGGTTGGGTTGATAACTATCTTACTGATTCTGGTTCTCATGCTCATCGAGCTGGGTCCTAGTTACACCATTCATCTGCTCTGAGACCTTAGAAAAAGGACTATGGTCCTTTTCCACATTTGTAAAAAGGGGACAATGCCCTGAACTAAATTGGTTATTGTGAGAATTAAATAGAATAACAAACGTAAAACATGTAACACAGTGTCTGGTATTTAATAAACACTCAACAAATTTCCTCTTTCTTCATTCTTCCCTATAAAAATATAAAGCATGATATAAATGCAGGACACATTGTACTGTTATTCAACTCTAGAATTTGCAGACCATCAGGCATTGTGTTGAGACTTGATTACTTGGACAAGTCAGTGCTGCCAGTTCATTTGGCACCACTGTTCATAATAATATCAGTTTTCAAAGGATGAGGGGAAGTGGTGGTTATTCTGTCAGCAATATCAGCAGACACATAGATGTCTTGTGAAATTTTAAATGATAAAAAGATGAGAATACCAGAGTATTTGAATCTTCCATATCTTCATGCCGTAAATTTAGGAAGGTAGTGGTTATGCCCCTTTGCTTATAGAGCTATAAACACTTGTATGCATGTTTCTGCATGAATGTAAATTTTCATTTCATTGGGGTAAATATGTCAGAGTGGGATTGCTGGCTCTAAACTATTTCTACTAAATCCACTTAGCACTACAGTCTATATTATCTTGATCAGTAAACTATTTCCTTCTTGGGAAAGGCAGAGCTTTAGGTTTTAAAGAGATAAAATTTGTTTCTTCCGGTCTTCAGATCAGAAAATGTCATTTTTGTAATTTAACGTTCCACTTTGTCCTTATCATTTAGGTAATTTCCTATTTTAGTTATTGTAAACATAATAGACATATTTTTAAAAATTCACTAATCGAAAACATTCCTCTATATATTTTAAAGTAAAGTTGCAGACATTATTCTACTGCATCTCTAACTCTTTCAGCATCTGTCTCCTAAGAACTGGACGTTCTCCTATTTAACTACAATGCTATTATCACATCAAAGAACTGTAAGATTGATTTTAGATGGGTGTTTTTTTTCTCTCAGCACTTTAAATGTTTTACTCCACTCTCTTCTAATTGCATGGTTTCTGAGAAGTAGGATGTAATTCTTGTCTCTCCTTCTCTACAGGTAAGGTATTTCTGCCCTCTGGCTTCTTCCAGGATTTTTTCTATATCTTTGATCTTCTATAGTTTGAAAATGATACGCCTAGGTGTAGTTTTTTTGGCGTTTATCCTGCTTGGTGTTCTCTGAGCTTCCTGGATCTGTGGTTTGGTGGTTGATATTAATTTGGGGGATTTCTCGGCCATTATTGCTTCAAATATCCCTCCTATTGCTTTCTCTCTTTCTTCTCCTTCTGATATTCCCATTATGCATATACGTTTTGTAGCTGTCCCACACAGCCTGGGTTTCTTGTCTTGTTTTTTCAGTCTTTGCTTTTCAGTCTTTGTTCTCTTTGCTTTTCAGTTTTGAGGATTCTATTGATATATCCTCTAACTCAGGGATTCTTGCCTCAACTATGTCCAGCCTATTAATAAGCCCATTAAAGCATTCTTTATTTCTATTACAGTGGTTTTGATCTCTACCATTTCTTTTCAGTTCTTTTTTAGGATTTCCATCTCTCTGCTTACATTGCCCATCTGCTCTTGTATGCTGTCTACTTTATCCATTAGCACCGTTAGTATATTAATCATAGTTGTTTTAAATTCCCGGTCTCATAATTCCAACATCCCTGCCATATCTGAGTCTGATTCTGATTCTTGCTCTGTCTCTTCAAGTTGTGTTTTGTGCCTTTTAGTACGTCTTGTAATTTTTTCTTGTTAGCTGACATGACGTACCAAGTAAAAGGAACTGCTGTAAATAGGCCTTTAGTAATGTGGTGGTGAGGTGTCGGGGGAGAGGAAGCATTCTACAGTCCTATGATTAGGTCTCAGTCTTTTAATGAGCCTGTGTCTCCAGACTGTGAACTTCACAGGTGCTTCTAAGTATTTCCCCTAATCCACCCCCCTTAGGTGTCTAGAGTGGGCTGGTGTTGGGTATTTTCCTAACAACAACAGGTTAGGCTCTGGTTAAAGAATTTCTCCTATGGGTAGATTTGTTAAGAAAAACAGAACTCTGATGTATTTCAAAATGGTTACTTTTCTTATTCCCTTGCTGGAAGCATGAGGGAATTTTTCTTTGATACTTACTCTGAAAACCTGGTCAAGCTCCTGGAGGTAAAACTCAAAAAAGTGTGGGGATCTCTTATGATGGGTCCTCTAGGAGTTTTTGACTCTCAGACTTGCCCACATTACGCATCCAGCAATTGGTCAATTACAGTTCAGGTTTTCCTACCCTGACATTGGTTCCTACCGAGGTTTCTGCTCATGGGTTTCCTGCTGCGATAAGTTGTAATTTTCTGTATCCACCTGTCTGCCTGTACAATTTTAGGGGCAGTAGTTTGCCTTGTGACCTCCCTTCATTTACAGATCGAAGAAAAGTTGTTCATTTTTTCAGTTTTTTCAGCTTTTCATTTGTTGTTAGGATGGAGTGGTGACTTCCAAGCTCCTTACATGCTGGACCAGAAACCAGCAGTCCCTAAGATTGATTTTTAAAAGTCATCTGTATATAAATTTCTCAAGTTGTTCCCAAATGACATTTTATAGTTTTCAAATATGTAGGACTCAATTAAGTTTCACTCCTTATATTTGGATGTCGTGTCTCTTTAGTTTCCTTTAAGACAGAATCCTCCTTTATTTTTTTGTCTTTAAGACATCGAAACTTTTAGCATCCTGGCCAATTGTGTTTAGAATATCCCATATCCTGCATTTATTTCCTCATGTTTAGACCCTGGTTATGCATGGGACAAGAATATTACATAAGTGATATTATATGCTTCCCATTGCATCACATAGGGAGGCATATACTGACCATTTTGTCTTTGCTAAATTTGAAACTCGGTGTCCACAAGATCTTGCCATTATAAAAATACATTTTCACTTTTGTAATTAATAGGTACTCTGGGATGATACTTTAAGTCTGTATGAATATTCTATTTCCCAACAACCGTTCACCCAATTAGTATACATTGACAATGCTTGCCTAAAATCCCTTATTGTATTAGGGATTGCAAAATGGTAATTTTCTAATTCTACCCTTCTTCTTCATTTATTGTAAAGAATAGCTGCCCCCTTCTTTTGCTTCCCCCTTCCCTCATATCATTATGGATTCATAGACTCTTTTTATTTACTCAATATTCTTTTTGTTGCTCAAATTGTCTCCAATTCGGCCAGTGAAGATCCCTTCAAGCCAATTCCTATGGCTTCCTGTATCCTTTTGACATGATCTAATTAATCTTTGAGCACTTCATTGCTTTCTGGCACAATAAGACATCTCAGGTTCACCTTGTACTTTCTCTGCCCCAGCTTTAGAATCAGCCAAAGCTGGAATGTTATTTAGAAACCAAGATCTGGGGCACAGATAATGCCATTTTTGGACACAGCCATCAGGCAGTTCGTGCTACAACTCTCCAAGATGAAGTCTTGTGAATTCTAACCTAAAGCATGCTTCCCAATACAGTTTCATCCTTGTCTCTCTATTCCCTGCCACCACCTGTTTATCCCCTTAGATCTGGTTTGTGCAAAAACCTCTTTACAGGCCTCCTTGCCTCCAGCCTCTTAGTCCTCAAATCCCCTGGAACATGATATCTACAGCATGGCAAAGGGAAGAATGGGCTTTGGAGTCCTACAGGCCAGATCTTTGATCCCAGCTCTACTACCCTACTGACTGCAAGACTTTGGGTAAATTAGTAAGCTGTTCTCAGCCTCAGTGTCATCTGAAAAGTAGAGATAAGAGTACTTACCTCACAGGAAGTGAGAATTAGAGATAAGATGTACATCTCAGCCACATCTGTGAAAACCAGCCCAGCACTCAGCCTCTTCTACAGACCCTGTCCCACCCACAGCCTTTGGAAGAAAAAAACACCATGTTTGAGGTGACCCCCGTGGATTACAGCTGACAGGGGTGGAAAGGCAGGGGTAGTTGCATAATGAGTTTGAGAGAGACAGTGAGAGAAAGAATGAGAGAGAGGAAAAGACTAAAGTCAGTCAGTATTAGCAAAAGAAGCTAAAATATCAAAATGGAGAATTGGTGCCAGCTGACCAAAGATTAGTGCATAGAAGAAGCTGCTCTGAGGAGAGGAAGATTGAGGCAGGCATCGTGCTCTGCCTCTCTGCCTGTGGCTGGATACCCATTCTCTCCTCCCTCTATAAGTCTTGCAGAATATTCTCCAGTATATTCAGCCCCTTCCTCTATGTTAGTTCCAATCTATAAGCAGAAAATCACACATCATTTCTGCTTTCTTGAAAAATCTCTCCTGGATTCTGCATTGCTTCTAGCCTCCATTCCATATTTTCACTTCCCTTCCCATTGAAACATTTAGAAAGTGCAGGTCTACAGTACCTGTCTGCTCTTTCTACAACCCAATGAAACTTCTGCTAAGATTACCACTTACTTCTAAATTGCTCCAGCTAATTCATATTTTGTTTTATTTTACTTGACCATTCTCCTCTTATTTTCCTCCTACCTCTCTACCTCCTACCTTCTCAATCTACTTCACAGTTTATTCTTCCTCTGTTCAGCCCCAAAATGTCAGTACATCCCCAAGGATGTGCCCTTTAGTAACCCTGGGTCTACTCTTCTCACATTGCCCCTGGGTGACCTTCTCCACACCCATGGCTTCAGGTTACCACCTTTAGATTAATAACTCCCACATCTTCATCTCTGATCCACAGCTCTGCTGAACTCCTGACCCTTATCTCCACCCTATTTCCAGAACATCTCTATGTGGATGACCCCTAAATAAATCAGCCACTGTGTGCCAACTGGACTCACCATCTTTTGTTGAAAATCTACTTCCTATATTCTCAATCACCTATCATCTGCTGTCAGTCAGTTATGCCAGAAAACCAGGAATCGTCCTGAATTCCTCCTTTTATATACTGCTGACATCTTGAAGATTCACCCATCTTAATCTCTTTCAAATACTTTCTCTCTGGACCTCTTTGTTGCCCCTGCCTTCTCAGGCTCCCATCCCTTCCTGTCTGGTTTACTGGTCTCCCAGCCCCCATTTGGCCCCTCTGTCTTCTACACAGCACTGAAGAGAGGTCTCTAGAATGCAAATCTGTTTATATCATTGCCCTGCTAAGAATTTTTCAGTTCCCTCTATTGAATAAAGTTCTAAATTCTTAGTCAAGATCTTGCAAGACCCTCATCACTCAATGACATCTTCTTCTACGTGAAACTTTTATTCTATCTGTACAGAATTCTTTTCAACCTCGTGCCTTCCCATTTGCTATTCCTTTTCATAGAATTCCCTCCTTGCACCCCACCTCCATTTGTCTAGTGAATTCCTAATAGTAATCTTTTAAAATTGGGACTCAGACCATATCACACAGACATGTCACCTGTCCAAGACCTGCTAGTGGATTCCTGTTGCTCTTTGAGTAAAACCCAAACCCATTATCCAGCTCTAAGTCCTGCAAGATCCAGCCCTGTCTTCCTCTGTGACCTCATTTCACACCCACTCCCTCCTTGCCCTCTCTGCTCCCACTGCACTGGTCTTCTTTCCAGTCCTCTATAACAAGCAGCTTTATCCAACTGATACGTGGACTAGCTGTTCCCAGTGCCTGGATTCTTCTTACTGATCTTTACATGGCCGGCTTCTTATTGTCATTCAGGTCTCAGATCCAATTTGAAGTCTCAAAGAAGCCTTCAGATCTCCTAGTTGCTACCAGTCACTTTTGTGAGCTTTGGAACCTAACTGACCTGAGTTTGAAACCAGCTGCTGCCGCTTGCTAGCTGTGTGATTCCGGGCAAATTTATTAACCTCTCTGTGCTTAAGTTTCCTCATCCATAACATTAGAGTGATAATGCCTTCCTCAGAGAATTATTATTAATTGTAAATGAGACTAAATGCTTGATTTGCAGTAAGTGTTTAACGTGTTAAAACAGTCAGTGTTTTTAAAATGGTGGCTATAAATATGTTTATTTTGTTGAACACCATTGCCAGTGTAGTTAGCACTACTTCTATTGTGTAACTTCCGTGGTCCAAAAAGCCTCAAAAGATCTTTATTTCCCGCAGCATTAAAACTCACCCCCCCCCCCGCCAACATACCTACATTAAAAAACCCTAAAAGCCCCACATTAAAAGCTCTTTTTAGTCTGGCTGTAAATTTTCCAGATTTATCTTCAACTACTCTTCCTCACAAGCTGTATCAGCCAATCTGGACTCTTTTCGAGATCTCCTCCCTCTGCCTTGGTTTGCGTGTAACATCTAGACCTGTAGCAACTCTACTCATCCTGTATTTCCTTTCTTATCTCCCTTTCTTCATCTCCCAGATAAAACCTTCCTTGGTCGCCTGTGTTAGATGTATCTCTTCCTAGTCTGAACTGTTCAATTCATCATCTTGAGTGTCACAGGAACTTCAAGTTCAGTGTATCTAGAGCGGAACACACCATCTTTCCCAAGCAATCCTATTCCTCCTTCTGTGCTATCAGTCTCAGTGAAGATACCGCTATCCACTTGTAACCCGTGTCAGAATCTAAGCATTAATTCAGGCTTCTCTTCTGTCACTCCCTAATCATTCACCAAGTCTTGATGACTCCACCTCCTAAACTACCTAAATTACCTCCTAAACATTTTGCTTCTCCAGATGCGTTGCTTCCGCCTCATTATTAACGTTGATCCAGGTCAGACCTTCACCATCTCTTCCTTCACCGAGGCAAAGGCTTACCCCTGGGCTTGCTACCATGCTTTCCCTCACCACTCTGCCTGCAGAGCTCTTGTTCTGGAATGGAGCTCTGGCCCTCTCTCTCTGCTTTCCTTCTCAACACCTGCCAGTGGCTCTCATTATCCTCAAAACGGAGCCATGTTCCTTAGCCTGGCACATAGGGCCACCGCAATCTCTCTCACTGTTTCTCAAAAAATGCATTTATTCCCTCCACACCCCAAGTCATACTATTTCCTGTGCCTAGATGTCTTCCCTACTCTTGTCACATAAATAACTTGCCTCAAAAAAAGAGTTGTTTCCTCATTTCCCCCTTATTATTAAGGCAATATATTTTAATTAGGAAATTCAGATAAGCAAAATGAAAAACATAAAAAACTCCCATTATATCACTACCCAGAGATGGGCAATACTAACATTTTTCTACACTTATAGTTTTTATAAAAGTAAGAATATGCTCTACCTATTATTTTATAACTTGATTGTTTTTACTTAATCATAAATCATGAATAACTTCCTATGTCATTTAATGTTATGCTTCAATGTTACATTATGATGGCTACATAGAAGTCTATTGTGTGGCAGTACTATGACTTATTTAATCAATCCCCTATTGTTGGATATTTACATTACTTCCAATTTTACATAGTTATAAACAATACTGTGATGAATATCCTTATTGATGAAATTTTTTGAACATGAATTTTAATTTCCTTTACATTAGTTCCTGAAAGTATATTTTCTGAATCAAAAGATATGCAACAATTCAAGCTTTTGATGCAAATCACCAAATTTTTCTTAAGAAAGTTGTAGCAATAATTAAAGGAAGCTTTCCAATTTAGTGGGTAAAATAGGGATCTTGTTTTATTTTGTGTCTCTTTTTAGTGAGGTTAAACATTTCCATATATTTGGTAATTATTTATATCTCTTCTTTTGTGAATTTCCTTTTAGTGTTCCTTTCCCATTTTTCTTTTGGAGTGTTTAACTTTTTTAAAGTAATTTGAAAAAATTTTTATAGCATTTACACCAACATGTGTTGAAAATATTTTGCCAGATTATTGTTTGCCTTCCAATTTTGTTTGTGGTGTTTTTGAAAGCTGGAAGCTGTGTAGAATAGTCACTACACTCAAGAACCAAACTGCCTGGGCTTGAATCTGAGCTCTAATGCTTAAAAGCTGTGTAACCTTGGACAAGTAACTTAACCTCTCAGTGCCTCAGTTTTTTTATAGATAAAATGGAAGTAATAATAGTCCACACCTTATAGGATTGTTCTGAGGATTAAATCAGCTAATATATGAACAGTGTCTAGAACAACGCTTGGTACATATTGAGTGCTACATAGTGGCTAAGTTATATCAACAATGGTTCCATTCAGGAGTCATCCCTTCATGAAGGAAGCCATCTCTGAATTCCCAATTGACTAAAATACTACTCATCTATCCTTCTACAGCATTTTTCTTAATGCTGCTCATTTTATAATGATGTATTTATATGTCAGTATTCCTTAATAGGCTGGAAACTAACATAGTGGTCAGGGATTGTGTCTTATTTATCATTATATTCCCAATGCCCATCGTATGCCTTCGTTAGGTGAGTGCTCACAGAATATCTGTGAACTGACCTCTAGCTCTTCAGAATCACTCTTATGGCACATAGCTCACGTTCCTTTTAATTATTACTGTGCGTGTACTTAATTAGTTCTCCAACTAGATCACATTTCTTGGAAGCAAATACTCATACTGTTTTCTCTACAAGACCAAGCTCTGAGTCTGAAATATATTAGGTGCTCGACAAATGGAGGATCACAAGAAAGAGCAGTTGGGAGGGAGGAAGGGGAAGATTTAAGAAAGAAAGGAAGGAAGGAAGAGCAGCTTTCACGTAAGCACTAGTCACATGCAGGTTCTTGAGATCCAGTCTTGGAAGATCATGGCTGTGGTTACTGAGTCTGGTTTAGCCAAATCAATGGTCAATCCCACGAGCCAAGTAGAAAGAGATAAAATCCAGAAAGCCCAATCCAGTAAACTATGGACATCCACTCAAGTCTGCGTTATTTTAGTCAACTACACTGTTCTCAGGGCACCATGCCTGCTCCCGACAACTCCCCCCTTACTTCCTTGTGCAGCTGCTTTCCCACTGAATCCCAAGGGCACTTTTGAGCCTGAGGGTCTATGAATGGCTCATACACAACCCTGGTATACAGTATACAGTGAGCCAGAGCATTTGTTACACTCGGGGTCTCAAGTCTTTCCTGGCCTGAGTCAAAACAGGTGTCAGTCCAGACATCTGTATTTCTTCTGTTGAAAATATTAAGTCTGTATTCAAAGCAGTTTCATAGTTGTAACAGCCAAATTGATTAAAAACTCATTTGTCTTAAGTGATGACATTTTTTTTCCTTTGACTATCTTAGTCACCGAAGTTTGTACATATGATTGTAGCTCATGGTTATTTCTATAACTTTTTTATTTACTCACTTACTTAACAAGACTTTCAACAAACATATGCTTCAGTCCAAGAGGCACTAGGGATGGCGATACAAAGTCAAATGAGAGAGGACATCCCTGCCCTCAGTTTCTTAAAACAAGTGTGGCAGATTCACAAGTAAATCATGAATAGAATGTGCTTTTGTAAGCATTTTGATAGAGTTATGTGCTAGGTGTTATTGGAACACAGAGGAAATGCGCATAAATCATTCAGAGCTGGGAAGGGGAGGTCATGGAAAGTTTCATGGAGGAGATGAGGCTGGGCTGAATTTTGAGGAAACATTCATTCATTCAATAAATATTGACTGGTACAAATAAAAAGAATATAATCCATCTAGGCGTGGAGCTCCCTTGTCAGCAGTGGACAAGATAAGATTCTTAAACACATGGAACTAATTATTAAACCGTCAAAGGGGGATGTGTAGAAAAATGAAGTTGGGTGATGTGATAAAGAGTGATAGGAAGCAGGGAGACCAGATCACTAATGCTCAATGTGTGAGCTAATTCAATTCCAAACCCTGAGCACACATATGCACAAGGCACTCTGCTCATTACCTAAGAGCCTGGACTGGAGCGTTACCTATGGGAACGGCAAGGAAGAAATGGACGTAACAAGGACTGCAAAGGAAGACTCAGCATGTGGAGGTGGTGGAGATGAAGGTGTGAATGGAAGGATACTGATACTTCAAACAGGAATAGGAAAGCTAGGAGAAGAAATGCTGGTTTGAAGGAGAAGGTGTTGAGTGTTGGAATAAAACAGGGCCCAACACATAAGAGACCTTCAGTAAATGTCAAATGAAGGAATGGATAGATGGTGGGTGGGTAGAGGGATGGGTGGGTGCACGGATGGATGGACAGATGGATGATATGGTGGTAAGTGGTATAGTGAAATCAAGGTAATCTGCACTCCCATCCTATCTTGGCCCAGTGGGGAGCAAAACAAAAAATTTTGTATTCATTTCTTGACATTTTTATCTCTCACTAAACTATCAGTTCCTTAAGAGAAATAATTATGTTGTCCCCTAGGGCCTGGCACCATGCCTGACCCCTGCTTTATAAATGTATAGTTGTTGACTGCATACCCTGCCATTCTTCTCTATCAGCCACAACATGACTGCCTTTTTATGCCTGTTGACTATGGCTCTCCATCAGCAAGGCCAGCGAAGCATTCACTTATCACCCATGATCCACCACTGATTCTTTCCTCCCTCACTGATAAGTCTTCCTGTGTACTCACTGGTTTAATCTCCCAGGCATAGGGACCTGGCTGTTAAAACCAGGAACCTGGATTCATCACACAGCCTACATTCAGGGTAGAAGGAATCCATTTAGAAACTGCCAATACATACAATATGGAGTGTACAAATTATTAGGTCAGGATGAACTTCAGGCTTAGCAGAGATTGTAGCAGCCCCACATAATTGGGCCAAATTGTGGTTTATTAAGCTAGCTTTTATCATAGTGACTCCCATTAGTGCAGCTATTGTTAAGGGTCTATGAGTTTTTCCATTATGAGACCCTGTTTCAGAGGCTTATAACTGCCATGGAAATTCACTGCTGCCTGAAGCTTGACACATTAGAGTGTTTGCAGCCTTTGGGTATATTTTGAAAATAAGAATAAAATAAAAATTACGGGGTTATTTCATTGAGATATGTGGCCTCAGCTTGCGAGCCTGTGAGGATTCTGTAACAAGCCAACCTTAGCCAGGCAGTGGACAGTGAGCTGACAGGATAGATAGTAACACTTTTAACATTTTCCTCATTGTCATTACGCTCCATCTTGTCAGTAATCTCCTTGTTAAAGAGCAGTCAGTGACATGACGGACAATAATGGCCCCATTGCAGTTATCATTGCCCATCACATAGAAACCCAAGTTTCAGAAGTTCTTATACATCGTACATAAATTGACTATATAAAAGGCTGTGAAAATGTTTTTGATAGAGCAAAAATCCAATCAGACACCCTCTTAATCAATTCCATGGATGGCTATATGATTTGTAGGTGTCATATTGCTGTCATTTTGGGGGGCTTGAGTTTATATGGACAGCAATGAAGTGACTATTTTCTCTTAAGTTCTTTGCTTGCAATTACAACATGCTGCCAGCAGCTGATCTGTGGTACTCTGGTTAGTGCCTTGTGTTCCAGACTATAGGTTTCCCCATAGGAGAGGGTAACAGAAGAAATAATTAGCACATCTTTCAAACCTTAACTCTAACCTGAAATAAATATTGATTCACAGTTAGAGTAAGACGTAAAGAAATGGGCACCTGAGTAAAATTTGTCACCTAATCAAGGTAACTATTATTAACTGCTATTTGACTTAACCTTGAGCCTTTCTTGGATCTCAAACACGTCATCTACTAAGACGTTGCTCTAGTAGAGTGGTTAGAATGTGGGCTCTGACGTCAGATGCTAGGGCTTACAAATTTTCAATCAACCATTCCCTAACTCTCTGACTATGGGCAAGCTGCTCACCTTCTGAAGGTCTCTGGTCCTCTTTACTAATCTGTAAAATTGGAATAATAATAATACCTACCTCAATGGAGCAGAATAGAGAGCCCAGAGATAAATCCACACCTATATGGTCAATTAATCTACAACAAAGGAGGCAAGAACATACAATGGGTAAAAGATGGTCTCTTCAATAAATGGTGTTGGGAAAACTGGAAAGGTATGTGCAAAAGAATGAAACTGGACCACTTTCTTACACCATATACAAAAATAAACTCAAAATGAATTAAAGACTTAAATGTAAGACCTGAAACCATAAAACTCCTAGAAGAAAACATCAGTAGTAAACTCTGACATTGGTCTTAACAATATTTTTTTGGCTACATCTCCTCAGGCAAGGTCAACAAAAGCAAAATAAACAAATGGGACTACATCAAACTAAAAAGCTTTTGCACAGCAAAGGAAACCATCAACAAAATGAAAAGGCAACCTACTGAATGGGAGAAGATATTCACAAATGATATACCTAATAAGGAGTTAATATCCAAAATATATAAAGAGCTCGTACAACTCAATATCAAAAAAAGTAAGAATCTGATTAAAAAATGGGCAGAGGACTTGAATAGACATATTTCCAAAGAAGATATACAGATGGCCAAGAGCTACATGAAAAGGTGCTCCACACTATTAATCATGGAAATGCAAATCAAAACCACAACAAGATATCACCTCACACCTGTCAGAATGGCTAGCATCAAAAAGACAACAAATAACAAGTGTTGGCAAGGATGTGGAGAAAAGGAAACCCTCATACACCGTTGTGGGAATATAAATTGGTGCAACCGCTATGGGAAACAGTATGAAAGTTCCTCAAAAAATTAAAAATAAAACTACCATATGATCCAGCAATACCACTTCTGGATATTTATCTGAAAAAAACAAAAACACTAATTCAAAAAGATGTATGCACCCTTATTTACACTAATCAAGATTTGAAAGCAACATTATTTCCAATAGCCAATATATAGAAGCAACCGAAGTGTCCATTGGTAGATGAATGGATATAGAAGATGTGGTATATACATACAATGGAATATTACTCAGCCATAAAAAAGAATGAAATCCTGTCACTTACAACAATGTGGATGAATCTAGAGGGTATTATTCTAAGTGAAATAAGCCAGACAGAGAAAGAAGAATACTGTATGATTTGACTTATATGTGGAATCTAAAAAAACAAAACAAGTGAACAAACAAAACAAAACAGAAACAGACTCATAGATACAGAGAACAAATTGGTGGTTGCCAGAGGGGAGGAGAGTGGGAGGGCAGGTGAAATAGGTGAAGGGGATAAGGGGTACAAACTTCCAGCCATAAAATAAATAAGTCATGGGGATGTAATGTACAGCACAGGGAATATAGTCAACAATGTTGTAATAACTTTGTATGGTGACAAATGGTCACTAGTCTTATCAGGGTGATCATTTGTAATGTAAATAAATGCTGAATAACTATGTTGTACACTTGAAACTAGTACAATATTGTATGTCAATATACTTCAATTAAAAAATTAAAAATAAATACCTACCTCACAGAGCTGTTATGAGGTAGAGTTGTTTGACAATATATCTCAAGGACTTATAGCCTCAGTCCCAACCTCTTTGATATTGTTCCTTATCAGTAAAAAAATTTGAGCATGTATATCTTAATATACATATAAAATATTTCTACACTGATAAATTAAATTGTGTACCACTAAACTAACATATTACACATATTATAAACATACACAAAAAACAGAAATTTTATTTTATTTTATTTATTTATTTTTTTGTGAGGAAGATCGGCCCTGAGCTACACTTGCCAATCCTCCTCTTTTTTGCTGAGGAAGACTGGCCTTGGGCTAACAACATCCATGCCCGTCTTCCTAACTTTATATGGGACGCCACCACAGCATGGCTTGACAAGCGGTGCGTCAGTGCACGCCCGGGATCCAAACCGGCAAACCCCGGTCCGCCGCAGCGGAGCGCGAGCACTTAACCGCTGGCGCCACCAGGCTGGCCTCAAAAAAATAGAAATTTTAAATGATTGAAATAAAAAACATTTTTAAAAATGTTTTTATTCTGTTTCATTAATAATACAGAACACAATTTTGCACTCAGGAAAAATTATTATTATACTTAAATAACATTTTATATTATTATATTGAACTACTATTTTTATGAAAGCAATGTGATTAAAATGATTCATTATTTTTTTGTAAATCTTGCTTTAACATAGTGATATAGTTAATATGGAGGTCTGTTTCTACTTTGTTTTAGTGACCATCACAGCTTAAAAGATATTTCACTAAGATATGAATATCCAAATGAAAGGCATAAATTTCTGACTACACTTATTAATACTGCAAACTACAGTATTGGGGCTGTATGCCACAGGGGCTGGCCTGGTGGCATAGCGGTTAAGTGCGAGCGCTCCACTTTGGCGGCCTGGGGTTTGCAGGTTCGGATCCCGGGCACGGACTGATGCACTGCTTGTCAAGCCACGCTGTGGCAGCATCCCATATAAAGTAGAGGAAGACGGGCACGGATGTTAGCGCAGGGCTAATCTTCCCCCCCCCCCCCCAAAAAAAAACTGCAAACTACACCAATTATGGAAAGACTTTTGTTGAAATTTAGTTAGTAAATGCCCATCTTCTCTGGTTTCAGTGAGTTATTTTTGAAAATAATCAGAAATCATTATGTTTTACTGAACAGTTTCAAAACAATGAAACTCTTCATTTGAAAGATTTATGAATGGGTAAGAATATTTTGTTTCTGGATTTGTTTCAAGATTTTAAAATTTTGGTAGGTAACAGATAACATATTCAGCAAAAAAACACATTTAAAAAAACATCCTTTTTTTAAATGCTCTTTCCATACCAGAGATCTCTTTCGCAAAACATCTATTTTGTCTCTCCTCATTTAGTCACATTTATCTGCAAGGTAGACGAAGTGTGTTGATATAAAAACAAAACAAAATTAAAAAATTCTAGACAGCACATTATTGACAGACAACCCCTTTTTATCATAGAAAAACACCTAGCCAATTTGAGACATATTTTTGATTAAAAATGTATAATTCATTATTAAACTCAATAACTCTTATGATACATTTCCAGGTGGTAATCTGAGAACCTCTGTGTGGTACCAAACATTTTTACAGTCACACTCATGTTGTGACAAAACATTGTAAAAATTCTACTCTTTAAAGAATGCAGCCTGTAAATCCACTTATCTTGGTTCGCGTGAACTACACATGTGATAAACTAGAAAATGAATGAACAAATGGTGGGGCCACTGCCCCAAACCCCCACACATTGTGGGATTCCAACTCTTCTTCAGAACCCCCTAATCTAACACATGGATTGAGAGAGGATGCTGGTGTAAATCCATATATTAAGTACCAGTCATGCTCATTTATCTTTTTGTCACGATAAGAATAAATACAAATAGAAATCTAATGTTTTCTTCCCATATCTCAGTTGATCTCTGTTGGGCACAGCCCACTTTGGGGGCTGCTGGCTCTGCAGGGCAGGGCGCTCAGACACAGTGAGTAGTCAACAATTGCCAGCAACCTCTATTACCTTTCTAATCTACCTCAATCTTTATCCTAAAGAAGTGTTCTTAATCTTTCAGAGGTGGTTTCACACTCCTTCAAGGATCTGATGAAAGATATGCACTCTGCCTCCAAGCAAATTGCATGTCCATGGACACCTGCGACTTTGCACACATCTTTCAGGAGGTCTGCACCTGAGCCTGAGAGGGCTTTACTTAGGACCTAGTAAACTGGCGAAAACATGTGGAGGATTCAACCACTTGGAGGTTTTAGTTGGTGGGTATTAAGCGCCTTGCAGGTGATTTAGTCCGCTAAAGTCCCCCTCCCCCATTATATGTTTATCTAGATAGACCCAGGAGTCTAAATAAAGGGATTCCCACCATCCCTTCCAGTTCCTCTCCATGCATGCACAGAAACAGATTGACAGACACATACTGTCACTTAGTATTCTCTGGAAAGCAGCATTAACTAGGTGAAATTTTACCTTGAATCTGTCGATGGTTTCTCAGCTGTTCGAGGAAGTGTCTCCAAGTTTTCCAAGTTCAACAGAGATTGAGTGACCAGGTTTTGTTTAATTAACTTGAATGCGAAGTTTAAGTTTACTCTTTAACCAAAGGAACACAATTCTTGTTCAGAAGCGGCTTTCTGAAAGCCTGCCTCCTGGGAGACTAAAGTCCTGTCCAGTAAGAAATTTCATCCAGAGATTTATATATATATATATTTTTTAATTTTTGGATGATAACTTTTCAAATACTATTTAAATAAAAATGTCGTAAGAATTTTAAATAGAAAGTTAAAACTCCAGAGGCTATCAGAAAAAATGACATCTGAAAAATCTTCCTACATCTTGAAGCTCTTTTCTTTCTTCTTTGTCTTATCTTCTCCTTATAATAATTTTCTGCTCAACCAGCACTTAGAGTAAAATTAGGGATGAGTATAATAATTAGGCTTATGTGGCATATGTGTGTTTGTGCATACATGAGTACTCACTGGTCCCTGAAAAAATAACGTTAATGTTTATATCTCTGTGAAACTGTAATGCCTCTTGTAGTCCTGTTTTGCTTCTCTACAATGTCCCCTGACCTTTGTACTTCTTATACAGAATGTCAGATATAGGCCATCAGAAGTCCCTCTAAAAAAGAGGAGAAATTAATGATCATTTTCCAGCACATCTCTGCACCAAATTCCAATGCTACATTGTGCATTTTTTAATGGAGGGGCATGTGAGCTGTCACATATCAATACAGGTGTAAGAGAGTTCATTGTTTTTTAAATATTCTTGCTTTCCTCTTTACTTTTCTAAATACAGGATTTTTCTCAATCAATCAGACAAGCATCTTCCTGGGGGTAGATTATAACATTTACTGAAGGAATGTAAAGGTAAAGATCTAGGTAATATTCAGCTTTTGAAATTCAAAGTCAGTCAGACTAAAGCCTCATAAGTCAGGCTATTGTCTTGAGAGCAGATATTCTAAATTCCCTTATCTCCCCATGTCAGGTGAGCCTAGCCCATGGCAGTAAGAAAATATAACATAAGAAAAGTCAAAGTGAAAGTCCATCTTTTTTCTAGCTCTAGGCATTGCAGGAAGGGAGAGGGGGAGAGGGGAGGGGAGAGAGAGAGGGCCCATCATCAGCATGGATATATTTCCTACGCACATTTGAGTTGCAGGGGAGCTAAGCTTTGCAACCCTGCTATCTGTGGAATGAGACGTCACTCCCACCAACTGTGGAGTTGTAGAAGCTGAAGTACGTGCGCCAAGGCCTCTCCGAGTTACAAGCAATCAGAAACACGCTCCAGCAGCCATAATAATTACTGACTTTGGAGATATATTATGGATTTGGAGATAAAAAACTAAGACTCCCATTAATGTAATTGACAGACTCAGAATGTATTTCCATTTTGATTCTATTTATTACTGACTCACTGAGCTATCTCTTGGTTGATACCAAAAGGCTTGAGTTTAAGTTCTACTTAGGTTCTTGAGGCACTTTCAAAACTAGAGAATCTTATTTGTAAAATGAGTCTATATTACTGGACTCCTTCCTTCTCACGTAGAATTTTAGAAATGCCGGAAATCACACTTGAGAGAGTACCAGGAGCTACCACATGACAGAGTGAGATTAAACTCCATTGTTGAGGGCAAGAAGCTAAAGAGAGCCAAGCACAGGAGTGAATGGACAGCCATACAGTCTGGTCCCCACGCCTCCTGTCACCGTCACTATTAAGATTCTCAAGCCCTTAACGTTTTAGCATTAATTATTCATTAGAATTAGACGTAGCCATGGAGTGTCTTAATGAGCTTTAATGGCAAATAGCCAAAACATCAGGCCTCTCCCCTTGCGTGTTACCTGAGGGGATTCTCTTCAGATCCTTCCTTTCCTCATCTGTAATAAAAATACTGTTAACCCTTAATGCCCCTAGCAGGGCTGGTCAATGGCCTGTGGATACCATAAATGCTTCCCAAAGGGGTAAAGTGGGGAAGAGTAGAGATGCATAAGAAACTGGAGAGACATAACAGAGAAATAATTAAGCTTTCAAAGAGTGACGACTCTCTAGTCATAGGAGGAACTGCTTCAATGTGTTCTTTTCGTGAAAGAACATCAGAAAACGAAAGATTGTGTATGAAACCCTAAAAACACAGCAAAGGTGAACTCCAATTAGCGATTTTTTCTAAACTTTCAAAACTCAGAATTCCCCTTGTAAAATATATCTATTGTTTAATAGTCACATGTACAACAAATTTTCAGAAACACACGTACAAATGTGGGACACAGCCCAGAAATGCTTGTTAAATGAATGAATTTAAGGAATAAAAAGTAGAAGTATCTTTTGTGGCAAGCTATAGAATTCCATCAGTAATTAACGTGTTCCACTTTTTATGGCCCCACCATCACTCCACCGTATTCCGGACTATCAATTATCATTGAAAATACATATACAGTGTGTGCCTACTCTATCTTTTCTTTGTCTCAATCCTTTCCTAGTAAAAATGTAGAAGGTGGCAAAGTACATCAACTCCTGCAGGCCTGTCAGGACTCTTTAGAGTACATTTCCTATAAAGCACTATTTGGTCCCCCAAAGTTTAAATGAATTTGAATGCTTCTCCAAATACTCAGATTACTTTCTGAAAATGACTTGGGCACTGGGGAGAACTTGAGTGCCTGTTTGATTGTATTTGGCCAGAATGAGTAACAGGGAGAGCTTAGCAGAAACAGATATGGGAAGCCGAAAGTTTGGAAGCTCTCTTTTTCTATCGTGGTTTGACTGTAGTATTGGCAGAGAGAAAGTAACCAGAAGTTGCTGTACAACGCTGTGGACAGAAACGAGGGAGATAATTTTAAAATATCTCTTGCTTTCCCGGGATCAGCCTAGCATGCACAAATAGAACTTTGAGGGCTAGGCGGAGTGCTAAAGAGATAGACACTCTTCCAGTTGCCAGATGTCTGGCTATATAACTTTTTGGCACTTTCTGCAACATAGAGGCAGATCTATGGATTGGATCTATAAACATTACAGTTACCATCTGACAACTGTTCAGTGGCCTCCGTCCAGTTTCTGGTGGACAGGTGTTTGAATTACAAAAAAAACCTCCCTCACAATTGGAGCTGTTAATTGATATGCTTGTTGGAAGGCCCAGAAACAAGGCCAAAAATTGAACGGGCGTGAAGGCAGAAATATTCCCCCTTCCTGGTGGTCCCTCCCGTCTAAATTGGAGGCATTTGGGGAGAGTTTTGCCTGGCTGCTGTGTCGGTCTGTGATTAGATGGCATCAGTTCCCACTGCTTTGAATTTGAGGCATTTCCCAAGCCCTTAATTAACTTTTAAAAATATTAAAGATTACGGAGCTCCTTTTTTCCACCCAGTTCAGCTCTCACAGTTTCTATGGTGGCTTGACTTATTTGCAAACTTGACAATGATACACAGTTTAGGTTTTGTTTGCAACTCAGAATAGAGACTTAATGAATCATTGTCGATGTTTCTCTAAGAGCGCTGGCATAGAGGTCAGCCCCAGATAGGAAGACCCACCAGATTCTGGGCCTTTATGCCAGGATGCCTCTGATCCCTGAGGGCATTTATGCTCCCTCACACCACCAGAGACAGACGCTGGGCCTAATGGGCCATAGGTAGGATGGGAGGGAATGCATGAATGTGCCATACATTTAAGGGTATAAGAGCACATTTGAATTTCTAACACTGTGTTTGCCCTTACAAGAGCTTCTGAGTAAAATGGAGGATTATTTATTTCATCCCATAATCTGTGCTGCATTTACCAATAGAGTTTTGAAGAACAAAGGGACCTCATCATTCTTTGATATATAGGTCCTACAAGAGCAAGTCTTACTTTTAGTTATTTAATAAATTTCTTCCTTCACAAGTTTCTAATTTAGAGCGCCTCTGAATCACAGTCAATAATGTATCTAACGCTGATAATAGCTTTAGCATAAGAACACTTTTCACTTTGGTGGGGTTCCTATTCGGTCCAACAAGTTTGAAGGTGATATTAACAGCAGCAAGGGAGAAAGCGTCCCTG
This sequence comes from Diceros bicornis minor, assembly GCF_020826845.1. Taxonomy (NCBI): domain Eukaryota; kingdom Metazoa; phylum Chordata; class Mammalia; order Perissodactyla; family Rhinocerotidae; genus Diceros; species Diceros bicornis. The sequence goes on along the minus strand of NC_080755.1, from coordinate 20,751,641 downwards.
TTAACTCTTTTCTTCGATAAGAGATAAGCTGTTTTTGTAGAGAAGTTTTCATGAAGAAGAGCTGTGATGAATGAGAGACCTTGGATATGGGAGTAGATGCAATATTAAATGTAAAAGTCTACTAAAATTGAGTAATTTGTCATTAGCTTTCTATTAAAGCAACAGCTTGGGGTGTAGTGCTTTTTTAAAAAAAAAAAACTAGTAATTTAAATTATTGACCATAACAATGTTTGCTTTAAAAAGAAACTGCATCCAAGAACTGTCTCAGTAATCTGGAAACATTTCTAAGTGTCTGAGTGACTACGGATATACCTTTTTGTAGAGTAGTTAACAAACTGACCAGTCAATTCTGCCAAACTACCAATCCGAATGAATTTTATACTTTATTGAATTCATGGATAGTACAGTTGACTTCCACCAGTCATCCCACTGGAAGCTATTGAACTAATCATGAGTGGAGGCTGAGCCGGAGGGGCAGGCCACGTGCTGAAACCATCCCTGTGTATTTCATTGTTTCTTTCCATGCAGACAGCAGACTTTGAGGGCTGGAGAAAACACTGGTGTGAGGTCCTGAGTCCTCTGCATTAATGGCACCGAGGCAGCATGCCCTAAGGCAAATGTTTAGCAGAAAGTGCTACTGTATATGTATATGTACACGTATATATATATATGTACATGTATGTATATGTGCATATATGTATAAAAGCAAATAGTATACACATAAATATATTGTAATATACATTTATATATACTAATATACATATTAGAATGATAATCTTAGGAAAAATAAAAATATTTATAGGCCACACTTTTAAAAATCCAACATGAAATGCAGTAGCTTCCCCTTATCCAGGGGGATAAGTTCCAAGACCCCCAGTGGATGCCTGAACTTGCGGATGTACCAAGCCCTATGCATACTACATGTTTTTCTATACACATACCTACGATAAAGTTTAATTTATAAGTTAAGCACAGTAAGAGATTAACAACAGTAACTAATAATAACACAGAACAATTATAACAATATACTGTAATAAAAGATCTTAGCAACCATGACATATGATTCTTTTTCTTTCCTTATTAAGTCAAGGATGTTCACCTTTTCATTTAAAGGAAGCACTTTACGGCTTCTCTCTGGCATATCTGAATTGCCAGCATCACCACTCTTGTGCCTTGGGGCCATTGTTAAATAAAATAAGGGTGACTTGAACACAAGCACTGCGATGCCTCAACAGTTGGTCTGATAACCAAGACAGCTACTAAGTGACCATCGCCGGGGCGGGTAGTGTATAGTATGGATCCGCTGGCCAAGGGATGATTCACGTCCCAGTTAGGATGGAGCAGGACAGTGCAAGATTTCATCACGCTACTCAGAACCGTGCACAATTTAAAACTTAGGAATTGTTTATTTCTGGAATTTTCCATTTAATATTTTCAGACTGCGGTTGACCACCAGTAACTGAAACTGTGGAAAGTGAAACTGCAGTTAAGGGGGGACTACTGTAGCTTTATTGAGCCTCAGGGGAAGTGTCTCTTTTTAATTCTTTTTTATTATAAAAGATATTAAAACATACAAGTGGAGAGAATACTAATATAATGATCCTCCCCTATACCTACTCCTCCCCCAACTTCCACATATATCAACGCACGCCTGAGCCTCTTTTGTCTATATCCCGTCACCGCTCTTGCCCTCCCAGATTATTTTGAAGCAAGTCTCAGACATCATATTATTTCATCTGAAAATATTTCAGTATGTATCTCTGAAAAAGGTACATTTCACTCGTTTAAAAAATATCCACGAACTCATTTTAAAAAACACCCACAGAACCATGATCACACTTGTAAAAATTAACAATGATCCTTTATTATTAGCTAATCTTCAGTCAGTGGTCACATTTCCCCAACTAGGTTGTAAAATTTTTTTTTTTTTTTTTTTGCTGAGGAAGATTGGCCCTGAGCTAACATCTGTGCCAATCTTCCTCTATTTTGTATGTGGGACACTGCCACAGCATGGCTGGTGAGTGGAGTAGGTCTGCACTCAGGATCCAAACCCTTGAACCTGGGCCGCTGAAGCAGAGTGTGTGGAACTTTAACCACTTGGCCACAGGGCCAGGCCCAATAAATTTTTTTTAAAATTTTGTGTTTGGGATCCAATTTGGGGTTCAAATAAGGCCCACACATTGCAATTGTTTTGTCTTTTTTAGTCTATAGGTTCTTGTTCCTTCTTTCCCTTTTTCTTCTTAACAGTTGTTGTTGTTGAAAAAGAAGAAATTGGGTTTTGCCGAAAGAGTTTCCCACAGTCTGGATTTTGCGACTGTCATTTAACATGTACTTCCTCCAAACCGAGAGTTAGATCTGAGGCTTGATCAGATCCAAGTTTGACTTTTGTGTCAATGCTACTCTCTGGGTGGTGTTGCGTACCTCCATTAAGAGGGTAAAACATCTGGTTGTCTCTCTTTGTGATGTTAGCAGCCACCAATGGCACATGCCTAGGTCTCTTAGGATCTAATTCATCTAATTCATTAGGGGTTGCCAAATGCCGCTGTTCTGCTGTACCATTCCTTCTTCACTGAGTTGATAGAAGATTCTGTAAAGAGGAACTTCCCTTCATCAGCTGCTGGGTTACACTGAGGTACAGCTCATACACGAGAGGCAAGATTCATGCTCAATTCTTTGCCTTTGTTTCCCAATTTTCAAAATAAGGAGCCGGTTTCCTAGCATCCTCCAAAAGCAACCAAAGAGGTTTTTCTCTAATTTATCATTATGGAATCATGGATTTAAACACATCCGTTATGTTTCTATCTATTTTCTCGTTATTCTTACTGCTGATCAAATTGTCCCATCTTTGGCCAGTGGTCACCTCTTCAAATTGACTTCTGAGTGCTGTCAATATATCCCCTGTCGTCTTTGATAGTTGCCTTTGATAGTTCCAGCATCATCTCCTACCCAGATTTGGAATCAGCTATTTCTCCCAAAAGTTCTGGTTTCTTTTGTGGTTAAAAAGTTTTTAGAGATTGCAATTTTAGGCGGCAGGGATGCTCTTTGCTCCTGGGCTCATCAGTTTTACTTTCTGTTTTTTCAGTGGACAGAGCTAGAATATATTTTTTTCTGTTATATTTTTTATTGTGAAATATATATAGTTCTATAATAGGAAATATAATAGAACAGTCAAATATACAAGCAGAAAGAATATTATAATAAATATCTCATGTACTACTCCCCCAGTTATCAACTCACACACACACACACAAAATACATACACATATATGTACACAAACAAATACATATAGATACAGAAATTTTTATATAAAATACCTCAATTCAAATTAATACTACAATTCAACTTTGGGGCCATACGATTTTTACTTCCCCTGAAAATCACAGCTGTCAGTGATATCAACATAGTCAGTTACTTGCTTCATCCCAACAGTCTCAGATTAACAAAACCAGCGTTACCACCAATACTGGGTTTCTTTTGTGGTTTTTTGGCAGTTCTTTTGTCTTTAGGGTATATCCCAATAAAGATGAACGATCAAATATGTTTTAACATCACCTGAATACTTCTCTATATGTTTGTGCCACCAACTGAATACACATTTAGGTTCATTTGTTTCATTTTTTTGCACTTTTTAGGATTGATTTTTTTCAAATTTAACTTTGTTATATAAAATATTTACATGATTCCAAAGTCAAGTCTGTAAGATATATTCAAAGAAATCTAGCTACTATCTCTAGCCTTCCCATGCCATTCACTCCCTCTCCATAGATTACTAGTTTATTTTATGATTTGGTTATATTGTTTTAAAGAGGAAATACATAGATATATACATACAAAAAGACAGACATGCATTAATATCTCCCTTTCTTAGGGATAAGATGGTAAAACTATACTGACTTATTTTTATCTTGTGTTTTTCACTTAACATTATATCATGGAGGTAGCTCCATGGTTGGATGTGGTTATATTTCCATTCCTTTCTACAGCTGCATAACACTTCATTGTGTAGGTGTTCCATAGTTCATGCAACTAGTCCCCTATTAATCACCTTTGACTTGTGTCCAGTTTTTGCTTTTAGTAATGACATTACAATTACTAGCTTTGTGGCCATATTTTAATGTTTTTGCCAATCTATCTTTAAGATAGATTCCTGGAAGTTGGATTGCTGAGTCAAAGGGCAAATGCACATGTAATTTTGCTAGATATTTCCAAATTCCTCTTCACAGAGGTTGCCCTAGTTTTCATTCCTTCCAGCAATCTATGAGCATGCTTGTTTTCCCACAGCCTTGCCAACAGCGTTGATTGTCTAAGTGTTGGATTTTTGCCAGTCTGATAGCGGAGAAGCCGCATCTCAGTGTGGTTTTACTTTGCATTTATTTTATCGTTTGTAAAATTGAATATATTTTCCCCTGTTTAAGAGCCACTTGCATTTCTTTTTCTGTGTAGTTTGTTCATATCTCTAGTCCACTTTACAGTTGCTACCTTTTTGTGCTCTACTTTTAGAAGCTCTTTGTATATTAGAGATATTGACAAAAATAGTATTTTATCTGTAAATAAGTGCAAAATATTTTTCCCAATGTCATTTGCCTTTCCTCTCAATATGTTGTGTGTGTATGTATCTGTATGCAAATATTTTCTTTTATTTTATATAACCAAATATATCATTTTTTGCCTTATTGATTCTAGATTATGAGTCTTAGGAAGGTTTTCTTCACTCCCAGGTTATAGAGGAGTTCTCTTGTGTTTTCTTTTTGTGCTCTGTGATTTGATTACTTGGCATTTAAATCTCTATTCATTTGGAATGTATTCTGGCATATATTGTGAGAAATGGATCTAATTTCATCTTTTTCCATATGGCTGTCCAGTTATCCCGTTATTGTTTCTTAAATAGACCATCTTTCCCCCTATGATCTGAAATGCTACCTTTATTGTACTATATTGTATCTACTTACCACATTTATTTGCTATAAATTTCACATGTGAGTGGATTTGTTTCCAGATTTTTCCATCCATTGCCAATATCAAAATGTTTTAATTATGGAGGCCTTATTGTGCATTTTAATACCTGATATGCCTAGTCCACTCCTTGTTACTCTTCTTTTTCATGGTATTCCTGGTTATTCCTGTTTGTTCTTCCAAATGGACTTTATAAGTAGCTTATCTATACTTAGGTGGAAAATAAAACCTCATGGTGTTTTTGTTGTTAATTATTTAAATTTATATATTAGAGAGAACTGATAACTTTATGATGTTGAGTCTTCTTATTCAAGTACATGGTCTGTCTTTTCACTTGTTCAAGTTTGTCGCTTTTAGAAGTGTCATATCATTTTTATGATATAGGCTTTGGACATTATTTGCTAATTTTACACCCAGGTATTTTATTTTCATTTTTGCCATTATAAGTGGGAATGGCAAAATTTTCGTTACGTGTTTTTTTTGTATATATAAAGGCTATTGGTTTTTTATGTTAATTTTATAGCCTGCTAAGGTTATAATTTTATAACCTAAGTCCTCTTATTGTTTGTAGTAAAAGTTTTATTAATTCTTTTCAATTTTTATAATGATATAAATCTTATTATTTGTAACTAAAGATAACTTTAGCTCTTTCTTTTCAATTCTTATGCTTCTTATTGCTTTCTCTTGCTTAATTGCATTGGCTAGTACTTCCAACACAATGGTAAATAGCGAAGTGCATTCTCATCTCTCTCTCTTCCCATCTATGTCCATGTCTATAACTATCTACATATCTTCTAGTGTTTTGTAATTTGGTTACTTACATTTAAATCTCTGATCCATTTGGAATTTATCCTGGTGTATGCTGTGAGGAATTCTAAGTTTATCTTTTTCCATATGGCTAACCAGTTTTCCCAGTATGGCAGATTTTAAATCATTTTGCCATGTTAATGTGAAGTGAGAAAGGCATATTCTTACTTTTAGATCAGAGTGTTGTGTTTTTGTATGGCCCTGTTACCACAGTGAGCCTGGGAGATGGAGTCAGAACTCTACCCCTGTTCCCATTTGCTCCCAGCGCTCCTACTTAGGGTGTCCTGCTTGCCACCTACACACTGGGGACTCTGCTGTTGTCGGCTGCCAGGCCCTAAGTCTTGGATTCCCAGTTCTGGAGTCAACAACTTGGTGAGCTGCTTTGCCTCAGGCTAGCTGCCCAAATTGAGATGGCTAAGCTCCTAGGGAGAAGAGAATTGCAGACAGAGACCACTGCTCTTCATCCTTAGAATATTTCCAGGTGATGAAAACTGAGTTGCAGAGTGCCTGCCTTGGGGTACGATGTGGCAAGAGTTTTCTTTCTTGATATATAAGTACCTACCCAACATCTTCCATTTTGACTCTTGGTCCTCAAAACCTAAAACACTTACTATCTGGCCCTGAACAGAAAAATTTTGCCCACATCTGCTGTAGATTATATAATTTATTGAATAAAAAAAATCAATGAACTTATTCACAAGTGCATTTTATTCTTCAATAGTCCTTGCATCATTTGTTCCATGAATTTAAAGGTCTGTCTTATTTGCCTTCTTCCTCTTATGTCCATAACTGGTGTGTAAACTCATTGAGGATTGAAATCTTTTCTTTGTAAATTTTTTATCCTCTCATAGGCGTGTCCCTATTAAGAGCTCAAATACATTTGTTGGATTAAGTTGACTAGAATTTTCATAAAACTATCCAGTTGAATACATTGTAGAGTATTTATTTTTTTCTATGCCCACAGTAAATTCTCATTCTTCCTTTTTATCACTCACTATTTGTTGTTGCTTTCGCTAGAGCAGAAAAACTCTCTCCTGTTGACCTCAAATGAGACTCATCCCTGGTGCTGCCACTGTCACCTTTTATTGATTAAGTGCTTATGTCTCCAATGCCTTGCTCAGTCCCCTGCTCCCACATTTCTCCTCTCCTCACACTTATAATTATTTTACTCCCACCTGCAGACTCAGTAGCTTTATAACCTGCCTTAGTCCTTGTTTAGAAAGATGTGGATTATAAATTATAAACATAGAAAAATGTAAACATAAAATAAATATCATTAACTTTTAATTATGGAGAGATATAGTTTTATAATAAATGAATTTCTAGGTCAAAGTATTTTTTTTTTGTACTTGAACACTAAAACAACTTTCTAATAATACTTCAAGCATATTAATATTTACAAATTAGTCAAAGCTTCTTGTTAGAGTACAGAACACAGTTGTTGCGAGTGTCATTCATGGTTTTGTAATTTGTTGAAATCTGTAATAGGGGGGGTCTGTGAGCTATAGCAGAATTTGAGTTCTAGGTTGAGGCAGAGAAATGTTTTCCAGGTTAATATAATGACCCAGTTCCTTCAGATACTGGATGTGAGCCCAATGAAGGCACTCCCTGTGGCAGGCAGGGTACCCATATTACCCTGTTCATCTTCTTTGCAAAAGATATTTGCACTCACTGCCTCTCCTTTGCCTAAAGGGAGCACCTGACTTCTTAGGGTTCCTCTCAGGAGCTCTGTGGGGCTAAGCTGTGATGCTGACAGCTGTGGTCAGGGCAAAGGCCTTGGAGTCCAGGGACTCCAGGTTAGAATCCTGGCTTGATTTTGGGTATGGTAAAAACCATACTCATCTCCTGCAGCTGTGAGAGGTTTACACGGTTTCTTGCTAAAAAGCACTGAATGTCGTGACTGGCTCACAGAGGGCATTTAGTAAATGCCAGCTCCCACCGCCCGACTTCCCAACCTCTCAATCCGCCTTTGTGGTGGTAGATTTCCCTAGCTCTTCTGTAAATTCAACAAGATATATTGCAACCCCCTTCGCCCCTCCGAAAAAAAGCAGAGAACCCAACTCCTTGAGAGGCCTTTGACGCTTGGTCAAGTGCTGCTCCCCTTACATTGCTCATGTGGATCTGTGAACCATTTGCTGGAGTGATTTGGTGCTTCTATCACCTGAGAGGCCGAGCGACTGAGAGCTGGGAAGACCTTGGAGATCATCTAGTGTAACCCTCTCATTTTTCACACGAGGCCCACAGAGTCCACACGGATTGTCCAAGGTCACAGAGTTAAGGATGGCAGAGCCATCCTGCTCTCCAGGATGCTTTCCAGGATTCTGCCTTCCCTGTGCAGTGCGATTCCGCAGGACACCGTCGTTTCTCCCGATTTAGCACTCCTCCCTCTGGGTAATAGAAGCCTGAAGCAAATGTCTAAATGTGGTACATTATCTAAAATTAAATTTGCACAATCACAGCCCATTCAGTTCAAGAAGCTCTGAACTTTAATTCATTCGAGTCATACTTTCGCTGACAGAATTTTGGCCAAAATGAATTCTCACTTCTGAAGGCAAACTAGACATGGCCGTGGCTTAGGATCTCCTTTCCTAAAAAGAAACTAGTGAGACAGACACCACTCTGATCACTGGCCAGTCAGATCTGGCTGGATGTATCTGTTCCTTCAGTGGAAAGTCTCCTGTTTTTAGTACTATCATTAGCCTGAGAAACCTAGGTCCAGATACTCATCAATGGTGGGGCAACGTGTATTATACTTTGTGGCTTTGTCATTCTTTGATGATAGAGTTTAGAATCTATATTAGCTATTTACAAAATTTTTGAATTAGATATTGTGCCCTCCAAACCTCATACTGGCCTTTTCAGGAGTGAAGACTGTTAGGTTCCAGTATTTAAAAGTACTTTGATGCTTTTCTATGGCATTTACAAAGACATCAGTAGATAATGTTTATTTTTTAATCCTTATATATTTTTCTTGTGTACTTTAACTGATTTTAGTTTTGAAATATTTCTTTTCATAATTTCATATCAGAATCTTTTGGGGGTTCTCCAAAGCACTATAATATTATACCTAGTGTTTTAATTTGGGGATGAATAATTTAAGTTATTTTAATAAACCAAGTCCCTTGTGATGTCTTTAATGGAGATGAAATAAGCAAAAGTATATATTTCCAACAATTACCTTAAAAAGTAAGTTGCATCTGACAAACTCAATTCTCGAGGAATTATTATTAAAATTTGTGGGCTAGTATTTCCAAAATATGTGGATTATACTTTGAAAAAGAAAATTAAAATCAATATTTTTTATTACATTTTTAAGCTTAAAAGAAAGGTAGGGGGAAAAAGAAAACTCAGTAAACAAAAGTAGATTTTTTTTACTGAAGATTAGCTTCAATATTGGGTCCAGAGAACTGTGTCTGTATACTTAGACTTACAGGAACTCTCCATGGAGAATACACGTTTTTGCACACTTCTGTATGTATTTTGCATTGCACATAGCAAGCACTAAGAAGGTACCCCAGTCCCTGACTGAATTTCAATTTTGTTTCATTAGGAAAGGAGGAATATTAACCAATTGTAGTAAAATGAACCCCTATGCAGATTAAAGTAAATCTCTATAACTGGTATCTTCATGTTGGTACAACTGAAGTGTAATTCACTTTAGAGAATATGGTCCCAGCCACCAGCAACCACATAGAACAATGCTTAGAGCAGGGATTGCAAGTGTTTAAAAATATGGTGAGACAAGCTGCCCTTCCCTGCTCTTCTGACATCCTGGGTGTATTCTTGTGCCTGAGCTATGACTCTTCTCAAGGGAGTAAAACCAGGGTCACAAAGAAGGCAGGAATCATAGTTGACATAATATGCAGACATTTATTTTGTAGAGTTCCCAATTATCTCCTGCATATAGTTCAAACATCTCATTTATCTCTTTGACACTGTTTGCACTATCTGGAATTGATAACTCATTTGACCTAATCGGCATCCTTTCAATGGCATCTCAACCTATTCGCATGAAAATGTGGAAGAGTGAAGAAAGCTAAGAAATTTAAGAGAGTAAAAAACCACGTGTGAAGACAGATTTTCAGTGAGGTGCTTACCTAGAGAGATATAAGGAATTAGAATTTGTGCTCTTGGCACAAAGAAAAGGCACCCTAGAGAGTGGGAACAAATCACAGAGAGAAAGATAACAGATCCCTAAAGCCAGTATAGAGGTGGCAGAGTCACGAAGTCCATTCTCTGAAGAGTTAATTGGGACAAGTTGTGGATTACAGCTCTAATGTTTATGAGAATGAGAGACAAGTAGGTTCCATATAGTTTTTAGAAATTGCTCCCCTCCTATTTTTGTCATCCTTGCCAGAATATGTCAATGGGTGGCTCACAGCAGTCTTTCTGAAAGGGTGGTCCACGGATCACCTACATCAGAAACACCTGGGGCAGTTGTTGAAAATAAAGATGCCTGGGTCCCACTCCAGGCTTCCTGAATCAGAATCTCTGGGGATGGGCCATAGAATCTGCATTTTAATCAAATTTCCCAAATACACATTTAGAGTCTGAGAACCATTGGAGCTGTTCATTTGATGTGCCACAAGATTTTTCCTCTTTCCAATATCTGCTAAGATTTATATAGCAATTCTATTTTATAAAGTACATTTACCTATATCATCTCATTTTATCTTTACAATAATCCTGTGGGATATTATTATCCCAATCTTACAAAAAAGTAAATTAAGGCTCAAAACTTTTAAGGGACTTTGCCAACAGCTCACATACAAGTAGTGACCCTGGAACTTGAATCTGGGTCTGTGAATTTCAAATTCAATGCTATTTCCATCAGAGTGTGTTCACTCCCTCTATCTGTTTATTTCAAAATTAGGTAAAATGTTACCAGGTGAAGTCTTCCAGGCTTTGGGGTTGGAGTTTACCGTAACTGTTGGCCAAGGATACAGGAGAAAATAAACAGCCTCGGGAGCACAGGTCTTGAAAGTTCAAACCTAAAAACCTTAAAGTGATGGGAAATATTACCCCTATGAGGTTTATGGTGGCTCTTTGTTCCATCAAAGCAAATTACACAGTGGTACACAAATTGATGCAAATTCAGTCCAATCACCTGTCAATCTTTCAGGGGCCACTACTCAGTAATATGAACTACCCTTTACTTTTTTTATCCTTTTTCTGCTTTGCTTCTGTTGTCCTCCTTTGGGCCATTTTGTGGCTTATTTATACTTCCATCCTTCTTGGTATTGAAAGAGGGGTGAGAAAGGAAATAAAACTGGATAAATATTGGTGCCTGTGAGCAGCTTGGTGACAAAGCAGTTGCAACTATCAGTTTATATCAGGTTTTAGAATTATTTGTGTGTTTCAGTTATCCATGTTGCCTACATCCTCTATTATCCCAGATAAGTATTACATTACGGTATTGACGTAGCCCCTTAGCAAGTGTATTGCTACTTGTTCAGTGCAATCGGCTGTGGCAATTCATGACTTTTTTAGACAAACACAGCATAAATTATCTCAAACCAACTCCCAGTTATTCAAGGGTTAATGATCCAATATGTGAGTTTTACAAGCACTTTGCTTCTCTGTCTCCCTCCTATTCTCTAGCTTTAGGTCATTTGGTTGCTTATTACCATCTCCACTAGAGAATATTTAAATTAAACTCAAACTCATCTTTTTTCACTATGGTAGTGGTTTTTGATGTAAGCTGTAATGAGAGGAGGTCAAAACATATAATATTTTTTTCTGTTTTTTTTAATTTAAATTTCCAAACTTACCCCTTTCCTCCATTAACACAGGAAAATTAGAGTTAGCTTTAGCTCTCTTATAGAAATATGTTATTCAAGTCTTGTCATTTCCAAAATCTTTCATTGAGCTGCTAGGTAAATTGGACAAAAATGCCCCAGTTATTTTAAAAAGTTACAAATTTCACTGATAGACCAAAGGGTTTAGAAAAACAACTCTAAATTGCCCAATAACGAGTCCAAACAATTTAGCATGGTGTGAAAGTCAGGAATTAGCACCTCAAATGGATGAATTCGAGTTTCATCTTTTCTCCCTTGCTCTGCCTACCCTCTGTCAGAGGTGCTAATGAACAGTGAAATGGTCAAAAAGTGGGCAATAGCAGGGCAGTAGAAAGGGCTGGTGATTACTCTCCAAAGAAATGAGAGGTAGCCAAATGGAATTTTCCTTTCTCTTCCTCCAGACTTCCAAGAAACTTCTCTTTCTCTCCATGTAGACAGGGTTGAGAAGTTTACTGATCACGGCCTGACTCATTCTATTGCCAGTAGGCTGGGGTCACCTCAGAGCAAGGACAACAACCTGCTGCTGTCTAGTCTAAAGGCTTTATAGTCAGTCTAAAGGCAAATGCCCAACCCCTTCTGAGGGAGACCTCTGGACCCGAACATTCGCAAGTATGGAGAACTAGGTGTAGCGTCTTATTCAGCCAGGACCCTTTATCATGGTGAATGAACATATAAATTAGCATGGATTTAGCTATCAGACAGAAGGAATTCATTTTCTAGCAGGGGTTCTTGGATGGAAATCTCTCCATCTCTTATCGAATATATTCTCCTCTTTCTATGAATTATCCTAGAGGGAGACATAGGAATTGTGCTGGCTCTGAAGAATCCAGAATAAGGCAGATGTCCACAAGCTGAAAAAGTATTTACAACTTCTACCAAAGAAGTGTTGAGATAAATGGCAGAAACCAGCCCTGGCTAATTTCCAGAGGCGCATATTGTGTAAGAAAAAGGGCCAAGTGGAATGGAACACTTGCTATGTGGGAGAGTATTTTACTTAGGTCTGGAGAGACCAGAAAAACTTTGTCAAATTAGTGATATTTAGACTTGTTCCCAGTCTATATCCCAACCAAATGGCATTGTAGGCCACTTTGAAATTTTGCACATTTAAAATTTCTTGATTGTGTCATATTCTATATCTATTCAAGATTTTCTTCCTTATTTTAAACAAGAAACTCTATCACTACTTTCCAACAGATAAAATTAGAAATATATTAGAAAAATAAAACTCTATCACAGCATGATCTCTAATTAATTTCAGATTAGCTTTGGTTCACCCTTGTCTGGGAGAAAAATACATTTCTGTAAGAAGATCAACTTTATTTTTTTAATACAATAAGGATGAAGCCTTAGGGGGGGTGTGCGTGTGTGTAAAATTCTTCCTCCTTCCATCAATAATGTACCTGTTTTGCCTCATTTTATTAATCTATAAAATGGGGTAATAATTGCAGACATTTGAGAAGTCCTTGGACAGTAGCATAAAGATGATAATACTGAAGGTTTCTTGTCTCAGGGGTAACGAGAATGAATAATAATCAAAGCGTTCAGCCCAGTATAAGGAAAATAATATTGTGTGGACTTCACACTGCATGATTTTATTAAATCTAGACTACATGTCTCCATGGCAAATGGATCCCCAAAGCCCAAGCAGCAAAAATGTTAGTGCTTCCTCTGAAAACAAAGTCAACAATTTCTAAAAAACATACGATTTAATCCATTGTCAATGTTGTGCAGAAGAATTTAGTTATGGTGTGTGAGGGGAGAAAAGTCTGTGTTCTTGAAGACGTGCTATTCGTCTTCCTCAGGCCCAGAAATTACATCCTAAATAATTAAAATAACAATGCACCTGCACTGAGACTCCAGCTAAACAGTCTTAGTGGGAACATGGACAGTCCGTGCAAGGGACGGATGGCAGCCAAGGATGGAATTAACCTTCCTTTCACATCGAAGACTGCCAAGTTTAGAATCATTTTCTTTATGGCTTTTCCTAATGATCCTGGAGGAAAAAAGTCCAGAACACCCCTGTCCCAAAATGTTCGTCCGGACACCATGTGAGATAAGATAAGGTGGTGACGAGGCTGCCTGACCTCGGTGTTAACTTTCAGCAGTTAAAATTCTGTTGTTGTAACAGGAATTCTAATTTACTCTTCACATCACAGATGCAAACGCGTCAGATATGAAGCGAGTGAGGATTACCCCGATGCCCTGCTTTGCAGGCTTCCTTTGAAGACTCCAGGGGATATAAAGGCATTTAGCTGTTTCCCTTTCTTTCCCTGCAGAGGCATCTGGCTGAGTCAGGTGGAGCACATTCCACGCTCCTCTTTATTACATGCTCTCTTCCTGCACTGTCTTTTCCCCCTTCCCACTGCTCTAGCTTTCTTGGCCTTCCCCAAACATTTTTATCCAGAACCAAACATTATGTTCGTTTCTGGAATTTCCATCAGGATAAAGAAGAGAAGGAACAGACTCACGTCAGGGATACTCCCTGAAAACCAGCAACTCTATGATTGCACAAACACACACGTGTGTAGCTGGCCATGGCCACCTCTCCCGCACACTCCTGCTTTACACATCCAATGCCGATAAAGGCCTTCTTTTGCTCGAGGAGTGTAGTTTATTTAGCCATGCCCTAGATATAAATTGCATTTACCTCTTTCCGGAAGACAGGCAAGTTGCTTTTCAAGGATGTCATAAAGAGGAAAATAGAGCTTGGTTAAAAAGTGGCAAAACACTTACTGTTCTTATAAGTTCAGATTGTCAACATAACTCGCAAGCGGACACACAAAGCAGAACGCCAGGTGAGTCGGGGAAAGTTCTCTTCAGAATGTTGTTTTCTTTCTGCTAGTCACCTGTGTGGATCCTCAGCCGACCTGTGGGAACGGTCTAAGGAGCATACCTTCTCTGCGGGTTGTAGGGGACAATTAGAGCCAGTGAGATGAGATCAGATGGCTGAGGGTCAAGGGCTTCCAGGATAGACCTGTGCTGGTACACATCTGTAGGTCTCTATTCACTTCTGTATTTGCATGCTAATTAGCATCCTAGCCCCATTGCCCCCACCTGTAGACTCTCGGCCTGTGTCTGCACGGTAACCCTGGTGACCAGGAGCAGTGAGGCAAGAGACTGCTCTCTGAAGAGCCCGCAGCAGGCCCCCTTCCTACAGACAGAAGCAGCAGGAGCACGACAGGAGCCTAGGTGCCTATTGGGAAATAGGATTTTTTCTCTTCTTTCTACAGTTTTTTCTTCCTATTAATATTCTTCTAGAGGGCAAGAAGTTCTAGGTACCAGTATCCAGCCCTCGCCATGGGGGTGAAAATTACATACATTTTTCTCTACTGGAAATACAATTTATTTGGATTATTTTCCCTTTTGTAACGATTTTTTCAGGAAAAAAATACATGCCTAAGGTTAAAAAAGATCAAAAAGGACAAAAGGCTATACAGGATACATATATATAGTATATACAGTATATATATATAATATATTTGGTTTTGTTAGTAACGAAAATGAAAGCCTGCATATACACTTTTCAACTTGCTTTTTTTCACATAAAGTAACTTCAAGTTCATTTGATATCAGTATATACAGAAATACCTCATTTTTATTTATTTTATTTCTGTGGACATATTGTCATGACGGTTTTTTCAAATGACAAGGAAGGAAGGGAGGGAGGGAGGAAAGAAACAGAAACTAAGTACCCAGCTATTTGCGGTTGCTATTTGTCAAAGCATCTTTCTTTATGAAGCTGCACCTATCATTTCTCTCTTACCGACAACGAGGGCAGTGACAGTGGGTCTGTCTTTGGTGGTGGTTGTAAAATCTAAATTTATGGTTTCCAAACCCAGCTTCGTCTGTCGCTTTCTGTATTAAGGACACGTGAGACCCAGGGGGTCCTCTAGCACCCTTTACATGGGGAGATGAAACCTCTTCTCCCGGCTTGACTAAGCAAGAAGGCCACACGCCAGGGGTGACTCGCCGCCGTGGCTGCTTCTGCGACCCCACGCCCCAGCCTTTCTCCGGGCGGCGGGCAGTACCCGGCTAAGCGTGGAGCGGGAGCGCGTTGTTTCCCTCCCACCCTCCGTCACCTAAGTAGGCTTTCTGTCCCTCTTTCCCTCCATTCGAGCCAAGTCCAGTGAGATACAAGAGCCCACCGTGGAAAGCCCACCGTAGCTTGTTCTGATTTCCCCGCCCGCGAGCATCATCGCAAGGGGAAGAGAGGGCAACACGCTGTGGTCCTGAAGATGCACGAGAAGCAGGGAAACCCTGAAACCCAGGCGACGGGGGCAGCTCTCTGCTGGGCTCCCAACCGTAGGATGCGGCTTTTCACACAGATGTGTGCAGACGTCTAGCGCCAGAACTGAGTTTCAGGGTCCCAGACATTTCACCAAGGATCTTTATCTTATCTGACACGCAGCCTAGTTGGTTCTCTGTCCTGGGGTCATGACCACAGCAGCTCCATTGCTCTGCTTTGAGCATTCTCTCCAGTGCCTTGAGCCTTTTCCCACTGAACAGTGTGAAGTCAACCATTAGCCGTCAAGAGCTGATGGGCAGGGAGTCGGAGCAGAGGCTCAGTACATGCCTGGGGGCAGAGAGGGGACTGGAACCCCACCTGCACCATCGCTAGTCTGGACACGGTTGACCTCAGCGCCTCAATATACTCATCTATAAAATGCGGGATAGTCTTACAGGGTTGCTCTGAGGATTAAATGAGGCGATATGTAGAGCTGTCTAGTGCTTAATAAGTATATTAAGTAATCTCAGTCCCTCTGAGGGAGGCAACTTTAAATTATTACGGTTCGATTGACGTAAATATTCTAAACATAGTTCCAAGTCTCAATTATTTCTGAGAGTCTTCCAGTGCAAGTCACTGTTCTTTCTCTGCCTCTGTATCCTCATATGGAAACTAGGATAGTAACCATTTCTGCTTTAGAGTTGTGTGTGTTGAATGAGGTAATGTGTGTGAAATCCATATGTAGACATTAGCATATAATAAGTGTTCAATAAAACGAAAGCTATTATGCAGCTATTAGCCATTGACTGACAGAATTTCAGAACTTGAAGGATTCACAGAGATTATTTAGTAAACTGCCCTCCCCTTATGTTGGACATACCCTTCATTTTGTAGATGAGAAACCAGCTCATAGAAAAGTTAAACAGATATGACAGATGTTATCTAGCCAGTTAGCTACAGAATCAGAACTGGAATCTAGGGGTTGTGAGGCCCAGTTCTGGGCTCTTTTACTCCCTGCAGTTTTCTTGCAGTATGGCTGAAAGTGGATGTTTCATCCTGTTTAGGAAATCAGTATTTCAGATCTGTTCAAAACCTTGGGCAACCAATAGATTGCTTGAAAAGTTATAAGACTGAAGGCCAAGCATTGAATTCTGGTTTCCATCCCAAGATTTTAGCTGATCTTTTTTTTTTTAAATCCATTTTCTTTTATATCGCAAATTCCTATCAGCTTCTCTCTATCCTCTTCCTTGCCTCAGAAAACTAATATGCCCTCCCTCCCCACTGCCCTTATTTTTTTTAACTACAGTCTGTAGTGAAAACCCTCTTCTCTCAAGTGAAATGAAGCAGCTGGCACCTTTAGGGCTCTCATATTATCATTATTATCATTTAACATTTATAAGTGCTCACAGTATGCTAGACACTATAACATACAGTAGTAAGGAATTTGCCATCTAAATTAGACACAGATAGATCCACATAAAAGAGAAAAATAGAGGCAGGGGGTGAGTGGGAAGTGGATGAGGCAAGGGAAAAAGTCAGGGTCGCTGCCACAACACTTCAAACTCTTGCTGAGCCAATGGCTGTGGAAGACTTAGGAAGACATATCCAATTTTTCGCAAATCGATATAAAATTGCCCCTAAAGGGATTGTGTGAAATACCAGGGTTTTTTTCATTTCTCCCAGAGAATTTCTGGAAAGCACCTTCTTGTGAACAGAATTGTTCTAAATCTGCTCTCTGCTGCCTCTTTCCATCAGCCTTCGCCAATCCCCCCATGGCCCCCTCCCATGCACTTTTGGTTTGAACTCAGAGAGCAGCAGGGAGGCAAGGGAACAAAGTGTGGGCCAGCCGGCATGTCTAATTCTGTGACAGACATGTGGTGAATCTAAAGGCCACCCCTGGAAGCATCTTTGATCTCTGGAGCCCTCTGTGCATTCTATTTCCCCTCCATGGGGTCAGTGCCCGTGGTCCACCCCAGCCACCCCAGAGTCCTCCTCCGCCAGAGGTAAGCTTCCCTTTTTGTAAGTCCAGTTTTGCCAAATAGAATTTGTTCTTGCAACTCATCCTTGTTCTCAAAAATTGTGACTCTTCCTCCTGTTAATTATTTTTACTGTACATATTTACCCCTTAGAACTTGAAAATGGAAAGTGACACTATGCATAGCTGCAGGGGAATATTTAAGCATTAAGTCAAATAGATCCACCATAATTGGAGCAGAATCAATAATTGAACAGGTTAATGCACTAAGGCAAAAAATAAATATTTTAAATGGCAACACTTCTAATAACCTCTTGTTCATGAAGGTTGTCCATAGGCTGCCCAGAAGGACCCTCCCAATAGAAGGGAGGAGCTCAGCGAGTTTTCAGAGTTCTTATAGTTTCAGCTGTAGTGGGCCACTTGGTTTTTTCTCTTTAGCAAACAGGAAATAAAAACCAGAGTCCACTCTGATGGGAGATAAGACACGAAAACAGCAAAAATGCGTTCCCATCCTTCAAGGAACTCAAATCAAACTTAGGACCCTTTTCACTTGAAAAAATAAGTAGTAGTCTTTTGCCAGGGCTAACTGAGTGGCAAAAATGACAAATGGTGCAGGAGGGCAGAGGGAAGGGCATCCTGCTGGGGCATCTGCACCTGGCATTCACCCAGCACCAGAGAAGTAGGAAAGGCACTACCATTTAGGCAAGGGGAAATGCTCTTCTCACTTGATTTTTTCCTCTCTTTCTTTTGCTAGGTACATTGTCCTCTCAATTCTCTCCTCTTGTTTATTCTAGAACCTAAAATGGTTTACTACTGGAACATCCCTTGGA
Organism: Diceros bicornis minor; assembly: GCF_020826845.1. NCBI lineage: Eukaryota > Metazoa > Chordata > Mammalia > Perissodactyla > Rhinocerotidae > Diceros > Diceros bicornis. The sequence goes on along the minus strand of NC_080755.1, from coordinate 20,733,052 downwards.
CATTATTTATTTCTTTATTAAATTGAACTCTAAATTACAAGTCCCTGAATACCAGGTATGGACTGCTGCATTAGTTCAGGTCCACCAAGAAAGAGTCACCAAGATGGGATTAGATGTGCAAATGTACTGGGGAAAAGAGCAGGAGGTGGTGGGGGAGATGGCAGACAAACTTGCAGATCTGACACCTGTGGAAGGAGAGGGGGAAGGAAGGAGGAAGACTGGGTAGGAGGAGGTTCCAATTGAGCAGAGTTTTAAGAAAGGTTCAGCCAGGCGACTGTGGAGTCCTCGAGCCAACGTCGCCCATGGGAGGAGATGTATGTTTTGCCGGAATGGGCCTGCCTTAGGATCCCTGCCAGCTCAGTCATTGACTGGGAGCAGCCAGCAAAGGTGTGCAGACGTGGTGTTGGATCCAGAAGGGGAACATCTCGGGCCATGAGTCAATTACACTCCCCGTGGCAGGAGCTCTGAGCTGCACACTTTGGTCACCACAACTGCCTTACTCTACTTCATTCCAGAAAGACAATCCAAACAGAGTAGAGCAAACGAGTCTTGGTCTGCAAACCATGCACAGAATTTAGCACTGTTTCATACTAATAGCTTCCATTTATGCATGTGCTAGGAACTGAATCTAATTACCACGTTAAACATCACACAAATTCTATGAGGTCACTCTCTTACTAACCTATTTTACAGACAGGAAATTGAGTCTTAGAAAGATTATGGTTGGAGCTGCTCCCGTGGCTTAGTGGTTAAGTGCATGCGCTCCGCTACTGGCGGCCCGGGTTCGGATCCCGGGCGCGCACTGACGTACCGCTTCTCCGGCCATGCTGAGGCCGCGTCCCACATACAGCAACTAGAAGGATGTGCAACTATGACATGCAACTATCTACTGGGGCTTTGGGGAGAAAAAGCGGGAAAAAGGAGGAGGATTGGCAATAGATGTTAGATCAGGGCCAGTCTTCCTCAGCAAAAAGAGGAGGATTGGCATGGATGTTAGCTCAGGGCTGATCTTCCTCACAAAAAAAAAAACAACGAAAGATTATGGTCACACAGCAATTGTTGGTGGAGCCAGAATTCAAATCTAGCTTCTGGTTCAAAAGCTACTGCATACCTTATTTCCGAAATCACTTCTTTTTTTCTTTTTTTTAAACATTTTTTTTTTTTTTGAGAAAGATTGGCCCTCAGCTAACATCTATTGCCAACCTTAGTCTTTTTATTTTTTTCTCCCTAAAGCCCCCAATACATAGTTGTATATCCTAGTTGTAGGTCCTTCTAGTTCTATGTGGGATGCCACCTCAGCATGGCTTGATGAGTGGCGAGTAGGTTTGTGCCCAGGGTCTAAACAGGTGAACCCTGGGCCACCAAAGCAGAACGTGTGAACTTAACCACTCCGTCACGAGGCTGGCTGCCTGAAATCACTTCTTGGCTGGAGCAATTTATAATATATTTAATAACTACTAAGTACTAAAGCAGTGTTGTTATTTTCTCATAACACATGACTAGAGAGGAAACCTCTCGTAAAGTCATGTAAGACTTGGCACTCACCCAAGAAATTTACTTGGGTGCGGTCATCACCCACCCACACCATGTCCCTCCATTTTCTAAAGAACAGAGGTAAACCTTCGCCTATTTGTTGAAGCTCTGTCTTAATAGTGCAGCGACTCCAGTGGAATGTCCTTCTTGGTTATATGGAGACGATTCCTCAAAAGCTCATGTTCTCTATAACAATTGATATTTTCCAACCATCACCTGGCAGCAAAGACCCAGCTCACAGGCATTTATTGTGCTAAGAAACAAAAGCAGAAGAAAAAAATCCCACAAAGCTTCCAGGCTTATATTAATAAATGACATCAAGTATGCCTATACATCTATAAGATATATTAAAAACTAATTTTTACAGGCGAGTTAAAAGTCCAAATTGATACTGTTCAACTTTCCCTAAAAAGATATTAAAACAAGTGTTTAAAAACCAAGTTAGCTTAATTACAAAGGAGAAAGTACAACCTAATTTGAATATTGACATGTAGAAATCTGTCATAGCTGATGGAAAATGTGGCTCTGATACTCTGAGGTTTTCCCTTGAAAAGCCTAAGAGGACGCTGTCAAGTTTGACAGGCCTAAAAAGCAACGCCCACACACACCCCTGCACACAAATATATTTCCTATTTTAAAATGGCCTCTTGATAGATTTTTCACTCTTCGTCTTCGGAAATTATCTCAAGTGAAAAATAAATAAATAAATAACAGAAAGCTTTTCAGCTTTGATCCCCTGCTAGCTTGTGAGAATGGATTTGGCAAGAAGAGTGGCGCCCCTAATCACAGCAAACCCAAGTAACCTGGTTGATTTTTCCCATAGACAGCTAAGGACAGGGATTTTAATACCATTTCCACCCTCATTTTAGAGGGCTCCTAGCTTTTCACTGTTAGGGGAACATTCTCAAAAGAAAAAGAATTAATGTATACAACAGGCATACCTTCAACTTGTCACACTCTAGCCATATCCTTCCAGAAAAGCATTTCGTTTCTTTACATAGCAATTGTAATGTGTAAAAGCAGACCCATATCCAACAACTACCCAAAAATGTCCTACCATAAGCCTGTCCCATTCACGCTCCAACATAACAAAGGACAAAACACTAGAAATGGCTGCCCTACACTAAATAGCTAATATTTTAGGCAATAATTTCCCTCATGTAGAGAGCAAAAGAAAAAGCATCCATCTCATATTAAAAAGCTTCCATATCATGTGGTTTAAATAAAAAGAACCGAGGCATTAGTCCCCTCATTTTTCCATTCCATCTCCCTGTATGTATGACCAATTATTCTCCACAAAGCTTTGCTCTGATAGTTCAACATTCAGCACCCATGTATTGACTGCCTTCCTGGGACGTGCCAGCCAAGGGAAGGAGCACTACATTAGTGGGAATCACTAACTTGCTCAAAAGTATCAGTGTTTAGCTAATGGTTACAGAATAAATTTCAAACTCTAGCTCAATACTCAAGTTGCTCTATAATCTGGCTCCAGTCTGCCTTCGCAGCCTTTTCTCTCACTACTGGCCTCCTAGACCTGTGCTGTCCAATATGGTAGCCACAATTTGTATGCGGCTATTAAGCAATTGAAATGTGGCTGCTCCAAGTTGACATTTGCTGTAAGTGCAATCTGTATACCGATTTTGAAGACTTAGGACCAAAAAAAATGGATATAAAATATCTCAATATTTTTTAATTGATTACACATTGAAATGATGGTATTTTGGATATATTGGGTTACATAAAATAAATTATAAAATTAATTTAAAGTGTTTTTTTTAATATATCTACCAGAACATTTTGAATTACACACATGGCTTTGATTGTATTTCTATCAGACAGTGCTGTTAGACTTTGCACTTTCCCCCTATGCTTTGCTCATTCCGTTCTTTTCACCTAATACAGTCACCTTTGCAATCTTTCCGTATTTAAATTCTGTCCATCCTTCAAATCTCTGCTCAAATATGAAGTCCTCTCAGTCAGTAGTGATGACATTCTCCTTGGAAAACCTCTTTAACTCCATACATCTCCTACAGTGCTCATCATCTTGTGATTTGTTTTATACTATTTATGTGTACATTGTAACACACTTCGACCCACCTCTCCAACTATATTGCAGCTCCTAGAGTGCAGCTACCACGTCTGAATCATCTTTGTTTTCCATGGTATCTAGCATAATATTTTGCACAAGGAAGAGAGTCAATAAATATTCATTAAGGAAATGACAAATGGATGGATGGATAAATGCATGAATGAAAAAATGGATGTATGAATCAAGACAGTGTACTATTGGCAAAAGAACAGACACATAAATCAATGGAACAGAATAGGGAGCCCATAAATACACCACACAAATATAGTCAACTGATTTTTGACAAAGGTGCAAAGGGAATTCAGTGGAGAAAGGATCTTTCAACATATGGTGCTAGAACAATTGGATGTGCATATGTGAAAACAAAAAATTTAACCTAGACACTGATCTTATGTCTTTCACAAAAATTAACTCAAAATAACATTCATATCATAGATATGAATGTTAAAGGAAAAACTATAACACTTCTAGAAGAAAACAGGAGAAAAATCTACATGATCTTGGGTTTGGTGATGATTTTTCAGATACAACACGACAAGCATAACCCATGAAAGGAAGAACTGATAAGTTGGATTTTACTAAAATGAAAATTTCTGCTCTGTGAAAGACACTGTTAAGAGAATGAAAAGACAAGCCATGGACAGGAAGAAAATATTTGCAAACCACATATCTGATAAGGGATTTGTATCTAAAATATACAAAGAACCCTTAAGGCTAAACAATAATAAAATTAGAAATCCAATTAAAAAATGGGAAAAACTTCTGAATAGACATCATATCAAAAAAGATATACAGATGGAAAATAAGCATGTGAAAAGATGCTCAGCATCATTTGTCAGTAGGTGAACGCAAAAAATGCAACAATGGTACCTCACTCCTGTAGCAATGCAAGATCTAAAAATACAAAACACTTAGAAGAAAACAAGAGTAAATCTTAATGACCATGGATTAGGCAATAATTTCTTAGATATGGCACCAAAAGTACAAGCCATGAAAATAGAAAAACATAAATTTGACTTCATCAAAATCAAAAACTTTTGTGCCTCAAAGAACACCATCAAGTAAGTGAAAAGACAATCCAGTATGGGATAAAATATTTGCAAATCATGTATCTAATAAGAGGCTCATACCTAGAACGTTTAAAGAATTCTCAAAACTCAACAATACAAAGACGAATAATCTAGTTTAAAAATGGGCAAAAGATTTGAAAAAACATTCCTCCAAAAAAGATATACAACTGACCAAGCACATGAAAGATCATTAAAATCACTGGGGAAATGCAAATCAAACCACAATGAGATACCACTTCACACACACTAGGATGGCTGTATTCAAAAGGATGAACAATAACAAGCGTTGGTGAAGATATAGAGAATTTGGAACACTCATACATTGCTGGAGGAATGTAAAATGGTGCAATCACCTTGGAAAACGGTTTGGAAGTTCCTCAGAAAGGTAAACATAGACTTGCCAGATGACCCAGCAATTCCACTCCTAGGTATATACCCAAGAGAATTGAAAACATATATCCAAACAAATACTTATACACAAATGTTCATAGCAGCATTATGTAAAATAGCCGAAAAGTAGAAAGGATCCAAATTCCCATCACTTAATTAATGGATAAACAAAATGTGGTGTGTCCATACAATGGAATATTATTCAGCTATAAAAATCCATAAAGTACTGATATACACTACAGTATGGAAGAAGCTATAAAATGTTATGTTAAATGAAAGAAGCCAGACATAAAAGGCTGCATTTTATGGGATTCCATTTATATGAAATGTCCAGTACAGGCAAATCAATAGAGGCAAAAAGTAGATTAGTGATTGCCAGGACCTGAGAAGAGGGAAGTGGGGAGTAAGTGCTAATGGGAATGGGATTTCTTTTTGAAGTGATGAAAATGTTCTAAAAGTATATAGTCATGATGGTTGCACCAATCTGTGAATATCTAAAAACAACTGAAATGTGTACATGAGGAAAATAAATTTTCTGGTATGTGAATTATATCTAAATAAAGCTGTTATTTTAAAAAATGAGATGCCACTACACACCTGTTAAAATGGCTAAAATAAAAGAAAAACTGGCAATACAATTACTGGTAAGGATGTGGAGCAATAGGAACTCTCATTGGTTGCTGGTGGGAATGCAAAATCGTGCAGCCACTTTGAAAGAATTCGGCACTTTCTTACAAAGCTAAACATAATTATAATCCACTTGACTCAACAATCATATTTCTAGGTATTTACCTAACTGATTTGAAAATTTATGTTTACACAAAAATCTGAAGACAAATGTTCATAGCTGCTTTATTAATAATCTCTAAAAACTGGAAACAATCAAGATGTCCTTCAAAAGTTGAATGGATAAGGGCCAGCCTGGTGGCATAGTGGTTAAGTTCATGCACTCTGCTTCGGCAGCCCGGAATTTGCAGGTTCGGATCCTAGGCACGGGCATACACACTGCTCATCAAGCCATGCTGAGGCGGCATCCCACATACAAAATAGAGGAAGATTGGCACAGATGTTAGCTCAGGGACAATCTTCCTTGAGCACAAAAAGGAAGATTGGCAACAGATGTTAGCTCGGGACCAATCTTCCTCATCAAAAAAAAAAAAAAAAAGTGAATGGATAAGCCAACTGTGGTACATCCATACAATTGAATACTATTTATTGATAAAAAGGAATGATCAAGCCATGCAAAGAAATGGATAAGTCTTCAATACATATTGGTAAGTGAAAGAAACCAGTCTAAAGGTTACATACTAATACAAAAATTAATTCAAAATGGATCAAACACCTAAACTTAAGAGCTAAAACTGTAAAACTCATAAAAGAAAACATAAAAGAAAACTTTATGACATTGAATTTGGTAATGATTTTTTGGATATGACACCAAAAGCATAGACAACAAAAGAAAAAATAAATAAATGGGACTACTGCAAAATTAAAAACTCCTGTGCATCAAAGGACACTGATGCAACTCACAGAATGGAGAAAATATTTGCATATAGTATATCCGATAAGTGGTTAATATCCAGAATATAAAAAGTCCATAGCTCAACAACAACAACAAAAAACAACTTAAAAATGGGCAAAGAACTGACATAGACATTTCTCCAAAGAAGATATGTAAATGGCCAATAAGAACATGAAAAGATGCTCAACATCACTAACCATTAAGGAAATGCAAATCAAAACAACGAGATACCATTTCATACTCATTAAGATGGCTATTATTTTAAAAAAGCAGAAAATATCAAGAGTTGAGAGGTGTGTGGAGAAATTAGAACCCTTGTGCACTGGTGTCAGAATGTAAAATGATGCAGACACTATGGAATGCATTACGGCAGTTCCTCAAAAAGTTAAATGTAGAATAACCATATGACACAGCAATTCCACTTCTGGGTATATACCCAAAAAATTAAAGCAAGAACTCAAACAGATATTCATATACCCATGTTTATAGCAGCATTATTCACAATAGCCCAAAGATGGAAGCAAACCAGGTGTCCATTGACAGAGGAATGGATAAAGAAAATGTGATGTATACATACAATGAAATATTATTCAGCCTTAAAAAGGAAGGAAATTCTGACACATACTATAATATGGCAGAAACTTGAAGACATTTTGCTAAGTGGAATAAGCCATTCAGAAAAGGATAAATACTGTATTATCTCACTTATATGACTTCATAGAGACAGACATAGAGACAGACAACGGTAGTTGCCAGGGGTTAGGGGCAGGTAGAATAAGGAGTTATTGTTTAATGGGTACAGAGTTTCAGTTTTGAAGATGAAAGTTCTAGAAATGGATGGTGGCAATGGTTGCAAAACAATGTGAATGTACTTAATGCCACTGAATTGTAAACTTAAAAATGGTTAAGATAGTAAATTTTTATGTTACGTATACTTTACCACAATAAAAATTTTTTTAAAAGCTACATATTGTATAATTCCATTTATGTGACATTCTGGAAAAGGCAAGACTATAGAGATGGTAAACAGATCAGTGGTTTCCAGGGGTCCCAGAGAGGTGACGTTGAATGAAATAGTTGTGTAGGTGAAGTGTAGTGGACTTTTTGCGCTAAAACGCTTGTGTATGGTACTGTGACAGTGGATACATAACACTATGCATTTGTTAAAACAAATAGAACTTTACAGTATACTGAACCTTAATGTATGCAAATTTTAAAAAATTATTTAAGAGGCCAGGGAATCCCAGGAAAGCAAGCTGTGACATGAGAATCTAACTGTACTACAAATGTATGGAACAACCTCGCTGAAGAAGGTCGGGGAAAAGGTGCTGACCTAAGTAGCTTTGGAAATGAGTGGCATTTGTAAGACTACAGGGAAAAGGAGCTGCACACAGGCACGGTACGTACTCTAGTTGTCCCATTTAGCGTGGGATATGGATTAATAGTTCTGGTGCCACTATACACGTATGCCAGAATTGAACAACTAAATGAATGGACAGTGAGTGGTGGGAGTCAGGGTTTTCACTGTTGGAGTGGGAATTTACAGATAAGCAAGGGAGGAAAATAGAATGATCCATGTCATGTGGTGGTGGATTCGTGTTGGAGACATCAGTATGAACTTATGTTTATCTTAATATAATTACAGGTGGGTAGATAGAGGAATATTCGGAGATATGTGTATGCATGTGGGTTGGTGTGGACACATTTATTTCTTTGCTCTGTCAGCTGAGAGGGCCTGGAAGCAATGACACTCCAGTTGTAACAAGCACACTTTGTGCAGATCTTGGTTTCTAATTACTTTTTCCAACAAGAGGAACCAGAGCTCCTTGAGGAGATGGCTGATTCTAGAACGGAGAACAGGAAGTATACAAGATGAGACTGGAGGATATTGTAGCATCAGAAAGCAAACGCACAAGGAAAAAAACCCTACAATGATGGGAGTATGTCGAAGGGACACAGGAGACAACTGAAGCAGCTGGAACAGCTCCAAAGCTGGAACAATTTGAGCAACAAAATAAAGTCATATTGGATTATAACCCCAAATATAAAATAAATATCCTTGAATCCGTAGTGATATAAATAAATGGGTAAATATAGACAAAGTTCCTGTGCAACAGAGTTCCAAATAATTTTTGTAGATACTCAGCCTTCAAGGAGGTGGAACATAAGTCCCTGTTCCTTAAGTATGGGCTGCATATGGTGACTTCTTTCAAGAGTACAGTATAGAAAAGGAGAAAAAAGAGTAACTCTACACTGAAGAAACCTGACAAGTACTACCTTGTCACAACCACGTGATCAAGGCTAATGACAACATGTTAACAAGGTTGACATCACGTTAATTGTATGTACCTGTGATTTGATGTGATAGGAATGACATTCACCTTTATGATCTTCCTCCCCAAACCCATAACCCCAATATAATCATGAGAAAAACATCAGATAAATTCAAATTGAGGGACATTCTACAAAACAGCTGACCAGTGCTCCTCAAAACTATCAAGGTCATCAAAAACAAGGAAAGTCTGAGAAACTGTCACAGCCAAGAGGAGCCGAAGGAGACATGACAACTAAATGTTATATGGTGTCCTGGATGAGATTCTGGAGTAGAAAAGGAATGTTAGGTAAAAATAAGGAAATCTGAATAAAATATGCACTTTAGTTAATAGTAATGTATCATTATTGGTTCATCAGTTGTAACAAAAACAGCAGTCAAACGTTAGCTGTTAATTGCAGGGGGAATGATGTGGGATATATGGGAATTCTCTGTAATATTTTTGCAGCTTTTTAAAAATATATAGAACAATTCTAAAATAAAAAATTTATCAAAAGTAAGAAAAATGGATTACGGATGCCTCCTAAACCTTCTAAGAGGCTAGCAAAGGTTGAATTTTCAGTGGCACATGGAACAATCACATCTTTCAGAACCTCCCCTGCCTGTCACTGCTCTTTGTCTTGGAAAAGATGGTTCACTGACAATCACATTTCTTTTCCCAATTACGAGTTGATCTAACCCTACTCCTTTCCCTACCGTCAGGGAGAATTAAGACTCAGTCAGCATCATTTTCTGTTTTCCTTAGTGATATTTTTCCTTCTACTCTCTCCCATACCCTGCAAACTTTTCCTGTTTTCCTTAACACCCTAATCCTTAGAATTGCCAGAACAATACTCATAGTTCCCCCATTTTGGTAAACAAATATGAACAATACCTAAAATACCTGAGGAAAATATTTAACCCCATCTACACACAGTGCAATTCTATTGGCTTCCAGAATAAAAGGCTTCCCAACATAATGCCCGAAAAACATCAGTAAGATTTTCTTTCACAGTATGTCTGTTTACCACATTCTTAAGGAAAGATTTAGTTGAGTTGAATTTTACTAATTAAAACTAAAACAGAAGCAAACAAAACCATTTAATAATTGAGAAAACCAGTTGGAAATGTACATTATGGAATATAAAAAATACTACATAAAGAAAGATGTAATTGGTTGAGTACACGGGAATAAGTAGACCCAGAGACCATTATTAAAACCAGTTACGCCTCTAATTTTTACCTGCAGCCAGTTAAGTCGGGGGTTACCTCTGAAATGTCAAACGGCCAATGTGAGGGAATTTATTGCAAGAGATGTAATTCCCAATTCTGGCTGGTAAAACAAACTTTACGGAGAACTCCTGGACTTTTATAATGATGGAATACAACCCGAGGCAGTATAAATTCATAATCTCCTAGGACAAATAGCCTTTAAAAATTCAGCCTAGGATCCAATTCACCATTGATATGAGTGGAATTTTCTGTAGAAGTCACATGACATATTCATTGTATGGCATAAAACCTCCCATTAGCATGATCTCAGGCCTACCTACCCACTTGATCTACTTTTGCAGAGTCAGTAATGACATCATTGAACACATAAATGCTTGTATGATTTGTTTAAACGAAGGTAGGTTTTAGAGAATAACCACCTATTAGAAATCTGTTATCATGGTGTAGCAGTGTGTACACTATGTCGCTTTGATGTTATACAAAAGGGACCAATCTATAATAGTCAAATTGTCATTGTCACTAAACAAATTTCTTTAAATAAAGGCCTATAAAAATCCAATTAGATTGTGCATGGAGCACCATTAGGTTGAAATGCTGCAATAGTAAAAGTCAAGATTAACTTAACCTTTTAAAAAGATTATATTACAGGCAAGGCCACACTGGCATGTGGAGGACTTTGAGTTAATTCTGTGCCCTGAAAAGATTGGAAAATGGCAAATGTAAGTGTATCTTGAAAGCCCCTGGGATGTCCTGGAGTCTGGTTACCATTTCCCCCACCTTGGGATTGATTACTCCTGCCACGAAGGCCCCAGGACACAGCACAGCTCTGCGTCCTACAATTTTGGTGGCCTGGGCAGCTGTATTAACCCCCTCTTCCCCCAGTGCTTTTGAAGTGGTGACAGGAAACTAGCGCTATGTTGGCTCCACCCCTTCCAAGGGAGTTTTCTGTCTCAGAGTGTTTTAAACACTACCAGATCCAAAAGGGATCAGGTTTATGGTGGTATAACATCACATTCGATTTTGGTGACATTGGGAAGAAAGAGAAAAGACAGAAAAAATGTTCAGGTACTTTTCATAGTATCACAAGATTATTCAAGATGAGAGAGAGTTTTGGTCAACTAATTCAAATTCCCATCTACTGCCTCCTGTTCTCCTCTGTCTCAGATCAGACAATTCAAGCAGTAGAAGACACACCATCTCAAGAAGCATCTGTCCTGTTATGGGATAGTTATAATTGTTGGAAATATCTGCCTTATATTGAGCCAAATTCTGCCTCTCAATGACTTATACCTATCGGTCCTATTGGGTCCTTGGGAACCACAGAAAATATGTCTCCAAGTTCAGCTGCCACACAGCTTTTTAAATATTTAAAGACAGTCATGATAATAAGAACAAAAACCATTATCATCTCCTGAGCATCTACTAGATGACAGTACTGTACTAGATATTTTACATACGTAAGTGCATGAAGAGAATGCACTTCACCCAAACCCCTCACAGAAACAGCACTGAATACGTTTACAAGTAAAACTTGATATTTGCAGTGGGGAGGTAGGGATGGGATTCAGAGATCCCAAAGGCCACACTCAGGACAGAAATATGTTTGCTATGGAGGATAAATTCTGCTGCATGAGTGGATCTTTGTTTTGCTGAGTATCCTGATAAGTTTGGTTGTTCGAATTAAGGATAGGAACTGGGAATGAATGACTTGTTCCCATAGAAGAAAGGAAAGGGATTTGAAGACCCCAGTATCCTGGAAGGATAGAGAGAAGCCAATGAGTCTGGATGGGGGAAGGATCCCCCAACACACATTCCCACCCACTCCCCTATTTCCACAGAGATAAAGACTTAGCAGAGAATAACAGTGTAGAGGGGAGGTTTTAAGCTTTTTCCTCTGGGAGTTGTGCAGTATGGAGCTCCTCATTCATCTACTGGATAAAATCTTCAACGAAATCTACATAGCTCACCAAGTCTTCTGAGTAGATATTTTAGGGAAACTCAAAGAGGGGCTCATGAAATCGGCATTCAAGTGGTTCTGGACCAGATCCCAGGGAAACCGATACAGGAGCCAGAAGAGAGGGTAACCCGAAACACAATGTTATGTGGAAGATGTTATTGCTGCTTTATCAATGAGGATCCTGGGAGTCAGAGAAATTAAGCGGCTTGCCCAAGTCATCAACCTTGCCCAAGTTTATGAGAGGAGCTGAGTCTATCTGATTCTTTTCACTACACGGCAACTCATCACATGTCTCCTCTGACTAACATTTTCCCTCTAGGATTCACATTTCTACTTCCCTCAACTTTTCCCCATGACATATTTTCCAGATCTCTCCCTATCCTAACCTTCTCTGAGTAGTTTCTAGTAGTGAAACTGTCTAGTTTGCCCACTTTCGGTTGAATTAATACAGCAATGCATATTATACATTTATTAATGCAACCCAAGATAATTTTCAACATGTTTTGGGATTTTTTTTGCATAAATTAAAACAAGTTCTTCCCATCCCTATTTATACACAACTGATATTTTATAACACTTACTATATTTTTATGACTGCTAAAGTAATGCACATTTATTATGGACAGAATTTTGAAATTATGGAAAATATAAAGAAAAATAAATATCATCTCTAGCTCCAACAATTATGGATAATAATTGCTAATGCTTGAGGACAAATTCTTGCAGTCTTTTGTACGCATGAATACACAGATATTAGTTTCCAGTCTGAATCTAAATGGCAGACCTAGCATTTATCATGTTTGTTTTATTTGATGATTTAGGCTTCTCACTATAATTTATCAAAATAAGGTTGAAATCTCATGCTTTCATTTATTTTATTAGCCACATTGTAGCAGAAAACTATAGCACTGTCCATTCAGCATCCCCTTAATAGGAGTTGCTTCTCCATTTCCCACGTCAGGATGTGATCACATCACTTCTCAGTTCTCCTCTGACTCAGCTTATGCATTTGACATAATTGAGCACTGTTGCTTGGAACATTTCCATTTGGTCTCTTGATCATTCCCTCATGGTCCTTATTTTACTTGACTGATCGCACCTTCTTGGTCTCCTTTGCTCTCTTTTGCATCTTGGCAAATGCCTCTGGGTTGAGTTCTGATCTCCTCTGTTTTCTCTCAGTTTCCCCTCCCTAGGCGAGCTCATCAAGTTCCATGGCTTGAAATACTATCTATGCACACATGAATCCCACATTTATATATGTAGGTCCATTCCATCCTGAACCCTCCCCTAATCCCATACCTTATGGCCTGCTTGGCATCTCTTGGATATCTAAGGACATCTCAAACTAACATGTCCAAAAGCAAATGCTTGATATTTCCCCCAAATCTGCTCCTTCCAGATTCTTCCCCATTTCAGTAAATGGTAACTTCATTTTACCATTCACTCTGGAGACAAACATTGGAGTCACCTTTCTTCTCTTTCTCTCACACCCTACAGTTAATGGTAGATACTTGAAGGCACATTAAGACTCTGACCACTTCGAACTCTCTTTACCATCAGAGTCCAAAACACCATTATATTTCATGTGGCTTATTATAATAACCTTCTAACTACTGTCCTGCTTTCACGCTGCCACCATATAGTCATTTTCCACACAGCAGCCCTAGTGAGCCTTCTAAAATTTAGTCCATGTCACTCCTCTGCTCCAAACCTTGCAGTGGCTCCCACTTCACTCAGAGCAATAATCCACGTTTGTTACCAAGGCCTGCCAGGCTCCCCAAGAGCCCATCACCTGGCTCCAGGGACCTGTAACCTCTCTTACACCATTCCATCCTCACTCCTCCCATTCCAATGACCTTGGCCTTGCTGCTTCTTGAGTCCAAGCATGCTCCTGCCATAGGGCTTTTGCACTTCCTGTTCCCTGTGCCTATAACATCCTTCCAGGTATCTTCACTTCCTCAGGTCTCTGCTCAAATCTCACCTTACCAGAGAGGGACTTTCCTTAACCACCCTCTACAAAGTATTGTCTCCCGCCCTTTTCAAGTCACTCTATTCACTTATAGTACTTTTTTCATCTATATTACACTTTGTCACGATTTTACTATAATATTTTAAATTATTTCCTTATTGACCTTTTCCTCCTCCCTCTCCGAGATATATGCTCTATGAGATCAAGGATTTGGTCTTTTTTTTTCACTCCTGTACTTTCAGGGTTTAGAACAGTGCTTGGCACATGCTAAGAACTCAACTCATATTTGTTGAATTAATTAATTAATTAATCAGTGAATTTATCTCTTGACCACAGTGGACTGGTCTTGAAAAGGCACCAGGTACCAATAAAATCAAATCTCCTTCCCAGGGATTAAAAGAGTTGAGCCTGGCCTGCAAGGTAATGGACAGAGGAACTGTCAAGAGCCATTTTTGTCTCCATCACGTGGATTCTAGAAACAGGAAGCCGCTCTGCAAGGAGAAGGAAGAAACAAGTACATAATATAAAATTGAATATATAGTGCTTACTCTATACCAGATACCAAATGCATTTTATATACGTGTGTATATACACATATATTTACTCATTTGATTCTAATAACAACCCTTTGAGGTAGGTATTATCTCCATTTTATGGATGAGGAAACTGAGGCACAAAGGGATGACTTGCCCAGTGTTGCATAGAGCTGGGATTCAAACCAGAGTCTGCACTGATAACCACTGTGCTTTATTGCCTTTCCAGAAGTCTGAGTTCTTAGTTGTCTCTGAGCCTCCAAATATGCCTAGTACCTAGTACCTGCTACTACTAATTTCTGTTTCAGTTATTAAGTTTCTTTACTTGCCACCAAAAGAATCCAATTGATACACTATTCCTTTTAGCTTTGTGCTGATAGCAAATCTGATAAGCATAACTTTGAGACATTATTAACAATTTAAGTGGGATTCAAGTTCAGTTACACAAACCTGATTCCCATGTTTCTCTGTTGTCCACTAGGGTCTCATGGAAAATATTCATCAAATGCCTGTTGAAACCTAGGTTGACTGTCATTATAGTATTCTCCTGATGCCTAAGTCTAATAATCCTAACGAGAAAGAAAATAAAGTTCATTTGACCTGACTTGTTCCTTAGGAACCTACCTTAGAAATTTTTCTAGACATCAGACTTCCTACTGAGAGGGAAGTACCTATCTTCAGTTTTCTGGCACCTCTCCCATCGTCTATGATTTCTCACGGCAATCTGTAAGATCCCGTCTTCATTTTATCTTAGCAATTTGGGATATAAGTCTTCGGAGCTCCTTGAAAGTGATGAGCTAGATGGCCTTTAACTCCTGGCCTGCTTAAGCATCAGCTGGCTGGGTTTTTGTGGGGGTGTGGGGGTGTTATTTCCCTTGGTGAATAATAGAAGGCAGAAAGAAAGTTCGGTGGCCGTCCTCTGTCGTCTGTCAACTTTATACCACTTTCTCTGTGTAGTGGGCCAATACCTGCCCTGTTTTTTTTTTTGAGCTTTAAAGTATTTGTTCTTGTCTTTAGTTTGTTTCGTGAGCCTCAGCCCAGCCTGGGTTTTAGCCTTCCTCATAAAATTCCTGCAAGGTGAGCCACTTTGCTTGAAAAATCAATCTGTCATTTTTTTCATCTTTTGTACATAACTGTTTGTAAAAACTTAAACTCCTCAGAGAACTTACCACATAATCACATTGATAAGTTTGCTAGAGAAAATACAGGATGTCCAGTTAAATTTGAGTTTCAGATAAATGGCAAATAATTTTTAGTATAAATGTGTCCTAGGCAATATTTAGAACAGGCTTAAACTAAAAAAAATTTGTTTACCTGACATTCAAATTTTACTGAACATTCTATAATTTATCTGCTAAATCTGGTAATTCTGCATGTTGATTCTGTTTTGTTTGGTTTTAAATAGTTTCAACTTTTCTTATTCACTTGGATTGCAACAATATAATCAAAATTTTAGCTTTGGAAAATTCCCATTCCTCTTGAGTTAGGTTCATATTTTGCTTTATAGTGTTGAAGGTACTTTATTGTATTAGTCTGCTCAGGCTGCCATAACAAAACACCACAGACTCAGTGGCTTACTAACATTTATTTTCTCACAGTTCTGAAGGCTGGAAGTCCGTGATCAAGGTGCCAGCATATTCAGTTTCTGGTGAGAGCTCTCTTCTTGGCTTATAGATGGCCATCTTCTCCCTGTGTCCTCACATGGCCTTTCTTCTGTGCTCTGGAAGGGAGAGAGCTCTCCTCCTCTTCTTATAAGGCCACCAGTCCTATTGGATTAGGGCCCCACCCTTATGACCTCATTTAACCTTAATTACTTCCTAAAGACTATCTCCAAATACAAGGGTTAGGGCTTCAAAATAAGCATTTGACTGTGGGAGGCTAGGGGGTACACAATTCAGTCCATAGCAATTATCTACTTTTTCTCTAGATGGTTTCCATTTTACTTTTATAAATTCTCAGGTACATGTCTTTCCTCACACAGATTTCCCTTCCTCTTTTACTAATAAACTCAAAGTTAGCATAGTCACTTTCTCCCAGGTCTCTGAAAGAAATAGTATTAAAATAACAACAGCAGATCACCAGGCAGAAGGCAAAGCACTTTCGATGTCCTATTTAATCCCTACCAGATGCACAAGAGATAGTGTATTAGTCAGGGTCCTCCAGAGAAACAGAATCAATAAGAGATATATAGAAAGAGATTTATTATGAAGGATTGGCTCACGTGATTGTGGAGACATCCCACGGTCTGCCATCTGTAAGCTGGAAGCCCAGGAAAGCCAGTGGTGAAGTTCCAGTCCAAACCTGAAGGCCTGAGAACCAGGGGAGCCAATGGCTTAAGTCCCAGTCTGAGTCTGAAGGCCTGAGAACCAGAAGCCCCAGTGTCCAAGCGCAGGAGAAGATGGACGTTCCGGCTCAAGCGGAGAGCAAAGTCACCTTTCCTCTGCCTTTGTGGTCTATGTGGGGCCTCAGGGATGCCGGCCCACATTGTTGAGAGCAGATCTTCTTTACTCAGTTTACTGATTCAAATGCAAATCTCTTCTGGAAACACCTCACAGACACACCCAGAAATAATGTTTTACCAGCCATCTGGGCGTCCCTTAGCCTAGTCAAATTGACACATAAAATTAGCCATCACAGATAGCGTCTTAGATTGGGTTACCCCTAAGTCAGACCCAGATTCTACCTTAGACGTAGATCTAGGAAGTTGACTTAAGAAGTAAACACAGGATGCACAAGTGAAGTACAGGAAAAGTAATGCAAGGAAAGGATAAAATCCAGTAAAGGATATGGAGGGAGTGGGGTCCCACTGTAGGCAACTGGGGCTCAGTCCCACTGGGGACCCTCTGAGGAACTGCATGGAATAGGCCTCAGAATTGTCTCACTGGAAAGGCGGGAGGCTGGGACATTTATCCACTGCCTCCCATCCTCACTGCTGAAGGGTGGCTCCCAGGGCATTAACTTCCCCCGAGGCCAAGGAGCTCCACTGGTGCCTGAGAAAGCCCTCAGGCACAGCCGGCCCCTGCCCCTGCTGCCAGAGCCCTTCTTGACAACAGTTTCCCTGCCCAGGGTGCCTTTCCTGTGCTTGAGGTAGGAAGCATGCCAGAAGCTGTCTCCCTGGGCTACAGTGAAAACAGAGTTAGGACAACAGGATACAGGGTTTGTGGGCATCCACAGCCTCTGCTACAAGTAGGGTTATTATTATTTTCATTTTGCAAAAAAGGAAGGCATTTATTTATACGCTAGTGTCTATACCAGGCTCTGGGTTATAGGAGTGAACAACCAGCCCAGTGTTTTCCTCATGGAACTTACTTTCTAACAGTTTAGGGGGGTCGAATAATTTATCTCAGGTCACAGAGTAATAAGTGATACAGCTGAAGTTCAAACCTAAGTTGGTCTAATTACATTTGATCATTCAACCTCCCTTCTATTAGCTTTTATCTATGATTAGATTTTGGAGATACAAGGACTCTAGAATCACCAAATCAGCTATCTGACTTTATAAGTTAGGAATTGAGACCAAGAGAATTTACATGCCTGTAACAAGATCACGCAACACATCTGATGCAGAACTGGGACTAGAACTCAGAACTCTCAACCTCCATTCTAGTATCAAGATGGACTGTAGTCCCCTAGAAATTCTTCTTATAATTTCCATTTTCAACAGCTTTATTGAGGTTAAACTGATATACAATATACTACACATATTGAAAGTGTATGATTTGATACATATTTTTTTAATTTACTCAAAACTTTTTCTTTTTTGCTGGGGAAAGATTCACCCTGAGCTGACATCTGTTGCCAATCTTCCTCTCTCTTTTATTTTTTCCCTCCCCAAAGCCCTAGTACACAGCTGTATATTCTAGTTGTAAGTCCTTCTAGTTCTTCTATGTGAGCCACCACCACAGCATGGCTACGGCAGACAGGTGTTCTGGTTCCACACCTGGGAACTGAACCTGGGCCGCCGAAGCAGAGCGCAACTGAACTTTAACCACTAGGCCATCAGGTCTGCCCCATTGATATGTTTTAACATATTCATACACCTGTGATCAAGATAACGAAGAACAATCGAGATAATGAACATATTCACACCCCCAAAATCTTCCTCCTATAAACCCTTCCCTCCCACACTTCCCTACCCACCTTCAGTCCCCAGCAACCAGTGATCTGCTTCCTGTCACTAGAGATTAGTTTTTATTTTCTAGAATTTTAAGTAAATGGAATCATACAGTATACTCTAATGTTGTCTGACTTCTTTCAGTTGGCATAATTATTTTGAGATTCATTCATGTTTTGTGTATCAATAGGTCATTCCTTTTTATTGCTGGGTAGTGGAATATACTCATATTTATATGTGGATAAACCACAGTTTTGTGTTTTTTTAACCAATTCACTAGTTGATGGGCAATAGGATTATTTCCAGTTGTTTGCTATTACAAAAGCTGCTGTGAACATGTACATACATATGAACATAACACCGAAGAGTGGAACAGCTGGGTCATATGTTAGATGTATGTTTAACTTCTTGAGACATTGCCAAACTGTTTTCCAAAGTGGTTGTGCAGTTGTACATTCCCAACAGCGGGGTATGAGAGTTCTAGTTTTTTACACATCCTCGTCAATACTTGGTATGGTCAGTCTTTTTAATTTTAGCTATTTTAGCATGTATAGAGTGATCTCATTTTGATTTTAATATCCAGTTCCCTAATGACTAACAATGTTGAGTATCTTTTCATTTTTTTATTGCCATTTTATATCTTCTTTGCGGAAGAATCTGTACAAATTTTTGCCCATTTTTAAAATTGAGAGCTAATAAACCCATAACTGGCACAATCATCTTACTATTCGTTTTGTATTCATCCTATCTCATCTTTATTCATCATTTTCTCCTTTTCTGAGTTCATTTGTAATAACTGATTTTTTTTATGATTCCATTTTATCTCCTCTGTTGGTTTATTCAACTCTTGTTTCATTATTTTAGTTATTGCTTTAGAGTTTGTCATACATATCATCTTCCTTTAAGTAATACTCTACCACTTAATGTATATTATAAAACGCTTAAAATAGCATATTTCTATTTCTCCCCTCCTGACATTTATGCTATTGATGTTATGCATTTCACTTTTATACGTATTTTAAACATAACATTCAGTTATCTTTTAAAGAGATTTAAATAAGAAAATTTCTTTTATATTTATGTAGTTATTATTTCCAGTATTCTTCATTCCATTGTATTGATTCATATTTCTATACAGCAATATTTTCGTTCTGCCTACTAGACTTCTTTTAATATTTCTTTTAATGTGGGTGTGCTGGTGATAAATTCTTACAGTTTTTGTATTTCTGAAAATGTCATTATTTCACCTTTGCTTTTGGAAGATATTTTTGCTGGGTATAGAATTCTAGGTTGAGTTTTTTTCTTTCAGTATGTGAAAGATCTTGCTCCAATGTGAGGTACATATTATCTTCTCACTTGTATTATTTATAATGAGAAATCTGCTTTCATCCGTATTTGTTTCTCTGTATGATTTTCTCTTTATTACCAGTTTTGAACAATTTGATTACAATATACTTTGGTGTATTTTACTTTGTGTTTCTTGTGTTTAGGGTTCATTGAGCTTCTTAGATCTGTGGGTTTATGGATTCCATGAAATTTTGGAAAATGTTCTGCAATTATATCTTCAAATATTTTTCTGTAGTTCCCACTCTCTCCTCTCTTCTGGAGACTCCAGTGGCAGGCAGATTAGGTCATTTGAAGTTTTATCACAACTCCCTGATGTTCATTTCTTTAAAATGTTGTCTGTCTCTGTTTTTATTACTGTGTCTTCAAGTTCGCTAATCTTTTCTTCTCTGATGTCTGCCAAAAATCCCATCCACTGTAGTGTTTAATATTTTTATAATATTCATCTTCTGAAGTTTTATTTGGGTCTTTTTTTATATCTTCTATGTCTCTACTTAACTTTTTGACCATATAGAATACAAATTTAATAGCTATTTTAATATTCTTAGCCATTAATTTTAATATCTGTGTCAGTCCTGAGTTAGTTTTGACTGACTGATTAATTTCCTTATTATAGATTGTATTTTTTTGATTCTTTGCGTGCCTGGTAATTGTTTACTTGATTCCAGACATTGTAAATTTTGCCTTGTTGTGTGCTAGATATTTTCAGATTCCTAAAATATTCTCCAGCTTTGCTCTGGAATGTGATCCTGTCAATTCTTGCTTTTAAGATTTTGTTAGGTGGGACTGGAGCAGTGCTCAGTCTAGGGCTAATTATTCCTCACTACTGAGGCAAGACCTTTATGTGTACTCAGCCCAATATCCTGTGGATCTAAGGTTTTCCAGTCTGGCTGGTGGGAACAAGCTCTATTCCCAGCCCTATGTGAGCACTGGGCACTGTTTCCTTTAGTTTCATAGTTCTCAATTGGGACAATTTTGCATCACAAGGGATGTTTGGCAATGGGTAGAGACATTTTTGGTTGTCACAACTGGAGGGTGGAGGGGAAAGGAGTGCTACTGATACCTAGTGAGTAGAGGCCAGGGATAAACATCCTACAATACGCAGGACAGCCCCCACAACAAAGAATTATGCCACCAACAATGTAAATAGTGCAGGGATTGAGAAACCATGCTCTAATCCTTTCAGGTGATTCTTTTCCCAGTCTCCTAGAGTTCCTTCACAAGTATTCAGTGGGACCCCCTGTAGATCTCTGGAGTCTTCTCTATGCAGCTCTCTCCTCTCTGCTCTCTACTCTGTCTCGTAAGCTACAGCTACCTTGTTCTCCCTGGACTCTCAGGTCTGTCCCCTCAGTGCAGGAAGTGTTCTGGATCTGCCTGGGTTCCCTCTCTCTGAGTCATGGCTTGGAAACTTGCTCAGGGCAATAAGTTGGGGAGACCTTAGGCTCACCTCATTTGTTTCTCATCTGTCAGAATCACTGTTTTTTGTTGCTTGATGTCCAGTGTCTCACAAATTGCTGTTTCATATATTTTGTTCATTTTTTGGTTGTTTCTGGTGGGAAAGTAAATCCAGTCCAGTTACTCCATCTTGGCCATAAGCTTAAGTCTCATAATTTCTTTTTAGATGTATTTCATCTTGCCTTCCCTTACCTGTTGGCTTGCCAGTGTGCTACAGAGGATTGGTAACTATGGTATTATATAGTAATTTGTAAGCATGTGTGCCCAAGAGCACCTGTGCATGCACAATATACAGACACACAGCACCTGCTATAATAAGCTACTCCTGGCTCACCTTTCTTTGCACTGTTCTTTCTGCTTCTGGGATTCTTTTATGGGTCTTGAATTTTTTAAGTAGTTTACCCAACGCATACTTTAAAATTTCAAAAAATAAAATGCCCTTGGCCTGAGAATTCATATGCCAGTTGTAAGTTTTATTTAATGGTAAATGTCTGAAATAGACGCCCTGGAGAGAACTGGCCCTTTTGGCAGCACTGGCCTTAGGCAAAATTGTTAAGTAGGTGAAGTATGTCTTCAGGGAGCTCCTTGATTCTGCTGCCTACCCTTCCCCTATTCCAGAGCCCTTGAGTTCTCTCCCCTAATGCCTAAGCAAGTGCTGCTTTCAATTTTTTTTTTTAACATTTAGTTGTCAGTGATTGATAACTTAAATTTTTACTCTTCTTCAAATATTTGCATTTTCATGGAGAGCAAAGCAGTAAGGCAGATAGATAAAATTGGTTTTAACTCCTTTAATTGGAAGTGGCTGCTTGTTGTACTGTGTTGGAAGGTGACTCAGCAGAAAACAACAGTGATTGATTAGTGATGTCTGCACATACAAACACAGGAGGTGACAAATTTGCCATCCCTGCCCTAAGCTAGAAGTGTTTATTCCATTGGAAAATTTCCAAGCACTAGAAATCAAGTGTAAAAAAGACTTTTGGGGACAATTGAAACTCATTAATGACCTTTAAATCAGCCCAAATATGGCTGTTGTATAGCATCATGGAAGAAGTTGAGATTGCTTTTTCTAAGTGTAACAAGAATCTGGTGAAATACCATAAATAGAACATAAGGCCATAGAAGTCTTTTCTACCAATCCTTTAGTGTGTATGCGACCTTAGAGAGTATTCCTTTTTGTTCCCACTTTACTTGCTAACCATCTTCTTTAGGGCTCATATAGTAAGCCATGCAAAGTAAGCATTTCCAGAACCATTAAAGTATTTCTTTAATACATTACTGTCTTAATGAACTGAAAGATCCTCTAAAGCCCCAAATGTTTCACTTATTTATTTCCAAGCTATTTGATGCCTAAATAAAATAACAAGCATGTTCTAAATTAGAAAGTCATTCACATATTTCTGTTTATCTTTCCAAAATATGAAAAAATGAGGTAGATATTATCTTCTATGGTATAGAATCATAGAAAGGATGAATATTCTAGACTGACTTTTGGAAAAGTCTCTTATAAAGGTCACGCTTGGAAAGGAAATTAGCAGAGCGCTTACTACCTGCCAGGCACTATGCTAGCATTTTCCCACGCACTGTCTCATTAATCCTTGCTAAGACTGCTGGAGGGAATAGCAGCATTATTGCCATCACGACATGTCATCAGAATGTCTCAGAATCCCACTAGCCTGTAGGTGTGTGAATGAGATCATGGTGATATTAACAACTATAGGTTGTTGCTTCAGAGGCCCCACCTGCATTATGGAGGTCCTCAGTGCTTTCCTTATACTGACCCCTGGGGATATCTGTAGGCATCTCCCCATGGTCATAATTATTCCACTCACATTCTTCTGCTTCAGCCTCCCAAAAGGTGCCCTCTGCCAGCCAGCCACCCAGGGAAGTCCCCTTGCTACTGCCTTGCTGCCAAGCCCATTCTTGGGAACATGGCTTCTCCGCCCAAAGTGCCGTTACTACGTTCTAACATTACATACCCCACGTCTCTAAATGACACCAGGTTTCCTTCAGTCTTCTACTCTGTTGAAGACCTATTACGCCTTTGCAGAAATGGAAAGGGTATTTTTCTCCTCAGCTTTCAATTGGCATTGGGTGCTCAGGCTCTGTACTGTTCTTAGGCATAAAACTTCTTTCCAGGTCTCCTTTCCCTCATGCAAATTAACTCATGCAAGCAAAGGTTTGGGGGAGGGGTCCAGTCCCCCAACTCAGTGTCACATGCTGAATCCCAGTTTAGGTTTGGCTACAATGCCCAGAAACTGACCATCAGGAGTTAGATTGCTGGCCTGAAATCGCAACATTAGTAAGTGATGTCCTGCAAGTTCAGCCTCAAGACATCTCCCCACAACAAGCCCCTGCTGAATCACTGCAGGATGCTGCCTTTCATCTCAGGGCATAGAATGGCTGTTGAGATTCCGTCCTCACCTTTCCCAAGTGTATTCACACAACCCCAAATTCTAAGAGGCAGAGTGTGAGGTTGTGGGCCCTGTAGCTCTCTCCTTACCTCCTGTCACTGCGTGTAATTCAAAGTGCCCAATTTTAGACTTCACGGCATTTTATGCAGTTTGTACCACAATAAGGTCTGATCTGCTGTGACTTCAGGATGAAAAGTAGCCTCCATCAGGATTGCAGCTGCTGCTCTCTCAGAGGTTACAACCTTTCCATGATTTAACTATGTCGCCTCATTGAATATGGCAACTGGGTAGTGCCATTGTTTCTCAATGAGGTACGGCATGATTCTCAGGTTTCTAGAAGCTCTATAAACTGCAAACAAATGCCCATGCAGTGATGACTCTCCACATCCATGGGGCCCCTATCTTCCCGTGACACGGATTTCTTCTCACACAGAACTATAGGGAGTCTGCGTGCACTGGCATATGCATGTTGGATAACAGCAGCCCATGAGCTTGAGCTTGCATTTAACAAAGAGAGAGAGAGAGAAGAAAAAAAGACATGGAGAATGTCTTATATCTCCAAATAAAAATTTTCTGATTCAATAGAGTTGGAAAAAATCCATACATACATTATATGACTTTTAAAAGATGCATAGTGTGTCTGTCAGGAGTTTGATAATTTTTAAGATATCTTGGTGGAACTATATGAATATACTCTTCAAGGTAATAATTAATTCCCTAGGGAGAGGACTCGTTAAAAAAAAAAAATCATGTTACCAAAGAGGAAAGAAATACTAAAAGCTAGGAAATCACCACATAAGCTAGCTGACAGTTAAGTCTTTTGGAAGCTTATAGAGGAAAATGAGGGCTTCAAGTGTAGGTCACTGATTAAGAATTTGATCTTCTAGATAAGAGTTGAATAGCAATAAATTTCTCACATGAAGTCCCACTGAAATATGTTCCAGGGGTTTATCTTATGGTGCCTAGGGTGCAAAGACGTCTGTTCATCTCACCTGTAAAGAAACAGCCTAGCACAAACAGGAGCACAAAGTGGCTGTCAAGGTTGTAGAATGGAACATGAATGAGGCAGTACAAGTAAATCTCTGGGACCATCAATCAATTTTCTTTTCCTTCCTCCTCCCCACCTCCTCACACTCTTCTTACATGTGTCTCGATAAAATATGAAACTCTGAGGCTCCTGCTGATGTGCTTACAAAGACGCACCACAAGTGTGGTTCTCAGTGGGCAGTTTGTAGGAGACTTAGAGCCATCCTTCCTCTTCTTTGCCCAGATGATAGTCTTGTGTTTGGCAATTCAGAGTCTTGTGTTTGGCAATTCAAAGGCTATTTCCTTTGTAGTTTTACTTTACACAGAGAAAAGAAAAGCAAATCCAATCTTGGTTCTTAAAAAGTGAATGGCTCTGTGGTTTTGAAGTTGGTGACTCCTTTCTTTGGCTCTACCAACCATTGTTGGAACAGGGTCAGTCCCTTTTCAATTCTCATTCTTCCTACTTTAGAAATTAAGACCTTTCCCCTTCTCACTAAAAAATGACTGGCTCTGTCTTCTCTAGTCCTTTTAGTTGAAGTCATAGCTCTGGCAAAACTTCAGGATTTATAACAAAAGCACAGATAGAGATGCTGGTTGTGTGAAGGACTGAAGATTTGCCTTCTTCCTTAGAAGGATAGAAGGAAGGTGAATATATGGATAAATTTGAATCCCAGAGCTAGGATAGGTTCTCAATTGCTGTAGTTTATCCCTATGAGGATTTTTTTTTAATATAATTTTTGTCTTCCCTCTCATGTCTGGTTTCTGCTTTTGTCTTGTAGTGATTAGTCGGGTTTATTGCCCCTTTGTTCTTCATAAGTCATTTCAAATCCATGAATAAGGTGGGGGGTTCAAATACTTGAAAGTATAAACTAATTTAGAAAAGTGGAAACTGGAAAGGAGGGAAGTAGATAGAACTTAGATTTCAACCCCATGCTCTTCATCTTCTGGTCATCTCCATGGTTGTAGTTATTACTATCACCAGTCTGGGCCGCTGAATGGGTTCCCCCTACTTGGCCTGCCCAGGCCTCCACCTGCCCCTTCCAAGTCTTACTTCCTGGGCTATATCCTTTGTATATCAATTCACTGAAAATGCAATATCAAATAAGATTACTTTGATTCCAAATAGTGATGACTAATTCAATGGTTTAAACAATAATAAAATTTATTATCTCTCATAACAAGAGGTCCAGAAAAGGGCTCAATGGGTGGCCTAATCAGAAGCTCAAAAAATTCACCAGTGATACAAGTTCTTCTCTCTGATAAAGCTCTTCCCTCTGATATCCTCAACATTGGTGTCACCCTAAGACTGATTTCCCTCATTGTCACAAAATGGCTGCAGCATTTTGGAGGCAAGAGAAGGACCAAAGTCCTCTGGTATCTTCTTAAGAGTGAGGCAAGCTCTCCAGGAGGCCCTAGCAGATCTTTCCTCCCATATCCTAGGTGAGACTTGGATCACAGCCCACCTTCAAACTGGCAATGCAAATGAGATGACCTTGAGACCCTTGGACCATGCACAATTTATCCCTGAGTTGGGTATTGGGTCACCAGCCCTGAGAAATGGTAGCTGAACAGTGTCTGGCTTCTGTTAACAAGGATGATGCGGGAAATAGATGAAGGAAAGGCAACAAACTATATCTGCTAGACAGGTACATTGTAAAAGACATCAAATCAAACAAAATCAAAAATAAAATTCTTCCTTCTATCACCTGTGGTTCTTGTCCCCAAAGGGAGCTAAGTTAGTAGTTTCTTGTGTATCCATCCTTTCATTAAAAATCTTTATTTATAATCCCCATACATGTAGCTGCCATTAAGTAATTATATAAATGAAACCATGCTACACAGACTTAAATATCTCTAAGATCTTCCATATCAGTCCAAACAGATCTGCAACATATTGTTAATGTGTCATAATATTCCATCATATGATTGAATCATTATTTATTTGGCCAGTCCTCTCTTAATGGACATTTAGATTGTTTACAGTTTCTGCTGTTGAAATTTTTAGTATTAAAGACAATGCTTTGTTGAAACTTGTTGTACAATTAACCAGTTGTATTTTAAGAATATAATCATAGTGTAAATTTCTTATGACCAAGGTGGAACTGCTTGATTATTTACATTTTTGAGATATATTTCTAAATTGCTCTTCAAAAAGGAGGCGTCAATTTACATTTGCTCCAACGGTATAGGAAGGTGTTTATTTGCCATATGCTCATCAACCCTGGAAATTATCATATTGCTTTATGTTTCTCAATATTTTAGATGAAAGTGGTATCTCAATACAGTTGTACTCATTTCAAATAATTTTAGATCTGCTCATGTCCCTCCTCTGTGTGGAGTTCTCTAGTATCTAGGTTTGCTGTTTTAATATGACCTGTGTGTAGCTGCATGATTTGGTCCCTGCTTGTCACTCCAGTATCATTCCTACTGCTTTTCACCAGTTCTGTACATTCTGGACACACTTGCCTCCTCTATGTAAGTTGGATGCCATGATTCTTTTACCGGTAGGGACTTTGCTCATAGTATTCTCTATGCCCTCCACCCCCACACAGCTATTCTGCCTTAGGCTGCTTAACTTCGACTCATTCTTCATATTTCACCTTAAATGCCATCTCTTCAGGGAGGACTTCTCTGGACACCTAGTTTAGTTAGGTTCTCCTTGTTATATGCTCTCACTGTACCTAATAATGCATATTCATTAAGTGTAATGAATATGCAGTGTCATGTTTGGCAATTATCTTCTTAAATATCCATCTCCCTCATTAGACCATAATCGCCATGAGGCCACATCTGTCCTGCGGCTTGCTGTGTCCTGTGTGCTCAGCACAATACCGGGTGTACACACATTCCTGAAATGCAGACCATCACCATCGAGTGAGAGCAGTGGGTGGAAGTGGGGTAAGGATTGAAGGAAGCTGAAAAGACTTGGGAAAAAAACCTGCTAGAATCTAAATGCAAGTGCTGTAGAAATTTTTCCATGAAAAACTGTTCTGGAACCTTTACTATGAACCTGGACCTCCATTGAATGCATTTGGGTCCACATAGTGACTATGGATGCGGAGTAGTCTGAGTACAAAAGGATGACCCAGTACTAGGAGACTACAACATAAAGCAGATGTTAACTGCAGTCTCCTAACAAGCTGTAAAAGAGCTTGTAATATTATTATTGTATAATTCAAATTAACTTCCAGAGGTTCAACTCCATTCTGCAAGACAATGCAGAAACTTAATTTGCCCAGCTTGGGGTTCTCATCTCCTTCCTGGAGTTTGCTAAGCTCCAGGGGGCTTGTGTTATTGGACTCACGTAATTCTTGAGAGACCTGTCCCCTTTCTGATTGATTAGGGACCATTGCACCACAGTGGTCAACATAATATCCCCACTACGACTTGCACCTCCTTTGCCAGCCGAGTAGCTTCTACCATGGATTTCTTGCTTAATGAGAAATCACGGAAATCTCTGCAGGGCTCTTTATGAACCCACCAACCTAGAGGTGGCAGGCAGCCACTCTCTCTCTGGCGTCTTACTGTGTCTAGGGGGAAGGCGGCTCTGCCAGGAAGGAGGACACAGAGTTTCTCTGCTCTCATGCCCCCACACTTGCTAAGCCCCTATCTTTGACATTCACTGAACTCTCTTCTCTCACATACTCCCCTCTACCTTTCCTCTTTACCCCAGACCAAGAGAGTCTTTGTCTAGACCCCAGGGAAAATACCTGTTTCTCTGAATCTAATGCTTTATCTCTGCCCCAATCCTCTAAATCCTCCAAGAGTTTAGGGCTTTGGAATTAGAAAAAAAAGCCAGAGACTCACAATCTTTTTCCTGCTTTATACCCTGTCCTCTGAGACCATGAACCCAAACCAATAACCTGCTGGACAGTGGGGTGAGGGAAAGAGGAAATTTGGAGAAAAACAACACAAAATAAAACACTGGCTACTCTTTCAAAAATATTATCCTGTGACACATTTCCAGGAGGGGGCAATTACACTAAATGCACCAGAGATGCTGCGAAGATGAGCATTCTCAAAGATGTCCAGATTTCTTTCCATTAATGAACAGCAACAACAACAAAAGTACGCTTTATGGTAGAATGATGAAGGTAAGCCAGATTTACGGAGTTTAAAGAGGTTAGAGAGATTATTCTTTTATATACCCTAAATCTCTCTTGTTGTAATCTATTTAATTTGGTTTCAGTTCCATGAAAATGAAAAATACTAAGCAATGTTTCTTTGTTTGTTTTGGCTAATTTTCTGTAGAGTAAAAAATAACTATATTCGAACAATATTGAGACCGAAAAAGAGGATGAAAATCCTGTGTGGAAAAGAGTAAAAATCATTCGGTATCATATAAAAATATACTTAGTAATTTTTAAAAGTATGGTTAATTGACTTAGTGAATATTCTGCTTGTTCTGAAGTCATTAAGGCATGTCATGTAAATGAGCATTTAATACGATTTTTTTAAACACATCTTTCCCCACACAGCCCATGAAATCTCTGAAATTTTTTGCTTCTAAAGTACACATCATGTGTGTATACCATTTCAATTTGAATTTAGCAAATATTTATTAAGATTCTACTAGATACTGGGCATAACACTTTCACATGATTATCTCATTTAATCTCAATAATCCATTAAAGAAAGTATTATTATTACCACTTTGCAGGGAGAGACACTGAGGCTTAGAGAGTTTATGTAATTTGCCCAAGTCATATAACTAGAAAGCAATGAACCATTATTCAAAGTCAGGTTTTCTATCTCCAGTTACAGTATAAAGTCCACCACATAGCTCATTCAATATGAGTGATTTGGTGATCTGTGAAAGCAGGATTTTATGTGAGTATATAAAAATTGGAAGTGAGAAAAGAGTAAATGAAGATTGCTTGATAAAGACTTTTGACAGTTAAAAGAGGAAGAGAACTTGAATGTAGCTCCAGAGACAGAGGCCCTGAAGGAAAAAGACCCATTTGTCTAAAAAAGAAGTGGGAAGAGAAGAGAACTTTTGAGCCAGAAAAAGGGCTGGAGAGAGAGAAAGGGTTGTGGAAGCTCACAAGGGTGTCTTACTTAAGTTTGGTTGGTTGTTTTTAATTCATTGATTTTAGTGAAAGTAAAATTGTTTCCCAAGTTGGGTAGAACTCCTCAAGGCATGGGGAGGGCACAGAAATCACAACAGTGACCGTGTGCTGGGAATCCACAGGTGCATTGAAATGATTACTGGGCATCAGGGAAGGGCTGGGCTGATTGAAGCTTAAGGAATCATCCTCTGTGCCTGCTCTCCTCCACAAGCTTGCGTAGGCCCAGTTCCTAGCCCATGAGAATACGGTGCATTATTAATTATTTCACTTAAATTACAATAGATTGTGATGGTTTATTTTATGTGTCAATTTGACTGGCTAAGGGATGCCCAGATAGCTGATAAAATATTATACTTGGGGTGTCTGTGAAGGTATTTCTGGAAGAGATTAGCCTTTGATTCAGTAGACTGAGTAAAGAGATGCCCTCACCAATGTGAGTGGACATCATCCAGCCATCGCGGGCCTGAATGAAACAAAGAGGCAAAGGAAGTGGGAATCCTCTCTCTCTTTTCTTGAGCTGGGACGTCGACCTTTTCCTGCCCTTGGCCATTGGAACTTCTGGTTCTCTGGCCTTCAGAGTTGGACTGAACTATACCACAGGCTTTCCTGATTCTCCAGTTTGCAGACAGCAGATTGTGATACATCTTGGCCTCCATAACTGCATTAGCCAATTCCTATAATAAACCTTCTTTTATTATGTATATATCTATATATATTCCATTGGTTTTGTTTCTCTGGAGAACCTTGACTAATACATAGAAATAAAATTTGCTGACACTGATTTTAGATATTTGCTTGGCCATTTCTTTTTCACTCATCCATGAAAAATGAGATCAGGGAATATCACCAGCAAATGAGGTTAACTCACTTTAACTTGTAGACATAAGAACAAGGGAAGCTCTAAACCAATGTCTGTTATTATTACCCACACACGTGCATCTACAAACATGAGGCCCCGAGCCCACAGCCTGACCTGAGATGTAAGCTGAGTGTGCAGGTGATCAGCAAAGTGTGAGAGGTCAGGCTCCACAGGGGGGAGTGAAGTTAGTTAAGCAGCTTCATCTTTATGACGATGCACTTCTGGGACACCTCTGAAAATTTCCTGAAGCCTTCCATCAGCCATTGTTTGGACCTAGTCAAGAGATGCTTCAGCATGGGTGCTCAATAAACATTTATTGTATGAGTGAGTATGTTCATTGTACCAGTATTTGATGAATGACTACTCAGTCGGTTTCAGGAAGAGTCATGAGTGTTGGGGGAAAGTAGAAATAAGGTATTGTCCCTGCCTTGGAACAGCCCAATGTCATGGAGGAGACAATGTATAATAGAAATATGTGTGAAATGCCACATGCCTGGTGGGTAGGAGACAGTTGATTTTGAGGGAAGGCTTGAAGAGAGACCAGAAGTCCTACAGAGTAGCAGGAGTAGAAAGAACAGCTTTGCCATGGCAAGGAGTTAATGGAGTGTTTGAGGAACATACACTTTTATTTTCCTGGGAGGATGGAAAAAATCCACCTTTCTTGATCATCTATGTTTCATCTAGAATAGCACTGGGGGGAGAAGTCAAGATGGCGGCGTAGGCAGACTCTGAACTCACCTCCTCCCGCAGCCACAGCCAATTTACAACTACTCGTGGAAAAATTACCCCTGAGACAGAACTGAAAACTGGATAAGAGGAACTCCTGCAACAACAGACAATCCTAAGAAGAAGCAGAAACTCCCTTCTGGAGAGAAAAAACGCCGCCTTCACAAGCCGCAGCACCTCACGGCCGCCCGGGAGCAACCCACAGGTACACAGCCTCCCTGGAGGAGCGGGGCCCTGAGCCAGGGAGTGCCCCCACTGTGGGCATTTTGTGGACCCAGCACAATCCAGACGAGTGGCATAATATCTGACTTTGCCTGCTACTAAAACATTGGGGAGTACCCCCAGAAAACCTGGTTCACAAAGAAATTAAAACCGGCTCCTAAAGGGCCCATGCACAAACTCACCCGTTTCAGAAAGCAACATCAAATCACCAGAAAGAAAGGTGCACAGTGCTTTGGTGAAAAGAAACTCACCTAATAGGCCCCGAGTGCATCTCGTGAGAGGTGAGACCTCTCCAGGGACTGGGACATTGGCAGTGGCCATTGTTGTGGCCTGGTGTGGGCGTGCTGACACAGACACCATTGGAGTTCTCCCTGAGGCCTGCTAGCCCAGGGTCTGCCCCACCCACTAGAGCACCAATTTAATCCAGCTCAGCCAGGGCAGGCAGCCCACCCTAGAGACTGGCCCCACCCAACAACAAGCCCTCAGGCAACTTGTGGGCCTGCATAGATTGGTGACTGGATTCTCTGCAGCCTGGCAACTAAACTGACTTCAGTGGGGCAGGGTGGACACAAGGAGCCGGTGGAGAGTGTGGGGCAGTGGTGGAGTGTGTGGGGCTCCCGCCGTGGAGAGACTGGGTCCACTTCGGGAGGTCGGGGCGCGCACACGGGGCAGGACTGTGTTGACTGTGCGTGTGGACCTGTGGGCGGCAGGGCTTGTCAGCTGCAGAAGACTTGTGCTTCTCAAAGACCTGCATAGGGGGTTTGCCCCACCTTCCAAAGCTTGAAACAATTGGGTGCTCCCATGCCTGAGGCCGGCCCCACCCAGCTGCAATCCTCAGAGAGCTCACAAGAGACCTAAAGACTGGAGGCTTATAGCAATTGTAAGGCCCTGAGCCTAACAACCTGCCACGCTGGGGGCCTACTCAGTTAAAAGAAATACTGCAACACAAATGTGGTATAAGAACTTGCAGCCAACTGTGCTGGGGCTCCCCACACCTGACAAAGAGACTGAAGGGCCCACAACAACTACAAGCAGCTGAGCATTACAACAGCTGGCCAGGAGCATAACTCGGCCTCCCTAGGTGCCTACAGGGAGAGCAAACAGACCACAACAGAAGGACACACGTAGCCCACATAGGGGTCACCCCTGGAACGTTGAGAACTGAGGGAAGCACACTGCAGGTCTCCTAAGGCATCACTTACATAAGGTCACCTACCCAAGAGCAGGAGACATAGCTGACCTACCTAATACGTAGACACAAGCACAGGGAAAGAGGCAAAATGAGGAGGCAAAGGAATACATTCCAAGTAAGGGAACAGGACAAAACCCCAGAAAAGGAACTAAGTGAAACAGAAATGAGCAACCTACCTGACAGAGAGTTCAAACAAAGAGTGTTAAGGATGCTCACTGATCTGGGGAGAAGAATAGATGAACTCAGTGAGAATGTCAACAAAGAAATGGAAGATACAAAAAAGAACCAATCAGAAATGAAGAATACAATAGTGGAAACGAAAAATTCACTAGAGGGACTCAAAAACAGAGTAGAGAATACAGAAGAACGGATCTGCGAGCTGGACGAAAGACTAGAAGAAATTACCCAAGCTAAACAGGTAAAAGAGAAAAGAATTAAAAAGAGTGAGGACAATCTAAGGGACCTCTGGGACAACATCAAGTGCACTAACATCCCGTGTTATAGGTGTCCCGGAAGGAGAAGAGCGAGACAAAGGGGCAGAGAATCTATTTCAAGAAATAATAGATGAAAACTTCCCTAACATAAGAAAGGAAACAGACATCCAGGTACAGGAAGCACAGAGAGCCCCAAACAAGATAAACCCAAAGAGGCCCACACAAAGAGACATCATAATCAAAAAGTCCAGAATTAAAGATAAAGAGAGAATCCTAAAAGCCGCAAGAGAAAGACAAGTTACATACAAAGGAAACCCCATAAGGCTATCAGCTGACTTCTCAGCAGAAACCTTACAGGCTAGAAGAGAGTGGCACGATATATTTAAAGTGCTAAAAGGAAAAAACTTACAGCCAAGAATACTCTACCCAGCAAGGTTATCATTCAAAATGGAAGGAGAGATCAAAAATTTCCAAGACAAGCAAAAATTAAAGGAGTTTGTCACCAAGAAACCAGTGCTACAAGAAATGTTAAAGGGACTGATTTAAGGGGAAAAGAGAAGACCACAAATAGGCAAAATTATCTATTTCCATGATAAGAGGGTAATGGATACAAATGCACAAAAAAGAGGTTAGATATGATATCAAAAACATAAAAGGAGGGAGAAGGGAAGTTAAAGAGTAGAGCTTTCAGACAGAGGTCAAACTAAAGAGACCATCAATTCTGTATAGAAGAAGAAAGGAACAGAGAAGGACTACTAAAACATGGAGGAAAAAAAAAAAAGTTAAAAAATGGCAGTACGTACATACTTATCAAGAGCTACTTTAAATGTGAATGGACTAAATGCTCCAATTAAAAGGCATAGGGTGGCTGATTGGATAAAAAAACAAGACCCATATATAAGCTGCATACAAGAGACACACTTCAGACCTAAAGACACTCACAAACTGAAAGTGAAGGGATGGAAAAATATACTCCATGCAAATGGCAATGAAAAGAAAGCTAGGGTAGCAGTACTCATATCAGACAAAATAGACTTTAAAACAAAAACTGTAAAAAGAGACAAAGAAGGGCATTACATAATGATCAAGGGAAGAATCCAACAAGAGGATATAACACTTGTAAATATCTACGCACCCAATGTAGGTGCACCTAAATATATAAAGCAATTATTAACAGACATAAAAACAGAAATAGACAGTAACACAATAATAGTAGGGGACTTTAACACTTCACTTACACCAACTGATTATCCAAACAGAAGATCAATAAGGAAACATTGACCTTAAATGACACACTAGAGCAGATGGACCTAGTAGATATATATAGACCATTCCATCCAAAAACCGAATACACGTTCTTTTCAAATGCACATGGAACATTCTCCAGGATTGATCACATATTAGGCCACAAAACAAGTCTCCATAAATTTAAGAAGATTGAAATAATACCAAGCATCTTTTCTGACCACAACAGTATGAAACTAGAAATCAACTATAGGAAGAAAATCAGAAAAGCCACAAATACGTGGAGATTAAACAAAATGCTACTGAACAACGACTGGGTCAATGAAGAAATCAAAAAATACCTGGAGACAAATGAAAATGAAAATATGACATGCCAGAATTTATGGGATACAGCAAAAGCCGTTCTAAGAGGGAAGTTCATAGCAATACAGGCCTATCTCAACAAACAAGAAAAATCTCAAATAAACAATCTAACAATGCACCTAAAGGAACTGGAAAAAGAAGAACAAACAAAGCCCCAAATCAGTAGAAGAAGAGAAATAATAAAAATCAGAGCAGAAATAAATGAAATAGAGACCAAAAAAACAGTAGAAAAAATTAATAAAACCAAGAGCTGGTTCTTTGAAAAGATCAACAAAATTGAAAAACCTTTAGCTAGACTCACCAAGAAAAAAAGAGAGAAGGCACAAATAAGTAAAATCAGAAATGAAAGAGGAGAAATTACAACAGACACCTCAGAAATACAAAAGATTATAAGAGAATACTATGAAAAGCTATATGCCAACCAATTCGACAATCTGGAAGAAATGGATAAATTCTTAGAATCATACAACCTTCCAAAACTGGATCAAGAAGAAGTAGAGAATTTGAATAGACCAATCACCAGTAAGGAGATCGAAACAGTAATCACAAACCTCCCCAAAAATAAAAGTCCAGGACCAGACGGCTTCCCTGGTGAATTCTACCAAACATTCAAAGAAGACTTAATACCTATCTTTCTCAAACTCTTCCAAAAAATTGAGGAGGGGGGGAAGCTCCCTAACTCATTCGACGAAACCGACATTACCCTGGTACCAAAACCAGACAAGGACAACACAAAAAAAGAAAATTACAGGCCAATATCACTGATGAACATCGATGCAAAAATCCTCAACAGAATACTAGCAAATTGCATACAACAATACGTTAAAAAGATTATACACCATGATCAAGTGGGATTTATTCCAGGTATGCAGGGATGGTTCAACATTCGCAAATCAATCAACGTAATACACCACATTAATAAAATGAAGAATAAAAATCACATGATAATCTCAATAGATGCAGAGAAAGCATTTCACAAGATACAGTATCCATTTATGATAAAAACTCTGAATAAAATGGGTATAGAAGGAAAGTACCTCAACATAATAAAGGCCACATATGAGAAACCCACAGCTAATATCATCCTCAGTGGTGAAAAACTGAAAGCTATCCCTCTAAGAACGGGAACCAGACAAGGATGACCACTCTCACGACTCCTATTTAACATAGTAGTGGAAGTCCTAGCCAAAGCAACCAGGCAAGAGAAAGAAAGAAAAGGGATCCAAATTGGAAAGGAAGAAGTGAAACTGTCACTATTTGCAAATGACATGATTTTATATATGGAAAACGCTAGAGAATCCACCAGAAAACTTTTAGAAGTAATAAACGAATATGGTAAAGTTGCAGGATACAAAATCAACATACACAAATCAGTTGCATTTCTATACACTAACAACAAAATAGCAGAAAGAGAAATTAAGAATACCATCCCATTTACAATTGCAACAAAAAGAATAAAATACCTAGGAATAAACTTAACCAAAGAGGTAAAAGAGCTGTACACCGAAAACTATGAAACATTGCTGAAAGAAATTGAAGACACAAAGAAATGGAAAGATATTCCGTGCTCTTGGATTGGAAGAATTAACATAGTTAAGATGTCCATACTTCCTAAAGCCATCTATAGATTCAATGCAATCCCTATCAAAGTTCCAACAACATTTTTCACGGAAACAGAACAAAGAATCCTAAAATTTATGTGGAACAACAAAAGACCCCGAATAAGTAAAGGAATCCTGAGAAAAAAGAACAAAGCTGGAGGTATCACACTCCCTGATGTCAAAATATACTACAAAGCTATAGTAACCAAAACAGCATGGTACTGGCACAAAAACAGACACACAGATCAATGGAATAGAATCGAAAGCCCAGAAATAAACCCACACATCTATGGACAGCTAATCTTTGACAAAGGAGCCACGAACATACAATGGAGAAAAGAAAGTCTCTTCAACAAATGTTGTTGGGAAAACTGGATAGCCACATGCAAAAAAATGAAAGTAGACCCTTACCTTACACCATACACAAAAATTAACTCCAAATGGATTAAAGACTTGAATGTAAGACCTGAAACTATGAAACTTCTAGGAGAAAACATAGGCAGTACGCTCTTTGACATTGGTTTTAGCAACATATTTTCAAGCACCATGTCTGACCGGGCAAGAGAAACAATAGAAAAAATAAACAAATTGGACTACATCAAACTAAAAAGCTTCTGCACAGCAAAGGAAACCATCAAAAAACGAAAACACAACCTAACAATTGGGAGAAGATATTTGCAAACCATACATCTGATAAGGGCTTAATCTCCAAAATATATAAAGCACTGATGCATCTCAACAACAAAAAAACTACCAACCCAATTAAAAAATGGGCAAAAGACCTGAACAGACATTTCTCCAAAGAAGATATACAGATGGCCAACAGACACATGAAAAGATGTTCAAAATCATTAACTATCAGGGAAATGCAAATCAAAACTACGATGAGATATCACCTCACGCCCGTCAGAATGGCTATAATTAACAAGACAGGAAACAACATGTGTTGGAGAGGACGTGGAGAGAAGGGAACACTCATACACTGCTGGTGAGAGTGCAAACTGGTGCAGCCACTGTGGAAAACAGTACGGACATTCCTCAAAACATCAAGGATAGAACTACCATATGATCCAGCTATTCCACTGCTGGGTATTTATCCAAAGAACTTGAAAACACCAATGCGTAAAGATACATGCACCCATGTGTTCATTGCAGCGTTATTCACAATAGCCAAGACTTGGAAGCAACCTAAATGCCCATCAAGGGACGAATGGATAAAGATGTGGTATATATACACAATGGAATACTATTCAGCCATAAAAAATGATGAAATCCAGCCATTTGTGACAACATGGATGGACATTGAGGGTATTATGCAAAGTGAAATAAGTCAGAGGGAGAAAGTCAAATACTGTATGATTTCCTTCATTAAGTGGTAGATAATAATAACAATAAACAAAAACATAGAGACAGAGATTGGATTGGTGGTTACCAGAGGGGAAGGGTGGAGGGAGGAGGGCGAAAGGGATAATTCAGCACATGTGTGTGGTGATGGGTTGTAATTAGTATTTTGGTGGTGAACATGCTGTAATCTATGCAGAAATAGAAGTATAATGATGTACACGTGAAATTTATACAATGTTATAAACCAATGGTACTGCAATAAAAAAAAAATTAAAAAAAAAAAAAGAATAACACTGGGATTCTTTCATATGTTATTTCACTTACTAGGCACAACAACCCCATGAATCCATCTTAAAGATGTGCAGACTCTAAGATGTCCCAAATTTATAGGAAATCAGAGAAGCCAAGACTTGGAACAGAAGCCTTTACTAGCTTCTCTGGAAGAAAAGCTAAGAAACTTATGCAAGTTTCTTACCTGTCTGCAGTTCTGTTTCTTTATCTGACAAAGAGAAAATAAAATCTACCTCAAAGTGTTGTTGTGACATTAGCTTTTTGTAAAGTGTCTAGTCCTTTATTTGGCATCATGTCCATGCTCAGGGAATAGTAGTATCATTCTTCCTTGTCTTCTTCTTCTGTCGTTATTATTAACTTGCCAAGAGCCAGGTAATAAGGGAATAGGGCTGTGATTTAGACCAAAGTTTCTTTAGACTCTAGAAGTCCTCCCTATCCAAAGCACAACTTGTTCCTGCTCCAATTTTCAGCTATCTGTTAAAAGAGTAAAATTTAACACTTGCTACAGACCTCAGCCCCAGGTCGGAGGCAGCATGATTTACTAGAAAGAGAATGAGGTTTGGAACTTGACGGATCTAGAGTTGAGTCCCCATTTCATCACTTATAAGTCATGTGACTTGGGCAAATTATGGAATCTCCTTAGTCCTTTACTTATCTGTAAAATGGCACACAGCCCTGCAGAGTTGGGGTGAGGACACCTGAGATCATGTCTATGCAGACTATGGCTCAGCAAGTGATAGATTCCTCTCATCTCTGCCAGGTTCATACAGAAACTTCTTCTGAACTCCCCCTACAAGGAGTGGTTTTACTCTGAAGGAGGATTCCAGACCAATCACAGCCAGAAATGACACTAAACTATTAGGAGAGTGGTTACATTTTTATTCCTGTAGAATTCCTTGTGTATATGTCTCAAGGTAGTTGATGAAATGAAGAAGAACGTCTTTCATCCTTGTTCTAAGATTCAAAAGGGAGTATGGAAATTTCTAGGTAATTGACCTCCCTAAACGTTATGCTAGTGGGATCATTTCTAAAGGACTGATTAGGATGTGGGCTGCATGTTAGGAATGGTAAACATTACACCCAGTTGGGTATTAGTGATGCCTAGAAGTAGTTTTTCCAGGGACTCTACAGTCAGTTACTTCGGTGCCCCATAGCCTGAATTTAACTCAGACAAGCTGCATATGCACTGATCCTTAGGTAACAGAAATTGGATATGATTCAGCACTTTTCATCCATTGGACAATTAATGTACGTCAATGTCATCCGTTCCATGAAGGTATATGAGAAATGTGGCAAGTTTTTACCGAATAAGAAGAAAGAGTTTCTGCTCATATCTTTCAGAATGTGCCCAAATGCTTTGAGGAAATGTCAAAATGGGCATGTACCTCAGGATATGGGATAATTTGAAATTCCTTAAACTTTCTGCTTTTTCAAGAGAAAAATCGCCATATATATCACCTCAAGCCTTTTGGTAAGTTGTTATGCTCAAATACCAAAATTGATTTTTTGTTTTTTATTCTCAGACAAAAAATAATAAAATAAAAACATTATGAAAATATCCTTACTAATCAGAAATATATATAATAACATGATGCAGTCTATGTTTCTCTTATTGAGAAAGACATTTCAGAAATGAGACAAAAAATACCATACAAATCTCAGAAATATTGATCAATTATGGAGTAGATTATTCCTGGGCTCTGGTATGATTTGTTGATTGAATGAGATAACTGCAACAAGTACACATGAACTTGTTTTCTCAATTTTTAAAAATCAACATAGAAACCAGAGGCTAAGATAATTTAAATACCTTTAAGCAATGAAAAAATATGTGCTTTTATTCTTGTTGTGTTCTATGTCTTGTGATACAAATAGTTATCCATGTAATTTCCTGGATAATGTTTATCTATACATCTGTCTATATAATAATTTTAATACATTTCTAAAGACTGAGCCCTAAACCAATGGAAGGCAAGTTGTAATGCTGGGTCCACACTGACAGCTCATCGGAACAGGCCAAACTCCGTTTTCTGCTTGGATGTCATCATTCTGTGACTATGAAAGCATAAAACTGGAGACTGTTCCAGCGGGTCATTGTCGCTACAACTTGCTGAAACAGAAATAAAACAGCTTCTCATGCTTATTGATCTTGGACTTTTTGCCATTTTTATGCTCAGTTGACCTGAAGCTCAGTAAGGATGTATTTTGTAAAAGGAGCTGAAAGTTTTCTTTCTCTATAGATGAGACATTTCACATTTTGGCTGCATGTGAAAACAACTTCAATTTTTTTTTTTTTCAAATGCATTCTCTCTGTGACTTTAAAAGAATAGTTGATCTTTAAGTAGCACATGTGATATTAGTTTTTCCATTTTAAAATAATCACATTATTGCAGACATTTTAATAGCTGTAGAGGTTGCTATGTATTAACATGATTCATGGTCCTTGACAGCACTGTGTCTGAAAATCCCCCAGGAATGCAAAATACAAAACTCCACACACGTTCAAATTTTACTGCCTGCAGCTAAAAGAAGGGAAAGAACTTAAAACTGTTGAAATCCTTCAACTTTAAAAGCATTAATAGATGGTCCCAGGGGATTAAATCTAAATCTTAATGTGTAAAAATCAAGTTAATAACCAGAGAGATTAATATGGCTGCATTTGATTATTGTGATAATGCAAACAATTAGTACTGCTAAAGTGAGATGTA
Organism: Diceros bicornis minor; assembly: GCF_020826845.1. Lineage (NCBI taxonomy): Eukaryota > Metazoa > Chordata > Mammalia > Perissodactyla > Rhinocerotidae > Diceros > Diceros bicornis. Next base: position 20,692,041 of record NC_080755.1, on the reverse strand, counting down.
TTAGCCTCCTCCTTGCTCCTCACATCAGCAAGGCACTGGAAACAAATGGAAATAAAACATTTCACTTAAGCTTTTCTGTTTTGTTTTTTTGTTGTTGTTGTTGTTTGCCTTTGTCTTTCTTTCACTGTAGCTGACTCATTTTTGAAATTTTATTTCATACTAGAATTACCAAATCTTTTCATTTTGAAACTACAATTTCTCTAAAACTGATGACAATGATCAAAACATCATCAATTTCATAATAGCAGAAAAATTATTCATACATACTTTCTTAATATCAGTTATGTATAAATCTTTATGATAAATGAAAACAGAAGGCTGTTTAGGGTAAGGGGAGTTTGAGGAGGGGTGAAGAATAAAGGAAAGGTAAAGTACCATTTGAGGTATAAACCATTTAGTTTTAAATTGTTAAGATTTTCAGGAGGCGATGATTGGCATTTTTGTATTTGGTTTAGCTCCAAATAGCATTTTTCTTGATGGTGGTTTCTGGAGAAAGGGGACACTAGGAAAATGTGCCTGATAGTACAGTATGTTCTTTTATTAGACAGGTTCCTACCTTTTCCTTAATCTTGTACCAGACAGAAAAACGGGCTGCATATTGGTGGGCAGTGGGAAAGAAATCGCTATAAACAAAGGAATCGGCTTAAAAGAAGTCTGGTCATGTGAATAAATGGATCAGATGTTGTGCCAACAATTAACTGATGCTAGAAAGACATCTGCCCTGCCAATGAAATTGACGGAAAAGAAATATAAGCCTTATTTTTTTAAATTTATATAAGCCATATTTTTAAAAGCCATTTAAATATAAAACCTCATGAAGCCTCAGCAATAAGCAGGCATTGCAGTAAGCAGAAGCTCATCTGAAACAGAATCCAATATATATATATATATATTTTGGCTGGGTATTTTTTTAGATCCTTAGAATTTTTAAATGATATTATTTTGCTATTGAAAGGTGAAATTAAGGTAAAATGAGTGAAAAGTTAATAAGATGTATTTGAAGCAATGAAAACAAAAGAAGCTTAGAGAATGGACATTTTAGTGATGTATTTGGGGCAGGGGGCCAGGCTTGTTCTGGCCTATGTCACTTGAAACCTTTTATTTTGCTTCTCAGTTCAGATCTGTGTTGTGCATCAAATGGGTGTCCCATTCGTTATTTTTGTTTAAGCAATGTCTGCAGGGAATTCCAGGCGACCATTTAATAAACTGCAGCAACAATGGAATATTTGTTCACTTTTCTTCAGCCAAGTATCTGTGAAAAGTGTGTTTAGTGGTACGGAGTGTGTAGCTGTCAGTAGCTGCTGCTCTCTGAGCCTGGCAGCCTCGTGACAGTTACTAATATCAGCAGATTTAATGTGTTTAGTCTAGTTGCAAGGTTTGTGATGTGTTTTTGATTTCCTGCTTCAGAAATGCATTTTGGCTGGAAAAGAATGAGGCATACAATTCTTTTTCTTACCATACCACAGTCAGGAAATTGTTACCTTTGTACCCAATTTATATTACGTAATAAGTTACCTACGCACAGTCTAAGGGTCTTACTTCTTGGTTATTCAGTCAGTGTGTGAACGGGAGCGCACGGGTAACGACTGCTGAGGCACGTGTGTTCAGCAGAGGCCGGTCCCCACACCAAGGCTGTGTGAGATTCACAAAGTGCATTTCCGTTTCCCTTCTCATTGATGCTTCAGTTTGTCTTTATTCTCTAGGGATTGTGAAATTGCCTCATTGTCTTTTAAAATCTTTAACATTCTCTCTTGCTTTAGAACCAGTTTGGAAAAGCATATACAAACCATCTGTAAAACTTGAACAGAGCACTTTTCATGTTTTTTTATATATCAGCGAGTGGTTTACACATCTTTGTTTTCCTGGCAACTCTTAAAAATATCTTGTCCCTTTTCTTAGTAGCAAGTGAAAGACATCAAGGAGGAGGGAAAAAACCTCACAGTGGGCTCTTGCACTCTTCAGAGCTTTTGGTATTTGTCTAAACTTTGGCGCATTCTTCTGTTTCATGCTTTATGATAAGTGGTCAAATTCTATTTTTACCATGGAGTTTTATGTTGTGGTGCATTATGTTAGGAAAGCATGGGGTGCAAAGCTGACATTCCTATTATTTTGTAGTTTAGAAATCAGCTTTATTTTAACCAAATGTTGTTTAACAACCACACATTGATAATTATACATATTCTTAATTTGGTGCAAGAAAAAAGAAATTGAAGAGAAGTATTCAATATTTGCATTTTGTTTTTGGGTTTTTAAAAAAATAATTTCATTTTAGTCTCAAGAGTTTGCTACTAATATACCTACGTCCCCTTTTCATGAATCACTATATAAATAACAGAATCGTGGAAAATATGTTGAAAGAGTGGTTACTGCACACTGAGAGAAAAGCTTGCCTGCTCCACTCAGGAACATCCCCCTAACGCTAGTTAACGACAACAGCAAAAAAAATCCATACAGATATAGAGTAATTATTAAAGCAAAGACAAATAACTGTATTTTTAATTTAAGAACTATAAGAAATCTTCTAGAAAGTGTGGGACAATAGGGAAAAACTCACAAAATCCCTGCAGTTCAGAGACAACTGCTATTGTTTTTTATGTATTTCCTTTGTCTATGGGAAACAGAACTAGACTTTTCATGTTAAAAACATACTTTGTATTTTGTTATTTCAGAGTTCAAAATGAAGTGATCTTGTTTCTTGAAAACAGAGGTCTTAAAATCAAACACGCCTGAAGGGGAACTGGGGGCACAGTCGGGTCCGTCTCCTCGTCGCCAGGTCAGTGGGCTGCCGGGATGCACCCATCTTTGCAGGGCAGGAGGATTTCCCGCTGTTTTTCCAGGAGTGACCTAGAAGGAGGTTAATGATTCCAAAGAAGGACTTTCCCCTCAGGGAAAATTTAATCTTGTGACCTTTTTCTCTATCTGTCCGTTTCTTTTAAGTCATAGATTCCCTTCATTTAACTTACATCAAGCTCTTTTATTTTCTTCAAAAACATGGTTGAAGTGACTGCTTTGCTTTCATTTAACCCTTGAACTGGACGCATTTCAAAATGAAATTTCTGTGCAGAGTATGGGCTTAAAGTTCTCCTTTGCAATCTATATACTTCTCTCAAAAAAGAAAAAAGATCATCAATCTTTATAAACACTGTGAGAGGGAGGTCCAAAAACAGACGCTATTTGCATTTCTCTTTAATTGTCTCTCCTAGTGGCTGCACACAGAGGCAAAAGTTTCAGAATAAAGCATTGCTTGATTAATTGATAAATTCTTTAAAACCATTGTTTGGGATTTTTGTGTGTGTGTGTGTGAGTGGGGTTTATTGCTGTGCTCAAGAGTGCTAAGATCATTGACAAGAAAATTTTTAGTAAGAAATATGTAAATGATGAAAAAGTTCTCTTCAGAGAGAATTTAAGATTCTGAAAAAAATATCAACTTTTTCTAGCCAAACAGTTTCGTTTTTTTCTACCTGAAATATGCAGGCATTAGTGGATCAAATTCAGTGTCAAAATACAGTAAAATAAAACTATAATTATTTTGTTATTATCATGGGTTTAGACTCACAGGAGCAATCAATTCTTGAGGGTAAAGTGAAAACAGCAACTTTGTGCTCAACTTTGTGCTCAAAGTTGTTAGTTTTTTAAAAACAATTTTTTATTCTGCAACAGATTCAAGACGTTTTCAGCATGAGTATGTTACTCAGTTTTACTGCCAACATAAATTAAAATGAATACTTCTTAATTTTTAGCATTATAATGTTCCATTTTGGAAACACAGTCAATCAAGAATATTGAGATTCCTGGGAATGTATAACACAGACTATGCATAGATTCTCTAATATTTAATATGCTCTATTGCCCAGAGAATTCTATTTTTTTCCCTTGGGGTTAATGCCATTCAGACCAGCTGAAGGCGGAATAAACTACCAAAGAAAGCTCCAGCCGCTGGGCTAGTTGATGTCTGTAGGCTCTGTCCATCAGGTAAGCATGAAGTGAGAATGTCCTGTGTTCTTAGCACTCTGCATAAACGATATTGAGACCAGTCTTTGCCCTCAGGCTACCATGAAACTGGGAAAACCGTTATCATCATGGGACAATTCAAGACCATTTATATATGAATTGTTGTACTGACTATGAGTAAAACAAAAGGAAAAAATAGCAAATAAACAGTATCATTTTACAAAGTGCTTGTACATACATCTTTATAATTTCTGCAAGTTTCTTGAGAACATAGTGGTCCCCCCTTATCCGCAAGCGATACGTTCCAAGGCCCCCAGAGGATGCCCGAAAGGGCGGATCGTGCCGAATCCTGTATTTACTCTGTCTTTTCCTGTACGTACATACCTATGACAAAGTTTAACTTATAAATTAGGCACAGTAAGAGAGTAATACAATAACTAATAATAAAATAGAACAATTACAACAATATATCATAATAAAAGTTACCGTAGATCTTAGCAACCTGAGCATAAGATTTTTTTCTGAGAACTTGCAACTTTTCACTTAAATGAAACACTTTACGACTTCTCTTTGGCATATTCGAATTGCCAGCCTCACTGCTCTTGAGCTTTGGGGCTATTATTAAGTAAAATAAGGGTGACTTGAACACAAGCGCCGTGACAGTCGATCCGATAACGGAGAGGGCTACTAAGTGACTATCGGGCGCGTAGTGGATACAAAGCAGATCCGCTGGACAAAGGGATGATTCATATCTGGGGCGGGACAGAGCTGGACAGCAAGCAATTTAAAACTTATGAACTGCTTATTTCTGGAATTTTTCCCTTTAATATTTTCGGACCGCGGTTAACCACAGAGAACTGAAACCAGGGAAAGTGCACCACAGATAAGGGGGACTACTGTAATACCTTTCCCATATCTCACAGGGTCGTTGGGTAAATCCGATAATATGAAAATATTATATGCCGGGCACTGTGCCAGTAGCTTTACAGGCAAGGAAATCAAAGCCCAGAGAAGTTATATAATTTGCCTGGGGTAAGACAGGTAAGTAAGTAGCACGGCTGAGATTGTTTTAGCTTCTATCCTCTCTAATATCTGACGTCATTCAGAATAGCAAGACCAAGACCGAGCTTACTGCCTCTTCATCAGCAGGGGTTCTGCCTTTGCCACACCCTAATTTGGTCGATGACATTCCCATTCCTTGATCTACCCAAGCCAGAGATCTGGGAGTCAACATTTCTTCCTTCATTTCCCATCCAACCAATCACCAAGGCTTAGGTTCAATGCGGAGATTACTCCTGAATGATCTACAGCTCTTATCCCTACTGTCAATGCTTGCAAACAGAGTTCCGACCCTCACATGCCTGGCTCACTCTAATGGACCCTAAGTGGCCTCTTTGCAGTCAGGTTTCTCTTTCCCCCTTCCTTGCACCCTACCATAGCAATCTTTCCAAAGCACAAATTGGGTCCTATTATTCCTCTGCTTAAAGCCTTCAGCGCCTCCCTGTTCCAGCTCCTATCACGCCTCCCAGTGCAGCCTTACCATCTCCGGAGTCTCCGTTCAAGCTTCTCACCTCAGCAGTCCCAGACTATTTGTAGTTCTCTGCTCATTCACATTTCTGTCCTTTGTACATTGTGCCCCCTCTGTTTGGAATGCCAGGCCTTCCACATTATCTGGCAAGCAAACTTTTGGCCATCCTTTAAATTCTGGTTCTTTCTTAGGAAAGAAATCCCTGCTTCCCTGTCTCCAAATGGGTTAATCATTCCATTCTCTATGCTACGTAAGGGTCTAGACAATATATCTCCTTTGCACTCATCATACTGTAGTGAAATTACTTGCTTACATATCTGTCTCTCCCAATAAACTATGAACTCCTTGAGGGAAGGATTTTTATGTCCTTACCATTTTACACAGTGTCTGGCACATAATAGGCTCTCTGTAAAATGTTTGTTGAATTCCAAAGAGTCGGGTGGTCATCAGAGCTGAATGTCACAGATGAACGATGGGGGGAGAAGGCAGAGAAAAACTGATCATTCTGGAAAGACAGGGGTCATTGGTAACCTCCCAAAGAAAGAGTCTTAGAGAGGTAGTCATGGGCACGAAACAGGAATGGATCATCAGGATTCTGGAATATAGCTTAAGATCATGCAGATCTGAACTTTGAAATATTAAATTATTTTTAAATGGTGAATTATTCTTTTTACCTATATTTGTCTATTGGAACTCTTCTTTAAAAGACATACATTTTAGTCTATAATCTAGGAGTGTAAGTTTCAGAAGCTTATTTGTAAAAAGTAATAATTGTTTTCTAAATTTTTTGGTTATAGCTCTGCAGTTTCAAAGTGGGCCCCTAATTATAGTATTCCAAGGTTGATAAACAAAACTCTCCCTTTATCCTTCTGTCTCTCCCTCTCAACTCTCTGTCTTTCTCAAAATATATATTTTAACATGTACTTTGCAATTTTATAAAATGTTATCATTTGACTACTTGCCCACCACTCAGACCATTCTAGGCTGAAGAACACAAATAATTTTTTTGTTTTTCTTTTGGTGAGGAAGGTTGGCCTTCAGCTAACATCTGTTGCCAATCTTCCTCTTTTTGCTTGAGGAAGACTGTCCCTGAGCTAACATCTGTGCCCATCTTCCTCTATTTTGTATGTGGGACGCCACCACAGCATGGCTTGATGAGTGGTGTGTAGGTCCGCGCCTGGGATCCGAACCCAGGAACCCTGGACCGCTGAAGCAGAGCACACGAACTTAACCACTATGCTACCAGGCCAGCCCCAGAACACAAATAATTTTAACCCTTTGCAGAAACACTGGGTCAACCTTATGGTTGTGGAGACTGACCCTGCAAAAAGGAGCCTGCTGAGGAGTTGCATGCTGGCTCCAATCCAGCTGGCACTCTCCTCCCAAGGAAGGGGCTGAGGCTGGGGGGCTGTGCCCACCAAAGAGGATCCCTCTGTCTAATTCACACCAAGGCACTGTTTGGGCTAATATTGCCCAGCAGAAACTTCTCTGTCATTATTTTATTTTATTTATTATTCCCCTGACCTGTCCCTGTGCTGTTAGGTTTTTATTAAAGTAGAGCAACCAGAATTACAGCAATATTTCAGCAGTAGAGGCCCAAGAACTTTATACAAGAGTTTGCTGATATTTTCTAGAATTTTGTTGACTTTTTGGATGAAGCCACACAAAACATGTTGTATTTCACTAGCCACATGTCAAGTGCTCGATAGCCACATGTAGCTACTGGCTACCACATTGTGCAGAATAGAAAACATTTCCATTATTGCAGAAAGTGCCACCAGACAGTGCTATTCTAGAGAGAGGAGACCAATAGTAATAAACAAATAAATGAACAAGGTAATTTCAGGGAGTGGTAAGTACAATGAAGAAAACAGAACAGAAGTGATGGAGTAGAGAGTGAGTAGAGAGGGTGCTGAATGCTGGAAAGGAGCAGCCAGGCAAAGCTCTGGGGGCTGATTCTTCCAGGCAGAGAGCACAGTAAGTGCAAAGGCCCTGAGGTGAGAAGCAGCTTGGCGTGTTTGAGAATTGGAAAGGTCAGTGTAGCATGAGCTCAGTGAGGCAGGCGAGGCAAGTGGAAAGGCAGGACATCAGAGAGGTGCAGGGGCCATATCCTGCAAGGCCATAGACGCTGTGGTAAAGGGCCTGGATTTTGGTCTAATTGCAATGGGAAAGCATTGGAGAATTTTAAACAAGGAGTGACATGACCTGATTTGTATTTTTGAAAGACTGCTCTGGCCACTTGAAGCAGATCTTATAAAGGTGAAGTTCCAGGACTAGAGAGATAAAGGGATAAATATAAAAATGTTATTATGATAAAGGAATCTATGTATATATTTTAAGTTGTGTATTCATGAGTGCCATATTTACATGCTATCCCCAAACCATTTCTAAAAACTAAAACTTTGTGTGGATCTCTCTAAAAAGATGAATACAAATTCTAAGAATGAATAGCAGGGCAAGAACTAAGGGGGTTTGGAGTTCTGTCTTATAGGAGATCGTTCCTCTCATGCCACCTATGAGGATCAGCAGAGCAGCAAGAAGGCGGTCAGGGTGCCAGCAAGCAGATGAAGGATGGAACATGGGAGCTCAGCCCAAGCAAAGAGCAGGATCCTTCTGGAGGGGCTGAGAATGTTCTAAACATGGCATGGGCAAAACAATCAGGGAGCAAATCATAAGCCATCACAAAAAGAGAGGACCAAAGTCACAGGTGTAGAGAAAACCGGTAGCAGAGAAATGAATACCTGAAAAAGGACAGGCAGGAAGGGCAATTCGCTGGAATATATGTTAGTTCCCGGGTCTGCAGAGGCTCCAAAGTCAAAAATAAAAATGTTAGCAAAGGAACAATGTATCCCATATTAAGTTTCTGATAGGAGGAAGACCAAATGATTCATCAACAATATGGAAACATCAACAATGGCCCTTGTTGGAACTATGTTATATGTATCTTTTCAAAAATAATTGGAGATGATTCTTCTGCTAACTAACTCTGTGACTTGGAGCAAATCCCTTAGCTATTTGAGATTTTGTTTCTGTATCAGTAAATAAGAGGCATAAGATTAATTCTCATGCCTCTTAGATCTCTCTCAGGTCTGAAATGATAGATGGTCTATTGAAATTCCAGAAAGTCTGGATGTGTGTGTGTGTGTTAGAAGTGGGCCACTTTTGCAAAAATTTCTTTTGGAAGAACAATATAGACAGTAAGATAAGAAAAAAAGATAGAACTTGTGACTGAACTTTGTGCTAATAGCTTTAATGAAGTAAAGGGCAATAAACATTCACTTGGAAACAGTACCTAGAGAAGAGATATTTGAATGGCTAAGGAGATATTTTACAGTTACGTGTATTGAGAAACATTATAAATGTGAGACAGAAAAGAATGGAATAAGCCATTTACCTGGAAACACGGCAGATTCTGACGCTGGCTACACATCTATTGTCTATATTAATCTAGGAAGAATTTAAATTTGGACAGACTCATGATTAGGGGTTTCAAGTATAAAGAATAAGAGCAAATGGGCAAAAAAGATAGGCAGTATGGCATTCACTTCTTACAAACCGTGCACTTTTGTACTGCTAGTCCAGGTGATATCTTCGTGTGCCTTCCTCTGGTCTGATACAGCAGGGTACCAGTAGCAACAAGCAGAACATGGGCTGGATTTCAGCCCCCACTCATGCCCTCATGGACAGCCTGCAAAACCCATGAATTTACTCAGCTATGTGCCTGAAATAGCTTTCCCCATTTCCGTCTGGCAAAACTCTACTCATCCTTCAAGACTCAGGTTGAAGGCTACCTCTTCTGTGAAGCCTCCTCCAACCTTCTCAAGCACAATCAGTCTCTCCATTTGTTGTGCTCTCAAGCATTTTGATTATCCTCTTAGGATCATGCTTATCATGTTTTATTACAGTTTTTTTTTTTTTAAAGTTTTCCTTCTTTGCTGGATCTTAAACTCCTGAGGGAAGAATTCTGGTTTATTCTTTTTGGCCTCCTCAGCACCTCTTGCAGTTCTAGTCACAGAATAAATACATAATAAATGTGTGTTGAATTAATGATGCATGGTTAAAAAATTATAGTTGATATAAAGCAAAACAGGCAGAAAAAGAGAAAAAAGAAAAACAATCTCAGAGAGTTCTTCAACTAAGATAGAGGTACACATATGAGGTTCAATATGAGAAGGCCTAGAGAAAGAATTTTTAAGGTGGTTGGACACAAAGAATAAAGCAGGCCAAAAGAAAGAGAATGCAAAAAAGGAAGGCAAATAGAGAAAGCCAGCAACATGAAAGATAAAGACATGTGGAACACAAGCAAAGATGGGGGTTGAGGGAGGAGCTCAAGGAAAATTCCAGAAAACAAGCAAAGGCGATCATTAGTAGGGTGCTCTGTCTCCACCCCACAATGGAGAAATAGGAGAAAGAAGAAAGAAAGTGAGGCCCAGGAAATGGCAAGTGATAATATACAGGAAAAAATACAGATTATGAGGATTAGGATTAGTAGGTGAGTTTTTTGGGGGGTTGAAAATAAATAATTAAAGAATATAGGTTAAAAAAAGGCATAAGAACAAGGGAGATAAATATTCATAACAATTTGTTCCACAAGTTTAGAAGTACCTTTGTGAAACCTTATAAGAAGAAAAGCTCCAATTCCTCTGGGAAAGCACGTGTGGTCGGAAGGGAAATGCCATTCACTGGTTTTACAGTGGGGACCAGGTCCAGCGCTAGATGCTTTATAAGTTTATTTCTTTAGACCACAAGTGTTAATCTAGGCTTTTTCATACTTGAGAAAAGAAAACATATAAACATGCTCTTTTACTTCTTCACACACCTGACTGGAAAATGGATTATAGATGGCAAGTGGGTGGCAAGAAAGGAATAGTGGCTAATATTGATGCATGGCCTATTATTTTAGAGAGTTTGTGCTAAAAAGAGAGTCCATTTGGTGAGAAAGTTTAAAAAGAAAAACAAATTACCTAAAAGTGAATACTAAAGCTTCTAATGAAAGAGCTGCTCCTCTATTGGGTAGGTTTCCTACTGAATTTATTTATTTATTTATTTCTGTGAGGAAGATCAGCCCTGAGCTGACATCCACGCTAATCCTCCTCCTTTCGCTGAGGAAGACCGGCTCTGAGCTAACATCTATTGCCAATCCTCTTTCTTTTTTTTTTTTTGTTTTCCCCAAAGCCCCAGTAGATAGTTATATGTCATAGTTGCACATCCTTCTAGTTGTTGTATGTGGGATGCGGCCTCAGCACGGCAGGAGAAGCAGTGCGTCGGTGCACGCCCGGGATCCGAATCTGGGCTGCCAGTAGCAGAGCGCACGCACTTAACCGGTAAGCCATGGGGCCGGCCCAGGTTTCCTACCGAATTTAGAAATAATTCATTTATTGTTTGATGTCATGACCATTGTCATTTTTGGCCCCCCAGCATCCGGTTCCTTTCCTCTTTGGGGAAATAGCACCGTGGGTGATTTTGGAGGGAGGTGGGAACTCATCTGCATCTACCAAAAGGTGGGCAGACAGTCCTTTCCTCTGTACCCTGGCAGTGGCACAGGCAAGTGCCCTCAGCTCAGCCAACTGATGCCCCACTCTGAACTTAAGGTCTTTGTGGAAGGATATAAAAAGCCAGAATGGCTAGGATCATGCACAGTGGCAGCAATGGAATCCAAAGTCTCGCAATGCCCAAGTATCCTGCAATATGATGCCCTGACTGACGTCCCTGAGGCAGGCCCTTGACTGAGCTTTGACAGATTTTAGCCTCTCCTGGTGCTCATGCCTTCTCTGAACATCCTTCTCCAGCCTTCCTCAATTCTGTGAGCTACCTGTTACCCTTTCAATGGATTGCTTCTCTGCTTAAGTTTGCCTAAATTAGTTATCAAGAAACTTGCTGTAGATTGAATGTTTGTGTCTCTCTCCAAATTCATATATTAAATATGCCCAATGTGATGGTATTAGAAGGTGGGGCCTTTGGGAGGTGATTAGGTCATGAGTGTGGAGCCCTCATGGATGAAATTAGTGCCCTTATGAAAGAGACACCAGAGAGGTCCCTAGCCCCTTTTGCTATGTGAGGACACAGCAAGAAGATCACTATCTATGAACTAGGAAGCAGGCCCTCACCAGATACTGAATCTGCTGGCGCCCTGATCTGAACTTCCAGCCTCCAGAACTGTGAGAAATAAATTTCTGTTGGTTATAAGTCACTCAGTCTACGGTATTCTGTTATAGAAGCCTGAACAGACTAAGATAAAACTCAGCGATACACCAACTTATTAGCAGTAGTGATTAAAGAAGTTTTAGAGAAATGGGGAGTCCTTATTAGATCATTTATTCAATAAATATTTTTTGAGCAAATATTATGGTTCAGGCATTATACTAGACCCTGAGGAAACAGAGCTGACTACTTTATTAGAACACTATCGCTACTTATACAGGCTAATGAAAGAATCTAATATATAAACCATATTTATAATACCATGTATATTAGTTATCTATTGATGTGTAAAAAATTACCCCAAAACTAAGTGACATAAATAACAATTTGTTATTTGTTATATTACAGTTTCTGTGGGTCAGGATTCCGGGAGCAGCTCAGCTGGGTCTTCTGGCTATGGGTCTTTCACAAGGTTGCAACAAAATTGTCAGCTGGGGCTAGGGGGTCTCATCTGAAGGCTTGACTGGAGAAGAAGCCATTTCCAAGCTCACTTATGTGGTTGTTGGTGGGGTTCAGTTTCTCATGGGCTGTTGGACTGAGAGCCCCAGTTTCTTGCTGACTGTTGGTCGAAGCCCTCATTTCCTTGTTATGTGAGTCTCTACACAGAGCAGCTCACAATATGGCAGTTGGCTTCTCTTAGAGGGAGCAAGCAAGAAAAGCCAGAGAGAGAGGAATTTTTTATATCTAAACTCAGAAGTAGCAACCCATAATTTTAGCCATATTCTATTTGTTCAAAGGGGATCACTAGATGTAGCCCACACTCGGGTTGGGATGACACAACAGCGTGATTACCAGAAGGCAGGACCATTGGGAGCCATCTTGAAAGCTGCCCACCATACCACGATAAACACGCATGATGTCTGTGGGTATTTTAGGCACATGGAGGCTGATGGTGGGGAGATAGGTGAGGGTAGAAAGCAGGAAAAAAGGGAGAAAGAATCAAGGAAGGCTTTCAGGAAAAAGTAAAACTTTAATAGAGTCCATGCTAAATGGGTTATTGAAGATATTTCTTGAGAATAAGCAGAGAAGGATGTGAGAAATTTGAACTCCTTAGGCCAACAGGTTACATCTTGTGAAAGCTTCTGCCAGAATTTACACTGTCAGATTACAAGTAGTATGCATTAACAGTTGACACAACACTCAGCCTGTAGTAAATAGGAGAAAGGGGAAAGGTACTTACTATATTCACCAGAAGGGAGATAGGTAGTGTTTCTAGGGAATACCCAGAAGAAGGCATCCCACAAAACAGGGCATGATTTAGTGTTAAACCATGCAAGTATAGGGTTTAACATTCAGATACATGAGATGGGGATTTAGAAACGTGATTGGGGAAACTGGCCAATTTGAAGGCAGGTAAAAATCATTAAAGAAGAAAGATAAGATTGATGATGTAGGCATGCTTCTGTACCAGCAATATAAATCCATTTGGAAAACTATGCAGTGAATCAAAAGTTGGTCCATATATCCAGTCAATATGAGAAAGGAAATAATCTCACAGAACTCGCTTTATGTATAGTTGATGCATCAGAGGAGAAGGTAGATTGCAACTTCCAACTATAATGAATATTTGTAGACAGTCAGAGTACAGAGTCAATAGAAAATAAATGCAGAAGCATGCTGGTAAGAAAGAAGAAAAAAATGGGAAAATTAGGGAAGGAGGCCCCTTTAAAATCATAAGGGTATGTTTTGGAGAAAGAATCATGCAAGACAAAATTAAGAAGAGAGACTAGAGGAAGGCAAGGAGAAAATAAAATCTTGGGAAATATGGGGGGTGGGGTCCCTGTGGAACTGATTCTGCCTCATCAAATGTTTTTAATTCCATTTTTTATACATAAGTTATAACTGGCAACCTCTATTGAGACTGTTTTTTTATTGCCTTATGGAGAAGCAAGGCCAACATGATTAAAAGGCAATGTATTTTCTTCCCAGGGAAGGGAAGGTTTTCTTCAGAGTGACATTTTTATGTTACAATTTTAATAAAAAATAAAGAAAAGGAGGAAGAAGATTGGGGAAAACATTTTAGGTTTCATCTTCTTCACTTTGAATGCTAGTAGGAGGGGTCAATGCTCTTTGAAAGGAAAAGAAAAGTGATCCCTTAGAAAAAGGCAGGATATGAAAACAGCAAAACAGCAACACAAAATTATCATGTGCAGCATAAAGAGGAGGGATTTGAATATCTCAAACAGATAATACTATATAGATAACCTAGGATAAAAATATTTAAATAACATAAAGTTTGAATGTTATAGCAAAAATGATGTGAAATAGGAACTGATATATTTTGCAAATATATGAAGTTTCTAAGGTTTACGTTGGCTTGATAATATTAGTCAGAAAGAACAAATGTGAGTTTGGGAAACCATTGGCCAAAGGTTTTTAAAGAGGGGACAAGCCATGAATAAGGACCAAAGAACTGTATATGAAAAGATTTAAAACTCTGATATGAACTGTATGGTTAGAATTTTTCCTTTAAAAGAATATTGACCTCCACCTATTATGTATTGAGCCTATGAGAGTCCCAGTGCTGAGTGGCATGTTCAGTGGCATGTGTCTACACAGTGTCAAAGGTGAGACTAAGAGTGATCACTCTTTCTCCATTTCATATCGGTATACACTTACTTCTCCCTCTATATTTTGACCAACCTGAGGGATTTCTTTGGAAGTTACCAAGTAGGGACTTATGACTATGAACACTGAGATGCCCTCACATGGTCTTATAAATAAAAATAGGGAAAAATAGAGGTTGGAAAAATGTATACAGAAAGAAATTTACTTACTTTTGAATTTGAGAATTTTATATTGATGAGAATGAAGCTATCAAAATTGAAAATAGCAAGACTGGTACTGTAGGCAGACAAGAATGGAATGTCTGTACACAGTTAAAGCTTAGTGGATATGGCATTCTCTCCTCAGAATTCTATAATAATTGATATCTCTGCATGTCTTCATTACAGTGGTAATGAAGGTTCATAAATATTAATTCAAAGGTACCAAAAATTTATGAAGTACCTTCTGAATCATCAAAGATAGGTTAGATGCTGTTCAGTAAAATTTCACAGATAAGAGAAATTGCTGTGTTTTAATTCTTTGAAAAGTGTTAACCCATATAATACAGAACGTCCATTTCCAACCTGCAGGATAGCAAATAGTTTATTCTATTTAACTCTGAACAATTTCAAAACACGTATGAGAAAAATCTCTACACCTGAAAATTCTGTTATTTTTATACCATGTCTCTAGTGTACAATACATCTCTCTCACTATAACATTAAAGGTCTATAATATAAGCGTCTCCTCTTCTGAAACCCCAGCTTTATAATAACCTTTGCTATATTTTCATAGATGTCCAAAAAAAAAAAAATCCTCAAAAGTTGAGATCAAATAAGAGTATAGTGTTTGAGTTCTTTGAAAATAAGATGCAACAAAGGCATGATATAGATCATTTCTTTTAATGAGGAGGAATTTTATGTATCTATTTATGCTGCCACCACTATATCACAGCAAAGAGGTATCCACATAATTTAAAAAATTAACTTCCAAATAGCTAGTGCTCCCAGATGGTTACATTTTTCCTGTGCTAGGTATAGCTTCTAACTTTTAAATTTGAATTTTATCCTTTTTATTAACTGTAGTTACCACTTATCATTATAGGGTTTCTTTTAATTATCTCCAGATTTTAATGACCAATATTTCAGTTTTTGTGAACTGTAGTGTTAACTAGAAATTCTGGTATTCTAATAATTATGTTAAACTATGCCAATCAAAGGAATTTATTTGTGTTCATTAGTACAAAAACTTAAATATAAAATTTTGAAGTATAAAACAAATTACATATTCTATTTTAAATGTATAAAATTAGTTCACTTGTGTGTAATATCTAAAACTTTAAAATATTTATGCTTAGGTATTATTATCTAGATACACATAACAAAAAATTTTGTTTATTATAAATTTTTCAAAATAGGAGAAACATAATTTACCATTTTAGGAACTGTGATTATTCCCTCTTTATTTCATTATCTATAAACTATTTTTATAGTTCTGATTACAGTGATTATTTTTAGTTCCTGACAATAACTTCGACAAATACATATTATTAGCAACACTTAAAAAAGATATATTCAATTTCTATCAACGGCTTTTTTCCTTTATGGTTCCTTTTAATGGTACATGCTCATTTTTTGTTAGTAGATCACTTACCTATATCCTTAAATTCTTTAGGATTCTCGAATGAATACCATCCAGTTTTTCTAATATGCTGCAATCTATTTTCTTGAGATGATGCCTCACCTTTTAAAAAATACCTTCAAAAGTACCTTCTGTTACTTGCAAATATCATTCTAGTGTAAGATCTCTCTTTTCTTTTCACAGCTTCTATAATAAAGAATTTTTTCTCCTTTTATATTGTTTCAGGGGATCAGCAAGGACATTTGGGGTACTTATAAAAGCCTCGGAAAGAAAAGATGACAGTGACAAACGTTGAGCTTTAAATGTTTCTATATATGTTGTAATTAAATTTTTTAAATTTCACTGAATTACATTAGCGTAGTATAACATAAATGATGTATATTGTGCATTTTTAAAACATTCCTTTCTTGATAAAGTTTACCAAAAAATAGAAAAGTTCCTATGCATATATATCAGAAATTTTTATAAGGGACTTAATGACTCAGATTTTATGATAGGAAAAAATGTCAAGTTAATAAGACAGTGAAAAAAACAGATTGAAAACAGAATTTATTATTCATAATGGCAAAATACATTTGCTATCTTTATGTATTTAGTACAGACTTTTCCATCTGAAGTTCTTAAATGCTTTTTCAGTCAAATATTACTACCCATTCCATAGATTAAGAAAAGAGGTGGGGGATGGTAATAGGGATGGGGGATGGATATCAAGTAATTTATGGAGGATTACGTGGTGGATAAGTAAAGGAACTAGAAATAGACAATAGTTTCTGTGTGCTAAAAACATTGCCTTCCCATATGCATCCCTGACATTTTGCATAAATGTTGATAAACATCTGTCAACAAATGTTAATTTAAAAGCCCTTTTTACATTGTTCTAACTTTAATGTTAGTATGTATGTATGTGTGTGTGAATATACAACACATATATTTTATATTTATATATATAAAACAATTATATTTTATACATTCACACACACACACGACTCAGGCGGCTTTTGATGGAACCTCTCTCCTTCATATGACATTAAAAGGTCTTTCTAAAGGATATTTCTTAAAAGAAAGCTTT